>NC_088797.1:98856263-99534779 GCF_011386835.1 Chrysemys picta bellii
TGAGAGAGCAGAACTGACTCAGGCACCCTATTGCACTCTAGAGTCAATCTCCGTATATCAGTCTGACTCTGACTCTATAACTCACTAGTTACGGTGTTCATGTAGGATGTGGGATACTCAAATCTCTGCTCTGGGTGATTCAGATCAAGGACTTGAATTTAGGAATCTGTCAAGTGCGTGCCCTTGACCACTAGGCTAATGGTTTATTTCTCTCTCTTCCTCTATCCTGTAAACTTTCCATGAAATATTTCAAAAAGTCCAGAACAAAAACACGTCAGAATCTTTAAACCTTTTATGAAATGGAATTCTTGTTTTCTGCCCAGCCCTAAGTATAATATTATCAATTGTGTGTGTGTGTGTGTGTCTGTCTGTCTGTCTCTCTCTCTCTTTTTTTTTTCTTCCCTGTGGTCATTTCAGTTTTTATAGTATGTATTTATCTCCTTTTCTTCCCCTTTGTTTCAGTTCTTCCAAGCATGTTTGAATCCATTCATATGCATATCTATCCACTGAATCCCTAAATCTGTTCCTACTGTCTGACAATGGGACTCTTAAAAGTAGATTCTAGCCGTAGTTTACATTAATGCAGGTAAACATCTCAATTATTGCTGTACTTTCATTCCTTCGCTTCCTTGTGGGGCTTCTTTGCTTTGGTCTGCACCAAGTTTGCTGCCTCACCACCATTTTTAAACCTTGAGGATGCTGCAGATTGTATTACATGTTTCCTTGAAATTAAGATAATGTGCTGGCAGAGAATGGTAAGAAAAAAGGACATTTATTTTCCTCATACATATAAGCAAAAGATGACAATAAGAGCCTTTTGCTTCTTGATGGTAACTCAACTCAAGTTAATTATAACTAAAATTCTGATGCCTCTGTGAAGGCTAATCATAATTTTAACTAAGAAAAGGAAATGTTATGTTTACCTGCCTTAACCTTAACACAAATGAGTTAGTCTTAAGTTTCAAAAGGTGGTGGTAAACTTTTATAATAAGCAAGCTCTATATGTTCCTTAGGGCTAACCCAGGCTGAACACTGGGGATCTCTTGCTTATGCTAGAACACCATGTCCTTGAGAGTCCAAGCCGTATAGAGAGAGTTTATCCTTGTTAGGGATTTTTTTATTCCCTTTCCCCTTCTCTGAGCTATATTTGTCTAATGGTAAGAAAATTATATGATCATTCATTGGAAAACTTTGAATCTTAGTAAAGTTGCTTTTGGTTTATGAACATACTTATTAATGCTGAAAGAGAGATTCCTAGTGTATGTTTGTGCTTCTGTATACTTAAATTTCATCTGGATTTAAGGGAAATAATCACCCTTGCATCTGGCACACATCAGTGGCATACTGGGATTCATAGGGACTTGTTATTTGCCTTTCTCCTGACAAGTGGAGACTGGGCCAAATTCATCCTGTGGATGAGTGCAGTGAAATTTAGTGGTGTTTACTTTTACTGCATTCCTTGTATTCCAAGGATTACCTGTGCTATAAGTACACCCATTAACCATACCCTTAATACTTATCTCCATGCACTAGGACCCTGAGAGAAAGAAGTCCTCCATATAATGCCATAGCACAGTGGCAGGTCTTGTTGGACTGTCCCATACTTACCTGCTGCTTCTCAGGCATTCCCTTGACACTCCAGCCTTGGTTGTAAGCAGGACAAATAACTGAAATCCCCAGGATATCCTATCCCCATAGATATGAAACCATTTTTAAATGTCTTGTTGTTTTGCACTTGTTCCTTATTAGAGTTAACCTGCCTGTTTGTGTAATAAGTTGAAGTATTTATCTCTGAGTCCATTCATCATACTGTATTTTAATTTGCTTTCAATACATCACCATTGCACTGCCTCATGTAAACTCGGAGCTGCTACCAAAAAAAGAAAAATATACCTAGTACACAAGATGGAAACCCACCACTAACAAAACAATGTTTTATAGAAGCAAGATCTAACATGGATTTCTGCCTATTTCAGTCCTCAAACTATCCATCCTTACATTCTTCTCTGTGCTGGCAAAATATGTGCATATGTCTCTGATTTTGTTCCCATGTCCAATATAGGCGGCATTCACATAAGTCACACTTCAGGTAAGATTGTTTATCCAGTCGTGTAATTTGCTGCAAGGTCTGTGGTCTCTTCACGCCACAAAGTCTCTCTTAAATCCTTCACACTTTCACAAAGGCTGTGCAGAATTATCAGGCAGATACTAGGGTACCCACATTGCTGATTCATCTGTCGTTAAATGTCTGCCCCAGAGAAGTCCCAAGTTTTAAAAAAGTTTGCATGATGCACTTTGCCTGGCTACCCTCTTTGAACAACTTGGAACTGGCCATTATGATCTCCTAAGGCTGGCATCACTCCAACATGATAACCTTTCCTATTAATGGGCTGCTGCATTGATGGGGAGGCCACAGAACAGGGTCATGGGTTCAAGCACAGTTTGGGAAACTCAACTTTTCAAATTCCTCATTGATTTCTAGCACATTTGCCACCTTGATCACATATGCCTGAGAAACTTGATGTACTAGTAGCCTGAAAGTTTCCACCCTAACAGCACCCACCAGGGGCTTCCCAACCCCAAATTGGTGTCCAACCGACTGATGATTATCTGCGGGGGTGAGCTTCCACGGGGCAATTGCCACGCTCTCTTCTGTGGTGAATAGAGCTCTCATCCTAGCAGTCTGAGTCCCACTTTCCAGAAGTTTTCTTGCCCCCTCCTTTCCTTCTCCCCCTCCCCTCTTTCCCCCACCTTCTGAAGATCTGTAGCTATTGCTGTTTGCCATCCCAGGTCTTGAAAAGAACTTCTCCAGTTGTAGACCAAAAGCATCTTTCTATTCAGTAAACTTAATTCAGAAGTAGTGGGTGGATCCAGTCACTCCATGGGTGTGATCATGTTCCTTGCTCACTGAGTAACAGCATGAATTGCATTAACTGCTGGTTCTTTGGCTGCTGGTTCTTTGGCTGTCTGCAGATATTGTAGGAACATCCTTCACCACCTCTCCTGGGCCACCTGAAATGATTGGCAATTATTTTTCAGGAGCTCCAGAAGAAAATTGTACATTACAGCAAGCACAGGCCATTCATCCTGGCCTCCATTTTGAGTTTCTTGCCAAGAAATAAATGAACTTCCCTGGGGAGTTATGGAAGTTTGACCAGTTCTCCCACAGTTCCCTTAGGTGCCCCAGGAAGGCCTTTTCACAAGCCACTGATTCAGTTAGTTATGCCAGGAACCCTGGGCCAAGGATGCTGGGCATAGATACTGAGCAGAACTAACTTTGAAAAAGGAAGCCTACTTTGGATTCTCTGCACTGCTGCTTTTTTGCACCAGTGCAGTCCTACCTGTCTAGTTACCAACACCGTTCACTAGTGTCAAAACATCTGCAGGTCTTGATTATACTCTCACCAGTTTTCACTCCACTGACTTCAGTGAAGTTACTCTAGATTTACAGTAATGGGAGAGTGAGGGAAATAAAGTCCTGAGTGCAGGCTTGATTAAATAGTGTTTTTCTCAGGTTTTAGAAACTTCGTTAACAGATTTTTTTTTTTAATTGTGAAGAAAGATGTACCTTTTCATTTCCCAATCCATAGCTGCGAGTGATTAATGTGCAGGATTTAAAAGGTGCGGATGAATGCCATGGCTAAAGAATGCTTCAGTCTGTTTCTGCTCTTCTATCACCATATGCTGCTTTTATATAATTAAAGCAATCCTATGATTTTTCAGCTACAAACTTTCTATCTTGTCAGATTTATTTTGCTGCTCAGCAGGAATCTATTCAAGTTTTCTCCAGTTGAAGCAAACAGATTTAGACACACTTGTGCAGATCTATAAATTGCCTTTATTCTCACCCAGTTTAGGTAATACCATTTACTCTCCCTACTTAGTTTATTAGCATTCATTTAGAATATGCAATTACATATGGATAAAGTAACAAACCCTTTGTCTTTGAAGGTTCACCTCCATCGGGGGGGTGAACCTCCTCCCCCCAAAAAAACTATATCTGAAAAGTACACCAAGACAAGTCCTGTATTTATGCAGTATTTTTAGCGAGCATTAAGTGTAACAATTCTGGTTAGGTAAAAAACCTATGATTTTTCTTAACCAGTGTGAAGAACAAATCAAAATGACTACACTGCAAGTAAATGCAGTTTCAGAACACGTGAATATTGGGACTAAATAACTGACAATGGTCAATAGCCTAAAATGAAAGGTGACACCGTGCAATTCATGCCTAATGGAGTATGTACATTTCAGAAAGAATTACAGCAAGTTTTTCAATGGCTTAATAACCTATTTTTCAGGCTCAAAGACCTACTTCAACATGATTGGGTGTTCTAGGAGACATCATTTGTCAGAATCTGAAGAAAATTAAACCAAACTGTAATATAATGAATATACTCTCCTGGTGCACTTCCTGAAAGCAATTAAAAGTAGGTGATGGACTAAATTCTTGATTGATCAGATCAAAACAAGAATGTCTAACAATAGATTTTTCAGGATGCTCCCAATTGATTTTAATAAAGCAATTTTTCCAAGTTATTTAGGTGCTGTCTGAAATTGGAGAGCAATAAAAGAATGAGAAAAAAGATGACAGGTTTTCCCCACCCATTCCTCGGTGATGTTTTAAATTGACTTCTCGATTTATTTTCTCCTGTGTACTTTGCTTAGTGGTTCAGGACAAACTAGCTTATTTCAAAACTATTGTTGGACCATGCCAAAGACATTTTAGTTGTAATTTTTGGCTCTTAAATGGTAAGAACATTGTATTCAGAACTGATTATTTTCAATATTAACATTGCTTTACTCCTAAAATTTTCAGGTTCAAATAACTCTAATGAAATAAATTATACGAATTATGGCCATATTTGTATAACAATATAGTTTGATTATATAAATAGAGCTGGAGCTGGAAAATAAATCTCATTATTTATGGTATTGGTATATTTCTCAACTGTTGGAAAGGCAAACTCTAATCTGAACCTATGTTTTTCATTTTAGGTAGAGTAATGGACAATTTAACATCTTTACTCCTTTAGCATAAATCTTTTATTTTGGATAACTTGATGTATTGCCAGCTAATATCCTTTCCTTTTGTATGGTTGAGAGTAGAATGCCTGTCTTGATTTTTTTCCACTCACTGCCTGCAAAGCCTGGCGTGTTTTTTTGTTTTGTTTATTTTTTGTTTTTGCATTTCAGGCCCACTCCTGGAAACAGAGGGCCTGACTCTTTACTGGAATTACACTGGACTAAAACTGGAGTCCCAGTAATGGGACTATTCACAATAGAAAAAGCTGCATTGAGAAGTAAGTGTATGCAGGAAAGCACTCTTAACTTGTCTGCCAGCTTCTGTCTTAAAGTGATTGACGGTAACTTTGCACATAGTGTCTAGTATCAGGGGGTAAACGTGTTAGTCTGTATCCACAAAAACAACAAGGAGTCTGAGTGTAGTTTAAAAACTAACATTTATTTAGGCATAAGCTTTTGTGGGTAAAAAAATACTACTTCAGATGCATGGAGTGAGAATTATATAATGCCTGCATCTGTAATGACACATGAAGAGAAGGGAGTTACCTCACATGTGGAGAACCAGTGTTGACAGGGCCAATTCGATCAGGGTGGATGTAGTCCACTCCCAGTAATAGACGAGGAGGTGTCAGTTCTAGGAGAGGCAAAGCTGCTTTTGTAATGAGCCAGTCACTTCCAGTCCCTGTTCAAGCCCAAATTAATTATGTTAAATTTGCAAATGAATTTTATTTCTGCTGTTTCTCTTTGAAGCCTGTTTCGTTCTAATATAGCTACTTTTAAATCTGTTATAGAATGTCCAGGAAGATTGAAGTGTTCACCTACTGGCTTTTGTATGTTACCATTCCTGATGTCCGATTTGTGTCATCTATTTTCACGTGGGGACTGTCTGGTTTGGCCAATGTACATGGCAGAGGGGCATTGCTGGCACATGGCATATATAACATTAGTAGATGTGCAGGTGAATGAGTCCTTGATGGTGTGGCTGATGTGGTTGGGTCCTCTGATGCTGTTGCTAGAGTAGATATGGGGACAGAGTAGGCAACAAGGTTTGCTACACAGATTGGTTCCTGGGTTAGTGTATCTGTGGTGTGGTGCGTAGTTGCTGGTGAGTATTTGCTTCAGGTTGGGAGCTGTCTGTAAGCGAGGACTGGCCTGCCCCCCAAGGTCTGTGAGAGTGAGGAATCATTTTCCAGGATAGGTTATAGATAGTTGATGATGTGTTGGAAAGGTTTTAGCTGGGGGCTGTATGTGATGGCCAGAGGCTAAAACCTCTCTTTAAGGTTTCCACCGGACTCCTTGTTGTTTTTGCACATAGTGAAGGCCTGCCTGTATTTGAGTTTTCACTATCATGAAGTACTCACCTGATCTATTGTTTCTGCTTGAGAAGCTAGAGTTTCTTATGATATGTTGCTTAATTTGCTCCCTCCATTGTGGAGAAGACTGAATTTCTAGGATTTATTCTATAGTGCCTTAAGAACTCAAGGGGAGGGCTGAATACTTCTGATAAGCCAGTCGTTATTTCTGCATAATGTAAACATTCATGTGACTTGATGCTGTCAGAGTGACTGGCCCCTTTGAGAGGGAGCAGGGTCCAATGCCCCTGTGACTAGTCAGCTGACCCCAATTGGGCTTGAGAGGGCACCTGAGCCCTAGAGGGAAGGAGACTGGGTGAGTCTGCCTGGGAGGAGTCCTTAAGAAAAGAGCAGGTGAGAGTTGCCTGAGGAGGAAAGGAGAGACTCCTGAAGAAACAGGAGCAGCAGAGGAGAGCTGGGCCAGAGAGCTTTTTGGAAGACCAAAAGGTGAAGAGTGTTGCTAGTGAGGACTGGTCAGAGCTGGGAAACCAATGCAAAGTCACAGGCAACAACAAGGGGCAGAACCAGCCTGGTTAGGCAGAGCCAAGAACAAAAGGGTTGATGCTGGAGGGTGGATCCCAGGGAACCAGGGTCAGAGTCACAGGCAGGGAAGCCTGGGTGAATGGAACCGTGCTGGAAGCCTCCCTGCAACAGGCCTGAGTGGATGGCTGTGGGATGCTGATCCCAGAACAAGGGACTGGTTCTGAAGTGATGCTTCCTGTGCAGGGGTAGGAGTGCTGCAGGGAGTTCTCGTGGGAGACCTCATTTGGGGCTACCAGAGAAGAGTCAGGAAAGGAGTGAATGTGGGAGCTTTTGGGTGGATGGCCTGGAGAGTGGAGCCCTGGAACAAGGGCAGACTGGAGATGGTCTCTGAGGAGGGCAAGCAGGAAATGATGTTCCGGGAGGGAGCATGGCAAAGTGCTTTGTACTCGTTTGCAAGAAGGGTTTTATCTTGACAGTTCTGTGGACTGTTGAACATGTACAGGAATAAATTATGGCTAGAGGTGAGATTTTTGAATTGGACTTTGAGAGCGACTGTTCCCTTTATGTCTGGACCAAAGGGAAACCGAGACCACCGGCCTCTATCATGCTACGTCCTGCAGGATGGCTCTCCAGGAAGGGCCACCCTATGACAGATGCCTTACTGAATCTGTAAATAGACAGAAACAATAGCTATATGAAAGATGTGAACTGCTTGCAATTGTCTCAGTAGTATGGTATCTTTAAAGTCTTATTAAGACAACGTTCTTTTACTATTAATGGGTTTAACAGAATGATCTGGCTACTTTGGGATTCTGAGTGAAGTTTGAGCAGAGCTTCCTACAGATTTTCCAGCTGGCGTGTTCATGGCTTGTGCTTAACAGTCCAGCATGGTCACATGGCTTGGAACAGTTGATCTGGAGGAGTTCAGTATTTTCAGGGGGGTTTGGTCAGGTTTTTGTTCTAGGTCATTTAATGCCTGGTTATAGAAAGACTTTGAGACGACACCAGAATTTATTTGATATCTATTTTTTTTTCCTCCGGTTCTACTCTACTTTCATTGTCAGGAGCAGCCTGTGGACCTGTAAATTGGTTTTCTAAATAGGTCATGGTTTCAGCTGGTGGTATTTTGTCCTGTTCAGTATTATTTGTATTGATTGCTTGACCCCAGTCTTCACTCCAGCGTGGCTGAATTTTAACTAATTATTCTATCTATGGTATTTTTATGCATTTATTATTGGGTCATCTTGTAACTTTTAGTAGCTAAGTAGGCTGTGTACTTACTGTATACAAGTATGGTGTATAATATTAGTCCATTCCTCTCCCTGAAATTTGTGCATACAGTTGAACACTTGAGCATATAGGTGGATAGATATTTTTGCCAGTTAGTCTTGTATGTGTTGAAAAGTGCACTCCAGTTAGACTGTATCTTAAAGCTGTATTGTGCACTGAACTTCATGTCCTACCCTATATATTCACAACAACACTCAACTTCAGGCACGAGGTTCAGGGGCGAGATCTGACAATCAGGGGTGAAAGTAACTTAAAGGACTGACCGGTACGCTGGAGTCCTGAGCGGGGACGTGGCCTGAACTGGAAGAGGCGGAGCCTTTCAAGATTTAAAGGTCCCGGGGCTCCGGCTGTGGCTGGGAGCCCCGGGGCCTTTAAATCACCCCGGAGCTACCAGCTGCAGAGGCAGCTGGGAGCCCTGGGGCTCAGGGCCGAATTAAAGGGCCCGGGGCTCCAGCTGCCGCGGCGCTCCAGGCCCTTTAAATCACCTGGGAAACAGCTGGTGTGCTGCCGTGGTATTAGGGAATAGAAGCACAGGCCGTTTCTGTGCTTGATAGATAAAGCCCTCTCCCTTCCCTTCTCCTTGTTAAAGATTGATAAGCATTGCAGCTGCATAAGGAATTTGGGGATCTAAAAGACACTCTTTGTGTAGAGCACTGTTATCTTCTCTCCTCCCCCTTTCTTTCCCAGCTACATAAACAAGTTTGGGGTCATGGCCTCTTCCTCCCTCCCCTGTGAACTACTGTGGACTTGTGGCTACAATTACTGCAAAGAAATGTATTTTCAAAGTAAAAAGATCTGTAGAATATACGTAATGCTGTAGATAATAAATGGGGCAGGTATAATCATAGTATGGGCATTCATATTACTTAAGGGTTTGGAGGGTGTAGTAGTAAATGTAGGTGTTTACATACTAAAATAAAGTGTCCTGTAACTAATTCAGTGCTTACTTGACAATTGGGTCAAGGGCAGGGGTTCTCAACTGGGGGTCAGGAGTCCTTAGGGGGTCATGAGGTTATTACATGGGGGGTCGCGAGCTGTCAGCCTCCACCCCAAATCCCGCTTTGCGTCCAGCATTTATGATGGTGTTAAATGTATCAAAATGTGGTTTTAATTTATAAGGGCGGGGGTCGCACTCAGAGGCGTGCTATGTGAAAGGGGTCACCAGTACAAAAATTTGAGAACCACTGGTCAAGGGGAACAGGTACCGCAATAAAGAAGCCAGTCTACTCAATCCGCCTCTGGGTCAACCTGCTCATTCTTCTAACATTTTTTGCCGGTTGAAAGGCTTGCTGCAGTGCACAATGGTCCTTTTAGAAAATGTTTTCTGTATTTTGTCCCCTCCTGGACATTGAACCACAGATGGGCATGCTATACCCACAGTACCTTCTCCTCCCCCCCCCCCCCCCGTATGACATCAGAAAGGAGCAAGGAAGAATAGTGGCTTAAACAAGTAAATGTTCACTAACACTGCAACCTACAAAGGGATACTTCATATCTTGACTCATTTTCTATGTGCTCCAAAATTTTAAAAATCACCTTTCAGTGCTTTAATTTTGTATCTATTATGTTTAATTACTTCACCTTTGTCAGGCATATGATGACCTAGAGCTGAAGACCTATTTCTTTTCCTAAAAGGTGAATTATCCAGAGAAGAAGTCAGTTCATATAGCTTAATAATACTCTTAGAAGAATCGTCTGAAAGGGGTACAGTTGTCGTCATATAAAAATTCATAGGAAAGTATCTCCGTTCCTACCGTATGTACTCGATTCATTTTGTCTTTCTGTTTCTACATCGCTAGCAAGAACCTATTCATCATCATTGACATTTTGTCCAAATTCTTCTTCTTTTTCTTTCTTTCTTTCTTTCTTTCTTTCTTTTTTTTTTTTTTTTTTATATATGACCAGGGAGAGATTTCTCTTTTGCTTTATTGGGTATGTCGTGGAGGATTTGTCCTTTGTTGTAAAGGGTTTTTTATGCTATTTCCCCCCCCCCACCCCCCCCACAAGTGCTGTTGTATGGTTCACTGAGGCCAGCAATCTACAATGTGTGTAGATTAGTTTTATTTGAGTGTTATAGTCTCAATATGTTTCTAAAGATTCTCTTTGTTCTTCCACTTTGAGACTTACTCAGTCATTGATGTATCTGTTCTGTTTATTCATTTGGTAAGACTTTTTTTTAAAAAATGGTTATACATACTCCTTATTCTCAATAAGCTATACATTTTAATAGTTTGGTGTCTAGCATGGATATTGATATTTTTGTTTTCTGTTAATGTGATCTGTATACTACTGCATGTTTAAGTCTGGAGGCTTTTTACATTGCACAAATACTAATTATTCTTTTCCCATATATTAAAAATAGCAAATGCTCTCTGAATCTATGGATTGTTTCACACATTACACTTTATTAGTTCAAATTCCCCTTTACAAAATCATTTTAATTTTCCTAGTTTATTCATGTGATTCTGACTCCAAGTGCCAACTGCCTGGCAGAGTCAGCAACTGAACTGGTTACGTTATTAGTTAGCCCTTTTTTTCCTGTTCAGTATTCTGTGCAATCCCATTGTGATTTATATGATTGTATTCATTAGTCACGTGTAATCACCATACAGTTTTGATTAACAATTTTCAGCCAATGGATAATTCAAACTGTTCACTTTGAATATTCACTACACATGAAGTCTGGTCACTTAGCTCCCATGGTGGTGTTTCTGTTCTCTGGTTGGATGAAACTCTTCAAGCAGAAGAATGACAAGGCTATTCCTTTTGCATGAATAGATGTGTTCCAAAAATACTTGTACAAAACAGACTTTTTGTAATTATTTGGGTGAACAAAAATCATCTCTGAATAGTGAATAGCAAAGGGGTAAAAGCATTGTCAAACCAGAGAGCTATTCCAAAAACATTTTTTCCAACACTGTTTAGAGCTGAGTATGCACAGTCCATAGTGTGGAATGGATATTTTTCTTCTAGTATTTTTATTTAATAGCTCTTTCATTGTCTTAGTAAAACATATATTTGAAGATCCTCAAAGATGAGTGACTCTTCAGACCACCAGTGTGCCTTTAAATACTTGCATTGCTTTATAACAAGAAGACAGATTTACGCTTTGCATATTACACTGTTATCATTACGGAAATTCTGTAACTTGAATAGTTGGCTTCTAATAAAATGAACAAAATATGTAAGATTTTGTGACATTCATAGTGACTAAAATATTTAAGTCCATATTTTTTAAAAATATATTTTAAAGTATTGGGGAAACTTGTCCTAAAAGCCTTCTGTAAACCCGGTGACTAGTCTCCTCATCTAGGACAGTGAGTAGGCAAGAAGTCATGAATGGCCCTAAGGATTTTGCTGGCTAGGGTGAAAATGTTTCTGATGCTTCGCTGGCGTGGTCAAGCAATAATAATAATAAATCAACCAATCAGCAGAGCAAAAAAAAAAAAAAGTTGGGTGGCACAGTGCCCAGCAACAGGGTGTCCCCGGAAGCTGGTGTCCAGGACAACTGCCCTACTCACCTGCTTCCTACAACCAACCATACAAGAAATACTGAAATATTTTTAATTTTTTTATGGATTGATTCGAAGCATTTACATGTAAACCCCCCCCCCCTTTCCTTTTCAGATTACTCAGCAAGCAACACTCACCTGGATGACCAGGTGTCTGCTATCAACAGTAAAGGAGATCCTGAGTATCCCAGTGGTTGTGATGGATAAGTGGGAAACCTCTAGCCACCCCTTTTCTGGAGTCCTTTTACTTATAAAGGAAATTAATTTTGATGGTGCCTCCACTACCAATTTAGAAAAACATCATATAACAGATTGAGATGAATTTAAATGTTTCAACCACTTTAAATCAATGGGGGGCATCAGTAAATCAATTAATGCAGTTTACAGTAATAAATATAATTCAACTTAAGTTTACACTGGCACCATTTACCCCACCCCTGAGCGTGCACTCCTTTGAATTTGAGTTCTAGATGCTTGCTTGGGAGTGCCTGAAGATCTTGAAGTTGAGGCAGCACTCTGTTGGTCCAGTAAAGCAGACCAGCCAAGGCAGAGCAATTCTAATGTGGGATTGTTCCAAGCTACATAACCCCTCTGAAGATAGTTGTTAAAACCAGAGGTCAGTAACCCTGGATCCTGCTTAGATGAGAAGACCGCTTCTTCCTTTCTCGGACTCTGGGGAAACCCCTTTGGGAACTGCTGCTTAAACTGTGTGTTGCAATCCCAACTAGGGTTGCTCCATCAGGAAATGGGATTGCAGCAATTCTGAATGTGCAGAGGATCCCACTGTATAAAGCAAAATTCCATCTTCCACACAACATGACCTTGCACATAAGATGCATGTGAGGTCACTCTGCATGGAGAATGGCATCCTCTCTACTGTTTGAAGTGGCCAAAGGCAATCCATGTTAAAATGGGGTCATGCATGGAAAATGTTTGGGATCTTTAATTCTACCCTAAAGTCTCTTTGATCTCCCCCTTTCCTAAACAACAAACGTGTTGCGCTGCACTGCAGGCCAACTTCAGTCAGTTCTGGGCCCAAGAAATCTCTCTACCCTGGCTCCAGTAAAGGCCAGCAATAGTCTCCATAGCTCCCTGCTTGGTCAAAGCCCCAGCACTTTCTCAGCAGCAACTTCTGTCTTGGACAGAGCCCACAAGGAAATCTTCCATTTCCTGACCAGGATTTCAGCTCCTCAAAAAATGGACCCCTCCACCTTGGTGGCTGTAGCCAAAAAATGAGGCTCCCTGTACCCTGGAATTGGAAGGCTCTCTTCTTGAAGGCATCCTGGGACTTGCAGTCTCCAAGGCTGATCTGGTCCAAGAGGTAACTATAACCGGAGCGCTTGGAAATAGTGACCATAATATTATAGCATTTAACATTCCTGTGGTGGGAAGAACACCTCAACAGCCGAACACTGTGGTATTTAATTTCAGAAAGGGAAATTATACAAAAATGGGGAGGATAGTTAACCGGAAATTAAAAGGTACAGTGACTAGAGTGAAATCCCTGCAAGCTGCATGGACAATTTTCAAAGACACCATAATAGAGGCCCAACTTAAATGTATACCCCAAATTAAAAAAACACAGTAAAAACTAAAAAAGAGCCACCGTGGCTTAACAATCATGTAAAAGAAGCAGTGAGAGATGAAAAAGGCATCTTTTTAAGTGGAAGTCAAATCCTAGTGAGGTAAATAGAAAGAAGTGTAAAAATGTAATAAGAAAAGCCAAAAAGGAGTTTGAAGAACAGCTAGCTTAAAAACTCAAAAGGTAATAGCAAAATGTTTAAGTACATCAGAAGCAGGAAGCCTGCTAAACAACCAGTGGGGCCCCTGGACAATCAAGATGCAAAAGGCGCACTTAAAGATGATAAAGTCATTGCAGAGAAACTAAATTAATTCCTTGCTTCAGTCTTCACAGATGAGGATGTTAGGGAGATTCCCAAACTTGAGCTGTCCATTGTAGGTGATGAATATGAGGAATTGTCACAGATTGAAGAGTCACTAGAGGAGGTTTTGGAATTAATTGATAAACTTAACCATAACAAGTCATCGGGACCAGATGGCATTCACCCAAGAGTTCTGAAAGAACTCAAATGTGAAATTGCAGAACTACTAACTATAGTTTGTAACCTGTCCTTTAAATCGGCTTCTGTACCCAATAACTGGAAGATAGCTGATGTAACGACAATATTTAAAAAGGGCTGTAGAGGTGATCCTGGCAATTACAGAACAGTAAGTCTAACATCCGTACCGGGCAAATTAGTTGAAACAGTAGTAAAGAATAAAATCGTCAGAAACATAGAAGAACACAAATTGTTGGGCAAAAGTCAAAATGGTTTTTGTAAAGGGAAATCATGTCTTACTAATCTATTAGAGTTCTTTGAAGGGGTCAACAAACGTGGACAAGGGGGATGCAGTGGACATAGTGTACTTAGATTTTCAGAAAGCCTTTGACAAGGTCCCTCACCAAAGGATCTTACTTAAATTAAGTTGTCATGGGATAAGAGGGAAGATCCTTTCATGGATTGAGAACTGGTTAAAAGACAGGGAACAAAGGGTAGTACTAAATGGTAAATTTTCAAAATGGAGAGGGGTAACTAGTGGTGTTCCCCCAAGGGTCAGGCCTAGGACCAATCCTATTACATTTATTCATAAATGATCTGGAGAAAGTGGTAAACAGTGAGCTGGCAAAGCTTGCAGATGATACTAAACTGCTCAAGATAGTTAAGACTAAAGCAGACTGTGAAGAACTTCAAAAAGATCTCACAAAACTCAGTGACTGGGCAACAAAACGGCAAATGAAATTTAATGTGGATAAATGTAAAGTAATGCACATTGGAAAAAATAACCCCAACTATACATAAAATATGATCGGGGGGGGGGCTAATTTAGCTACAACTAATCAGGAAAGAGATCTTGGAGTTGTCATGGATAGTTCTCTGAAGACATCCACCCAGTGTGCAGCGGCAGTCAAAAAAGCAAACAGGATGTTAGGAATCATTAAAAAAGGGATAGAGAATAAGATGGAGAATATCTTACTGCCCTTATATAAATCCATGGTACGCCCACATCTTGAATACTGTGTATAGATGTGGTCTCATCTCAAAAAAGATATTCTGGCATTAGAAAAGGTTCAGAGAGGGCAACTAAAATGATTAAGGGTTTAGACCTGGTCCCATGCGAGGACAGATTAAAGAGGCTAGGACTTTTCAGCTTGGAAAAGAGGAGACTAAGGGTGATATGATAGAGGTATATAAAATCATGAGTGGTGTGGAGAACGTGAATAAGGAAAAGTTATTTTCTTGTTCCGATAATATAAGAACTAGGGGCCACCAAATGAAATTAATGGGCAGCAGGTTTAAAACAAATAAAAGGAAGAAGTTCTTCATACAGCGCACAGTTAACCTGTGGAACTCCTTGCTTGAGAAGGTTGTGAAGACTAGGACTAGAACAGGGTTTAAAAGAGAACTAGATAAATTCATGGAGGTTAAGTTCATTAATGGCTATTAGCCAGGATGGGTCAGGAATGGTGTCCCTAGCCTCTGTTTGTCAGAGGGTGGAGATGGATGGCAGAAGAGCGATCACTTGATCATTATCTGTTAGGTTCACTCCCTCTGGGGCACCTGGCATTGGCCACTGTCAGCAGACCAGATACTGGGCTAGATGGACCTTTGGTCTGACCCAGTATGGCCATTTTTATGTTCTTATGAATTACAGCACTCGGGCTCTTCCCGACCAGAACACTCCCAATTAAGGACAAAGGCCTTTCTAATAGTGAGTGCCTATATATGTTAAAATTAATGTAGAGATCTTTAAACACAATCACAGGCCAGGAAATTCCATACAATTAAACTGGTAACTTCATTGTTGGTGACCATATTTCATATGTCATGGATACAGGGCAAACTGTGCTTTGGACCCCTTCAATCCCTCTCAGGTGCACCCTTGGGTGGCAGGCCTGGCTTCATACCCCTCTCTCTGGGTGGATGGTCCAACCGCTTTGCAACTGGAGCTGTAGGCTGCAGCTTCCTCTTCACCATGTTAATTCAACAGGCCCATCTGTGTTGTAAGCCCTTTCTCTGGGAACCTGTGACCAGCAAGTTGATTTAAGTGATTCAAAAGCAACGTCTTCAAAGCAAAGCTCTATTTATCCATTTTTCCCAAAAGGTGCAAAGCATCTAGAGCACAAGGTAAAATAAGGCCCCCATGCATGGGTATTACTTATGCCTTACAAAAGTTGTTAAGGAAAGAGTAAGTTTCCATCAGCTCAGCCATCTTTGGCTGAGAGAAGCGAAGTGTCCAGCTTGCATCGTGCTCTGTCTCTGTATGTTCGCTTGCTAGACTGGTAGCTTTCACTATCGCTCCCTGGGCAGCCTCTCTTCACCCAGATCAGCTCCCTTTATGAGTGTGGAGCTGTGTAATGGTTTAGTGATACTTTTGATCTCTCTCTCTCTCCCCCTCAGCCTTCGCAAAAAAGGTATGTCACCAAGCTTGGGGTCTGAGTTGCCTCTTCATGGCTGCAAACTTAGCTATTGTGGGTGTTGGGATGCTTGTTATTTAAGCCAGTGGTTCTCAAACTATTGTACTGGTGAACCCTTTCAAATAGCAAACCTTTGAGTGCTACCCTTCCCCCCCTTATAAATTAAAAACATTTGTTTTTATATTTCACACCATTATAAATGCTGGAAGCAAAGCAGGGTTTGGGGTGGAGGCTGACAGCTCACGACCCCTCCCCCCCATGTAACAACCTAGCAACTCCCTGAGAGGTCCTGATCCCCACTTTGAGAACCCCTGATCTAGGCTATTGTTTTACCTTTCCTGCCTGATACTACCCTGTTGGATTGAACTCTATAGGCTACTTGCTATCAAAAACACCGGCATTCATCCTATTGATAGAAAATACAGACATTTTCTAGTTCATCATACCCTGCCTAAAAATATATAGGGTTGGCCAGTTGGTTACACCTTTAAAAGCTTTAATTCATTCAGTACAACTTCCATCAGTCTTAAAGAAAGACAAGTGGTGTTAGCAATGATTACCTTTACTACTAGCTATTCTACAGCTTACTCTCAAACGGCAGCACATTCTTCTGCTGCCCCAGCTAAGGTTCCAGTTCTGCAAAGCTATTTGCTCAGTCAGACCTTCACGCCAACACAGAGTCTCACTGAAGTCAGTGTGACTCTGTGGGAGTAAAGGTCCATTTGTGTGGATTGCTTCCCAATACTGGGGCTTAAAACACTTTACGTACTTCATATACCTCAAGGCTGTAGTGGAAATCAAACAAACCTATGGGTTTTTTCCTGTTGTGGGAACAAAAAGAATCCAATTTAACTTTTTATGAGAACTGCAGCAGAACTCAATAGTATTAAAAAGACATTTAGGCCAAACACACACAAGGGGGGAGGGGGAACTTCCCTTGACTTGTCTTTTAAAAGAGTATGGGAGGGATGGGCCTGTGCCTTCAGGGAAGTCTTCAGTAAACTACTAATACATTGCCAGTGAATTTAATAGGATAGAGCAAAAACCTTTTGACTTGCGCTGGCCTCTATTTTCTTAACAATTCTGATATGAAATTACTATAACTTTTTGAATATTGTCATGTTCATCTCTCCTTGATTTTTTTTTTTAAATGTGATTGAAAATAATTACTAGCATTTACAGAGCGCCTAAAGTTTGCAGCCAGATTACAAGCCTCCACAGGGAACAGTTCACACATCACAGAAAGACAACTGGCTCTGAGGTGTAAAGTGGTAGCCTTTAAACAACATACAACATCCCTTCATAACAGTTCAGAATAGAAATAGAAAAAAATCCTTACTACTTCAAACAGCTGGTGAATTTCAGGTAGGCAGAATAAAATTAGCCATGTCACTATTTGGTTATCACCACTACCCTTTTTGGGCGGGGGGGGGTGAAATGCCACTGGATTTTCAATAAGCACAACTGGCCAGGACCTCAATTTCACATCTAATCTGAAAAACACCACCTGCACTAGCATAATGACCACAATTCTATGATGGGTCGTTGTTTTATTACTGTCGCACAGCAAGGCGTGTTACCTGTTTAAATCACTAGGGGGGTGGATATCCATACCAAAATGTAACAAGTTATGAGTGCTCATGGTTGAGGCTAGATGGACAGTCCTCTAATTAATTAACCACAGAACAGGCACATTATTGCAAGTTATTGACACTCTGTCCCATGTTCTTCTAACCTGGCCTGGAGCAGCCACCTGTAGAAATGACAAGTATTTCTACATCTCCCCTAGGTTTTAGTTCAACTGGAGTAAGTCCAATAACTCATTTTACAAAGACTACATAACAGATGTTGGATTGTGAAAACCTTCAGTTACTATATCCGCTGGTATCCAAGAGGAGAATGATTATGGGAATTAAGCCTATATGTATTGAGCCATCCAGTATCCCAACAGGTTTATTTTGAACACCTAGTGACTACCTCTGTATTAACCTTCTCACAGGCACCTTCTGACGGAAACCAGAGTTTCAAATAAGTGTACTACAACCTTGTAAATGTATGGGCCCTTTACAATTGCCTCAATACAACCATTTTTTTTTTTTTTAACTATGCAAATTGCTTCTAAGCACTTTTTCCATAAAAATTCCAATGATGGCTCTAAGAGACCTGAATACTCTTTCAAATCATATATTTCATCCTTTTGTCTGTAACTCTATATGCAGCCAAGTCTAATTTCATAGCAACCAAAAAACCTAGTACTATTGCCTGATGCTCTTTGAATCTGCCTCATTCTGTCTCCTTTTTATAACAAGGACTACAATTAGAGTGCCAGCTCCTGATGTCCTTGCTCAGTTTTTACATGGGCAACAATCCCACTAATTTAATTGAGTAGAGGCTGTGAGAAAACTGAGATCTATATTTCTGCTCTACTCCACACTGATTAGGCCTCAATTTGAGTATTGTGTCCAGTTCTGGGCGTGACATTTCAGGAAAGATGTGGACAAATTGGAGCAACAAAAATGATTAAGAAAACATAACCTATGAGGGCAGATTGGGGTAATGGAAAATACCACAAACCAGCCTCAACTTTTTTACTTGAAACATAATCTGATATTGTAATTTTTTTGTATTTTTTTCTTGCTATCTTCTGTCTTTTGGAAAAATTGTGATTTTAGTCTGAAAAAGAGAGGACTGAGAGGGGACATAAAAGGTTCTTGCAAAGAGGAGGGAGAAAAATTCTTGTTCCCATCTGATGATGGGACAAGAGGCAATGCGTTTAAATTGCAGCAAGGGAGGTCTAGATTGGCCATTAGAAAAAACTTCCTAACTGTCAGGGTGGTTAAGCACTGGAATAAATTGTCTAGGGTGGTTGTAGAATCTTCCTCCTTGGAGATTTTAAAGAGCAGGTTAGACAAACGCCTGTCAAGGATGGTCTAGAAATTTACTCCTGCCATGAGTGCAGGGGACTGGACTAGATTACCTCCCGAGGTCCCTTCCAGTCCTATGATTCTATGATTGCCCTGTCCCTTGTTGGACCCCATGTGAAAGGGCCAGAGGATCAGAGAAACTGTTTCATCTCAATCTTTCCCAACAAATAATTCCTCAAGCTTTGGGCAGAGCTGTTGGTATGAATAGCTGCTCCACTGAGCCTTGCTGTGTTGTTGCCATTGACTGAGTACCCCCACAGCCACTCAGTAGCCATGGAAGGGACCCCGGAGGAGTTAGTGCAGTATCCACTGTATTAAGCCCCTGGCAGAGGTGGTTTTGCATGTAATTCCTGGGGGTGGTGTGGAAGTCTGAGTAAGGATTGTAGGAGGTGGTTCACAAAGAATGGTATAACTCCCATATTTTCATAAGATTATTTTTATCTTTCAACTTGGATTCGAGGATCAAGCTTAGACTTTTAAATAACTTAAGATAGCTGATGGGCTTTATCTTTAGGTATGATAGTCCAATATTCTAAGTCAACCACAATCAGGGTTTATTTTGAGGCTCATATACATATAATCTTCTCAGACTTTCTTTTTGATTAGTTTCATTGGATAGCTATTCAATTCAAAAGAAGGTTAACCCTTTCAAAGCCTTTTCCCCACCCACCAATTAATAACATGCATTTCTGCTACTTTCTTAGCATCCCTCTTTCACATTAAAACTGTGATTGCTATTACCTGTCAGTGCATGACCATTTCTTAGAGAATCCCTCCTTCCACACCATGTACAGTCCTTCAATTAAATCTCTATCAATGGTAACAGCCTACTATTTTCTACCTCCATAACAATTAATGCTGCAATGCACATTATTCAAAAAAGGAAAGAATAAAGAAAATGATTTGACTTTTCCCAACACCAACAAACTATATATTATCTATGCATGGAGAGCTAGTGCTTTGGCCGCAGCTGTCTCTAATACTTTCTGTTTTCAGCATTCCATTAAAAATGTTTACAAGAGAAGAGTGATTCCATGAACTGTTCAAATAGTTCACCTTCAAAATATATTGAGGCAAAAGGTCTTTTTAGTCTTTTGAATACATTTTGGTAAAAGTTCCTAGGTTTCCTGAATTAAGATGACACTTATTTCACATGAAATCTTTCTCGACATTCTCCTCTCTGAACTGCTAGCCATGTGACTGTTTAAAAATTCTTTAACACATTCCAAGGTGCACTTGGCTATATTTATTAAAAAGCTAAAAAGTTCTCATAATTGTGAATCTGGACCATTACTTCTACGCCTGTAGAAAAGTCTCTTTGGAGCAAAGTCGATAACATAAAAGATAAACCAAGTTGTGGATGTTTTTAAAGGTACGTAATCTTAGCAACCATAAGCCTTATGTGACATTACTATTTGGGAATGCCAAATATCTTGCCAAAGTCCTCGCGCACAGAAAAGCAAGTGAAAACCTGATATTTCAAATGTTAAAAAAAAAAAAAGCTCAAGTACAATATTTTCACTTTAAAAGGCTTGAGGCCATCTCCTTTATCATAAAAGAGCAGTAAAGGGGAAAAAAACGTCTTTTGGCTATACAGGTTACCACTAATAATTTGCCATTGCTACATTCTACCTAGCATAATAGACATTTAATTAGGTTTTTCCCTCCTCCATTAAGAAACTTTTTAGTTGCTAATGATGAGTGGGAGTAGTCTGGTTTATTTTATTTTTAATTTGTAATTCAACTATTAATTAACTACTAATAGCAATACTTCCCTACCCTCCCCCCTTCACATTTCTTCATTTTGAAGCAAGTTCTTACGCTGCCAAGGGTCAGTATCCCAGCCCACTTCAGTTGGTAAGACAGCTGCAGTTCAGGTTACATTGTCAACTGACAATAGGGGTCAGACTCTGCCAAATCAAAGCCAGTTAACAGATCATCTCTTCTAACTCTTAAGGTGGAAAAGAAAAATATTCCAAGACTCCAGTCCTGCCTTTGGATCTGCATAGGTGGGCTAAGATTGGGGTCTATATGGAAATCAGTGCAGTGTTGACTTCTTGAGTTTGCAGACAGAGCCAGAAATAACCTGGGGAGGTTCCCCCAATGAATGTCATGATAAATTAACTCTGAAGCCTAATACTGATAATTTAAATGGTTACTTTATTAACTACTTTAATGGTGATCACTTTACCAGAAACATCCAGCAACTCTGGGGTTGTAGGTTGAATTCCTGATTTGGGATCCAGGGGTTTCTACTTCCTTCCACACATAGAAACTGAGGTGATCTTATGGCCCAAAATATTTAGACTGCCTTCTATTTCTAGTTCCAGTACTACTTCTTTATGCAGGAGATGCCCACTTGAGTATGTTGGGAAGTCTGCCATTACCAGGAATTTGGATATGTCTGCACTTCAGAGGGTGATGCTGGCCTGCTAGCACCAAACTTCAAATCTTCTGTCTCCTTAGGAAAAAATGCCATATTTGTACCCTACAACTTTATTGACAAGATCAAAAATCTGATGTTTACAAAAACATACACCAGAAGTTCAACCACAAAAGGAAGTGAAGAAACCGTGAAATTTGCTTCTCATTTGATGATTTAAAATTAGCTTTTCCAAATCAAACTTACCAATGCACATTTAATAATACAATATAGGAGTATGTGTGGAGGGGGGAATAATACTTTTTATAACAATAGGACTAGCAATAAAAGGAAGTCGTTCTAGAGTACAAGTTGTGGGAATAGGATCAGCTTGATATTACCAATAAGAAGAAATGGGCTTCAAGACAGGAGAAAATGAATATAATGATAAACAGGTAGAATATTCAGAAAAAATATAGCTTGGTCTCAATCTTATGTTGGATTGCTGCCTCATGGAGGCCTTAACTTATTTTTTTAAATAATAAATTCAGCCAGGGAGACCATCAAATCTCCTTCAGGAAACTGAGGAAGGGGACCTTAGGAAGAGTCCCTACATAATTCTGTGTCACTCACTGTTATGACTGTTAAATTCAGTTGAAGAAATTATGAAAACTTTGGTAAAACTAGATTTAAATGCCTGATCCTGCGCTCAACAAAGTTAATGGTAAACTTTCATTGACTTAATGGTGAGAAAGATTGGGCATATAGCTGATAAACTAAAAGGTTACGCTCACAGATGTAAATTTGTCCTTGGCTTGTCTTCATCATTGGCAAACCACTTATCTCTGTGCCTGGTGCTCTGGAGGAAACACAGGCTCAACTAGAGCTTCTGATTGCCTTGGTGATATAAAATGTGACACTGTCCAGTGGAGAAGAAAGTGTTGCTATATGCTTCCATCCATGGATCAGAGTAACAAAAGTGTATCGAAACATTTTTAGAATCTTGGAACAGCATCCCAATTAGCGTTCATTAATTATTCTCCCTCTTCACCTTCAACATTAGAAGCATCACCTGTTCCATGCAGCTTTCTTGATATAAATCACCAGTCTGTGTTTTTGCTGTATAGTTTCATACTATTCCTGACTGCTGTGAGAATGTAAGCTCTTTGGGCCAGCTTGGTATTCTTTAGGTAGCTTGGTATCCAGCCCTATGTTGTTGGGGAAGAGTATACAAGGAGACTCCTTCTCTTGTGCACCTATATGGGATCAGGCATGACAGTCCTTTGTGGTCAGGGATATAAAGACTGCATGGGACTGGCACCAGCCTTCCAAAAGGAGTGGAGAGGGGTGGGAGAGTGGGGAGGTGTGACCCTCTCCACAGTACATCCAGAACCATGAGCCGTTGTGTTACCCTTCTGCATCAAGGGGAGAGCTTTGCTGGGACTTAAACTATGCCAGCTCCCTGGCACCCTAGTCTGTCCATCTCACCAGCAAACTCTTTGAGACTCTGTTGGTCTTAACCTTGCCTTCCAGGTAACCATCAGTGAACCCCAGTTCCCCAGACCCATCTCTCTGCAGTATCCAGTCCCTCCCACTGGACACTCGTAGAAATGTAAGTTCACTGCTTCCAAAGAGCGTACATGTGAGCCTGTTAGATTAGCTGAGGACTCTTACTTTACTTTAATATAACAGCACTGAGATGATTTATAGCAAAACTAAGAATAGGTTTATTAACAAAGAACAGAGATTTATGTGACTCTAAGTAGAGATAACAGAAACAGAAAATGGTTACTAACAAAACAAAATAAAACACGCTTTCTAGTGCCTAAAACTTAATTCTAGCAAGCGTGTGTCTTTGCCTAAAATAGTTTTTCACTGTCATTTCACGACATTCACTGTCCCTTTTGTCCACAAAGTGATGTATAAATAAAAGGTTCTCATCTCTTCTTTGAAAAGTAAACCCCGACAAAGTTCTTTTCCCCAGTTGCTCATCCTTTAGGGTGCAGGCACCAACCCCGCTTTTCATCTTCTGGCCAGTTTGCTTTCTTGATTGGCTTAATTACTTTGTTTACCTTAGATGCAAGTGTACTTTCCATTGTCTCTGGCATTACCTTGCTGAATTTACATTGGTGATACAGGCAAAGCAACATTCTTTTGTCTAGGAAAAACTTGTTTATGGAGTCTGTCCCCAAAGCATAACCGGTGAGTCACTAGCTTTCATTTGAGACATGACTTGATACTTTGCTATTACAATAATACTGAACTTCTTGGCTGCCCTTCACAAGTTTATACTGTAATTTTTTAATTTTCTTTTGTTCTTGGGCTTTTACAGCCATAACACTAAACAAAGTATCAAATTCATTCTATGGTAATGAACAAAATCTTATCCTAAAACATGAACCAGCAATAATTAAAAAGATGCCCCAGAGGGCTCTATGGATTGTGATTATTCTTTTCTCTTGATATATTTTAGTGGCCCCAGTGATTTCTTGTAGATTCCAGTACTGTTTTTATGCAGATGATGCTGTTATGTGCATAAATAGGCCATCTGTCACAGACCTTACGATTGAAGTACAGTGCATTTTGAGCTCTGTGCAACTGATTCCCTACCCCCCCCCCCCCCCCCCCCAAAATTAACAACCTGTTCACTCGTCTCTCCTTCCTAATCTGAATTACTTGGATGAGTCTTGTGAAATATCCCCTGTATGAGCATACTCCTCTTGAAATATATATAGCCAGCCTCTGGACAGATTAATTTTTAACTTTTACACCTTTTTTGATTACCTTATCAGTGACTGTTGAGTTAGATTAGGATTCCTCTAAATTAATTTAAAATGCTATGCTTGCAAAAGGTACTTGACATTAGTTTCCTATTTGGCATTGCTACGAATTCATTACAGTGATCATATGTACAATGGGACTTTGTTTGAATTTCAGGTAAAACCAACAAGAATGTGCCATAGTTCTGTTAGATTCATTTTCCTCAGATCCCTTGGGGAATCTCACAGGGACATATACTTAGACTGAACTGATTGTGCTGAAATGAAAAATTCTGCCTGCATTAACCAACACTTATTCCTAAATGTGTCTTATGGAAACATGCCTACTTATATCAGAATCTAAAGCCTAGAATCTGACACACTGCATCTTACTGATCCTGGTGCACTGAAATAGTCAAAATGCAAATCTAGTCAGATAAAGTCCTAATTAAAAACTCTATTTCACGGATAGAGAGCTTCATCTTATTTTTTCTTTTATAAAGACCTGGATGTACTGAACTGGACATAAAATATTTGCTCAATGGATTTGCTTTTTTTAAACTTTCAGATCTTTTTTTTTACTGCTTATCTTGGGCCTTAACTGTTGAAGTTGTCATTTAAATGAATGCATGAAGATCTCCTTAGGGTTTTTGTCTTGTTTAAATAAATTGAATCAGATTGATTTAGGATTCCTATTACAATCTGTTAAATTTACCCAGGCTGTTGAAGGATATAATGTTATCAGGGTTTGTTATGAATTACAAAGGGAAACAAATGAGAACTGCTCAGGAGGTTGCTTTGACCATAATTCATCATTTAGGTAACATCCATAACACAATCACTTTAAAGAAAAAATCTAGATCTTGTTTAATTAAACTATTTACATATTCAATTGATAAATTGCAGGTTTTAAGTTTAAAAAAAAATCACACTTTAAAAGCTTCCTTTTTTATTAGGGTCCTTATTTTTAGTCTAAAAATTCTCATTAAATAACTATAAAACAAACTTTGAATGCTCAGCTGTGTTTCTAAGATCCTGCTGAGAACTTTATATTGTAGATCTATGGATATTTGTTGTAAGTTTTAGTTATCCACCATTGTTTCATTTTTCCTGTTGTGTTTATGTATCGTTAAGTTAGTTTAACTAGTGTATTGGGGGAGAGGGGGGAGATAGGGGTTAAGTTTAAATGAATACTTCTCATTCCCATGAATGTCAGCATTTTTCCCTCCTACTAGGCTCTGTCTACATCAGGCCACTTTTAAACACAATTTAACGGATCAAAACATTTTAAAGGGTGCTTCCTTTAGTGTGGTTGATGGTAACACTCCAAACTGCAGTCAGTGCTGCTGAGTCCAATAGTCGTCTGCTCCCCTTCTTGCCCAACATCCCCCTGCAGCTCTCTGGAACACCTATGACAAGATAGCAATAAGAGTTTAAACTGTGGAAACAGTGATTCAGGTGCACCTTGAACTAAAGGAATTGCAACCATAGCAAAAAAAAAAATGTTGTATAGCCTTGAACTAATTAAAATGTGCACAAATAGTCTTTGTATGACCAAAAAAAACGGACCTTGGGACACAGGTAAATGTAATAACAAAAAGTGTGCTAAAGAAGGAAGAAGCACTTATAAGTGGATGAATCAGAAATGTCTGGAAAAGACTATAATGAAGGAGTAATTCCAATGCTGGGAGAGTGCACACAGACACTTTTTAAATACAAAGGAAAATTTATTTCCTAATGGTGGGACAGAGGCAATCTACCAGTCTTGGGCCAACATACATATGAGGCTCTTGGTTTCATTAAGAGGATGCATACCACAGAGACAGAAAGACAACATAGTAGATGTAGGGATCCTCAGCTAGAGTATTGTGCCCAGTTCTTGGCACCACATTTCAGGAAATTTGGAGAAAGTCCAGAGGAGAGCAACAAAAATGAGTAAAGGGCTAGAAAACATGACCTATGAGGGAAGATTGAAAAAATTGGTTTGTTTATTCTGGAGAAGAGAAGACTGAGACGGGGCATGGTAACAGTTTTCAAGTACATAACAAGTTGTTACAAGGAGGAGGGAGCAACATTGTTCTTAACCTCTGATGATAGGACAAGAAGCAATGGATTTAAATTGCAGCAAGGGTGTTTTAGGTTGGACATTAGGGAAAACTTCCTAACTGTCAGGGTAGTTAAGCACTGGAATAAATTGCCTAGGGAGGTTGTGGACTCTTCACCACTGGAAGTTTTTAAGAACAGGTTTGACAAAAACCTGTCAAGAATGGTCTAGCTCTAGCTATTACCTAGTCCTGGCTTGCGTGCAGGGGACTGGAGGTCCCTTTGAGTCCTCACTTCTGATTCTATGTCACATTATGCTAGGCACTGTACAAACACATTATGTGAAAGTCCCTGCAATGATTATCTTACAATCTTCATGGCACAGCAAGTAACAAGTACTTCCTCCCTACCCCAACCTACTTGCCTAAGATAGGGAGAAGTGACCCTGCAAAGGCAGGTCTCCCTCTTGAACTGCTATGCATTATTGGTAGCCAGTGCAGTGCAGCCATTAGCATCAAAGGGACTTGGGCATCCAGTTCCCTTAGGCAGCTTGGAAAAGCTCAGTCGTATAGCCTCATTGTGCCATTATTGCACAGCCCTGCAGTAAGGGATAGTACAGAAAAAGCTTTGTCCACTGAATGATTGTGCACAGTGTGCCTGATTTTGCTTCTTATTTACACTAGTGTAAATTAATAGTAATTCAATGTTAGATTGTAATAAACAGTTGTATGTGATAAGAGAAGCATAGCAGATACTTCCTGGGTTTTGAAGAGGGTGCAACATGCACACATGTCAATAAACAAGGCAGAATTTTCCAGCTGTCTCCCCTGATGTCAGTAGAGTAAACCAAACAGTCCCTGTCTGATACAGAGAACCAAAAAGAGCTGCCATTCATGTTAATCAGTAGCTAGTAGTGTTAGACATTTTTTAAATCCTCGGGTCCAGATAACTTGCACCCAAGAGTTTTAAAAGATATGGCTGAGGAGGTCTCTGGACCACTAATATTGCTTTTCAGTAAGTTTTTGAACACTTATGAAGTTCCAGAGGACTGGAAGAAATTTAACATTTCAAAGGGGTAAATGGAACAATCTAGGTAATTTATAGGCTTGTCAACCTGACTTGAATCCTGGGCATAATAATGAAATGGCTGATGCAGGACTCATTCCCTAAAGAATTAAGGAAGGGTAATAAAACCATTTTGATTGGTATTAATTCTATGGAAAACAGATCTTGTAAAACTTATTTATATAAATTTTAATGATTATAGGTTTGGTTGATAATGGAAATAATGGTGTTATGATAAACTTGGATGGCTGTAAAGCATTTGTCTTGGTATCACATGAGATTTTGATTAAGAAATTAGAATGACACATTCAAATGGCACAGAGTAAATGGATTAAAAACTAGTTAAATGGTGCCTCTCAAAGTGTAATTGTAAATGGGGAATCCTCATCGAGCATTTGTATTTCTAGTGGGGTCCTGCCTGGATTGGTTCTTTACCCTAGCCTATTTGACTTTATATTTCCCCACCAATGACCTAGAAGAAAACATAAAACCATCACTGATAGTCTGCAGATAACACAAAGATTGGGGGAGTGGTGAAAAATGAAGAGAACAAGTCATTGATACACAATGATCTGGATCATTTGATAAGCTGGGCACAAACAAATAATACACATTTTAATATAGCCTAATGTAAAAATGAAAAACTGCTTGGGTCTAAAGGAGTGACAATGCATTTAAATGGGCCCAATATCAAGTTATACATTGAGGAACAAAAAATGTTGGCCATCGTTACAGGATGTGGGATGCTATCCTGAGAAGCTCTCTCTCTAAAAACAGACTTGAGGGTCATGGTGGATAATCAACTGAACATAAGCTCCTATTGTGACATTGACCAAAAGGGCTAATGCGATCCTTGGATATATAAACAGGAGAATATCGAATAGTAGAAAGGTTATGTTGCTGTGTATGTGATACTGGTATGACTGCTACTGGAATACTGTCCCCAATTCTAGTGTCCACAATTTAAGAAGGATGTTGAAAAACTGGAGAGGTTTCAGAGAAGTCTTGGGAATGATTATAGGATTAAAAACATGCCTTTATAGTGAAAGACTCAATGAGCTTGATTTATTTAGTTTAACAAAGAGAAGGTTGGGGTGACTTGATCAGTCTGCCACTATCTAGACGGGGAACAGACTTTATATAAAAAGATCCAAAGAGATCAAATGGCTAGACTTTGAAACCAGACAAATTCAGAATGGAAATAAGGCACATTTTTCAGTGAGTGTAATTAGGCATTAGATCAGTTTACCAAGAGTTGTGGTGAATTCTCAATCACTGGACATTTTTAAATCAAAATGGGATGTTTTGCTGCTTTAAAAAAAAAAAGCTTTCATGCACAGAGGACTTAATTCAGGAAAGACCTGTATAGCCTATATTACGCTGAAGGTCAGACTAGATGATCACAATGGTTTCTTCTGGGATTATAATATATGAATTATTCTTTTATTGACCAGTAACACTTACCACGTTCATCAAAAGTCCTTAAAAACCATATCCCAGATACTTAAGGATCTGCATTACACACATTTAATCTAAAATGTAAACATTAAAGATGACTACTTTTTTAATTGAATGATAAGTAACCATTCTTGATTTATTAGAAAAATCCCAGATCAAAACATCTTTAAATCTTTCACTTGTTCTAATTTTATAGTTTCGTTGCATCTGCTGATGCAAAGCTTTACTTTGTTTTTTATAAAAATCTAATTTAAGCTAAATAAATGTAAAGAATGTTTGTCTCCAGGATATTCTTGATGGTGCCATTCTGATGATATATTACAACAATCTATTATCACAGCAATTGTTCTCTGATAGTGTACAGTATTAGAACAATAAATCACTGGTATCCTAAAAACTGGCATGTTAAGTTTTTTTTATTTTATTTTTTATTTTAGGGTGTGTGTGTGTGAGAGAGAATGAACTAGAAGTTGAGAAGGAAAGAGGAGAACTTTTAATAATGGAGGGAACACTTCAAGATGCTGACGAGTTCATAAGATGCAGTGTATGTATACAGCTTTTTATTACTGTAGGTCACAGTGAAAGGAACAATTAACACAATAACCCATAGATCTGGTAAAGTTCAATATACATCAGTGGCATTAGACATCAATATGGGGTAGAATTGCACATTTTTAGATCATAGGCAGCATTTAATTCTTGTTTCCATATATTAGGCACTTATATGGCCCCTATTACCACAATTTTTTTAAAATTTAAATGCAACTATTCTAACACCCCGTGAAGTATTATCCCCATTTTACAGTTGGCAAACTGAGATTTTTTTTCCCCAAGGTCACTCAGGCAGGCAGTGGAAGAGCAAGGATATGAACCTGTGGCCTTTTCATTTCCTAGGCTAATGCTCTACCCACCAAACCATGCTTCTTTTGAGCTTCTGCTTTTTCTTCATATTGTTGTTGTTTGAAAAAAGAATGTAGGCCTCATTTACAGGATGGGGAGCTGTGTCCTGAGAAGGATATAGCTCTTGTCCAGCTGGCTATCAACTATGATCCCTAACATGACCTTTGGATATATAAAAAAGGAAATAGTAAATGGTATTCTATTGAATTAGTTTAACAAAGTGAGACCATCACTGGAATGTGTGTCCACCTCTGGTGTCTACACTTCATAAGGGATAGTGAAAAATTGGAAAGGGTTCAGAAAAGAGCCAAAAGAGTGGTTCAAGTCTATAAAATCTGCTTTATAGTGAGAGAAGAAGCTTAACTTTCTTTGATAAACTAAGTAGATTAAGAGGTGACTTGATCAGTCTATTAGTATCTGCCTCTGATGATCATTTCTGATGAGAGCTCTTTATCAGAGATAGACAAAACAAGATCTAATAATTGAAAGCTAAAGTTAGACAAATTCAGATTACAAATAAGGTATACACTTTTTTTCAGTGAATCATTGGAAAAACGTACCTAGGGATATGGTGGGTTCTCCATCACTTGAAGTCTTTAAATCAAGATTGGATGTTTTCTATACTTTAGCTTGACCAGAAATAATGGGCTTCATGCAAGAATTGCTGGGTGAAATTCTAATGCCTGTATGATGCAAGTCAGACTAGATAATCATAATGGATTTTTGGGGTCCATTGTATTAAACAAATGATTTGTGCATTATTGTGGGCCAGGACTGTATGTAAACCCTTTGGGGGGGGGGAGGTGGCAAGGGGAGATGTGAGACCTGGGGGTTCAAAAGACTATATTGAACTAAGTGTCAGAACAAAACATGTGAAGTGGTTTTCCTAGCGATTATCAAGGGGGAGGTACATGCAAATTCCCCATCTCCCGTTATGCAAATATCCAGCCCTTTGAAGCTACATGCTGAGATGCATGCCATTGTCTGTTGATCACCTGTTACATGAGGCCAAGATCAAAGGCCCAAGCTGTATAAAGGAAAGACTGAACTATGCGTGATTGTTTTGGTTCTGAATCTGAGACCATTATGAACATGTTATCAAGGGGAAAACCCAGTTGAGGTTGAGACGGGAGCTGTGGTGTTTTCTAGTAAGCCTTTTAGTATGCATATAGATTCTTACTGTTTTATAATATGGTTTCTGTGTAACACTTTCACCTTAAGAATAAATGTGCTTGCTTATAAAGATGTGTGGTAGCTTGTAACTGCTGGCAGTTACACTGTTTATAGCCTTCGGTGAGAGAACAAAGTGGAAATGATGTTCTATTTCTGCAGACTGGCTTGCTGGGGATATTACAGCTTAGGTGGGGAACTGTGCAGACTGGGAAAAACCCTGGTCAAGAGGGAGAGAGACGCAGGTCTCTACCCGAAAGAGGTGACAGCTGAGGAGCTGGGACCACAGAGTGGTGCTCTTGAGGGACCACGGAATGGGAATACAGGTTCAATTGCCCTAAACAGTGACAGGTTCCTTCTGGACTTACAAATAATAGATTCATGGATTTTGTTACAGGAGCCCCTGGAGGACAAGATTAGGTTTGGGGCTTCATCATGCTAGGTACTGTACACACACACAATGAAAACATTGTCCCTACCCCCACAAACTTGCAGTCTAAGTGATGATTAATGACCAGGTGCCATAAATTCAGTTGAATATTGTAGGGGGCTCATACATGTCTGAAATTTTAGCAAACCACTTATCTGTGGAGACAGATGTGATGAGTCTTCTAGTCTATAGCTCTGACAGTTCCATCTGCAAGGAGGAGTAGTTGTAGCAGGCATCTGAATTGCTTAGATCAGAGTGATAAGATTTTTTTAAGAGTATAGGAGCTCCTGTCAGTGCAACACTGAACTGTTTCTTTCTGCATTCAGGTTAATTGTGAAATGTTCTCAGTTAATAGGACTGGTAGGTTTGATGTTTCCCTGAATTGTTTACCGAGAACTATTTTTTTTCCTCAGCTTGGAAGCTCTCATACAAATTTAAAAATGAGGCTAACACCAGGCATGCCAATATAGCCAGCAAATTCTGTAGCCACCTCCATCATACAGCTCTGCTAATATTATACTCTTGCTCTAGGGCATCTCTAATATTCAAGTCATTGACTCTGATGAATAGCGACTATGAAATCAGTTGTGTGATAGTTTTGTGTTATACACAAACGGAGCCTGGGACGAGGTCACAACTCATTATTCCTCTTGATTCCAAACATGATTGAACCCAGGTTTCCAGAGGTAAAAGGAGAATGCACTAACCCACCCTGACACTTAGCTTCCTATCCCTAGGCGGACCTACACTTGTTCCATACCACAGCATGTGAATAAAGCTTGTTTTATTGTTACAGGCTTACTGAAGATGACAAGGACATTTAACTCATTTACATTTGAAAACAAATAAGCAGTCACGTGTTTTCATAATGCTGATACTGAAATAGTTTAACTTATCATATAAATCACAGTGATGAGTCCTTTGACAGTACAGTGTGAATCTGCTTAATGTGTTCTATGGTTTCTCAGGTGAACTAAAGATGATTAGTTTCAGTTCCTTAAATACCATCTCTGTAATATGCAAATAAAAACACCATTAGGTGACAGCAACTACTCTTCTTTAATAAATAGTGATGCTGTTTTATGGTTTCTATAGAATAAAGAAACAGTACAATTCACCAGTGGTGAAATCCACCCATTGCAAAAGATTTATGCTCCATTTAAATCCCATTTGAGTCCCATTTCGAAGGTGTGGAGAATGAGGGAGTTGCATAGTGGTTTTGTTTTATAAATATTGTAACCTTGAGGGGCTTGATCTTAAACTGCTTGACTGCGAGGAGTTAAATCAAAAGAGGCTGTTAAGGGAAAACAGATGCCAAAGATAAAATCATAGTACTGGAAGGACCTTGAGAGGTCATCTAGTCCAGTCCCCTGCACTCATGGCAGGACTAAGTATTATCTAGACCGTCCCTGACCAGTGTTTGTCTAACCTGCTCTTAAAAATCTCCAATGATGGAGACTCCACAACCTCCCTAGGCAATTTATTCCAGTCCTTAACCATCCTGACAGAGTTTTTCTTAATAATGTCCAACCTAAACCTCCCTTGCTGCAACTTAAGCCCATTGCTTCTTGTCCTATCTTCAGAGGTTAAGATAAACTGTTACAAGGAGGAGGAAGAAAAACTTCTACATACTTGAAAACTGTTATCATGCCCCCATCAGTCTTCTCTTTTCTAGACTAAACAAACCCAATTTTTTCAGTCTTCCCTCATAGGTCATGTTTTCTAGACCTTTAAACATTTTTGTCGCTCTTCTCCGGACTTTCTCCAATTTGTCCACATTCTTCCTGAAATATGGCACCCAGAACTGGATACAATACTCCAGTTGAGGCCTAATCAACGCGGAGTAGAGCGGAAGAATTACTTCTTGTGTCTTGCTTACAACACTCCTACTAATACATCCCAGAATGATTTTTTTGCAACAGCATTACACTGTTGACTTATATTGGTCCACTGTGACTCCCAGATCCTTTTCCACAGTACTCCTTCCTAGGCAGTCATTTCCCATTTTGTATGTGTGCAACTGATTGTTCCTTCCTAAGTGGAGTACTTTGCATTTGTCCTTATTGAATTTCATCCTATTTACTTCAGTTCATTTCTCCAATTTGTCCAGATCATTTTGAATTGTAATCCTTTCCTCCAAAGCACTTGCAACCCATGCCAGCTTGGTGGTATCCTCAAACTTTATAAGTGTACTCTCTATGCCATTATCTAAATCACTGATGAAGATATTGAACAGAACCAGACCCAGAACTGATCCCTGCGGGACCCCACTCATTATGTCCTTCCAGCATGACTGTGAACCACTGATAACTACTCTCTGGGAATGGTTTTCCAACCAGTTTTGCACCCACCTTATAGTAGTTCCATCTAGGTTGCATTTCCCTAGTTTATGAGAAGGTCATGTGAGACCATATCAAAAGCTTTACTAAACTCAAGATATACTAGATCTACCACTTCTCTCCCTGTTCACAAGGCTTGTTACCCTGTCAAAGAAAGCTATCAGGTTGGTTCGACACTATTTGTTCTTGACAAACCCATGCTGACTGTTATTTATTGCCTTATTATCTTCTAGATGTTTGCAAATTGCTTGGTTGTTTTCTCCATTATCTTTCTGGGTAAAGAAGTTAAGCTGACTGGTCTGTAATTCCTTGGGTTGTCCTTACTTCCCTTTTTTATAGGTTGGCACTATATTTGTCCCTTTTCCAGTCTTCTGGAATCTCTCCCATCTTCCATGACTTTTCAAAGATAATCGCTAATGGCTCCGATATCTCCTCAGTCAGTTCCTTGAGTATCCTAGGATGCATTTCATCAGGCCCTGGTGACTTGGAACATCTAATTTGTCTACATAATTTTTAACTTGTTCTTTCCTATTTTAGCCTCTTCCGATCCTACCTCATTTTCACTAGCATTCACTGTTAGAGGTCGAATCACCACCAACCTTCTTGGTGAAAACCAAAACAAATGTCATTAAGCACCTCTGTCATTTCCACATTTTCTGTTCCCACCCCCCCCCCGCTCCTCCCCCGCCCACCATTCAGTAATGGGCGTACCCCGTCCTTGGTCTTCCTCTTGCCTCTAATGTATTTGTAGAATGTTTTCTTGTTACCCTTTATGTCTCTAGCTAGTTTGACTTGGTTTTGTGCCTTGGCACATCTGGATAGACAGCTTAAAGATAACAATGACTGGGCCCTCAGTTGGGATGAAGTTACCTGGATGGCTCCTGCAGGGCTGGCTAGAAAGCCTAGGCTCAAAGGGAATCCTAAACCTTAAAGATTCTGCATATGGGTGTCAGTTGGCTGTGTGTCTGCTTGCCAGCCTAAGATGGCATGCTGGGGGTTAGTTGGGCTGAGGGGAGCTTATAAATGCTTGCAAGGGAAGATTAAAATTTAGGAGAGTAGGGCTCTGTTGTATTAACCCTTTGTTCTGTGTGCTACATATCTCTAGGTAAAAGAATAAATAAGGGTGTTTTTTTTTTAAAGATGCTGTTGCTGTGTCATTTCAGTTACTGTTGCAGTAACTGGAAATTCTTATGGGTACCAAACCCAGTTGGGCTGGTCACATTAACAAGGTTAGGAAATGGGGTGCTGCCACCCAGGAGCCCTGTGGTTCCACCCAGACTGAGGTACAAAAAGTCAGATGTACTCGTGAAGAGCAAGGGGTCTTGTCTTAGGTGTGGCTCATCCTGTAACCATGACATGGGGTGAAACAATGCATAAGCTTTGTGCCATCCCTCTGTAAACACCTCAAATTTGTCTCCATTATTTAAATTTTGTCCAAATGAAATTTCTAAAGATAATTGGTGCTCATAGCCCACCTGTCAGGTGCAGAAGGTATGTTATCCCTACTTACTGATGGGGAACTGAGTCAGAGATGAAAACATTTCCCCAAGGTCTCTCAGTCTGTGGCAAACTAGGAACTGAAATCTGGTCTCCTATATCCCAAGCCTTACTCACAGGACCACCCTTCTTCTCTCAGCTGGCACAATAAAAAGTCCTGGGAATAAGAATAATTTAAGAAGAAAGAAATCAGTAACTCTGACTGGATCTACTCATACATTGACCTAGTACCATCATCTTACAGCTATTGTAAAAAGAAAAATGCAGTAGGTACAGTTTAAATTTTAAATACAATAGAAACTGCACTGATAAGCAGTTCTTCTGCTTCAGTATAAAAGGAATCTTGAGTTTCATTGTAACTGGCATTATCAAAGATATATTCTCTATTATGGAAAAATAGCTTTTTCATACACTTATAGAAATTAGAGATGGAAAAGACCTATTAGGTCACCATCTTCCTGTCAGTGCAGAAGGTTTCCATTTATTTGCAACCTCAGGCATATTTTCCTTATTACAAAGATGCATGTATGCCATGTAATTATCTCATTCTAACCCCCTAGGCTTCTATCAGTGGTTCTGACAGTTACATCTACCATGTGTTAAGGATAATAATGGGGGGTAGGTTGATTTGTCAGATTAGAAATCCTTTAAAGGGTTCTGACAACATTAACCTTAGGGACACTTGGTTTCTGTGCTAATGGAATATTAGAAAAAAAATATGGACTCCTGTTGGCCTGATTTGCATTCAAATTTAGCCCTGTTGTCCGTGAATTTTCACAGAATGTCCCTAGCTACAAAACTATTGTATGAACTGGTAAAAGTTGGAAAAGGCAGTTTTTAACTTAACAGTTGTGCAAAATATTCATTGTTTATTTTTTTCAGTGAAATTTGACTTTTAAACTTTTCAAAATTTTCTAAAATGGCTCAAATTTTGTAAAATGTTCAACATTTAGTGCAAAATATCTATCTGGAAGCTTGTGAAAAAGCCATTTTAACATGAAAATTCATACTTAAGAAGAGCCTGCAGAAGGAGGAAGACACCCCCGTCCCCAAAGAGTCACATGATCTTTTATATCTGGATTGAACACAGGATTGGGATCCATGAGGGCTGAGTTCTATTCCAATATGTGATGCTAGCTGACCCTTTTTAATATTTTTCACTTATTTACCATAAAGCTTTTGATTTCTTCAGAGAATGGCTAGTGGTACCCTCCACCACTAAGGCCATTCTCTAAGCTGCTTCTCTATTTGCTGTTTTTAAGTATAAAAGCCAGCAAAGTACACCATACTTTCCCAGTCGAGTGAGCAGGCTATCTGCCCATTCCCCTAGTCTGCATCCAAGTAATCGGAATACTTCACCTGGTCCCATTGGCATTACTGGAGAAGTGGGGTGCTATTTGCAGATGACAAAATGTAGGCAGACGTGTAAGGCCTGTTGTGAGGAAGAAAAGTCTAGTTTGACCAGGTTTTGAGATTTGTTATGAGATGGTCACACAGATCTAATTACAGGAAAGCTTGCAGACAGTTGTCAGATCTCACAGATTTTCTCACTGAAAATAAATGGGAGATGCAGGAAAATCTATGGGATTCTGAAAATCTCTAATTCTGTCATCAATATAAATCAAATGTGTTTGTGATTAAATTCCAAATCCCAGCAATAGTTATCTACACTCAGTCACTGATTATAGTTATAATGTTATTTTTTCACATGTACTATTTAATAGCAATACAGCATCAATAAACTGAGAGTAGGGAAATACTGTAAATGTTATGAATTGGGAGGTACAACTGGCTACTGTGTGTATCTACTTGTATCTATATAATTATATACATACATTTATATGTGTGCCTATATATAATAATTTCTGTGCCACTTTCATTTTGGTGTCATAATTTGCAGTGCATCTATTTTTATATACAAGGGTTGTTGATTAATAACAGTTAACTCACAGGATTAACTCTGAAAAATTAATCGTAATTAGAAAAATTAATTGCAATAATCACAGTTTTAATCGCACTGTTGAACAGTAGAATACCAGTTGAAATGTATTAAATATTTTTGGATGTTTTTCTACATTTTCAAATATATTGATTTCAATTACAACACAGAATACAAAGTGTACACTGCTCACTTTCTATTTTTTATTTTAAATATTTGCACTGTAAAAATGATAAAAGGAATAGTATTTTTAATTCACCTCATACAAGTACTGTAGTGCAATCTCTTTATCATGAAAGTGAAACTTACAAATGCAGATTATTTTTGTTACATAACTGAACTCAAAAACAAAACAATGCAAAACTTCGGAGCCTTCAAGTCCACTCAGTCCTACTTCTCATTCAGCCAATTGCTAAGACAAACAAGTTTGTTTACATTTACGGGAGATAATGCTGTCCACTTCTTATTTACAATGCCACCAGAAAGTGAGAACAGGCATTCACAAGGGACTTTTTTAGCCAACATTGCAAGGTATCTACGTACCTTGTATACCCCTTCATGCTTCGGCTACCAGTCCAGAGGACATGCTTCCATGCTGATGACTCTCGTTTAAAAAATGTGTTAATTAAATTTGTGATTGAACTCCTTGAGGGAGAATTGTATGTCTCTGGCTCTATTTTACTTGCATTCTGGCATATATTTCATGTTATAGCAGTCTGGGATGATGACTCAGCACATGTTCATTTTAAGATTACTTTTGCTGCAGATTTGACAAAACGCAAAGAAGATACCAATATGAGATTTCTAAAGATAGCTACAGCACTCGACCCAAGATTTAAGAATCTGAAGTGCCTTCCAAACTCTGAGGGGGACGAAGTGTGAAGCATGCTTTCAGAAGTCATAAAAGAGCAATACTCCAATGCAGAAACTATAGAACAGGAACCACCTAAAAGAAAATCAACTTCTGCTGATGGCATATGACTCAGATGATGAAAATGAACATGCGCTGGTCCGCACTGCTTTGGATTGTTATCGAGCAGACCCGTCATCCTCATGGATGCATGTCCTTTAGAATGGTGGTTGAAGCATGAAGGGACGTATGAATGTTTAGTGCATCTGGCACATAAATATCTTGCGACGCCGGCTACAACAGTACCATGAGAACACCTGTTCTTGCTTTCAGGTGACATTGTGAACAAGAAGCGGGCAGCGTTATCTTCTGCAAATATAAACAAACTTGTTTGAGTGATTGGCTGAACAAGAAATAGGACTGAGTGGACTTGTAGGCCCCGAAATTTTACGTTTTATTTTTGAATGCAGTTACAAATGTAGTATTATGTACAATAATAAGATCAACTTTCATGATAGAGATTGCACTACAGTACTTGTGTTAGGTGAATTTAAAAATACTTAAGCACATAAGAACGGCCATACTGGGTCAGACCAAAGGTCCATCAAGCCCGGTATCCTGTCCTCTGTTCCATTCCTTTTGGGGCACCTACCATTGGCCACTGTCAGACAGGTTATCATCAAGTGATCCATGCCCTGTCACCCAATCCCAACTTCTGGCAAACAGAGGCTAGGAACACCAGTCCTCCCCATCCTGGCTAATAGGTCCATCAATGGCTATCTTCCATTAATCTATCTAGCTCCCTTTTGAACCCCGTTATAGTATTGGCCTTCACAATGCCCTCTGGCAAGAAGTTCCAGAGGTTGACAGTGCATTGCGTAAAAAAATACTGTACTTTCTTGTGTTTGTTTTAAACCTGCTACCTAATAATTTCATTTGGTGGCCCATAGTTCTTATATTATGGGAACAAGTAAATAACTTTTCCTTATTTACTTTCTCCACACCACTCATGATTTTATATACCTCTATATCATATACCCCCTTAGTCTCCCCTTTTCCAAGCTGAAAAGCCCTAGTCTTATTAATCTCTCCTCACAAATAAGCCGTTCTATACCCCAATCACTTTTGTTGCCCTTTTCTGAACCTTTTCCAATTGCAATATATCTTTTTTGAGATGGGGTAACCACATCTGCACACAGTATTCAAAGTGTGGACGTACCATGGATTCATATAGAGGTATATGATATTTTCTGTATTAACATCTATTCCTTTCTTGATGATTACCAACATTCTGTTCACTTTTTTAACTGCCGCTGCACATTGAGTGGATGATTTCAGAGAACTATCCACAGTGACTCCAAGATCTTTCTTGAGTGGTAACAGCTAATTTAGACCCCATCATTGTATATGTATAGTTAGGATTATTTTTTTCAACGTACATTACTTTGCATTTATCAACATTAAATTTCATCTGCCCTTTTGTTGCCCAGTCACCTAGTTTTGTGAGATCCTTTTGTAGCTCTTTGCAGTCTACCTGGGACTTAACTATCTTGAGTAGTTTTGTATTATCTGCAAATTTTGCCACCTCACTGTTTACCCCTTTTTCCAGATCATTGGGCCCAGTACAGATCCCTGGGGGACACCACTATTTACTTCTCTCCATTCTGAACACAAAGGGTAGGAATAAATGGTCTGTTTCCTATCTTGTAACCAGTTACCAATCAATGCGAGAACCTTCCCTCTTATCCCATGACTGCTTATTTTGCTTAAGAGCCTTTGATGAGGGACCTTGTCAAAGGCTTTCTGAAAATCTAAATACACTATATCCACTGAATCTTCTTTGTCCACATGCTTGTTGACCCCCTCAAAGAATTCTAGTAGATTGGTGAGGCATGATTTCCCTTTACAAAAACCATGTTGACTATTTCTCAATAAATTATGTTCATCTGTGTCTGACAATTTTGTTCTTTACGTTAGTTTCAATCAGTTTGCCTGGTACTAAAGTGAGGCTTACTGGCCTGTAGTTGCCAGGGTCACCTCTGGAGCCCTTTTTAAAAATTGGCATCACATTAGCTATCCTCCAGTCATTTGGTACAGAAGCTGATTTAAATGATAGGTTACAGATGACAGTTAGTAGTCTTGCAATTTCACATTTGAGTTCCTTCAGAACTCTTGGATGAATCCAGGATCTGATGATAGACTTTTTACTGTTTAGTTTATCAATTGTTCCAAAACCTCCTCTAATGACACCTCAATTTGGGACAGTTCCTCAGATCTGTCACCCAGAAAGAATGGCTCAGATTTGGGAATCTCCCCCACATTCTCAACAGTGAAGACCAATGCAAAGAATTCATTTAGTTTCTCTGCAATGGCCTTATCTTTGAATGCTCCTTTAGCATCGCGATCGTCCAGTGGATCCACTGGTTGTTTAGCAGGCTGTCTGCTTCTGACGTATTTAAAAAAAATGTTTGCTATTACTTTTGGAGTCTTTGGCTGTTCTTCACATTCTTTTTTTGTTTTTTTTTAATTATATTTTTACACTTCATTTGCCAGAGTTTATGCTCTTTTCTATTTTCCTCATTAGGATTTATCTTCCACTTTTAAAAGGCTGCCTTTTTGCCTCTCACTGCTTCTTTTATTTTGTTTAACGATGGTGGCTCTTTTTTGGTTCTCTTTTGGTTTTTTTTTTTAATTGGGGTATACATTTAAGTTGAGCCTTTTAAAAAGTTTCCACTTATTTATTTTATTTTTTTTCACAGTGTAAGTATTTGTAATCAAAAATAAATATAAAGTGACCAATGTAAACTTTGTATTCTGGGTTGTAATTGAAATCAATATATTTGAAAATGTAGAAAATATCCAAAAATATTTAAATTAATGGTATTCTATTATTGTTTAACAGTGTGATTAATCACCATTAACTTTTTTAATCACCTGACAGCCTGCGTGTGCGTATATACATATAAAACGCTGCTTGCTAAAACAGCTAGGGATAGCAAACCTCATGAGTAAGGTTTTGCAGATCTTTTGAAGTTCCAGTGCAGAGTCCATCCATAGCTCAGTTGTGTGGCCACACTCCATACCACAAAATCCTACACCAGTACTATGCAGGGGGTGGGGTGATAGTAGGAAGCTCTGTGTTTATAGATATACCATGCCTTCACCCTTTACACCGGGGTAGAGCTGACTTTTCCTCCCCCCACATGCCACCAGTGGGAGAGAACTGGGGAACAGTTGCAGGAAAGGTGACGCAGCATTTTGTGGCTTTTTTTCTCCCAGCCTTTCCCATGTGGCATGTGACTCAAATAACACTTAAATTCTTAGGCATGTTGTTAAAGTGGGTTTGAAATTAGGCAAATTTGTCAGTCAATCCCTCAGTGCTACATACAATCCCAGGGTTAGGTAAGCAAACACTGGCATAATGTCCTGGATTTTAAGGTCTTTAAAAAAAGAATGTTTCTTTTCACTATAAAACAGCATCCATATTAAATCCAAAACAGGGATCCTTTGCTCAGGCTCCCAACCAATGCATTTACAACCGGTACACTCGATAATTAACTTGGAGGAAAGTTTACTTATACACCCAGATAGCTGAAGCTCTGAACTTGCTGCAGTCTAATTTAGTCCATGATAGTAACGGTAATATGAAAGACCATGAAAATGTATACTTAGTTTTGAACTTATGACTCTAAGAACTGGATGTGGTTTTAGCTGTAAATATGAAGGCTTCTACAGCTTGTCACTCAAAAGGCTCACTAACTATATTTTCTAATGTACTCTACTAACCCATTTAAAGCAAGTAAGAAGGATCAACTTTAACACTGTCTGCTAATGTGTGGACAGCAACAAATATTTCCATTGTGACTTTATAGTATATTCAAATTCCTCCTCTACACAAGTCGTTTTGCTCTCTAAATAAAAGGGTTTGATGCTTAGTGAGGATGTGGCACTGGTGGATATGCCTATCTTCCCATTCACTTTGCTTTCAAGATTTGTCTTCTCACTGCTTCTGACCACTGAGATATAAGCACAATAAGAACTATGTACTGCTGACCACTTAGTTACAAGACCAGGCTAGTAAGGTGTTCAGTGGACGCATGGCTTAAATAAATTGTAGGTTTAATAACTGATAGGTTTATACTGGTTACGATTATAAAAAACATTTCATAGGGAAACTTAACACTTAAGTATTGAAACTCTAATTCATAAAGCAGGAACAACATAGTCATTTTCTAATTTATCTGGGTAGCATGTAACTATCCTTCTCCTTTAATTACTCAACATATTTTCTAGGAGACTGAGTTACAAAACAATTTTTGTAACAGCATTTCTTATGTTTTGCTGAAATTGTTACAAAAAGATGGTGAAAAAGACAGAGCATAGAAATATGATCATAAATTATTCTCTAAGCTTTATTACCCTTTGTATGATTTCTCTGGGTTCCAAAGAGATTAAACAAAACTACTGTTAAAATCAACTGGGATTTTCAAGTTAGCAAAGGCCTGTGAGTTGGATTAGAAGAGGCAGATTATATGAGAGGGTCAGATGAAGGTAATCTGTTACATGTAATGAAATGAGGCCTAGATAAAATGCAGAATATTACTCTTTGTGGAGACCTGTACTACCAGGCAAGATCATCTGCAGTTGATAGTAAGAGTTCTTTATGGAAGGATCTTATCAGGTTACGTATACACTTTTTAGCATTAAAGCAAAAGTGGATGACATACTTCTGATTTTGACTGTCCTTACTCAGAAATGGTTATATTTATTCAAAGGCTGTGTCCCAACATTATAAATTATCCATTCTGTTTTGTTTTTTAAAGAAAGCCATATTTCAATTTTTTGCCTTTCTTTTAAAGTTGACAATATCTTTCATGCAGGGGGCAGGAGTTCATAGGCAGACCTACAAGGTGTAAATTAGCTAGGCCATTCTTAGCCTACTTTTTCAATTACATATTAAGAGTCTTAGTTTCCTCCTGCTGTACAGAAATTGGGGGCAAGGTAGGAGTGGGAAACCAGAAGTGAATGAAAATGAGAGAAAATCATGCTAAATTGTGACATTAAACAGCCATATGTAGGAGCTGTTTGGAACCACCCAACCCATCAGGAGTTCTTGGAGCTATTGTTCCAGATGGCTCTTGGGTTTGCAGAGATGCTGATATACCATCTGTTGTCATCTTCAACTAGATGAACTCCATATCCACAGCTCCTCCCAACCACGTGTACAAAGTCTAACACCAACAGTGACACTAAGCCTGTAGAATCCTTGAATGCTTTAACACAAGGAGTCCCATTGCACCTGCTGCTGTGTTGGGGGCCCAACGGCAGGGGAAGAGTCTCTTTGCACCCTCTCATTCCCTTGCATGTCCTCACAGAGGCTAGATGAAAACTAGCCTTAAGTTTTCTGGACCTCTACCACAAATAGCAATTCTACATTTAGGTTGGTCCAGTAAAAGATATTACCTCACCCACCTTGACTCTCTAATATCCTGGGACCGACAAGGCTACAACTACACTGCATACATACTGAAAGTTAAGCAGGTTAGGTGCTTTTGTGAATATTGGTAGGCACCATTCTGCACCTTTAGGCACCTAAATACCTTTGCAAATCTGACCTTAAATAAGGAGGGGCTGATAAGTAGGGATGTGGAAAATGAGAGTAACGGGGGTGAAGAGAGACTGAAAGATCATAGATGATGGAAGGAGAGAACATACCACAGGAAAATAGTGGGGATGGGATGGAGGGGAAATAAGAGCCTCCTGATCCCTACTGAGAAAGTAGGGCAATTGGCTAGTTAACTTGGGTGCATGTACATGAACATAAGAAGCCTGGGAAACAAGCAGGAAGAACTGGAAGTCCTGGCACAGTCTAGGAACTACGACGTGATTGGAATAACAGAAACTGGTGGGGCAGTTCACATGACTGGAGAACTGTCATGGATGGGTATAAACTGTTCAGGAAGGACAGGTATGGGAGGAAAGGTGGAGGCGTTGCATTGTATATAAGAGAGCGGTATGACTGCTCAGAGCTCCAGTTTGAAACTGGAGAAAAGCCTGTGGGGAGTCTTTGGGTTAAGTTTAGAGGTGAGAGCAACAAGGGTGATGTCGTGGTGGGCGTGTAATAGACCACCGGATCAGAAGGATGAGGTAGATGAGGCTTTCTTTGGACAACTAACTGAAGTTTCCAGATCACAGGACCTGGTTCTAATGGGGGACTTCAATCACCCTGACATCTGCTGGGAGAGCAATACAGCAATGCACAGACAATCCAGGAAGTTTTTGGAGAGTGTTGGGGACGACTTCCTGGTACAAGTGCTGGAGGAACTGACTAGGGGCCATGCTCCTCTTGTCCTACTGCTTACAAAAAGGGAAGAATTGGTAGGGGAGGTAGAAGTGGGTGGCAACCTAGGCAGCAGTGACCATGAGATGGTTGAGTTCAGCATCCTGACAAAAGGAAGAAAGGAGAGTAGCAAAATACAGACCCTGGACTTCAGAAAAGCAGACTTTGACTCCCTTAGGGAACTGATGGGCAGGATCCCCGGGGAAGCTAATATGAGGGGACAAGGAGTCCAGAAGAGCTGGCTGTATTTTAAAGAAGCCTTATTGAGGGCGCAGGAACAAACCATTCCGAAGTGCAGAAAGAATAGAAAATATGGCAGGCAACCAGCTTGGCTTAACAGTGAAACCTTCGGTGAGCTTAAATTCAAAAGGAAAGCTTACAAGAAGTGGACATTTGGACAGATGACTAGGGAGGAGTATAAAAATATTGCTAGAGCATGCAGGGTGAAATCAGGAAAGCCAAGGCACAATTGGAGTTGCAGCTAGTAAGGGATGTGAAGGGTAACAAGAAGGGTTTCTACTGGTATGTTAGCAACAAGGAGGAGGTCAGGGAAAGTGTGGGACCCTTACTGAATGGGGACGGCAACATGGTGATAGATGTGGAAAAAGCTGAAGTACTCAATGCCTTTTTTTTTTTTTTTTTGCGCCTCGGTCTTCACAGACAAGGTCAGCTCCCAGACTGTTGCACTGGGAAACACAGTATGGGGAGGAGGTGAGCAGCCCTCAGTAGTGAAAGAACAGGTTGACTATTTAGAAAAGCTGGACTTGCACAAGTCCATGGGTCCAGATCTAATGCATCTAAGGGTGCTGAGGGAGTTGGCTGATGTGATTGCAGAGCCATCGGCCATTATCTTTGAAAACTTGTGTCGATCGGGGGAGGTCCCGGACGATTGGAAAAAGGCAAATATAGTGCCCATATTTAAAAAAGGAAAGAAAGGGAACCCTGGTAACTACAGACCACTGAGCCTCACTTCAGTCCCCAGCAAAATCATGGAGCAGGTACTCAGGGAATCCATTTTGAAACACAGGGAGGAGAGGAAGGTGATCAGGAACAGTCAATATGGATTCACCAAGGGCAAGTCATGCCTGACAAACCTGATTGCCTTCTATGATGAGAACTGGCTCTGTGGATATGTGGAAAGCAGTGGATATGATATATTTTGACTTTAGCAAGACCTTTTGATATGGTCTCCTACAGTATTCTTGGTATAACTATAAAATGCATGTATAACTTTCACAGATGCCAATGCATGTTGAACATAAAAGAGCAAAATTTCCCCCAAAGCATGGACAGGAGTGTTATATGTGTGTGGTTTGGTTTTTTTTAACAGAGAACCAAATTTAAGTAGGGGGAAAAGACAGATGACTGTTGCAAATTATAATACTAAAATGCTATGATGAGTGAATTGAATGAGAGACATTAACAAACATAATGAAGGCTAAAGGTGAAATTCTAACCAACAGATAAAATAGTGAGGAGAAAACACAAACTCCATAACAGAATGGATGGAGTTACAGATATAAATGAGAACATGCTGAAATATACCTTGACTAGAGTGATTATTTATAACTCCCTTTTTAATGAAATGCCAGGTAATTCTCTACTAAAAATGTCATCTATTTAACTAGTGCAACCTTTTTATATTTCTGCAGTAATTCCCCTGAATTTATCAGATATTGATGTTAAATTATAAAAATTAGAATCAAATGCCTTATGATAGAAGGCTTAGAAAATAAACTAAATTATCGCCAACAAAAATTCTTGCCTTGTGAACATGAAATACAATGAATATGACTATCCATATTCAAATGTAGGGTAGCTTAATGAAATAAGCCTATATTGTATTCTTTCTGTAGGGAAAGTTACTAAAGCACTTATATTGATATTCTAGATACATTGCAATTCTTTATGGTGATCCAACATGGCTGTTATGTCACTGTCATATAATGAACTATATTTTCCACACCTGCTTTGTTTGTATGCTTAATGTTCATACAAACAATGCTGTGTTGCCTAATAAAATTAACTTACTCATTTAGTAGGAGTCTATTGATCTGCCTATTTAGAAAATGCAGTGGAGTTCTACCATCAATCACATGGTGTAAAATCATAGTTCTGAGCTCCGACTGCATAAAGCCCTTAATCTCAATAGACGCTAAGTAAAATAACGTGGTGCATTATTCACAGTAAATGTTCCACAATCCTTCACCATATTGATCTACTCTTACAAAATACTTAGGCCCAAATTTGTAAAGGTATTTTCGGCATTGCTGTGCTCAGTGTTGCAGTGCCTAACTGATTGAGGAGCCTAAATCTAATTTTCAGAAGAGATTTAGCCCATTGATCTTGGAACAGAGCCTCATCTTATATAAATTGGTGTCACTCCATTGACTTCAGTGGAGTAATGCCAGTTTACACCCGGTAAGAATCTCAACCCACTAAAACTTGTTTTGATCTATTTGTGGTAACATCAAACATAGAAGAAAAGTCCACCATTACTAATCATGGAAGAAACTGAATTAATGAAACCTCTAGAAACTTTCTAGGACTTCAGATGTTTTTCCAAGGTAGTTTAATGTATCCATATATTTTTATTTGAATTTAAAATTTAATTGATAACTGTTCTTAGGAAACATGGTGTAAATATGTCAAAACAGAGAAGTATATTTTTAAATAAGTTGAAGCCTGTGCTAAAATGATCTGCTACATTTCTGGATATCTGGCACCTAGACAAACCTGCATTGTATTAACGGCCTCGGCAACCTATGAAGACAATTAGTGTTATGAAACCCAGTGTAAGGAAAGTCTTCATCCTCTCCACCCCACCCCCATGTAATGTGTGCGTGAGGCCAATTTCATGGCAGAAAATGGCATTATCAAAAGAAACTAAATCAAAAGGGAAGTCCCAGAGATAATTTAATATTCAAATTGAGTAGTAAACAAAGTGCTCCAGGCCCTTCAATAAATGGCATCAACAGTGAAGAAACATGTAGATGCCTATTTTGCCTGATGTGAGATGCATCAAAAGTATATAATTTGGCATAAATGAGTCCAGGGAGAGCTTTTCCTGTGGGGATGACCCTAAGTTTTTATGGTTAAATGTATGTAGTCAATACGTGCAAATAATTATAATTTGTAACAATCCAGATTTATGGAACAATCCCTTCAATTGAGGTCTTTTATTTGTTAAATTCTTATTAGTTGCAAACTACCATGTAAGGTTAGTAACAGGATCCCAAAGATGCTAGAGCTGGCTTACTAACACTGCTGGTGGTAGAGCTAAATTAATCCTTGCCAGGAAGATCCCAGAAGGCGACTCTTTACAAGCATTATTATGGTGTGTGAAGTGTAATTTATTCAAACATCTCAAATGATCTTAAACATCAAGCAGAGTGCAAGGTGATGTTTCGGTAGGAGTTGACTTTTGTCAAATCACTAGTGAAAAAGAATTTTGAATCCTGTTTATCATTTAATTTACATTTGAAATGCCTGAATACATTGCACTTTATGTACATCATTTCAGTGTGCAAACTCCCTTCTTCTGGGAATCTGACATGAACAAACCTAGACCAGGGTTTATGAAGTCTCTTAATTTCAGGTACATTGTTTTTGAAATTAGATTGCCTGAGAAGGAAAAAATCCTTTTCAGTATAAAATACTTAAAAAAAAAAAAAAGGCAACTAAAACCAAAAATCATGAACAAGAATGAAATTAAAGTTGTGACATGAGTGCACTAGATAAAGAAAGACATAGTTCCTTTTCCAAAGAGTTTACAATCTAAGAATTAAGAACCAATTTTTCCTCCTCTCTTCTCATAAACTGATGTCTTCACCTATTGTTCACAGCTGCACGATTAAGAAATACTAGTGCATTTACAGGGAGACTCTTCTTATGCTTAAATATTTTTAATTTAGTGATTTGAATTTTTTTATTCTTAAGACAAAAGTCCATATGTGATGCTTTGGGGATTCACTCAGACCAGTAAGGGGTTTGGTAACCACCTGCTGCTGCCTAGTAACCCTGGATGCCTCAGTTCTGTGTAGCTTTGTCTCAGAGCTCTGACACTAGCAGCATGCTCACAGCACAGTGGTCTCACCCTGGCTTCCACCAGCCCAATTACTCCTTGCAGATGACCCCAACAACCCTTCTCATCCCAAGGCTCCCCAAACCCATCTCCCCGGAAGGGTCCTGTCTTTCTGGACACAGAAGTCACACCAAGTTTGCTGCCTCCAAACAGCCAATACACACAACAGCTTACAAGCAAAGCTGGGGTTATATGCTTCAATACACAGCACTGAGAACTGTTGCATTAATACAAAGAATAAGTTTATTAACAAAGAAGAGAGATAAGTGGCAATAGGTAAGAATGAAAGATACAGGTATGGTTACAAGTAAAACAAAGCAAATCTCCCTTTCTAGGGACTAAAACTAAATTTCAGCAAGTTACAAGGTTTGTCTAAGCAGGTTTCTCACTTATAGTCAATCTCCAGCTACTCTTGCCTCCGTGGCCCAGAAGGTCCACTTTTCATGAACTCAAAGGCTGCTGCTCCCCTTGGTCCCCTAAGTGATGGATGACTCAGATATCTCTTTGCCCTCTTTATATTACCCCAAAGTTCACTGTTTCTGGTTTCAAGAGCCAGGAAGGCTTCCTGCTGACTCCATCCCGTCATGATCGTTAAATAGTAATCTCCCCCATGTGCTAGTTTGATGGCTTTGTTTACTTTATATAAATGCACACTTTTTTCATTGTCCTCTGCAGTCCAGCCAGTCAGACAATAAACATTCCTGTGTAGGGCAGGATGGGCTTGATCCGCTGCTGACTAAAAACATTTAAGAACCTAAGAATGGCCATACTGAGGCAGAGCAATGGTCTATCTAGTCCATTTCCTGCCTTCCAATAGTGACCAGTGCCAGACGCATCAGTGAGCAGTGAACAGAGGGCAATTTAATGAGTGATCCATCCCCTGACGTCCAGTCCCAGCTTCTAGTAGTCTGAGGTTTAGGGACACCCAGAGAATGGGTTACATTTTGATTAAGAGCCAATAGCCTCCATGAACTTACCTTTGGGTCAAGTTCATAGCTGATACGTAAAATGGTGCAAATTAGACCTCTTTATACCACCGTACAGTATCTTACACTCAAGACTCATTTTGTCCTACTTACAGACAAACTTCTGAGATGTATGAGAGTCAAAGTTGGTGTAATGTTGTGTACAGCTGAACTAGAAGGTTTAAATTGGGGTACCCTCACCTTACTTTAACTTGCATTTTGCTAACTAAACCAGTTTAGACTCCCTTGAATGTGTGCATACGCACACATTGGTAAATGTGAGTAAGAAAGTCTATGGGAGCCTGAGAGTATAAAAGAGCCTATATGTATAAAAGGAATTCAGACTTGCATCTCCTTACACATCTCTTATGAATTTACACCATTTATTTCCAATCACTCAATGGCAATGAGTAATTTTCCAACAGGGTTGGGGGAAAAAACGCTCAACACTAGAGGAACTGTTGTTTCAAAGTAAAATCACATTTATGCTGTTTTATCTATAATCTACGTACTATAGTATCTTGTCGTTCCTCTACCTCTCTGGATATCAGATATGTGCACTTATATCAAGGAATATAGAAAATAGGTCTTTTAAAAACCTTTTGGGAATAACATGCAATTAACTTTTTTTTATTTAAATAACCAAAAATTCTTATGGTTCAAACAACTGGGATCAAAGTAAATGTAACAATTCCAAAGCAAGGTATAAAAACAATTTGTCTACAGAAGGTATCAGTATATCTTTTGTAGTAAAAAGACAGAGTTTATTATAATTTAATAACAAAATCTCTACTGATCAAAACAAAATAATCATTAATAGCTTAATTTTGTATTGGTGCCCTATTGCCTTGTGGCTATATCTTATAGTAATAAAGTTATGGCTGAAAATGAAATAGTAATTCACATTTCATCCAAAAATATTTAAAACTTGACATCTTGATGTGACATTTTAAAACTTTCTTTCTAGAGAAACTAATAATGATCCCCTAAAATCTTGGTTTAGGACTTGAAACACCCTCTTCCTGGCTTCATCGAGCCCTATAGTTTAAAAAAAAGTCAATTACATTTTATGGTTTCTTAGCAGCCAGAATTGCTTCAAGAAATGATCAACTGCAACACTAAAATGACAGTTGTATTTTCAGAAGGGTAGGTCTGCTAAATGTCTTTTTGGCTTCTTTTTCTATTTGCATGTCTAATGTACAGATTTCTGACATGTGCCTTTCCATGGTATCTGTACTCACATTTACTTAGAACAAAGTTTTAAAGTATGATAACAGTGCAAAATGTACTCTTGACTTTAATATAGACTAGATTCTGATCTCAGTTACACAAGTGTAAATCTGGAGAAACACTATTAAAGCCAACTGCATTGATTTGTGGCTTATGTGAACTAAGTTGGTGGTCTTGGCCCATCTACAAATGGGAAAGAATACATACCATTAAAATCATCATTACTGGCACCATTCTAGTCTGTCTCCACAAAGAAACTAAACATTGACTGGGTATTCCCCTCCTAGTATAATCTCCTTTTAAGGACTCAATCCAACACTGATAGACGTCAATGGAAAGATCACACTGACTTCAATAGATATTGGATTGGGTCCTAAATCAGTAGTAACCCTTTTAACTAACCACACAATCTGATGGAAAGAATCAAAGTCCTTATGTGAAACACAAACCCTATCTGAATCACAAAGCTGCCAGAAAATTTCAAACTTCTCTTTTATACAGCAGCTACTGAAGCTGCTGAACCCATCTGGCGCAGTTCATGTGATTGCTTCACCCTCATCTCCTTCATATGTATTTTGAGGTGAATTGAGGTTTCACCATCAGAAAGAAAGAAAGGAAAAGAGGAGGGATTAATGAATTCTGAAAGGCCTGCTTAGTCTGCTTTTTTCTTAGAAATGTTATTTTGGATTTATGCAGGGTTGTCCCTAGCTATTTTGGTGCCCTATGCAGCCCCAGGCCTCCATGGGGGTGTGTGGGGGGCCCCGCCCCAAGCCTCCGGGGGGGAAGGGGGCTGGCCACTTCCTGCGGGAAGTGGAGTGACCTGGCCCCAGCCTGCTCTGCTCCCCTGGCTCCCAGGCTTGGGGGGAGGAGGGAACCGCCCCCCAGCACTCACCGGCGGCGCAGCTGGGAGCCAGGGGAGCGGAGCAGACTGGGGCCCGACCGCTTCTGGAGTCCTCAGGGGAGTGGGGGTGGGGCTGGGGCAGGGCGGAGGCAGGAAGAGGCAGGGCTGGGGTGGGGAAGGGGTGGAGCCAGGGCGGGGGCCCTGCAGAAGAGCCGGAGCAGGGGCTGGAGCAGCATGCAACTTTGTTGGGCACCAAATTTCCTGGTGCCCAAGGCAGCTGCATATTTTGCGAATGGGTAAGGACGGCCCAGGATTTATGTATCTGTGACTTGACTAGTCACATAGGTGAGGGACTGTGCACACGGAACATAGGTAAAACACTACAATTATACATGGATATATGTGTGTGTTTTTTGTCAGACACTATCAAAAGACACTTGCCAGCTTTGACACAGAGTAATTAGCTTGGCTATTTTAATACTTTTGAAATAGAAAGGAATGCTAATTTATATGAAAAATATAAAGCAGACCAAATACTTCTCTGAAGTGTTAAAATATGCTTCTAAAAGTTTTGCAGACGTCATGTGTCAAAGTGCTGTAACATGGTAAAAAAGTGACCCACTTTAAATTTTGCCCTTGCAAAGCTTGAATAACTCAAAGAAAATGTCTTAAAGTATAAAATTTGCTATGTTTATCATTTCATGGGACTTTTGTTCAACTCTGTGTATTCATCTTGCTTTGTCAAACATATTTTTTTTCTTAATAGAATAAACTCTGTTGCCTTAGCAATCCACTCTCTATACAGTGAAAGTCTCTCAACTTCCATTGAATTTCTGCAGAGTCAGCCAAAACATCCTTTCTCCCACCAGCCACTGAGTCTACTCAGTTTATATAAACACATGCATCATGCACATTCTTATTTATCAGGTCTCAATTATTGTGATAAATATTTACATATAAGAAAAAAGCCTATTTTGCTGTTTTCCTGGGGAAGGGCACATCAATTTTGTGACTTAAAAAAAAGGTAGAAATATGGACAGGAAATAAAATGAAAGGCACTATAAGAAATGCAAACTAAACTTCTGGAGAAAATTAATCCAAAATGCAGATGCTCAACAGAGGAAGGTGGTGGGAAGGCTGTTATACTCAAAAGGTTCTGGGAAAGGAGCACCTAATAAACAGCAGATTAGATATGAACTTGCAATGTGTTATGTAGGCAAAATATGTGGTTGGTTTTCTCTTTTGGGGCAGGGCTTATGCAGAGGCAAAGCATCACAGGCCAAGGAGGCAAATAGTCCTCCTTTACTGGTGAGATTACTGGTGAACCCTGCACACCGTTCTGGGTACCCAGTATCAGAAAGGTGTCAAATTATATAGAGAACTCAGAAAATGTAACAGGGCAGATTTCTGCATTGGCAGGGAATGAATAGACTGGTATCTCCTCACTCTACTTCTTATGGGGTTTGATTTCTTGTTTGTTACTGTCATACAATAATTTGTGAAGGGCCACATTCTCCAGGCTTGCTGAGCTATGGGGCGAGGGTGGGAGAGACACAGTCCAAAGATGTCTTTTAGCTGGACCAGTCCACAGAAGAGATCCATTTCCTGGACACTACAGTACAAATAAGTGATGGTCACATAACTACCACCCTATACCAGAAACTTACTGACCGCTATACTCACCTACATACCTCCAGCTTCCACCCAGGACACATCACACGATCCATTGTCTACAGCCAAGTGCTAAGATACAACTGAATTTGCTCCAGTCCCTCAGACAGAGACAAACACCTACAAGATCTTTATCAAGCATTCTTAAAACTACAATACCCACCTGGGGAAGTGAGAAAACAGATTGACAGAGCAAGACGGGTATCCAGAAGTCACCTACTACAGAACAGGCCCAACAAGGAGAATAACAGAACAACACTGGCCATCACGTACAGCCCCCAGCTAAAACCTCTCCAGCACATCATCAATTATCTACAACCTATCCTGGAAAATGATCTTTGAGAGGCAGGCCAGTCCCCGCTTACAGACAGCCCCCCCACCCTGAAGCAAATACTCACCAGCAACTACACACCACACCACAGAAACACTAACCCAGGAACCAATCCCTGTAACAAACCTCATTGCCTACTCTGTCCCCATATCTACTCTAGCGACACCATCAGAGGACCCAACAACATTAGCCACACCATCAGGGACTCATTCACCTGCACACCTACTAATGTGATATATGCCATCATGTGCCAGCAATGCCCCTCTGCCATGTACATTGGCCAAACCAGACAGTCTCTATGTAAAAGAATAAATGGACACAAATCAGACATCAGGAATGGTAATATACAAAAGCCAGTAGGAGAACACTTCAGTCTCCCTGGACATTCAATAACAGATTTAAAAGTAGACATCCTTCAACAAAAAAACTTCAAAAACAGACTTCAAAGAGAAACTGCAGAGCTACAATTTATTTGCAAACTTAACACCATTAATTTGGGCTTGAATTGGGACTTGGAGTGGCTGGCTCACTGCAAAAGCAATTTTTCCTCTCTTGGGATTGACACCTCCTCATCAGTTATTGGGAGTGGACCACATCCATCCTGAATGAATTGACCTTGTCAACACTGGTTCTCCACTTGTAAGGTAACTCCCTTCTCTTCATGTGCCAATATATATTTATGCCTGTATCTGTAATTTTCACTCCGTGCATCTGAAGAAGTGGGTTTTTTACCCATGAAAGCTTATGTCCAAATAAATCTGTTAGCCTTTAAGGTGCCACCAGACTCCTCACTGTTTGTTTTTAACAACTGTTGCACTCCCCAGTATGGTACCCAGCACAAATTAAAAGGCTGTTTTGCATAGGCTGCCAATTGCTCCGGGGGCCATTCCATCAGCCAGATCAGATGGACACAGAGTTGGCCTGGGCTCCCCTCCTTTACCCAATCATACATTCTCTTCTGGGAGCTGGAGGTGGCCAGAGTTTCCTGTTGGAGCACTGGACTGGGACTGGATTGGGACTCAGGCATTGGACTGGGACTCAGGAGACGTGGGTTCTGTTTCTGGCTCTGCCACACGCACACCCAAGCAGCACAAGTTACAGTGACCTAAGCGCTGTCCAAACCGGCGCTATGTCGGTGGGAGATGCTCTCCCAACAACGTAGCTTCCGCCTCTGATAGAGTGGAGTGATTATGCTGATGGGAGAGCTCTCTCCCATCAGCACAGAGTGTCTTCATTAGACGTGCTACAGCGGGCATAGCTGAATCGCTGCATCTGTGCCAATGTGGTGCTTCTAGTGTAGACAAGCCCTTTGTTAACAGACCCAAAACCTCTCTCCCTTTTCCAGGATCACACTGTGCTCACTAGCTATTGCTTGGCTTTCTTGCCTTTGCCTCTATCTCTTGTTCTTCTGTTCTCTGAATGAATGCATGCTCTGCGTGTGTGCACGCACACAGCAAAATCCTCCTCCCCACCCCTCCCCAGTCCAAACTCCTGGATGGGGTCGTGACCGTTATTTGTCTCAGGTGAGGGCTTCTGATTAACTCATCCTGACAGTTGTTAGTTGACACTCAATCTCCAAGAGGTTTGTGATTCATGCAATCACCAGCCAGCATACCAATAACAATATCAAGAAGTGTGAGAGAATAATCAGCTCTTTATCACTTTTGGTTGTCCCTCCAGTAAGCTCTCCAATTCCCATTTTTACAATGGAATTTGCTTCACCTGCATAAAGCTTGAAAATCAGCCTCAGCCCTTCTGTGCCATTTTCTTAAGGTGTTAAGGACACTGCATCTGCAATACAAAGATCTGATTGCAGATCCCCTGGCCCATCTTCTGGCCCACCAGACAGCTGCCCTCTGCAGCAACCCCTCTGTACAACCTCCGCAGCAGTTCATCTGGTGCAGTTTAACAGCAGGATTTAAAAAGTGCAGTGTGCCCTATCCAACAGGGTGAGTTAGATCCTTCAGTTTTCTTACGGATTCCTACATTCTTCTTGAAGAAGTAATCATGCAGAGTATGAATATTGTAATCACTGAGCAAAATCCCTTTGTTTTGGTAGCCATACATCTCAAGCTATTTGCATAATTTAAAAATTTAGTTGATGCCCTATTGACACCACACCAGGGCCATATTGCATAATTAAATTACACTGGAACTTCAAAGTCATGTTTTAAAAGTGTACTGCAGTGTTGATGTAGTTTCCCTTTAAATCATTGTATCAAAACTGCAGTTAAAGGGTTTTGTTTTTTAATTTTTGCTTAGTGAAAAAAGACCAGTCCATATTCATAACTTTTATCTCTGGACAACAGCTGAAACCTGCAGACTTAATTTCGTAACGATTTAATTTTTTTTTCATCCAGATAAAATGTTTCTGATGTGTTTGGATTAAACCACAGAGGCTATTCCTCTCAGACCTTCCCAGAGGAAACATGCACTCTTTCTTGTTGAAATCATTAGATATAGCTGTGATATAATATTATTTCTGAATATTTTATTTGGAACATTTTATGAAATCTTTGTATATTCACAAATTATTCAATATTAGGATCTATATGCTGGATGAGTAACAAATACCATTTGTCAATTTTTTTTTTGAAAATTATCACAAAATTTGTCCTATACTTATTCGATGGAGATTACTCAGCTAGATAAGGTTATGATATAAAGCCCTAGAATCCCTCACTGAATTTATTTCTGTGTAAATCACTCTCACCGGTGGAGGGTGGATGATATTAGAAAGCCCATTTTTGATACTAGAGTGTTTCCCTATACATAAACACGGGGGGGCTGGAGGAGTTCCAGGGCACAGTACTGAAGCTTGATTGAATTTAACCACCCAAGAATTACAAATGTTTCCTAAAATGACACACAGATATTATTACTACTATGAAATAGAAAATATAGCTGAAATGAGGATGAAAGTTGCATTTAATGGGTACTATTGGTATGAGTCTTGTATTGACAATTGAAGTCATTAGTAGCCAGAACTCTGAAAATGTACATGTTTAGTATGTACAAACACATACAAGAATATTCCAAATGTGAACACGCATTGAAAAATATACATTTCTACATACTTTTTCTCCACTTAATAGAAGAATACCCCTATACTATTTTTGCTATGCTGTCCTTAGTTTTCAACATTTCTGTGCTTTATTTAAAAGAAAAACCACAATAAAATTTTGGCCTTTTTTGTGTGTGTTGCAACAATGACATTTACTGTATTGGATTACTCCCCTTGCACAGTGTAATTAATTGCCTCAGCACTGCTGTCGAAAATACTCTTCCACAGCTGAGTCTGGCTTTGTGCCAAGCTCCGTAGATAGTTGTGTTAGTGGCTTTTGTAGATCCTTGTTTTATGGTTAAGCTTAAAACAGACAATTTAGGCTGCTTTGTCCTCTTCAATCTAATTTTCTTTGAACTTACCACTGAAACGGTGGAATTTGTTTATGTATTATTGGAGAAGTACCAGTACTTCAGCACCTGCCAGTCTAAATTACTTAGCGACACTGGGAGTATTCGTGCTATCACAACTAATTGCCTGTGAAAATTCACTGTTATTTGCAATTTGAAATGACAGCAAGTGTAACACTAGTAGTAGTAGGAAGCTATTCCCTCCCTACCCACCTCCAATTTCTAGCTTTACTGTTTTGAGGGTTAGAGTATAATAAGTGTGTCAAGGTACAAAAGTGTTAAGATGTATAGTGGGGAAAAATTTCCCTAATATATTAATAAAGTGGTGGGCTAGATCCTCAGACTGGTTAAGTTATCATAGCCTTATTTGATGTAACTATGCTGATTTACATCATTTGAGGATCTGGCCCTATGTTTTATTTCTTTATTTCTTTTGCACCAACCTTAAATTGAATGTGACCTCAGTAAATCTCTGCTAAGCCATCTCTTTTGCTTTAGAGGGTCATGTGACCTCTGAACCTATAGTTGAGCTCTAGAGGGTTGGGCTCTATCTAAGCTGCCATCTTGGATCAATGTTAGTGAAAAATGTCCTATGTATTTATATTTTCTTTCCTCACGTTAAGTTTTACATCTTTATTTTCATTTAGAACATTATTCTACAACTATAGTGGACAATTAACCCTCTTGTTGGATCTCCTTCCCTGAATCCCTATATGCACCATGTTATGGGATGTCCAGCTCTAAGGAACCCTGCATGTAGGTGCAGAGCTATTTTGCTGACTCAACCTGGCAGCAAGAACAGGTGGATATTATTAATTGCTGCTCAGAAATATGCAAGAGTTTATATCTCTCTGAGGTAGCAATAGAGGAGAAATAGGCTTAAAAAACTTAGGCTATGCTGCACTGTATAAATAGTTGAGAACATAAAAATATTGAGGCTGCTATTGCAGAGCAGAGCCCGAAAGATAGGTTATTTGCAGCAAACCTTTTTTCAGCACAGCAATTGCAAGAAGCGCCATTTTGATTTGAGTAGGAGCCACATTTACACCTGTCTTCTCTGTTCGCTGAGCTAAGCTTGTTTACAGGGTTTATAAATTAATGTTGCTTAGTTTTGCACATCTGTAGCTTTTATAGGTCTGTGAAGTTCTTCATTTGAAAATTCTCCGAGATATTTAGCCCACACTAGTCGAAGACAAGTTGTCTGCATTCCCATTCATGTTTCCCCAGAATTGCAGTTGTGAATCGTGAATGAAATCAGGGATTTTAAATCTTACTCCATATACACTGTGCTATAAATATTAGCTTTATTTTTTGTATCTTGTACCCTCCGCATATTTTTTTAGTTGAGTAGCATGTTGATTGCATGCATTTTATAGTGTAATTACACTGGCACTATTCATACCATTATGTTTAAGACTCAGCTAGCATTTTCATGTTAAATCTGTATTTTCAGGGTGTTAGTTTAGCCATAAAAAATCAGGCCCTGCTCAAAACAGAGACAGAAGGTCTAAGCCAATGTATTTATTTTATAGTTTTAAATTCTGGCCTTTTAAAAAGTGACAATTTTAAAAAATACAAATAACTATTTTATAGTGTCCAGATGAATGATGACTTTTTTTCCCTACAAATGGAAATTCAGTAGGTAATTTCACCAGAATAAGGACTAATTTATTTCACTCCTTTTAACAAAACAGTTATTTTTTTTGTTTGTTTGTTTAAACATAGCTTTTCCTCTCAGTAATTTTGATTTAGCGCTGGTTGTAGAAAAATTGCAAATGCTCAATGTATTAATGGAACAAAAAACTTCCTTACGGCTTATAGATTCTGCATAGTGGCCTGATCCTGCAAACACTTAACACCAGGTGTAATACTTACTACTGTGATGTCAATGTGTTACTCATGGTATTAAGCACTATGGACTTGATTCACAAAAGTTTCCCTATTCTGGAGGTACGTGCTTAACTTTAAGCACATGTATAAGTGCCTTTGAAGTCAGTGGGACTTGAGCATATGATTAAGTGTTTTCCTCCAAATATGGGGTAAAATTTTCAAAACACCTAAGTGGCGTAGAAGCCGAAGCCCCATTTTCAAAAGTGACTTAGGCTATGTCTACACAGCAACTAGACACCTGTGGCTGGCCTGCGGGACTGTTTCATTGCAGTGTAGACTTCTGGGCTTGGACTGGAGCCTGAGCTCTAGGACCCTGTGAGATGGGAGGATCCACCTCTAGGCCTGCAAGCAGCAGTAGCTAAAGCATCATTGGAATTCATTGGGGCTGGGCTCAGACATGTAAGGATTTGCACACATGGAACAACTTGCAGGATCAGGAGGACCTAAGACAGGAACAGACCGCCCTCAGGCACAAATCAGGGCCTTACACTGTAATATACACAATCAATACGACTACAAGTCTGATGGGTTTAAAAACAAAAAATGGAACTTACAGAATTGCAGAAAGCTGTTTTCTTTATTGCCTTTCGGCTCAGTTGGGAAATTTTTTAAATTCATTTTTGTTCACCCACTGGCTTGTGGTGGAAAGTCTGCATGGAAGTTCCTGAGAAACAGCACAAAGTCACTGCTGACCTCTGAAACAAAGACCATTTCTGTCATTTTCCATGTGGTTTTGTTGTATTAAAGGAAGTAGGGAGAGAATTGTGGGTTCAGAAAGGTTTAAAGTGAAATTTCACAAATTCCTGTGTGTGTGTGTTCATTTTGAAAACAACAATCATTCTGAGACTTCCCCCCTCTCTCCCTTAGAGCACTTGTGTTCAAACTCTATTATTAGGATTATATACATAACTTATATATGTGTGTCCAGTTAAGTTATATGCAGTGCAGTTGTAGCCGTGTTGGTCCCGTGACCAGTAGATGGGTGAGGTAATACCTTTTATTGGACAAACTTCTGTTTGGTGACAGAGACAAGCTTTCAAGCCACACAGAGTTCTTCTTCAGGTCTGGGAAAGGTATTTCCAGCATCACAGCAAAATGCAAGGTGGAACAGATTGTTTAGCATAAGTTTAGCATATTGTAAGGGACATTTCAAGGTAGAATTGCCCATTAACACCTCTCCCTTCATGGACTCACCAGAGACTTAGGATTTATGGTTTATTACAACAATCTGTAACTCACTAACCCCCTCTTTTTGTCCTATGACTGCAGAGGTGTTAACAGGCCACAGTCCCTTACAATATGTGCCAACTACTAAAGGAATATTAAGGCCTTGGCTACACTCGCAGCGCTGTATGTACTCCACCTCTCCGAGGGGAATAGCTTGCAGCGCTGTGAGCGAGTGTGCAGCGCTGCAGGCTCTGATTACACTGGTGCTCAGGAGGGGGGCATTTTCACACCCCTGAGCGCAGCAAGTTGCAGTGCTGTACGGAGCCAGTGTAGCCAAGGCCAAAGTCATGTTTTTTTCATAATAATAGGTGACTTCTGTCATGTGCCTCATTGTACTTGAAATATACCATCCAATATTGCAGCTTGCCATAGGAAGGACAGACTTGTAATTAAGGGATGGGATGAAGATCTGGGGTTTTCATTTATGACTGTCTGCACTGAGGTTCATGGTTATCCTGATTTCTTCTGGGCATGACTTCCCATTTTGCAGGCCAGTCTCTGAGAAAGCTGTCTCCTGCACGTGAAACTTAGGCCTGGTCCCCACTAAGCCCCCACTTCGGACTAAGATACGCAAATTCAGCTACGTTAATAACGTAGCTGAATTCGAAGTACCTTAGTCCGAACTTACCGCGGGTCCAGACGCGGCAGGAAGGCTCCCCCGTCGATGCCGCTTACTTCTCTCGGCGAGCTGGAGTACCGGCGTCGACGGCGAGCACTTCCGGGATCGATCCCAGAACATCGATTGCCTGCCGCTGGACCCTCCGGTAAGTGAAGACGTACCCTAAGGCTATGTCTACACTACAGACCTTACAGCGGGACTGCTGCAGCTGTGCCGCTGTAAAGTCTCCCTTGTAGCTGCTCTATGCTGGCGGGAGAGAGCTCTCCTGATGGCATAATTAAACCACCCCAACAAGTGGCAGTAGCTATGTTGGCAGGAGAGAACTGTCCACACCGGCACTTTTGTCAGTGAAACTTATGTCTGTCATGGGGGTATGTTTTTTTTCACACCCTTGACCGACATAAGTTTTACTGACAAAATTGCTAGTGTAATCATGGCCTTACTCTTGAGGTTGACAGTAGAACATAGCTGTTCTGGTCCTGCTCCTGTCTTCTGCTCTGTCACACAGATTGAGTTTGACAGACTAGAAGACAGGAGCAGGAGTTAGCCCAATCATGCCTATTAAACTTCCCAGTGCAATTTGTTTACATTTTATCTTCCCACTTACTAATCCATACACCATAATTATTTACAGTTTTAGTTTCTCCTCCTCAGTTTTATGCCAACAGAAGGGAAGAGATCTTTCTGCCCTGAGATCCTTTCTGACAGTAGCCAGCCTGTCTGTCTCTGTGTGTCTCTCTTTCCTTCATGTGTTGTCTTATACCTATTTGCTCATTATTCCTCCCTCCGCCTGTTCTAATTCACTAATTAGGTCCTTTCAGGTCCACTCTGAGGGGAATTAATTGGTGTTCAAGTGACTAGAGTACTCACTTAGCTGTGGGTTCCTAGTACTCTGTTCATGGGGGGAGGGGGTGTCTCAGGTAACTTGGGCCAGACATAGGTAAGACTTGGAAGATGAGCACTGAAAACTTGAGTTTGATCTAGTTTTCTATGAGGAGCTGGTGAAGAGAGCAGAGCGGTGATGTGCTCTTCATGTCCTATGTTGCTGAATTACTGGATTCTGAACCAGTTATAGCTTTGTTAAGGTCAGCAATTTCATTCCTAGCTGCAATAATCAAGCCTGGAAAGTAAGAATGTGTGGATCACCATGGCTGAGTTCAAATCCAAGAACAAAGGGCACTCTTCTTCCCAGCCATAGACAGAAAAGTGCATTATTCATGGCCTTATCAGCCTAAATATCCAGGAGCAGTGAGGAGGCCTGCTAAACATTTAAGTGTACATTTATCAAAAGCAGCTGAGCAATTTATGAACACAAGTCCTATTGATTTTTCCAGGCGTCCTGTGAAAAAAAATAGTAAGTGATAATGTAAGTAAAGACTGGATCATAATGGATATGCAAAAAGGGACCAAATTAAAGTTGCACTGGCAACCTTAATTTTGGCATTTGTTAACTGTTGAGTGCTTGACCCTTTTAACATAGTATTTCTAATATACTTTAAATAATTTCAACCTAGCCTCTCTGCTTGGGCACTTCTCTCCCATTTTTAAAGAAAAGTTGAGCTTTTTTTCTGGCTTCTTTTTCCTTTTTGTTATATGGAACATGTATTTATTTTGAGAGATTTTCAATTTAATAATATTCCCTTATCTTTCTTTTTCTCTTTACCATCTACAGCTCTTTTTGTACAATACCTAAAAACGTTTTCTTTTGATGTTTTTCAGCGTTCAAAGGTCTAATGTTATCATCTGAATAATGTTACTGGATTTTGTTATTGATCTGCTATCTTCTTTGTCCTTCTTCCATGTTTAAACTGTAAGAAATTTCTGCCTTTCTTTTATTGGCACAGCCAACAATGAGAGAATTAATCTCCAAAATAGGCACAATTGCTTCCCCTTTTTTGCTGGTGATTGCTTATTTGATCCGTCAGTCATGTCACCAATTTCAAACACAGCTAGAAACAAAAAGTAGGACTAAAGGAAACATATTAAAGATGCTCACATTTTACCATTCAAATCCAGGACAAGCCTATCAATATAAATTAGACTTCTATTTGTCACCTTTATCACAAAAAATATATACTTTTCATTTTGGGAGATTGCATTAAACACAGATGGAAATATCTTTATACATAATTTAACAACTGAAGGAAGCTAAATTGGGAATAGACAAAGTCAAGTGTAATTTCAGAAAAGCAGATATCAGTAAATGGGAGATGCCTACATTTATTTTAGATGGACAGTAGTGCTCAAAGTTTTAGGAGGGCATATTTCACGCTTTTCTTAAAACAGAGTGGTTTAGCTTGGTTAGGCCCTGCTCCTGCAAAGATTTACACATGTGCCTAATTTTATGCATATGAATAGTGCCTCTGAAGTTAATGGGAATACTAACATACTTAAATATAAGTATGTGAATGAGCCTTATAGGAGTGGGGCTAAAATTAGTCTTTTTTTGGGGGGTGGTATATTTATAGGCAATTTTTTGTAACCAATAAGCAATTTTCAAAGATAAGATGTTACTTATGCTAAAAGTGCTCTAGTCCCTATGCTCTTGAGTTATGGTTGCATACACATTTTTTAGCTCCCTACTTTCGTTATTTTCTAACATTTTAATCTGTGGACACATTTAACCACTTTTGTGATCATTACATATATATGATTTGGAGGAGTTTTACTCCTGAGCCCCCTTTAATAGTCTTCTGCTTGATCCCTCTCGAAACCTTGTAGTGAGCCTAATCCAAAGCCCATAGAAGTCAATGGAAGGAATCCTATTAGATTCAGTGGATTTTGGATTGGCTCAGTATCACATCCCTCCTGATGGAGAGCATTCTCTTGATTAATCTTGGTTCTGTACCAAGGCTAATCTTGGTGTGAATGATGTGTAAAGATACTACTGGTAACTAACAGAATTTCAGAGGGGTGCCATTGTGGTCTCACAAATAAACCTTGCTGCATCCAATGAGATTCCACTTTTACCTAGCAATCGGCGTAATATATTAGTCATAATTTGACTTATTATGAATAAATAATTATTATGTACATAATTGTGGAATCACCAGCAGAAAGGAAATCTACAAAATAATTAAAACCAGCAGATGTTTTACCACCTGCTCAATTTAGGTCACCCCGCCTATACCCTAGCAAGGCCTCAAGGCATGACCCAATCAATTTAGGCAACCCCACCCTTTCCCTTCCGCGGGCTCAGGGTGTAAGACACCTATCCTTACCCACAGTGCTCAGGAAGAAACCCTTTCAATTTAAGTACCCACCCTTTCCCTCTGGACTCAGGGCTTTACGGGTCTGCAGAATCTTTTCACAGTGACAGAGCCTTGCACAGTTGGGCTCTAAACATCTATTTATTAGCAATACACACAGAATACGTATACCAAGCAAATCTCTTATGCTCACCACTCCCAATATACAGACAAATTTCACCCAATGGCCAGTTAGGATTCATTTATCTGGGGATTCCCGGCGGCGATACCTCTGCATGTCTCATTCGTTCAGAGGCGTCAGAGTTCCAGCAGCTTGATCTTGCACTGCAGTCCAGAAATGGTTCCCAAAGAGCATTGTTTTTCATTTACATTATATAGGTAAAACTAGTTACCTCCTTTAAATTTACTAAACCTATCTCATTATCCCACACTCCTAAATAACAATTTTAACCAATTACATACTGGCACCTATGTGTCCTTCTTTCTGCCCAAGTTTTTTACCTTTTATCTTTCATGCCCAAATTGTAACTTAGTTGTGACCTTCTCTGTTTATGCAGATGATCAGCATAAAAACACTGGTTAGAGCTTATTTTACCATTTATTGAGTCTCTCTCTCTGTATCCTCCCTAATTTCCCAGAGCCTAGGTGCCTCTACTTTACAACCTTGGTGGTTATAACTCTTGTTAGGGACATTCCTGGGGTGGAGGTGCTTTATCAGCAGCAGAAAAATCTTTTTTTCAATTTTAGTGGTGAACTCCCTGAGTTTCACCCAAGGCTGGTTTAGTATGAGGCGGGGGGAAGCTTGATCAGGTCTCACAATTTCCTGCCATGATGACACTTTCTGGGAAGTCTGGTGATAGTTGTGATATCTAAACATGGTGCATCCTATGGTGATGGGGAATCTTAGTACAGAAGGATGTATAGTTGGCTGAAATGAAGCAAAAAGTTTAGTTGTGTGCTGAAAGACCCATTTACCCTTGCTATCCATTGCATCCAGCACCCCAAAATACATGTAGTGCCATTTAAAAGGCAACTATTTGATAATAAAAAGGAAAATGAATGTGTCTGTTTCGTTCCAGATTTCAGACACAACCAAAACTTGGGTATGTTCCAATTAGTCAGGTTTGGCCCATCATAGAGAGAGATGCTAATAATCAAGTTTGGACCTGAGTCTACATTTTTAAACTCTCCCTTCATCTACCTCAAAGTTCAGCTCTGTTCAGACTCAGATCCCAGTATGGATTCATCTCTGTTTTATTGGGGGTTTCATGGGAAAGACAATAATAAACTTTAACTAAATATTGTGCATATAGGCATATTATAGGGTATCAAATAATCATCTGAAAACTCCAGTAAATTCTGCTATTCATTTTCAATATGCGAGTCAGACCATATGCCATGATGGCTCTTCACTATATCTGCATACGAACAGTGGTACAACCCAAATATTCTGAATGTAAAGTTGGCTGTTTGTGTACTATTTCAAGTATGTATTTAGAGCACATATCCTGCAATCACTCCAGCAGTTCTGAAATAAAAAACAATATGCTGTTAATTCATTTTAACTTTCAGACACATTTGTGGATTATGGCTCTATGAGTTTTTCTGAAATATAGATCTATCACATGAAATATGCAATAAAAATCTTTATGAAAAATAGTTACTACACACAAAGTAGCTCTTCTTATACTTCAATATTTCAACTATTTACATTTTTCCTAAATACCAAAGCTGCCAAGTCCACACTATAGATTACTAGTTTGTACCTTTTAATTTTACAACACAAAACTGTTTAAAGTGACATGACTGCTAGGAACTTAGACTTGGATGTTAAAATAAAACTTTACAATGTATATTTTAAACACATTTCTGAAAACATCTACTCTTTTGCTGAACCATTGTATGCCTGGAAAAAATGTTTAGAGCTGAGTTACAAATGCCTGAAATTACCTTTCTGTAATGGGAACTCTGATGGCCCCATTACGGTAGCATCAAATGCTGGTGGCACTATATTGACATCTTTATAGAAAATATAGGCTATAGTTGTAAAAATAAGCTCTGGATCCAGACATTAAATACTCCAAAGATTTTTGGTGGTGTTTTGCTGCTGAAGTTTTAGTTCTCCTCAAGATAGAGGTTATTTTCAACACTGGGATCCCAACATGGGTTCAGATTTTGAACAGATCCAGGATTTTGATTTGGCTTCATCTCTATCTGCGGTCACAATGGTTTCAGTGTGCTGATGACACCCAGCTTCATATACTCCTCTCCCATGAGAGGTAGTGGAGAAGTAACTTCTCCAATGTCTAGCCATCAGAGCTAGCTCCTTGAGAATCAACCCAGACAAAACTGAGATCCTACTTATTGGATGGGGAAAGTAGCCAGAGGAAATAGTGGAAGATACATCCGCCTGTCTGATTGATGTCTGATTTTGTTTCTAATAGTCATGTCGGATCCCCAGCTATGGCTGGGTATCCAGTAAGGTGTGCTACTTATCTTCTGTATTTTGCAAGAAGGTGGTGTCCTTCTCTTTCAGAGACAGATCTCACTATAGTCATTCATAGTTTTGCCACCTCTAGGTTAGACTATTGTAATGTGCTGTATATGAAACTACATGCTAACACTATTCAGAAATTGCAGAATGCAGCAGCCTGTTTAAGTGGCCTTTCCTACCAGGAGCACATATTACCTTTCTTCTATAAACAACAGGATCTAGCAATTAATTTCCTGGTGAAATTCCAGATGTTGGTTTGTCCTATAAATCCCCAAATAGTTTGGAGCCTGTATATCTGAGACTGTCTCACATGATACCATGGCAGTTGTGATCATCTGAGGAGGATGAGTAACTGTCTGCTGTAACAAGGAGATGGATGGTGGCAGGGCATTTTCAGTGAGAAGTTAGCAGCTCTGGATTGATGTTTTGCGTACTCTGCAAAACTCACTTGTTTTGCAGACTTTTCCTGGGGAAAGGGTTTTAAGAAGTTGGTTGAGGTTGATGATGGTTGAGACTGGGAAGGTTTTCTTTCACTTTGTATGAAGGCTTATTTATAGATCTGTAAAATATTGTGCCATTTTAAATCTGCGTAATGCATCTAGAGTTCGAGAGAAATACAATAAAAGTCTAAATAAATAAATCTTCATTCTGTAAGAACACAAAACCAGGGAACTCATTAACTGAATATCCATCTTTCATAGTTTAAGACCTTGCTTAGTGGCGTGTTGAACTGAAGTACAACTGTAGTGGCATGGACCATGCCTAAGCCGTTGTCTAAAGCATCGATCTAAAATCCCTCTTCAAAAATTTCATCTAAAAATGTCAGTTTTAATATAAGTACACGTAAAGCATCTCAACTGCTGGCAATTGCTGGAAATCCTTTTTTGGAGATATCCTACCTCTGGGGAAGGGGATAATTGTCTCTTAAAAATAGCTAGCAAAAGCAGACTATAGGAATTACCCCAAGATGATACCATCCTTGTTGGGTGGCAAAGAAGCCAATCTCATTTACAGTGGGCTCCTTTAAATTGTCCCACTGGCCTGAAAGATTCTACCAGGTCTAATAAAATTCTGTATTTTTAAGACAGGTAATATACCTGCAACTTGCAGACTCTCTTAAGTCAGTGGTACTTTTTTAAGGATGCCCACTAGATGTCCAGTGAAATCACTGTGACCTGTTCCTACTGCTAGACTATATTTGTATGTTCCTTTTAAAGGTGATTTCTAATGCTGGTTCCCTATAAATGTAGCCATTTATATATCTAACTTACAAATTCTGTGGGCAAGATGCAAAGGTAGACAGATTGCTATGACTAGAGGTGTACGAAATTCAGCCATTTCTCTTGGCAGAGGTGCAAAACTTTTCCTTGGTTTTGGTTCATATGGGATGGGTTCATAAGCTCAAAGTTTCACTTTGAATTTTGAGTTCAACAGACCTCAAAATATTAAGATTCACATCATAACCATGTGAAAGCAATGCAAAATTTTGAATTGGCCCATGTTCCCTTAAGAGGAATATAAATACAATATATATTTTTTTAAAACTTCAGCAAACTTTGGTCTCATTTTGTAACACATCTGCAACCCAAGCAATCTTTCCTACCTCAGCATCTATTACAAATCTTGCAGACATCTTGTTTTTGTTTGTCTGTTTTGTGCTCCCGTAGATGTGGCTGCAGTTAAAGTTCTGTTACTAGCGTTAGAATTCACAACTGTTTAAAAGAGATAATTACATGATTTTGAAGATGACCCTTTCTTGATATGTATGTGTCTATTTTGTAAGTAGAGATTTTATATTGTATGCAGTAAATTTATTTGCATACAGTGTATACTTGATACTAATTGTTAGTTTGCTTTACAATTTGAATGTTTTGACAATTATTTTGAATCTGAAGTTATGTACTCAATGTCTTTAAAGATTTCATTTATGCATTGCAGCCATATGTTAGCCTTTCCCAGTAGTATTCTTTAGGAAGTATGTTCTGAAGTCAAACTAGTGACTTCATACTTAAACATACAATTCAGTTTCCATTTTGAGACCATTCTGATAATATCGTTCCCCCCCTGACTCCCCCACAACCAAACAGTCACGCACAATCTATTTTCAGCCTAAAATATTATATGTCTAGTCTTATGCTGGAGAATAATTTTGGGGGGAGAGTACTGAGTTTAATTGGAGAGAAAATCTGCTTTTGTCAACTCATAATTTTAAAACACTCTATCACAATTATTTTTAAGATAATTATTACAAAAAAACCCCACAATTACTGTATTATTAAAACACTTTGGCCTGTAACATACATCTGTATCTGAATGAAAACAAGTGCAGTAAGCTTATTGTTTCTTTTCAAGGCCCACAAGCACATCACATATACATGGTGAACTCCAATATATTTAGGGTGACCAGATAGAAAGTGTGAAAAACTGGGACGAGGGTAGGGGGTAATGGCCCATATAAAAAAAAGCCCCAAATATCAGGACTGTCCCTATAAAATCAGGACATCTGGTCACCCTAAATATACTGGCTATTAGAGGGTTTATAGTGCCTGAAGATGATGCCTCAGCCTAATAATTGAATATCAGGGTTGGAAGGGACCTCAGGAGGTCATCTAGTTCAACCCCCTGCTCAAAGCAGGACCAATCCCCAACTAAATCATCCCAGCCAGGGCTTTGTCAAGCCTGACTTTAAAAACCTCTAAGGAAGGAGATTCCACCACCTCCCTAGGTAACCCATTCCACTACTTTACCACCCTCCTAGTGAAAAAGCTTTTCCTAATACCCAACCTAAACTTCCCCCACTGCAACTTGAGACCATTACTCCTTGTTCTGTCATCTGCTAACACTGAGAACAGTCTAGACCCATCCTCTTTGGAACCCCCTTTCAGGTAGTTGAAAGCAGCTATCAAATCCCCCCTCATTCTTCTCTTCTGCAGACTAAATGATCCCAGTTCCCTCAACCTCTCCTCGTAAGTCACGTGCTCCAGCCCCCTAATCATTTTTGTTGCCCTCCGCTGGACTCTTTCCAATTTTTCCACATCCCTCTTGTAGTGTGGGGCCCAAAACTGGACACAGTACTCCAGATGAGGCCTCACCAATGTCGAATAGAGGGGAATGATCACATCCCTCGATCTGCTGGCAATGCCCCAACTTGTATAGCCCAAAATGCTGTTAGCCTTCTTGGCAACAAGGGCACACTGTTGACTCATATCCAGCTTCTCGTCCACTGTAACCCCTAAGTCCTTTTCTGCAGAACTGCTGCCTAGCCATTCGGTCCCTAGTCTGTAGCAGTGCATGGGATTCTTCCGTCCTAAGTGCAGGACTCTGCACTTGTCCTTGCTGAACCTCAACAGGTTTCTTTTGGCCCAATCCTCTAATTTGTCTAGGTCCCTCTGTATCCTGTCCCTACCCTCCAGCGTATCTACCACTCCTCCCTATTTAGTGTCATCTGCAAACTTGCTGAGGGTGCAATCCACGCCATCCTCCAGATCATTAATGAAGATATTGAACAAAACCGGCCCCAGGACCGACCCTTGGGGGACTCCGCTGGATCCCGGCTGCCAACTAGACATGGAGCCATTGATCACTATCCGTTGAGCCCAACAATCTAGCCAGCTTTCTATCCACCTTATAGTCCATTCATCCAGCCCATACTTCTTTAACTTACCGGCAAGAATACTGTGGGAGACTATATTAAAAGCTTTGCTAAAGTCAAGGAATAACACATCCACTGCTTTCCCCTCAACCACAGACCCAGTTATCTCATCATAGAAGGCAATTAGGTTAGTGAGGCATGACTTGCCCTTGGTGAATCCATGCTGACTGTTCCTGATCACTTTCCTCTCCTCTAAGTGCTTCAGAATTGATTCCTTGATGACCTGCTCCATGATTTTTCCAGGGACTGAGGTGAGGCTGACTGGTCTGTAGTTCCCCAGGTCCTCCTCTTTCCCTTTTTTAAAGATGGGCACTACATTAGCCTTTTTCCAGTCATCCGGGACCTCCCCCAGTCGCCAGGAGTTTTCAAAGATAATGGCCAATGGCTCTGCAATCACATCCGCCAACTCCTTTAGCACCCTCAGATGCAGCGCATCTGGCCCCATGGACTTGTGCTCGTCCAGCTTTTCTAAATAGTCCTGAACCACTTCTTTCTCCACAGAGGGCTGGTCACCTCCTCCTCATGCTGTGCTGCCCAGTGCAGCAGTCTGGGAGCTGACCTTGTTTGTGAAGACAGAGGCAAAAAAAGCACTGAGTACATTAGCTTTGTCCACATCCTCTGTCACTAGGTTGCCTCCCTCATTCAGTAAGGGGCCCACACTTTCCTTGACTTTCTTCTTGTTGCTAACATACCTGAAGAAACCCTCTTGTTACTCCTAACATCTCTTGCTAACTGCAACTCCAAGTGTGATTTGGCCTTCCTGATTTCACTCCTGCATGCCTGAGCAATATTTTTATACTCCTCCCTGGTCATTTGTCCAAGCTTCCACTTCTTGTAAGCTTCTTTTTTGTGTTTAAGATCAGCAAGGATTTCACTGTTAAGCCAAGCTGGTCGCCTGCCATATTTACTATTCTTTCTACACATCGGGATGTTTTATTCCTGCAATCTCAATAAGGATTCTTTAAAATGCAGCCTGCTCTCCTGGACTTCTTACCCCCTCATGTTATTTTCCCAGGGGATCCTGCCCATCCTGAGGGAGTCAAAGTCTGCTTTTCTGAAGTCCAGGGTCCGTATTCTGCTGCTCTCCTTTCTTCCTTGTGTCAGGATCCCGAATTCGACCATCAAGAAGAGCTCTGCCCCTAGTTGGTTCCTCCAGCAGTTGCACCAGGAAATTGTCCCCTACACTTTCCAAAAGCTTCCTGGATTGTCTGTGCACCACTGTATTGCTCTCCCAGCAGATATCACAGTGATTGAAGTCAGGGCCGGTGCAAGGAAGTTTCGCACCCTAGGCGAAACTTCCACCTGGAGCTCCCGCCCCAGCCCTGCGGCAGCTCCCTGCGCCCCCCTCGCCCTGAGGCCTCCCCCCCCCCCCGTGGCAGCTCCCCTCCCTCTGCCCTGAGGCATCTCCCCCACGGCAGCTCCCCCCTGGGGAGCTGTGCGGCAGCTCCTCACCCCAGCTCACCTCTACTCCGCCTCCTCCCTGAGCATGCCATCCCCACTCTAATTCTCCTCCCCTCCCAGGCTTGTGGTGCCAAACAGCTGATTGGCGCCGCAAGCCTGGGAGGTGGGAGAAGTGGAGCGGCGATCACGCGCTCGGGGAGGAACGCTGTAAAAAAAAATTGGGGGCACCACTTTTTGGCGCCCCCAAATCTTGATGCCCTATGCAACCACCTAGTTTGCCTTAATGGTAGCACTGGCCCTGATTGAAGTCTCCGATGAGAACTGAGCCTGCGATCTAGTAACTTCTGTTAGTTGCCGGTAGAAAGCCTCATCCACCTCATCCCCCTGGTCTGGTGGGCTATAGCAGACTCCCACCACAACATCACCCTTGTTGCTCACACTTCTAAACTTAATCCAGAGACTCTCAGGTTTTTCTGCAGTTTCATACCGGAGCTCTGAGCAGTCATACTGCTCTCTTACATACAATGCAACTCCCCCACCTTTTCTGCCCTGCCTGTCCTTCCTGAACAGTTTATATCCATCCATGACAGTATTCCAGTCATGTGAGTTATCCCACCAAGTCTCTGTTATTCCAATCATATCATAATTCCTCGACTGTGCCAGGACTTCCAGTTCTCCCTGCTTGTTTCCCAGGCTTCTTCCATTTGTGTATAGGCACTTAAGGTAACTTGCGCTCTCCTGCTTTCTCAGTATGAGGCAGGAGTCCTCCCCTCTTGCGCTCTTCTGCTCATGCTTCCTCCTGGTATCCCACTTCATCACTTACCTCAGGGCTTTGGTCTCCTTCCCCAGTGAACCTAGTTTAAAGCCCTCCTCACTATGTCAGCCAGCCTTCTTGGGAAGATGCTGTTCCCTCTCTTCGTTAGGTGGAGCCCATCTCTGCCTAGCATTCCTCCTTCTTGGAACACCATCCCATGGTCAAAGAATCCAAAACGTTCTCTCCGACACCACCTGCATAGCCATTCGTTAACTTTCACGATTCGACAGAATGCTACACAGCTTATGTAAGCTAATGCTGCACAGCTTAAAATCTCCGCATGGACTGCTACAGTGGATTACAAAGGAACTCTGTGGCAAAAGTAGAGTTAGAATCCACTTCTCCAGGACATCATTCCACTGCTTTAACCCGTTCCAGTATCCAGCCCACCCTGGCAGCTGGCCTGGACCAGCAAATACAAGAAAGGTTCTTCTGAGTCCCAGTTAATCCTGGGCTGGAGCATACTTGGTCATTCTGTGGGGGTGGCACATATGCAGTCTGGTTAGCACTGGGAGCTGTGACAGTCTGGTAGCATGCTCGATGTGGACAGAATCTTCAGAGATATTAGCCATTAAAATCACAGAAGTCATCACAGAAATCATGTGCAAACTGAGATTTTTTTCAGAAGTAAAAGGCTCATCCCAGACACCAAAAGTCAACCCTACAAAATTTGAAGTCCCTGCCCAAGGCATGAGGGTACTAGAGATCTTAAAAAAAAAAAAAAAAATCCTGCAGCCTGTCCTGGGAGTCCAGCTGGTACATGCCAGCTGAGGGTTTTTCTTTGGTGTGTGGACGTACGCATTGTGGCTGGCAGTGTCCAGATTCAATACAAGATTTGTAAGAGAATTTTAGCAGCTCTCTCATCAAGGAAGAAAGGTTTTTGGAGTAAATCATGAATGAAGATTTCAGACTAATTGTACACTGTACAAATTAACCAGTGCCAGACACTGGCAGTGCTGCGTTGTGTCTTATTGTGCAATCATGATATGACAGCCTAGAAATCTCAGAATTATGTCACTGTGGGAACCAGTACAAAGAACCACCTAACAAAAGGAGAGAATGAGGGACACTAAAGAAAATCAGTTGTCTAAATCTATATATGTATTGAAAAGAAGCAAAAGGGAACTTTAAAATCATTGGATCACCATATGCCATTAGTTTTCAAGCATAACTCTCAAATGATTTAAATAAGTTCTTAAAACATTGAAGTAGCCCATCTTTTGGGCTGGGGGTGGAAGGGTCTGGGATTCATCTAATTCCTCCCTGCTTCTGACACCCACATCACCCTGACGTTACTATTTCATCACCGTCAGGCTAGAGTTTGGTGGAAACTGGGTTTTCTGTTTCATAGCAAAATCTGAAGTTTCAAAGATTTTTCTGTTCTGAAGTTCAACCAAAAATTTTCAACATTTCCTGCAAAACTAAGTTCAGGAAAAAAAATTGTTTTGGGTCAAATTGTTCTGATTTTGATTTTTTTTTAATGTTACCGTGTATTATACAGCATAAAATAAAAGAATTGAAACCTTCCATTCAGAAAAAAGTTGAAACAGAACATTTTGACCTTATTGAAACGTTCTCCATTTTCTTTCTGAATGAAATGTAAAAAAAAAAGAGGTTTCACTGTCAACGAATCAGTATTTTCTGACAGAAAACTGAACATTTCCAAGTTGTTCTACTGTAGGCTGTACATCATCAAGGCCTTCCCTTTGGTTTAGAAAGGCTAATTCTACACTCTCTGGTGTTCTTCAACAGGGCTCTGAGTTCTGGCCAGAAGGTGATGCTTCTTCTTCCAACATCTGATATCATGCTCCCCACACCAATGGGGGAGCAAGCCACACATTTAAGTTTAAAGCATATATATCTAACACATTAATGGCACAGTCTAATTACCCCTGGTCAGCACGGATTACAGTTAGTATAGCTTTAAAAACTCTATTTTGAATAAATCACGAAAACGGGCTTTTTGATTTCAAGCTGTATTAATGTTGTTTGCATTGCAGTAGTTCCCCAAAACCCCACTCAGGATTGGGCCTGGTTTTGCTAGATGCTGTATACAGTCAGTTAGGAAAATATGGTCCCTGCCCTGAAAAGCTTCCAAGCCTAATGGGAGAGACAAGACACCACATCAAGTGTGGGGAACAAGAGAAGAGAGTCTGGAGATAAAAATAAGCTCACACAATATAAGTGATCAAAAAGCATGGTGTGGTGATAGTCTATTATGTTACAAGCAAGGAGAGGGAAGAAACTGGTAGGAAAAGGCAAGGGAGAAAGACTATGCTTTACATTGCAATTTAAAAGCCAAGTTATTACACACAAGGAAAGTTGGTTATTCTTTGAAGAAACTGATTACAATTGTTTAAAAGGGGGCTGATGTGTGAAAAGGATGAAAATATTCCTGGTGCCTCATACTCAGCAGTTACTGCATTCAGAATATTTTGGCTGTTACTTTGTTAGATTGCTATGACTTCCTGCAGCTTATTAGGTGCAGCAGTAGTTTTCCCATGGTTCTCTACTTTGTCTGGAGCATAGATTTGGACACCTTTGGAAAATTAAATTGAAGTGGGTTGCAATAAGATTGGCAGAAGCAGCTGATGCTGGAGATTTTGTATAAATCCATCCATCCTAATTTTGAAGGAAGGTGAACAGGACATCAAAAAATAATGAGACAGAAGACAAATGGCTTGCCTGTTTGGTCACGTGGTGTGCAGAACTTCTGTTTCAGATGTATTTGCACACTAACCCACAGTAGTCAAAGAAAAGGAAAAGCGGTAAGAGCTGGAGGAGAAAGAAAATAGTTATATTAAAAATATATAGCATGGCTGTTAAGACATGCCAAATAGTGACCCACAAGCTAACCCTCATCACCCTTTACCCGTTTCTCTCCCTCCTGATTGTATGTTACTCTCACTCATTGTGTCACCTCTAAAATTACATTGTAAATTCTTGTTTGTTTTGGAAAGTGCCAGCAGTGCTAAGGTGCTGTATAACAATATGCCTGGATCTAATGTGTTTTTAGATGTGATATTTTGATACAGTTAACAACATGAGTTTGGTTTGTTAATCAGCTTAGTCAAAATTATGTTAACTATTTCCACTAACCCCCTCACACACACACAGTGCTGCACAGTTTTAGCCGCGCTGCTGCGCGTGTCTGGTGAAGATGCTCTATGCCGATGGGAGACAGCGCTTCCGTCGGCATAATAAAACCACTTATGCTGATGTCAGCTGTAGTGTTACACAAATCCTAAGACACAGGAGCCTGCCCATATAGAGATCAGTGTGGGATCAGGGCCAGAGGACTGGTCTACACTGAAGAGTTACATCAGCATAGCTGTTTCTCTCAGAGGTGTGACAAATCCACACTTTTGAGAGACGCACTAAAGCCAGCCTAACTCCTGGTGTCGACAGCGCCTCTTGTGGAGGTCGATTACGATAGTGATGCTCCTGTCACTGTAGTAGGTGTCTATACTGAAGCACTACAGCGGTGCCACTGTAGCATTTCAAGTGTAGACATAGCCTAAGTGGCTATTATCTCCTTTTCACTTGTGAATGAATGAATCTTGGGGAAAGAATTAATAGCATTTTCTATGGGACCAAATCTGAAGTTCATACTTGGGGTCTGGTCTTATAAGGAGCACAGGAAGGTGCAGGTTCTCAATACATCTCCGGATGTGCTCAGTAACTCACAGGATCTGACCTTTATCCCTTACTCGAACACTCCAAATGAAATCAATGCAGGAAAAGCCTGAGAAGTGCTACACGCTTGCAACTCTGATGGACTGCAGTGGGAATTGCATATGCTCAGGAGCTCTCAGGATTTGGCTGAATTGGAGGTTTGTCTGAATAAGAATGTGAGGTATTGAGTTCCTTCATCTTCCATTGACTTCAGTGGGAGTTGAAAGGTGCTCAGTGGGAGTTCTCAAGAGGCACTTAGCACCTAGAAGGATCAATCCCTGTGGCAGGAGTGACGAGCCTTAAATAAAGGTTAGGTAAAGAACTCCTAAAAATTGTATTTATTTTGTTGCTATTGAATTGCTTAGCTGCATATAGAAAGAGAAAGAATTGATTTATTTTAGTGAAAACTATTAGAATGCATATACCTGTACAGTACATCCAAACACTGTCACATTACTGTCTATTCATGGACGGTGTGGGTTTTCATTTTGAGACTTGTGATCGCTGGCACTGCCCTCACAGGACTACTCAGAGATGCTAGATTGTCAGAGTGATTGGCTCTGTGACAGAACTTTGAACTTGTTCTGGAAAAGAAGGCTTTCCAGAAAATATAGTTGAATTTTCAGGCTCTTTCTTTGAATTACAGCTGAGTGACACTTATCTGTCCAGTTTCCACCTTGATCATCATGAAACCTACAAAAGAAAGAAAACAAATATGAGCATAATTAACGTTTGGAACAACTTAGCAAGGGTTGTGGTGGATTCTCCATTACTGATCTTTTTAAAATCAAGATTGGAAGTTTTTCTAAATGATATGATCTAAGAATTATTTTGGGGATGTTCTATGGCCTTTGTTATACAGGAGATCAGACTAGATGATCACAATGGTCCTTTCTGTTCCTGGAATCTGCGAATCTGTGAAAATGGACTAGAAGCAAAGAGGGAAGTTGGATATGCCATGGGTATACAACAGGACACATTTGGGACGGTTTCCCTTTCTTCCTAAATTTACTTCAATTCCACAGCTTTCACTCAATTTTCATGATTCCTATATTGAGCCAGGTGAAATAATGGACCTTATGCTGACAATCGCATTCAGTGATTTGGTGCTTTTTTCCCTCCTATGTTGAATCTGAAAACTGTTGTCACCAATAATCAGTAAAGCTATAACAAGACTCCTGCAAATTTCCAGAGATGTTATAGTTCTCATTCATCAACGACTTCAGATAACTGAAAGACTGCAATTGCTCCAGGTTGCGTTGTTAACCCTGTTGCTCTCTCTAATGTGCTACTTAATTTGATTTTTTTTACATTCATATTAAGGCCAAAATGAGGAGCAGCTGTAATTACTCTTGCATCAGGATTCTGTATGCAACTTTGTGCTCACGATGAAAACCACAATTTTCTGCAAAACTCATGGTTTGTGACCATGGTAATGTCAACATATAATGTACTCTGCCTTTAAAAAACAGCACATTTCTTATGCTGTTAGCTTCCTGCTCTCTGTTTTACTGCTGCTTTAGCATAACTTGGGCTCAGGAGCACAAGGGAAGAAACGGAAAGAGTAGTATTCCATTACAACTCTGCTTGTCCCTTCTTTCTTCCCAAAACAACAATTTTCTATTTGGGTGGGGGGGACTCCAGAGTAATTAGACTTAACTCTTGTACAGGTTCTGAGTAGAGATGGGTCTGGGTTATGAAGTTAGGCTCCCAGTTTGGATTCTAATCCAAATGCCTCCACATTTGGGAGTGGTTTGATTGGATGATCTAGCATGTCCCAATACAGTGTTTTGTATTCTAATGGCTTGATACAGATTCAGATCCAAACTACAGTGGTGTTTGGATACGATGTTCTAGTCTGGGACCATCCCCGATTCTCCAGTTATAAATTTGTTTGAAGCAGTAAGTCAGTCTGTCTGCCTTATTTTCTTGCTCCCTGAAAGATGTATGCATCATTACAATCCTGAAAAGGATAATTTTTCTTACCTCTAGTTTTGAATGGGCCAAGGTCCAATAGAAATATTTTGCCTACCTCTAATTGTGAGTCTTTGATTCTGGGGAAGTTCTAGAGTACGCAAGCACTAGAGGCTGTTGGCAGCAGAATACACATTGACTCAGGTAAGGAGGATATTTATCCAAACCTCCAAAAAGATTATGTGGTTGGGTGTAGAGATGGGGCTGAACATAACACCAAATGAGAGTCCTTCCCCATCAAGACTTTGTAGCAAATCTGGATCTGAATTTCGTCTCTCAGGACTATTTTCAATTCTGTACTTCAGCTGCAGGGCTGGTGCTACCATTAAGGCAAACTAGGCGGTTGCCTAGGGCGCCAAGATTTGGGGGCGCCAAAAAGCAGTGCCCCCAATTTTTTTTTTATAGAGTTCCTGGGCTGGGCTGCCGCGCAGTTGCCACTCCACTTCTCCGGCCTCCCAGGTTTGCAGCGCCAATCAGCTGTTTGGCGCTGCAAACCTGGGAGGGGAGGAGAATTAGAGTGGGGGCGGCGTACTCGGGGAGGAGGCGGAGCAGAGGTGAGCTGGGGTGGGGAGCTGCCGCACGGCTCCCGGGGGGGGGGGAGCTGCCGCGGGGGGAGCGCCTCAGGGCAGGGGGGGGAGCTGCCACAGGGTGGGGTGTCTCAGGGTACCGGGGGCGGAGAGCTGCCGCAGGGCTGGGGGGGGGACACAAGGTGGAAGTTTCGCCTAGGGCGCGAGACTTCCTTGCACTGGCCCTGTTCAGCTGCGGTCCAGGTTAGTTCCCATGTTTTTCTGAACCATTTTCCCCATCCAATGCATTTACAAAGGATATTGCACCACTATGTATGGATATTGTAACACAACATTCTGATATGAAGAGTTCATTTCTCAAAGAAAGTTTTGTTCTTCAGGAAGAAAAGTGGCAACCCTGAAGTTCCTGTAATCCCATTACATCCGTACTTAAGCAGCATGTATGGCACAAGTCATTCCTAGAACAACCATCTCATGGAGGCCAAATTTCAGGGGAAATGGGCCACGAGTGTTGGAAAGTAGTTCTGTGTATAGCAAAATCCCTCTGTCAGTATTCCTCCTTTATGTACAGAGGTACCAAATGACAGGTACCCTAGCAAAGATTTATCAAATGCATAGTACTACAGTGATTCTGGAACTAGGGGTGCTGCCCCACCCCCTGGCTTGAAGTAGTAATAAACACCAAATATATGGTTTCCATCATCAACACCTCCACTATAAGAATTGTTCCAGCACCATGTAGTTCTATGTGTTAATTTGACTACAGCTCCACTTGACTTCAGCTTGATATTTGCTTTATATTAACTTCTTCCACACAACTCTGACCTCTGAAATTTCAAGTTAATAGGGTTGATTATAGAAACTATTTCTCGGGCAAGTAGTCCTATTGATTTTAATGGGACTGCTCACATAAATAAAGACTACTCAGTAAGGGTTTGCAGGACTGGGCTCATAGGGTTCATGAACTTTTGTACAGATAAGAGGCAAAGGCCTGAACACTAACCTCTTTGGAGCAATAATACTTTCCAGCTCCCATTACCACTCTCCTCTTTGATACTTCTTAACCAATTATTAATCCACCCCCTTGTTTGGCCCAGGATTCTTGTAGTTAATAGAAGTTTGCCATTAGGAATTTCATCAAAGGCTTTCAGAAAATATAAATAAATAATATCATCTGCCATTACAGAACTTTTTGTAATCTCCCCTAAAATATCAAGGAAGTTAGACTGGCAGAATTCATCACATTCTGTACTATGCTAGTTATCCTTTATTAAATTATTGCTTGTCCTTAGAGACCTGCTAGTTCTGAAATATCTTCTACCTACTTATTATTTCAATACTATTTCTGATTGCTAATTACCTGGAAAAAGTTACCTGACATCTGACCCAAATCTTATGAATAGCAGAGATGTTTTTCTAGTCTTTAAAAAGTAACTGGTAATTTTCTTTTGGTTGTTGTAGAGTATCATTTTTTTGCATGTGATGCGCTGGCTAAAAGGCTATACATACCATGGGCCAAAGTTGCTTGGGCTATTGTCAGTGTAAGACTCAGAGAGAGCTTCCTGTTCCCCTGGCCCACTGCCTAATCAAGGTCCAAACCAGCTCCCAGCACAACTTAGCACAGCTAAAGGTCCAGTTTGGATGACCATGTATCACCCAAGTACAGTGCAATCTTGCTCCCTTCTCTAAACAAACTAGGGAAATATGCCCTAGATGGAGCTACTATGAGGTAGGTGTATAACTAGTTGGTAAATAATTTCCAGAGAGTGGTTATCAGTGGTTCACAGTCAAGCTGGAAGGGCATATCAAGTGGGGGTACTGCAGGGATCAGTTTGGGGTCCAGTTCTATTCAATATCTCCATCAATGATTTGGATAATGACGGAGAGAATACACTTATAAAGCCTGTGAATGATACCAAGCTGGGAGGGGTTGCAAGTGCTTTGGAGGATAGCATTAAAATTCAAAATGATCTGGACAAAGTGGAGAAATGGTTTGAAATAAATAGGATGAAAATCAATAAGGAGAAATGCAAAGTATTCCTACCTAACTGGAGTAATCAGTTGCACTCATACAAAATGGGAAATGACTGCTTAGAAAAGAGTACTGCAGAAAGGGCTCTGAGAAATACAGTGGATCACGAGCTAAATATAAATGAATAGTGTAATGCTGTTGGGGGGAAAAGCAAACATCATTCTGGGATGTATTAGCAGGAATGTTGTAAGCAAGACACAAGAAGTAATTCTTCTGCTCTACTTCACACTGATTAGGCCTCAACTGGAGTATTGTGTCCAGTTCTGGGCACCACATTTCAGGGAAGATGTAGACAAATTGGAGAAAGTCCAGAGAGAAACAGCAAAAATTATTAAAGGTCTAGAAAACATGACCTATGAGGAAAGATTGAAAAAATTGGGTTTGTGTAGTCTGGAAAGAGAAGACTGAGAGGGACATAACCATTTTCAAGAACATAAAAGGTTGTTACAAGGAAGAGGGAGAAAAATTGTTCTCTCTAACCTCTGAGGATAGGACAAGAAGCAATGAGCTTAAATTACAGCAAGGGTGGTTTAGGTTGGACATTAGGAAAAACTTCCTAACTGTCAGAGTGGTTAAGCACTGGAATAAATTGCCTATGGAGGTTTTGGAATCCCCATCATTGGAGATTTTTAAGAGCAGGTTAGACAAACACCTGTCAGGGATGGTGTAGATAATACTTAGTCCTGCATTGAGTGCAGGGGACTGTACCAGAAGGACCTCTCAAGGTCCTTTCCAGTCCTATGATTCTATTATTGCTTGCTCCACCCAGGAATGTTCCCCACACATAGAGGAGGTGAACATATCCCGTAGACCCAGTTACGCCAGCATAATGCCACTCAGAAATCCATCTACTTCAGGGGAATCCCTAACTGCCCTGTTAGAGCAGCTCTGTCCCTTAGTGCAAAAAGGACAGAGGCAGGGGAATGGGATCTGGCTCTATGTGTAAATGGTGAAAACTGGAAGCTCACTCCTGGGAGTGAAAGTCTCTGCTCTGTCCATACCTACATTAGCAAACACCTTCTTATATTGAAAAATGGGAGTGGTCCATTCCAGATGTTCCTTTCAGAAGGAAGAATTCTCCAGCCACTATGAAAATTATATCTTTCTATTTGAGCATTTTAATGATTCCAGAAGCCTATCCTTAGATTTCTATAAATATCTTGCTGAGCTGCTCCAGACAATGTTGAACTGTAATTGTTTGGGGGAAGGAAAGCTCAAACAGTGGCAAGGGTTAGTGATCAGTGTACTGAGAATCTAGGCTCTCTGTTTTCAGTGCCAATGTGGAATAATCATTTTCTAAAATTAAGATTGTAGTAGGAGGAGGCCCGGAGATATAAACCTTGGTATCAGAGGCCCGGTATGAGGCCTAAGGCCTGAACTAAAGTAATGGTCAAGACTTTGCTAACATAAAGCAAAGTTAAGCTGTGAGCCAGATGCAGGCCCTGCTCACAGAAGCTGGCAGGAAAAGGGCTGATGCTGCATAAATATATATTCACCTAGCAAAGTTAAAGTACAGAACACACTATACTGGAACATTCCACAGATAACATGGAACAGGCCGACCCATCCCAATGACAGGGCCAAAAGGGGAATATGATGGATAGAGTTATTTTGATTGAACCAACATGTACAAGGTGAGAGGCGGCACCTTACTACATAGAGGGGTTGTACCTTGCTATGTAGAGGGGTTGCACCTCAATACATCAGGAGTGATGTATAACTTGTTTGTACCGGTGTATAAGAATGTATCCCTGGGGTGGTGTCTTTGTCCGGCCGAGGGGGCAGTGGAAAGTCCCGCCACTGACTGAGCCGGGTCCATTGCCAAGAGGCATCTATTAGTAGTATGCCCGGTAGACTAAGTAATCTACGGGGAACTGCAATTGTGTCAGAGGTCACAATAAACCTAGTTGACGTGACTTTGCATCTTACTAGACTCTGTGGTTATTGGGGGTTCTCGTTGGGTTTGCTGTGTCAGCTATCTGCAGAGCTGGGACAGCACACAGAGGGAACACACGCACGCAGCCGAGTGATATCAACATAGGAGAAAGCAGAGCACCACACCGGTAGCATCTGACAACAAAGATGATATCTAATGAAGGGAGCAGGGATGTCTAAGTACTCCCTAAAAGTATACCGTATGATTCACTGTAAAAAATTAGAAGAATGAAAGCATTAACACTTATTATGCTTCTCTGTGCTGTTATGAACTTCTGTTCTTCAAAAGCAATCTTTAAATAACATTTAATATTTGTAAAAAAAAAATTAAAAAAACACCAGCTCAATAAAACACAAGTTTATATGAATTGTTGACGTAAAATCAATTGTAGTAACAAAACTGGGTAATAGTGCATTTTGGTAGCCATTTAAGAAGAAAGTACTAGTTTTATATTTTAAATTCTTACACAAATTTGAGAGTAAGCACCTACGTTGTATATTTCAGCTATTTTATCATCATCTACAGTTTTTTGTTCCTTCCGTCTAATCGGAGATATGCATGACTGTTCAGATACATAAGTAGAGCCATTGCAAATATGGGTATCTTCCTACCTTTGCATATCTGGTGTGCAATTGCTTTCCCTCTCATTCTTATGCAAGAAGACTAGTAATAACATTACTTGATTACATTTTCTATGTCTGGTGGAATTGTGGGTTGGCCATGGGAGGATTCCTTCAATGTATGTGGATCCTGCAATGTCATGGGTCTCAAATATCATCTCCTAAACTGCTCTCCTACTTATCAGGTGGCCTTACACGCTGCTGTTCTCTTTTTGTATTGGCTGATATCAGGCAAAGGTTGCTCTAAGTTGCATTGGGGGACCAGGAGACATACCCCCGCTGCCCCATGATCTTGAGGGGTACAAAGTTAAACTTTGCATTCCCCTTCTTGACCAGTGCCACGCAGTGCCATAGCTGTAGATGAAACATTAGGGCCCTTGTATTTACATAGCCTTTTGCCTGAATGGGGTTAGGGGCTGATTGTGGGGCAGGTATATACATTGTAGTTTTGTTTGTAACTTATTCATGCTGGATACATGCTGGACACAATGTAAACAAATAGCCCCTGATCATCTGAGCCCGCAAAAACAAAATGATGGAAAATTATGCTCTCTGTCCCTCTATTTATTTCCAGACACCATTTAGTTCAATACTTGGGAAGATGGCGAAAGAGGAAAATGTTCTAAATGACAAAAACAAAATGTTAGAGGACTCAGTGAATACGGGATGGTGGTTTGGGGAGGATGCCTGGGGGGACCTATTCTTTCCAGCTCAATGAGATGTTACTTGGTGCACATTGTATTGGAATTAAAATAATTGAAACAGACGAGCCTAAAAATACTTTTCACAATCATGTGCAGTGTTAGAGATGGGTACGAATGGGACTCCCTGATTGTATTGCTGTAATACGCAGTACAAGAATGAAATATATTGTTATGTTATGAACATATTTATATCCTCTTCTACGGAAAAATCCAAATGATACTAGTTAAATATATTTAACACAACATTTTATAAAAGGATAACTCTGGATCCATCATTTATTTTTGTGAGTTATAGATGACCTCATAACTTATGAGCGATAGAGCAAAGCAGAGCTGGAAGTGAGTTATAAAAGGTCATCAATAGAAATAAATGGTGTATTCAGAATCAGCCCGCTCTACAAGTTCTGTTTATGCAACACCAATTTTAGCTGCAGTCTGCACTGATGGACTATAATAGTTTTTATTAAGTGCTGGAGCACCATGTGTGTCTTGGTCGCAATGTGCATGACTGGTTGCATTGCTGATGTTTTGAAAGTAGGAAATGAGCAAGCATGTAAAGTAGTGGACTAAATCACAAGAGCAGCCATTGGCACTGATCCTTCCAGTGCTGATACAAGAGACGAGGCGATAGTGACAGGATCACAGGAAGGCAGTTAGCAGATTTTTTAAAAAAAAACGGAGGGTAAATTCAATAGATCGAGTCATGCTCCCAGGATCCACACGTGGGGACCCTCCATACATGAACCTTAACTGCTCTGCTTAGGAGAGGACTTGGGAATTGTCTCCCATTCCAGAACCTGCAACAATCTCTCTGTGTGATCTGGGGACTGTATGATCAAATGGAGGAGATGGCGATGGGGCAAGGCAGGAGGAGTGGTGAGACCTGGGAATGCCTGGCAATTCCTATTTTTGTGCGTCTAGTGGAAATTACCTGGAAAAGGAATAGAGTTTGAGGCACACCAAGGGATTCAGACATGCATTTGTATGTGTCTTTCATATTACAGTTGCAAATCTTTCCTGTGCCTATCATGTTTTTCTGTGCCAAATAGTTTGCTAGGTAAACAGGCAAAATTCCATTGGGGTTCTGAAAAGGATTCAAGGGTTATAGTGGAGAAGCAACTCAACATTATGTAAGCGGGGGAATGGTCCTGCTGTTGTGGGGACTTTCCTGGCTTCTGCAGTACCCCAGTGAAATGGGCTAGTGGAAGGATCTGAGTTCTCACTCCCACTTCCTTTACCAGGGGCCTCCCTGCCCTCGAGGACTCCCCTTCCACTCTCCTGTCTGGCAGAGTCCTTGTAACCCCAACAAGGCTGGGCCCAGGATTCCTGGGGGGCTCGACCCCCAACCCTGCTGTGGTCACCTAGGTCAGGGACTAGCGTGTCCCCACTCCAAAGTACTATCTCTGCACTAGATGCTTTCCTGACCCACTGATCATTACATACAATTTAAAGCAATACCGTTTATTTAATTAACAATTAGTTTTAAAAGGAATAAGGAAAATGGGAAAAGTTAAAGGAAACACATCGCCCTGCTCTGTGGCAGGGAACATCACAAACAGTGTCTCTGGAATGTCAGGGCAGGTCACTGTCTGTTCCTTGTAGGTCCCAGGCTCCTTCTCAGGCTCTGGCTGTGCTGCAGGGATGCTGTGGGTTGGACACTTGCTCTGGTGGTGGTCACACGCTCTCAGGCTCTAAGTGGCAGGACCCTTCTTCCCAGCATCACCCCCACCCTGTCAGGGTTACAATTCCCCTCCAAGTCTGGCCTGCAGAGCCTCTTGGCTGAGGAATATCCCTGTGCTGGGCCCACTGCCCAGGGTCCCCCTCACTCTCTCCAGCTGCTCACCATACCCGGCTCCGGACGGCTCCACTGTGCCTCAGCATGGCTGCTGCTGCTGCTCTGCCTCGAGCTCCCTGGGGCTGCTTCTCTGGCCCCTCTGGCTCTGGTTGCTAGAGCTCTGCCCCCAGGACAGGTCTGCTCTGCAGGCGGCTTCTGTGACTCTGCTCCCAGCTCTGACCTGCTTCCTGGGCCGTTTTTCTGGCCCCTCTGGCCAGGGCCGGCTCCAGGCACCAGCTTAACAAGCAGGTGCTTGGGGTGGCCAAGGGAGAGGGGCGGCATGTGCGGCAATTTGGGGGCGGCAGGTCCCTCACTCCCTCTAGGAGCGAAGGACCTGCCGCCGAACTGCCACCGCCAATCGCGGCTTTTTTCCCCCCCCAATTGCCGCCGCCGGTCGCGATTGCGATCGCGGCTTGTTTTGGTTTTGTTTTTTTTTGCTTGGGGCGGCAGAAATGCTGGAGCCGGCCCTGCCTCTGGCTCTGGTTGCTGCAGCTCTCCTCCCAGGGCAGGTCTGCTCTCTTTGGGCTGTGCTTTGGCTTTGGGGCTGCAGCTCTGCTACCAGCAGCTCAGCTCGGGCCCCTGCTCTCCCCTTAGCTCGGCCCCACTCTGTCTGATGCAGGCAATTCCAGCTCACATGGAGGACGGGACCCCCCTGGCCTCCTGACTCCTTGATTAGCCTGCCCGTCCTGTCAATCAGGCTGACCTGGAGCATTGGCCTCTCCCCATTGCCCCTGGGGACTGTCAGTCTCAGGGTCCTGATTTCCCATCGACCCTTCCCCTTTTGGCACTGGGAGCTAGCCAACCAAACACCCACACTGAATGTTAGTTAGTAAGGGGATAACAGTCACCTTACAATTAGTTCCCAGTCCTATGCTGTGACAATAAGAGCCAAATTGATCCTTGGATGTATAAACAGGGGAGTAGTGAGTAGGCATAGCAAGGTAATTTTACCTCTGTATGTGGCATTGGTGAGGCTGAAACTGTAATACTACGTACAGTTCTGGTATCAACATTTTTAAAGGATGTTGAAAAATTGGGGACAGTGCAGAAAAAAGCCATAAAATAATTTGAGAACTGGAGAAAATGCCTTGTAGTGAGAGACTGAAAACTTGACTTCACTACTGGGGAGATCTACACTGCTGCAATCAATGCAGCGGGTGTTGATTTAGCAGATCTAGTGAAGACCTGCTAAATCGATGGCAGATGCTCTCTGGTCGACTCCGGTACTCCAGCTCCCCGAGAAGAGTAAGTGAAGTCAACCGGAGAGTGCCTCCCATCAATGCAGCACAGTGAAGACACTGGGATAAGTTGACTTAATTATGCACATAGCTGGAGTAGCGTAACTTAGGTCGACTTACCCCGGTAGTGAAGACAAGCCCTTAAAGAGCTCAATCTGTTTAACTTATCAGAAAGAAGAGAGCTGACTTGATTACGATTTATTAAGTACCTTCAGTGAGAAAATACTGGACACTAAAGGGCTTTTTAATCTAGCAAAGAGAGCCTAACAAGAGCCAATGGCTGAAAGCTGAAGCCAGACAAATTCAGATTAGAAAAAGGGTACAAATGTGTTTTTTTTAAACAAGGACAGTGACTAATCACTGGAACAAACTACCAAGGAAACTGGTAGATTTTCCATCTCTTGATGTCTTCACATCAAGTCTGCATACCTTTCAGGAAGATACGCTTTAACCAAGCACAAGTTATGCTTTAGTCACACACAAATTTAATGGGCTTAATATAGGGGTAATTGGGTTAAAATTAATGATCCGTGATATACCAAGTTTAAACTCTCTATTGCAACTCTCCATTGCCTATTTTTAAAGTTGCTCTATATAAAGTTATATATATATATGGCTTTACTTTCAACTTTTTATCCTATTTAGTAATGCACTGAGGTACATAGGCTTAATTAACACCAGATAATTTGCTTATCTTATAGTATTGTCTCAACTATTTTGAAAGCACTAATGCCCTCCTTGTCATTGGTGTTAATACCAAACCAATATAGAACCTATTAGCACTAGAGGTTTGAGTTTCTAATTAATTCAGATGATGATATTCACTACATCTTCATATCTGTATCTCTTCTTCTCTGTCTCAGAGGTTTTTGGTAATTAGAGGATTGGAATTACCCACTCTTATAGTCTTATTATTTTTTACCTTCCTTCTCTCATCTCATCTTTGAGCAGGATTTTATTCTCATGTCTTTTCTTTGCCCTGGAGGTCTGTACAATGTCCCTAGTGCTATCCTTATTTTTAGCCCTGCCTAGTAGCTTAATCCCAGATTGATTCATTATATTTCTCTGAGGTTCACTATTGCAATTTTTCAGTTCCGATTTTTCTCCTGATACACACAGTTCCACTTCTCCCTCTCTCATACTTTTGTCTTCCAGAAAATCCTGAAGCCCTATACTCAGAATTAATACCCTTCCTTGGGAATAAAGCATGTTTCTCATGTAACTACTGCAGTAACATGCATTTGATTAACAGATGCTTGATTTTTTAATATTGTACTTCTGTAGGAGCATCCCCAGAAGCAACATCGTAGTTGCAAGCTGGGTGAAGAGGGGTTCCATTAATATTTTATAACTCAGTTCATGGTAGGTCCTCCTAAAGTGTACATTTCATATCTCCATTCCATGGGGAATCAGTTGTACTATTTTTCAGGAACCTGCAGCACTGTTGCTAGATTCACATGACTGTTATCAATAGTTCCACTAGGTCTGACCCTCAATTTTAATTACAATATCATAGAATTGTAGGACTGGAAGGAACCTCAAGAGGTCATCTAGTCCAGTCCCCTGCATTCATGGCAGAATTAAGTATTATGTAGACCATCCCTGGCAGATTTTTGTCTAACCTGCTCTTAAAACTCTCTAATGATGGAGATTCCACAACCTCCATATAACATAACATATAAATAGTTATGCTGCATGTCTCTACTGTTGTATATGCGCATCTGCTGGAGAGGGAACTTGGAGGCAAAGTTTGGTACCTCAATGACTGAGGTGTTTGGATCTGTAGTTTTGGAATGCAAAGACTGCAATACTGGATATAGAGCTCAGCAAAACTTGGGATTTCACGAGAAATTTTGGGATTTCATTGATCCTGGAAGCCCATTCCAGGACTTGTAGACTACCATCCCCACAGTGCTGAGCCTGCAAGTCCTGATAGCCCCTAGGATTTCCAGGTTAACTGTTGCAGAGCTATACACATAGACTGACAGCCCTGGCCAGAGCTGGGTCTTTAGAGCTTCCATGCTGCCATCTCCACAGGCAAGAGACTGGAAGCCCTGAAAGTCTGAGTCAAGACAGGATTCTCAAGGCTTCCAGGCTCCCTGCTGCAGAGCCAGGAGACAAGGTCCTTAGCAAGTTATGTACTTCTGGTACTTACCAAAAAAAGTTTAAAAAAAATCCTTTTTATTTTGGTAGTTTTATGCCATTTCCCACAAGCAACTTTCTACATAATTAAAAATGCTTCTACAAAACCATGCAGTAATTTTATCCTTGGGATAAATGAGTTCAATCACTGTCTGAATTTACAAGCAGAAATGACTTTTGTGGTCTTGTTCCAATCTCCATTTATCCATATCACCAAACTGCTTCATAATTTGGCATCATTCATGACAGGTAATCTCTACTGTGGAAGGGCCTGCAACTGTTGCAAGTCAGGATTGAAGTACATTATATCAAAGAAATTGTCCAAACTTTCCCAGCCTTGTGCTCCCAGCTCAAAGCACTATGTGAGCATGAGCACTAAATTCACTCACAAGTTTAAAGAGAGGTTAGAAAAAGTTCTATGAAGTAATTTTTCCATATTTAAATTTTTTTCACTGCAGATATAAGTTTGTAAAAATAAACAAATGTACTATAAAAAGGTTCAGTGTTTGCTTTGTTCCTTTTATGGAAATGGAAATAAAAATGTTTAGAGATAGAGTATGTTATACTTACATACATGGTTGTAACTCTTCTGAAAACTATATTTGCCTCTAATGTTGAAAGTTGCATCCAAGTCCCCAATACCATCTTACCTTTTTATTACTTTTATTTCCCCATAGCCAGAGACCAGCTATCCTAATCTTGATGTAAGCTATACACCGGAACTGCATTAGCTATCATTTTGATATTATGCATTCAGTATCGAGTAGGAGGGTGCAAAGTTTATGTATTTAAGTGCGGCTGAATCTTCCCTAATGCAGTTATATATGCTAAAATTTGTGGTTTTGACCATACATTCTTTCCCATTGTTTATAATGTACTGGGACATTTATGGCTTTTTTCTGGAATGCTGAGTGAGTGTTAAGAAAATACTCTTGGCTTGAAAAGCATACTAGGAAACTTAGCTAGCTACTCCATTGAGAAATGCTACTAAGCACTGAAATACTGCAAAAGAGCCACTTCTCTGATCATCTCTGTGCATAACTCCTATTGGCTGGGAATTAGAAGGACACAGCAAGAGCAAGAGCACAGAATTTCCAATATAATATGTACTTAAAGGAAAACTAACATCATTAGTGATAAATAAAATAGGGCCTTATGTTCCCATTCACTTCTTCAAGCAGATGTGTCTGTACCCACAGATCTGATTTGGCAAGTCATGGAAGTGGGGAATGCTGCCTTTGCAGTATGCGCTCCTTTCCATGCCTGATTATGCAGAAGCGCCTCTGTGGGAACTCCAACTGATGTATAGAAACATTGTTTGGGAAGGAACAGTTAAGGCTTCGGGGCCAGCTTCTCTGTACAGCAGGTTTCCCTTCCCAGTCCATGGGCCAAGTAGTGCTGAGCAAGATGTGTCCTTTTTTGCACTATCGAACCCTCACTGATGGACATTTAGTGCATAGTGAATACAGGCTCTGAGACTGCATTTTTTCCTAATGCTACTTACAGAAATGTAACTACAAAGTCCTATTTTACACCACTTCCTAGTTATGTTGGTGAATGTATGGCAACTCCTCATAGGGATAATTAATACAAAATTACCCATATTGTAGGGTGGTTGTGACGATTAGTTAATGTTTGCAAAGCACTTTGAAGATGAAAAGTGTCATCAAGATGCTAAATATTATTGAATACATAATTATCCAAAGGCTTTATATTCCCTCTTCAGGTTATTTTCATGTAGGGGAGCATAAACTCTGAGCTTCTCATCTTGAAATTCAAATCTTGAATTTCTGAACCATGGAAGACATTTTAAATACTATTGATTTCAAATATAGTTCCTTCCAAAGGCTTGAATCTGATCCCATTGAAGTCAATGGCAAAAGTCCTATTGATTCCTATGAAGCAGGATGTACAAACAGGAATAATCCCAGGTCTGGACTTCTTTCATAATTATTATTTACATAGCACAATACATATGCATGATGCTTTGCAGACAAATGGGGCAGACTGCATATTTCTTAAGAATTACTGTCTCTGCACCAGTCTTGCAGATCCACTTTTACAGACCCTTAGGGAGACCCATTGACCTCACTGGGGTTTTATACAGGCACAATAGATCCCATTTCAGGTTAAGGACCTAAATTTGATTTTATACAATGAGGTAATGGCAGTAGGGAAGAGTAAGAGGGGCAGGAGTAATTGGAGGACAACAATTTACAATAGTGTTTTTAGGGATTCCGCTTTGCGTATTGAGGTGTCACTTTAAAGACTTTTTAAAGACTTTGTTATTTATAACTATAAAAAGTTTTTAAATGTATGTTTATGGGGTTTAGGAGCATTTTCTCATTTTTCCCACCCAGCCTCTTTTTTTCCCCCTCCCTATCTCTCTCCTCCTTATGTCCCAATTTTTATTGGTTTAGTATTGTCCTGATGTATTAATGATGCCTTTCCCTTGACGATGTCGTCCATCTTCATTGATTCCCTTTCCTGCCACACCCCTGAGTTCCCTAGTTAAAGCAGTCATATCATGTAAACAAACTGAGGAAAAGGAAAGGCAGATAGACTGTGAACCCCACCTCAGAAGATAGGGCCCTGCCCACATCAGAAGCACTTGATACAAGTATCTCTCCTGCCCCTGGTATTTCAGCTGCTGCTTCACCATAAGGTGGGGGGGGAACAAGGTCCTCCACTTGCTAATGGGGGTGGGGTGAGCAGGAGGCCTCCTTCAAACTGAGCTCATTGGGAAGTGCATACAATGATGTTACAGAAGTAGAGTTCATAATTGAGTCCTCACTAAGATAAAAAATGACATCTCAACATTAGCTCATTTAAATTTGACCTTTTTAATGTGTTACAGCAGCATATTATCTTATGCTTTTAGCTGTGTTGGCTCTTAAATCAGGGTCTAGATGTAAAAGGCCATTACTGAGTCCTTGAATTACATATTTCACAAGAGACAATATCTAATTTTTTCATGGTTAATGCTCAGAGCATACAGGGATATTTAGAGGAGAAAGCAGGAAAGCATGTGACAATTCAGTGTCTTTGCATACCATATTCCACTGGTTGCAAATGTTCAGTAATATGGTAAGAATAAGCAAAGTTAAATAAATAATGGTTAAAATGTAATGCTATAAAATAAAATCCTTTGATTTCCTGTGAAATCAAATGTAAATCTTTTTTCATTCAAGAAAAAAATTTGACCTATGTGTCAGATACTCAGGAATTACAGAAGTTAATTATAAGTTTATGATTTTATGGTTCTAAAAAATTCTTTTCCCATAGGGAAGCATGAGATATTTGTGTGTTTGCAGGAAATTGTAGAAATAGTGACTCATCTTTTCAATAATTTACACAGGATAACTACTTGAAAAGCAAGATCAGCCTGGCCTTTTTTTTTTTCTGAATAAAAAGAATTTGGCCAGCTAGTTTTGTACGCTCAGAAAACAGGGGGACTTTTCAAAGCAGAACATGGACAATGCTTGTTCTTTGCTAATATGCTTCTGTATTAGGTGCTGCAGTTCTCTTGGCCATTTCAAGCCTCAGCTTGGTGCCTCATTTTTGAATGATGCTGTTCTCCATGTTTCTAAAGATCATAGTGCCCCCCAACTCAAAGCTCACTCAGACACTTCCCCAGTCTTCTCAAGGGACATTTGTGGCCTTCCAGTGTCAGGACACTTCTCTTACCATCACTTAAACAGATAGATTGAAAATAGACTTGGGGATAAGGAGGAGTTAGTCAATGTTTTTTTAAATGTTATTTCAAAGCAACTTTACACCTTCTGTGCTTGAATATTACAAATGTGGAATATGAAGCAAATGAGGGTCAATTTCTATGTACCTTCTTCTGAACTAGGCATTTATTTTTATCTGCTGGAAGGGAAGTCAAGAGAGAGAAAGATCCAGTTTGTGTAACTCTGGGACATCACTCTACCCCACTTTTGTGGACTCCAGATTCTTGAGAAGCTAAAGATTGTTTAGTCCATATTGTAAATTAGAGGACTGTCACAGGCTGATGCCCCTTTAAGAGGAAATGGGGGTCCAGTGCTCAGTTGGTCTTAGTGGATCTTAAAAAGGGGGAGTCAGCAGCAGGTGAGGTAGGCTACTCTGACCTCTTGCAACCCAGACAGGTAAGGGTGCTTTTAGACTAGACGAAGCTGTGGTAGAGACCGAAAAGAGCAGGAGGCTTCTGAAGATCACCCTGAGTAATAGGGGGAAGACCAGGAGAGGAGCAGAGAGGTTTTGCCTGCTGACCTCTCTGAGACAGAGAGGGTATGTCTACACTGCATCTGGGACGAAGGCTTCCAGCCCGAGTCCCCAGACTTGTGGCTGTGGGGCTTGCACTAGCATGATTAAAAATAGCTGTGTAGATGTCGCAGGTTGGGCTCTCAAGCTGGGGGTGGGCTTGAGAGCCCAAGCCGCAATATCAAAGCAAAGTCTACTCACCATATTTAGTAAGCTAGTGCAAGCCCCACTAGCACAAGCCTGGGGACTCAAGTTGGGAGGCTTGCTCCAGAAGGGGGGAGAGCAGAAGAAGGCTGAGCTCTAGCTGGGAAAGGCTGGGAATGGCTGCTTGGCAAAGACAGATTGGGTCAGAAGAAGATCATCTCCAGACTGGTTGAAGATGGCAGAGCTGAGTATGAGCTTTTGTGTTGTGTTGATGGACTTTATTTTGGGTTGTTGAGGATTGTTTTGAACTGTTTGTTGTTAAACCAGCCCCAGGCCAGGGTACTGGTAGGCACAACAAAACCTGCATGGAGCCCTAAGAGAAGGGGAAACCATAACAGTCCTCTGCAGAGCCAACCCGGGTCACGTGGGGGTGCTAGGGAAGTGATGTACCCTGTTACATGGACTCTTTTCATTTCTCCAATTTGTAACCAGGTGACCACAGCCCTGGAAGCCAGAATAGCTGGCGTGCAGTACCTGTGTTGCCACTTTGCTTTGGCCACATCCCTTATGCCAGAAGCTGGGAGAGGGGATGGCACAGAGCCACTTTAGTAGTTTTATACCCCTAGGGCAGTTCCAGGTAAAACATCATCAAGGCTATTGTTAAACAGTGTCAAATAATATACACATAAAAATATTTCTTACAGATTTGCTGGTGTTGTACACAACAGAATTTTGACTGTGAACAGAATTCAGCAAAAGTTTTGTTGCTAAAAATTAGAACAGGGTCTTGTGAAAGCCTGAACATGACTTGATGTCCAACATAATGAATATGTAAAATGATTAGCCACAGGACACAGAAAACACATTAAACGTGTTCCATTAAACTTTTAACAGTGGGAATCTGCTATGACATTGCATTTTTCTTTTGGGCATTTCTAATTTAAAATTTATTCTAGTATACATGTCACTCTGGAACCTGTAAATGGTAACTAGGATAGAGGGGTATAAAAAAAAAATTAGTACCAATCAATAAAAAGTATTACCAATAAACACACATTTGAAAAGTACATATGTAAAAAGTACAATCCCAGACTGCAGAATATTCTAAATGTTTGAGGTGAACTGAATAACCCATGCTTAGCTATGCCATACATGAATAATGCAGTCACCCTGAACTCATGCTATTAGAAGTTGTAATAATAGTATGATATGAACACACTACATTACATTAGGGATTTATTTGGCCCAGAGCATTCCATTACAACACACAGTAGGATTCAATGTGTATGTTAAAATGAAACATCCAGTATCTGCTAAAATGGAAAAGGAAACTATATGTTTCTAGAACAGGCCCTAGATATTACCATATGTTTTTCTCTTTTTAAATGATTTTTGGACCTTTCACAAAATTGGAAGTAGGCTGAAAGTGATATCAGACTATATTTAATATTCAATCAATGCTCATTTTACTATTGCTTATTTTTATTACAAATTCTATTTGTAATATATATGTATATATCTATATATAAGACACTTCAGGCTGTGCACTTTAGAGATATTACAGTGCTACTTGAATACTTGCTGCTATTTAATATCTACCTTATAGTTATACCTGGACTGTAGTCCTATTGTGTTAGCCACTGAAGGAAGACATGATTCCTGATCTAAAGAGTTCACAGTCTAAGTTTAAATTACCTGATCTTTGGTCCTGTGCCTTAATGTCAGACAAAACCTGTTAGAGTTGTCTGGAAATTGAACTGTTCTTCATGTGTTAATTCTTAATTATAAAACATCCAAGAATGTGCAGCAATTCAGTTCGCTCCATTGGCTCAATATCCTGGTCTCAATTCATGCAGTGGAATAGTTAAGGGATTTTGTCTTTGTTTTTGTTTTTAAATTGCATTCTATTTAGAGAGTCTTCAGTGTGCTCCCATAGCATCTGATGGCTTCACATACATTAATGACTTTATCCTCATGACACCCCGAGAGGTATGATCCTCATTTTACAAATGGGGAACCCAAACACAGCTACAGTAAACCAACGTCCTCAAAAGGCATTACTAGCTTTGGGAGCCGAAATTGAGATACAGGCATCTCGTGTTGGACAAACAAAAACAGCCACCCAAAATTCTAAAATTTTAACATGTTAGGGCTTATCTACATGGGAATACACAAAAACATTAATCTGAATTATTTTTTTTAAATTGATTACTTGTCCTAGATTACATAAGAAGGCTTTGACAGAGTCATGAATAAATCCCAGGTCTACTCTTACAGAACCTTGCTAGTTAAAGGGCCTGGGGGGTGGAGGGATAGGGGACTTTCCTTTTAATTATGACATAAATATTTTATTTTTAAACCAAAATTAAGTTATACAAAATCCTTGAGCATTCTTCACAATGTATTATTAATATATAGCTGCTGCTGCATGTATTTTTTGCTTCTTGAGTGAGCTTCGGTTTTCAGTTTAATCCAAACTGCTCCTATGAGTAATAGTGTGAGGAGAAATAAGCCCCACAGCTGCACTTATTGACACACAAATGCCAAAAAAAATCATCATAAATATTAAGGCAATGATGCTGCAAAGAGAATGGCATGGCTAAACCCTGCACCCATCTGGTGCTTGCCCATACAGTTCACTTTGCAGGATCAGGACAGAGATCTAAAATTTAAATGCTGAAAAGTCAGGAAATTCAAGGGTAATACAGTGGAGTGGAGTATTTAGCCCTTTAAATGCTATGAAAGGAAGAGAGATATTACAATAACGTGTATCTCTATTTCTTTAAGAAGGGCTTGTTTGTCAGTGGGAGAAATAAGATGCAATTGATTCCCTTTATAAAGTTTGTGGAAAATTCTGTACAAGAAGCATGGACATAAGATAAAAAGCAATTATTTCAAAAGTTGCTAAATGACTTAGGAGCCTATGTTCCATTGAAATCAATAGGAGTGAGATTCCTAAATCGGACACTTTTCAAAACTTTACTCCTACTCCCAAAAGTAACATCATCTGAATAACTGAAAAATAAAAAAGAGAATGTCCCTAATTATTTAATAAGATTAACATCTTTCCTCAGATATTTACCTCCTGTTATTTGCAGCATGAATGAGAATTTATATCTAATCTACTCAGGCCCTCTCAGCAGTCCAGAGAGGCCCGGGCCACTTCCAGCTTTTGAGGCCACTAGCCATAATAAAAATTAAAAATGATGACACATGAAAACAAAATAAGGCACCAAAAAAAGAGTGAGACATAATTTGAATATTTTTTATTTAACAAATGCTTTTCTAGCTTTTTCCTGTGCAAATGCACTAATTATTGAGGAAAAATCTAGCTTTCGTGCAATGTCACAGTTGATATTAAACATGGCGAGCCCATTCAAACGCTCTTGTCCCATAGTTGAACGGTGATAGTTCTTTACCTGCTTCAACACATTGAAGGTGCGTTCACCTGAAGCCACTGATGCAGGCAAACTGACAAAAATACACAATGCAATTGTGATATTAGGAAACCCCCCCAAGAGTTCAAGTTCGAGTATTTCTTGAAGCAATTTGTTTGGCTTGCAATCCAATTTAAAGTTCGTGGAATATACTCGTTTGAGGAAGATCACCTCGTCACTGAGATCTTTTGAGATTTCTTTGTTGTACTGTTGCTGAAATTGTTCAGCTGCAGAAAGTAGATCTTCATTACTCAGTCTGTTGAACTGCCAAAGAAACCAAAAAGGGTACAAATTAGTCGCAGTGACTCAAATAGACGTGTAAGACTGGATTGAATAGAGTCAATGATGACAAGGAAGACATTGACCTTATAATGCTGCTCAGCATCAGATTCAGTAGATAAATTGTGGTTGGTGGAGAACTCACATGAAATGCCAATATTCTGTGTTACTAATTTGTACTCAGTCAAGATCTCATCCAATTGGTCACAAATCTGTTGAATGTCATTGATAAAACTTTCAGTGTTATCCCTCTCAACATCAAGTGTAGAATTGCGTGCTTTAATTGCCAGATTCGTTTGGTGGATCATTGTAAGTAGCTTCATCCACAAAGATGACATCAGACTGCATTCAAATTTGGACATGTGCTTCTGAATAGACTGAAGTTGCCCCCATGTGTTGGATTAATTCCGCTGATTGTCTCTTTCTTCTCTCGCTCCTGACTTTATGGGGTACTTTCTTCTTGGCCAAAGCAGAGTAGGTGAGAGTCCTATTGGTGCTTCTCCTTTACTGCTTGAGGGGTTCCAGTGAAATGAACAAAGCACTTGCTCCTCACCTCAGAAGCACAAGAATTTTGTAATGATTTCATATATATAAGTTTTGAAAGCATCATGATCCATGTTTTCCAAGCTTGTACCAGAAAACAATACTGACTTCTTTTAGATTGTTTTCTTTGAAGCCAATGTAGTCTACAATGCAAAAATATATTATACTTTTAAAATCTGTAATGTTTAAGAGGTGTTTATCATCTGCCATGAGGCAGATCGACAGGGCAATTCTCTCTATCTGTCCCCACTCCCAGGGCATTATTTACCAGCAGAATTTAGTAGCACGTAAGTGCCTAACAACTTGCCCATGTCTGTATGAAGCCATTGGGATGTTAGTAGTATAGGAATGTGAATTTAAAAAGATATAAGATAAAATCATTGTACATGTGCTGTAGCCAGTTGTATATAGCTTGACAGTTTTATGATCATTCTAAATTCTCTAATTCATTTAATCTGTATATTTTTCAATTAATACAACAAAAAAACTTTTAATTTACTTCCTTTCCTCATAAAATTAGAATGCAATAAACTGTTTTCTTAACACTCTTACTGAAAAAATGCAATTTTTTTAAATTGCAAAACTGTTTCTTGCAGGGCTACAGTCATCCAGTGCACACCAAATTTCAGCGTAGAGTGAATTTTGTAACCAAGTGGTAAACAAGGGGTTAGAAAAGAAATGCTGACAGTGACAGGTCTGCTACTATGCTGGTGGTAACTTACAATGCTGTAATAGTGCCAACTGTGAGAAGTTTCTAAAAACTGCCCTACTATTTCCATCTTGTGTAATTACAGTACTTACAAAAGCATTTCTCAACATAGAAAAAAGGCTAAACTTAGCTGTAGCAGACCTGTCATTTTGCCTCTTTTTCAGCATTCCTACTTTTCTTGGAGGTCATTTTTAATGAGTGCATAGAGCACCTGAAAAATCAGGTGCATAAATTAACTACCAATTAGAGCAGTAAAAAAAGAAAAAATAATTACTGGTTTCTATATTTAAGTCCACTCATTAGCATGCAGTACGCCTGCATGTTTATCACATGGCAATTACTGAAGCTCCAAAGAAAAGTGATGCTTTCATTGTGTTGCAGTCCTGAAACTGGATACAATATGTACCAAAATCTGCTTTCAAGTTTATATGTCAGTTGACACAGTTGAAAGACTATTATCACATTTTAATAGAAAAAGTGCTTAATTATTTCTTTATAAGTCCTCTCCCCCCCACCCCCAATTTAATATCATCTGTCTGGAGTGGCTGTTGACCTAGTTTTCAATTAATTGCAATGGGAATACAAAATTGACTTTAAGGCAGTGAATTTCTTCACTGGGTTACCTGTGATGGCTCATCTGAAATGAAGAATTCCTAATTGCTAAACTCTATCAACAATGAAGTGGCATCATAACACAAAATCTTACTCCACAGTATGGCATTAGAAAATATACAGAGTGTAGAAAAACAGGACTGTATAGGATACATAACATTTAGCCACAGGATAGGGGGAAGGAATGAAATATACGTCATCAGGATTCAAGATGCCAATTACCCTACACATTCTGGTCAGCTGTTTGTTATCTATTTTATGTAACTTTGCTGGGGTTCAACTAAGGAGCATCATTCAGCTGTATAGTCATAAAGCTAAAGAGCAAGTGGTTCCCTTCAGCCTCCAAAGAACAGAAGGTGATAAGATAAAGGACAAACCAAGCGAAGAAAAAAAATTGGTCATTTGCTGCAAATCTTCTCACTCTAGTCGATCAGGTGTACAACCCAGCTTATCTGAAACAGTCAGGCCATGGTTTAAAGTGCAAAAGACAGAGTCAATAAGCTGTATGTGGCAAACTATACATCTTTGGTGAAATTTTTGTCAGTATCAGCCAGATTTGGGGGAGATTCTCACATGTGTTATAAGGAAAGGTGACCATATTTCATTAATTCTCTTATAAAGTCCAATTCTTAAATGAAGAGCCTCCTGCTCCTTCTATATGTCTGGCTATCACTGATTTCTATTCCAGATAAGATCTTCCAAACAGAGGCCTTGACTATGTTAGAAAATGTGCACTGCCACTGCTGTAACTAAACGGATTTTAAATCAGTGTTACAGTGGTACAAACTCCTGTAACACTGCACTTATGCAAAGTGGGGTTTAAACAATTTTAGTTCAACTTGGTAATTAAAGCCATTAGAGATTTACACTGGTGTAACTGCATCAGTTTTAAATCAATTTGGTTGCATCCAAGCAAGTCCTCTAATATAGACCAAGTCTATAGAAGTAGTATAAAGTCAGCAGGTGGCAAATACACAGTGGTATAGTGGTGGGTATCTAAGCACACCTCTACTTAAAGGCCATTTTTCTGAACCATCTCTCAAAGCAAACATCAGGGAGCAAATGGATTGTAAATTGGTTGTTGTTGGCATCTCAGATTCCAAACTAAGTGAATACAATTTAGGTAATGTGCAAAATGCAGCACACTGCATTACGGACATTTTACTGTTTGAGTGCATTCAGGCCCATAATTGCTATGGATTGTGTTCAGAACTTGCTGTCCAAATTAGTGTCAGGGAACACACAGCTAACACCGAGTTACCATTTCATTATTCTCCATCATACTTTGTTGTAGCACATAAGCCTACAATAAAATACAAAATGAATCACCTTAAAGTGATTTTATCAGCCAAATTCTCCTCTTTTACATTGGTCAACTGGGGCTGCAGTGTTGTAATGAGAGAGCATAATTTAGCCCAATAACTGAAAGTTAAAAGAGATGATGCTTCTGTATAGATTGCAGTCTTACTTACAATTTGGACTTCAAGTTGGTTGCATTTTAGTAGATCCTGTATGCTTAATATGAATTATACACAGTACAGTAATGACAGGGGTTAATGGTGGCATTATTAGCTATTAACACAGCGCTCCTCATATGTGCTAGTGATTGCTTACTCTCATGCCAGTTATTATTCCCCATAAAATTACTATTAAGCATGCAATTCAGGCATGTCAACACTTTCATCCCCAGCCATAGAGAGTTCATTATCTATAAACACACACAAATTATTCAGGGCCTAATTTATTTAGAAATTATTGGCGAGCTGTATGTGGTTTTTAGTTCAGTCATTTTCCATATGACCTTATATGTTTACAAGTGTGCTGATATCAGCAATTCAGAAAAGAAAGGCAGTGGATGGACCTGGGGTGAGAAGCCCAGGTAAGAGCATGTTAACTAAATGTGGGACCCAAAATAGAGGTATGTACAGACAAAGGAAATGATTACAAAATCATAGCTGAAACAAGTCTGTAGGGTTTCATTCATTAATATGAGCTGCAAAGCCTGTATTTTGCTGCTGGATAAAACAACTGTACAGAAGGGTATAGACTCCACACATCCACAATGCCGATGTCCAGTTCACCTACACATGCTGATACAAATCCATGTACAGAACTAAATAATACGAAAGCACAGTAGCCCTCTATAATCATCAGTGCACATGAACATGGTGCATCTAGTCTGAGTACATTTGTTGTATAGGACAAAAGTGGAGATACATTGGATGTGAGTATGGGATAGGAGGTAACTGAGGATGAGGAGGGGAAGTGATATGTGGAGATGCCAAATGACTTAACTGCTTATTTCCTTGCTTTGTGTAGCTGTGATGTTGGGATAGACAGCCCAGCAACCTTAAATCAAAAAAGCAAGAGCTAGACAAGAGCAAGTTTCACACTAAGTGGGAAATTTAACCTGAAGGAGACTGTTCCTGCTTCTCATGCAGATGATATCCCTCAGGTATTTAGATTTGGAAAATGAGCAAATACTGTTGTTTGAAAATTTGTGGGTAATTACCAAACAAGCTAGCCTATGAGAAGTTGGTATCTCACCACTGCTAATCACCATGCATATACATAAACTGTCTTTTATTAGCTTTAACATCCTGGCCAGAGGCGGATTGTGGTTTTGTGGGGTCCTGGGTCAGAACAAGTGGAGGCCCCTCCCCACCCCTTCTACGTGCAGTCCCCTGGACCCCTAGTGCTCCTGCCAGGGAAATGGGGTCAGAGCCTGGGGTCTTGTCCCTCTCTGCCCGCCTGGCACTCCTGCCAGGGAGCGGTGTTGGGGTGGGGGCTTCCCCTGCTCCCTGGAAGGAGCATTGGGTGGGCTGAACAGGACAAGCCCCCCAACCCCTGTCCCCAGCAGGAGCGCTGAGCAGTTGGAGCGGATTGGGCAATGAGGGCGCCCATTTTGACCCTGAGCCACCTAATTGGCCCAATGAGGGCACAGGCCCTGTTGGCCCAGTGGCTAATCCACCACTGATCCTGGCAGACAATGTCATAAGGAAGGGTCTCAAACTAAGGGACTCAAACACATGGCACCACAGATCATCAAATTACAGCCCAAAGATGTGTAGCAGTTTTATACCCGTGTCTATAGTACTTCTTATCAGATCCATATAATTGACTGTAGATTATTACATGATGAACAACAACAAATCTGATGTCCTCATAGGGTAAGTTATTGACCAGTCAGCAGTTATATGTTACTGTTATGCCAGACAGAGAAGTTACTGGTATTTAGAAGCTTAATCTGGGTATAGAGTGGGACAATTCAATTTGCCATGCAAATGGTGACACCATGAGTTTGTGTTCATTTAGGCCAACTTAATGGATTATTGAGTAGGACTGATTTAATTTAAAAAAAGGAGTCAAATCATAATTCGTTTTCTGTTTGTCCCATACAGAATGCCTATTTCTGAATATTTAAGCTGGTTGAAAATTTTCTATCAAAGTGGTTGTAGATGGAAATTGTCTTGTCAACAAAATGGAAATTTTCACAAAAAAGTCTCCATTAATGTCAAAAATGTTCTGTTTTTTGACAAAAAAAGAAAATGTTTTGGTTCTCAGCATCCAAAAAAATGTTCTTTTCAGGTTTTCGATTGCAAACTCAAAAAAAAAAAATTCAAAGAGGAAAAAAAGGGGGTTTTATCTAAATTTTTGGCAGGGGAAAAATTTTTCTGAATGGCTTTACTGGGTATTCATTTGGATTTTCTGAAACCAGAAACAAATACTTGTTGTTCTCTGTTATACATGGTACCTATTCATGGTACACAGTTGGTACCTAAAAATGACTACTTGCTCCTTACATGGAGCCTGATCTTACCCTTACCTCTGATTATTCACCGTAGGTTTTTGAAGTTTGGATATTTGGATAAATATATATATCAGATATTCAGCATCCTAATGTGCTTCATGGTAGTCTTTTACACAATAAAACGTTGTACTCTGGGATCCCATCCCTTCATGTGCAGATCCATGGATCCATCCTTAAACCTCTATTGTGTACCATATGCTAATTTACATGTGGGAAATAGCCTTTTTTATAGTTTTGCATCTCTCTGCACTTTAGAAGCTCACTAAGGAGAATGCTTAGAAAAGTATCTCCTAATTAGGTGATCATTCCATGATAATAGTGCCATGAGACACTTTAGGAAACTTTTCACTTCCTTTTCAATTGAAATTACATAATTTCTGAAAGCACCCAGTTAAGATGCATTCCCAGTTCAGACTGGTGGCTTTTTGAATTCTTCAAGGGATGAGTGCAAATACAATATCCTTTCATTTCATAGCTCTTGTCATTCATTTATCTAGCAGAATATAGGAAAATGGCAAAGACATATTTCTGAAAGGCTTTGTGAAGGTGTGTAGCTACAGTATTGTGCATTGTGTTTGGGTTAAACAAAGGGAGTGGGGCGCTGCAGAAACAGGAGGCAGTGAGGGTGACAGAGAGGGTGTAGCGAGAGCCTGCTGGGGTGGGGTAGAGTGACTTAGTGTTTCAGAATGATTTTAATTAATAAAAACGATATCACTATCAGTGTAGTTTTATTGTAAACAGTAGAGAAAATGTCTCTTCAATACATAACCATATTCAGGACCTACTTTTCAACTCCGTTTTTCAGAATTAAAAGTGCCTTAATTTGTTCCTCCATCTCAATCTCCTCCTGCCCCACGTAAAAAGCAAACACTTCCAATTAATTTCAAGCCTTATGTTTATTTTCTTAATAGGATTTACAGAATTCTCTGTTTGAGGATGACTGAGTTTTATCTGCACATCTGTCAAGGCAGTGGCTAAGAATATCTTATAAGGATGTGAAAAAGGAAAGGGACACAGAGGAAGACTGGGAAAGACCTTATGTACAAACAGGACTACATTATTCCCTTCATCTCTGCAGGTGGAGAGTACATGAACCTGATGAATTCAGGTAACATGAAGTGGAGAACCTTCAACTCAGGGTTTTGCATTTTCTCAGCTTTGCAATTTTGGGAAATTTGAATCTATTTTGTAAAATCTGGCAATTTTTCCTCAGTAACAGGGCGATTTTATTATTATTATTACTATTATTATTTATTTATTAATAAATTTTCATTCAAACATACATCCCATTTTGAGTCCAAACCTTTACAATTTAAATGTTGAGTTCTTGGTTCAACAGAACAGTTTTGCATCAAAACTTTTGACATTTCATATAGTTCAATGTGAAATTGACTTAAAAAAAAAACTTGTAAAAAATGCTGGGGCAAGAACAAAAAGGCAAACATATTTTCACCAAATTTCTTAAAGTCGGTGGGAAAAGGCTCTTGTAATTTCTGCACAATGGTATCTTGTCAAAAGTTTACATTAAATTCTCAATGCTGAAGCTCATGATTGCTATAATGAACCGTAAAGATGTTAAAATGTAGAGAAAAAAGTAACTTTTTGGGTGTAAAAGTTGAACCACATGTTTCAATACTGTGTTGTGTTTTCAAGGCCCTGATCATGGAAAGACTTCCACACATGCTCAACTTTAATACATGAGTAGTCACATTGCGGTCCAAGGGCCCAATCCTGCAAACTGTTACTCATGCAAGTATCTCTATTGCCATCAACCCAGCACAATGATGATAGGGATGAGCAAAGATTTGCTGGATCTGGCCCCAGTACAAAAACCAGTCAGAGAGCAGGTTCTCCTTAACATTCCATTGGCTTTAGAATATTTTAAAAACATCAGTAGCTATAATAGGTATTTATAGGATAGTTATCTGTATAATTTTCTTCACTTTTTACAGTTTTTGTTATAAGCCATAATTTGTGAGGGGAAGAATGGATTGAATCCATAATACAGTGCTCTATAATACTAAAAGCGACCCATTTTTGAATCAGAGGTATATAACTCTTTCTTAGAACTGTGGTAATTACAAAAATTATTCAAGCTTCAGTCTCATGAATGGTCAGCACCAAAACCATTCAATGGAATTATCATCCCTCTGATTGGCAATTATTTGGTCCTTTACAGGTTAACGACTCACAATGAGCGGTGAAGTACCTCTTGTATGAAAGAGCCTCCATTTCCTTTAAGAAAAGTCATTTCAAGAAGGAATTATCCAGTTGTTTAAATTGTGCCCATTGTTAAAGTAATTAAGACTGGAAATGGGAGAGAAGTATAAAATGTGTAGCTAGAGCAGCTGTACCATAGTAAATCTACAGCTGGGTAGGTTATTTCACTGGGAGTTTGAACATCATTTTAGAGGCTTGTCTACACTGGCAAGATTTGTCAATGAAACTAATGTCAACAAGGAAAAATCGACAAACGCAAAGTCGCCAAAGCGTGTCTACATTTAATCCCTCAGTCGACACATCATGTCCAAATTCGGGACACCTTTGAGGAACCACTTTGACAATAAGGGGCAGTAACACATGTCTGCTTTGGAGTTGCTTCCCTGTTGCATCTATGTAGAATTTTGGAGCCCAAGATTCATGCAACACAATGCTTTCGAAGCCTGTACCCGAGAGTGAATTGATTGCTATACGCTTCTGTAGAACACAGAATAAAAACGCTGTACCATTAAATACCTTAGCCTTTATTTATTGTTTAAAAGTTTACCACTCTGCACTGTTGCATGTCCCAATCATAGCCCTTTTCACATAAGCCTTGAGAAATTTGCCCATATGTGTCCCGATTCCTGCAGGTCACTTGCAGCTGCGACTGAACTGACTCCTCTCCCCATATCTTGATCAGATCTAACAACTCAGGGGTAGTCCAAGTGGGAGTGCATTTGGGGTGATAGCCAGCCATGTTCACCTCAGAAGCTCCTCTGGAAAGCCAGCAAACAGAAAATGAGATTTAAAAGTCCCGGGGCTTGCAAGGGGGAGGGGTGGGTTGGCTGCAGGGCAGTGTAGTTCAAACCGCTGACCAGAGCGGCAGCAGGGGTATTGTGGGATACTTTCTAGAGGCCAATAAAATCGGGGGGGGGAGGGGGGAACTGTGGTGTCTACACTGGCTGTTTGTCATCAATAAAGGGAGGGGAAAAGACAAAAGTCTCTCACAGGGGTAGAAGTTTTTTTTCCGCCAAAACTTGGCTTTTTTTTTTTTTTCGAAAAAAGTGACCTTGCAGTATGTACGCTATTGCTGTTTTGTCGCCAAAAGCCAGTTTTTGGTGACAAAACTTTCAAGTGTAGACAAACCCTTAGAATACTGAAAACAACTGAGAAGAGTTTCATAGAGTTTAAGGCCAGAAGGGACCATTAGATTCATCTAGTCAGATCTCCTGTACATCACAGTCTAGTACATTTCATGCAGCTGCCTCTATATTGAGCCCAGTAACTTGTATATGTGACTAAAGCATAACTTATGTGTGGCTAAAGCACATCCTCCAGAGATCCAGTCTTGGTATGAAGACATTGAGGATGGAATCTCCATCACTTCCATTAAAAGTCTGTTCCAGTGGTTAATTACTCTCACTGTGAGAATTTCCAATTCCCCCTACTTGATATCCAGACTCCTAGCATTGCTATGTAAGTAATTGAAAATGTTCTTCTTTACATTCTTTGTCACATTGGTTCAATTTGTTCATGATGTGCTGAGTTTGAGTTTGTAATGCATTTGCCTTCTTAGCACTCTCCCCTTGCACTAATGCTCTCTTGGCTGCTCCAGCTAGCCTTTAAGAGAGAAGATTAGCTCCCCTTCCTGTGAAATACAGGCTGTCCCATTCATACAAGCCTCTTTCCCACTGAAACATGGCCCAGTACTCCACAAACCAAAGCCTACAGTCACACAGCCAAGGCCTTCAGCTACACACCAGTCACACAGCCACTGGTGAAGCTCATGTACTTCCAGTGGCAGGCAGACCCCTATAGACCTACTGCTAGTATTTTCATTACCTCTCATAATGTGAAACACAAATCTGTTCACTTCATAACAATTCCTTCAAAACCATTTCAATTACAGATAGGCCAGCCTGGTTTGGAAATCTTTGAATGTGGAGGTACCCAGCACTGATAGGTCACTGAGACAGAGAGAGAGACCAGAGCTTAAAAATAATGCACTGATGCACAGATGTGCAGTGATATTTGAAAAACATGCACTGACCTTTTAAAAATGTACACATTGTTTAAAACAAAAAATCTAAAGTCCTTCACTCTTTGACTCTGTCGTATAATGTATCACAACTTTTCTTATTACAACATTCAGTTCCAGAGCTCTACCTTTTTTAACTGCTTCATGTTCCTTCCAAACATACTAGCTATGACTGACTGGTATATACCTCCTTTCTGGCCAAACATACCTAGCATGTCCTGACATTCCATTATGCATTTTAAGATCTCCAGCAGAGAAGAGGTTAATCCATTGTTCATGACTGCCCAGCTCCCATGGCTATACCATTTTCTTTCCGGCACTTGTATTTTATTGAATGCTGCCTTGAGTAGACACATGATCAATGTGTCCATCTCATCACACTCCTTTTCTCTTCACAGTAATTTCAGACTTCATTTGGAGTTTGGGGAAAGCAGTGAATTTCATTACTGCAAATAGTTCTCAGTCTGTTTTGATGCCAAGAATTAGTGAACTTGTATAAAAAAGGCACTATCATTCTTAAAACAACATTGCATTAATTTTAAAAATCATATTTTTCAACTTATTTAGCTGTGTGACTAATAAGACAATAGAATCTGGTAAATGAAATCTGATTTCAGACTGAACTAGATGTTTTCCATTTACAGCATGTAACTTTTTTTATGTTAAACAGTTCTTAAAATTCATATTTTCTCTTTTCAGCCTCCCAGTCTTCACAACAAGTCCAACACCTTATCCACCATGCCCAGTTCAGATTTCTCTCCAAGCTCCAGTTGCCCCTTCTTACCCCCATATGTCCCATTTCTGAGACATCCCAGGCTTGCCAGTGTAGGATGTCTGCAGTGAGTTTCACTACGCTTCTTCATCTCTAGGGACCTGATCTAAAGCCCATGAAGTCAATGGTAAGACACCCATTGGTTTCAATGGGGTTTGTATCAAGCCCTAGAGGAGCAGGATGTTCAGTGAGAAGCTTTCACCTCAGGCCCAGGATACCCTCATCAGATACCAAGAATACTTTAGGGATAGCCTATCAGTAGCAAGAAATTCCTTAGTAGGCAGACAGTTTCCCTGATAGAAACATCTGGGGGGAAAGAGCATGATAAAACTCTGACAAAACCTCATTCTGCTATTCTTTTGTGTCAGCAATGAAGATACAGTCCCTGCCCTGAGAAACTTCCTCTCTGCAAGACAGGCAAGTCAAGACAAGTTAACTTAGCACGTATGTGTGTGTGTATAAGTGTAATTTAGAGCCACATTATCAATGACCCTTGCTCATGGACAGAACGCATGGTAGGGATGTGCTAAGTGTCAAGTGGTCCATGTTTAAACAGTCTTTAGGCTCCATCAGTCCTATTTGAATTGTGCTATTCAAATAGGACTGAATTCTGCAAGGTGCTGTGCACTCCGGTCCTGATCCATCAAAGTTTTTGAGCATGGGAACTGTTTGACTAAATGCAATGGGACTACTCATATGCTTAAAGATAAGCATTGGGCTTAAATGGGTTGCTGAAGTGGGGTCAGTGTCTTCAGCACCTTGCAAAACTGAGCCCACAGAGGATAAGTGGATTAGGTCCTAATTTTGCCTTGAATACTCGTTTGTTATTCCAACAGTATTTCTTATATTGGAAAATATTTAGGCCTTTTTTGTAATAATTGGGAATATGTGATTTTTAACTGTGCTTGTATCTTTACAACCTTAAAAGATCACATCCATTCTGTTCTGCAGTCAAGGCAGCTCTGTGGGGAATCTTATCCCTGACATATGCCAAATTATACAGAATCTCCTCCATCTAATTGCGTATCATGTACAGTGACTTTTTTAAAGTATTTTTAGGCCCTGTGTGTCTTACTAACCTTTAAAAAGTGCTCAATCCACTTGCTGTGCCATCACCTCTTTAATTTTTGTCTTCTGGCCTTTAAGGAGAAAAAAGCTTGGCTGCTTACTATGTATGGTAAGTGTATAAACAGATGCACAAGTCCATCTTAAGGTATGGACTCACAGGCCGAACAATCACATTGGCAGTGGATGGTGCAATGCACACCTGTGGCTTGATGAGAGTGCGCTGGACTCAGACACTGACTCCATGGTTGCTCCAGGGCTGGAGCACCCACGGAAAAAATATAGTGGGTGCTCAGCACCCACCGGCAGTCCTGCCGATCAGTTCCTCCCTCTCCTCCCCCACCCCTCGCCAGCACCTCCTGCCCACTGGTGATCAGCTTAGATGGTTAGGGGAAGGGACAGAGTGGGGGTGGGGCCTGGGGCAGAGTGGAGGATCAAGCAACCCCCAGGAACTCAGGAAGATGGTGCATCTGGCTGGACTACAGTTTGGGAAACATCTATCGTCAAAGCCAGCCATTTTGTTCTTTCATGTGAGACTTTCTTTTCAGTTTTTCTTCTGACCAGTACATAGCTTCACTGGATCGGTGGACTCTTACACTCACAGAAATCAACTTGCAGGATTGGGGCTTATATAAATATTCAGCGTTGTCCACATATCTATTTTGCCACCATTTAAAAATGTGCTAAATATAAGTGCATCTATGGAAATAAATGCACTGGGATTTAAGGAAGTATGTAGTGGAAATAAAAACCCTTTAATAAGCATAAAATCATTGAATGGGGTTTTCTAAGTGACCTAACTGATGTTAAGTTTCAATGGGAATTGAGTTTGTAACTATGAATCCCGTCCATTGCCCCTACCTTGTTTTTGTATTGGGATAAGAGTGTTGTCCCAACTTTTTATTTTTAAATCTAGAAATTAAAATTATTTTGCCACACTCTGAAACCTCAACAATTGACTTTATTTTATTGAAATGTGAAACATATTTGTAGAAATAAAATGTCCAGGGTCAGCTGAAAAAGTGATTTATTTTTCCAACTAATTTAATTTGACCTGCTGCTGTTTCATTTCATTATTCTGTCAAACTTTGATTTGTTCCTCTTCAGCTGGGTAGTGTGCAGTGCCCAGATCAGATTCAGTAATGCTGTAGCTATGTATTGTTAACGATGGAATCCTGAAAAACTCTCACAGGCAAACCTATCAATTCACATGGGGCACAATTGCAAGAATTCCCCTCCCAAACTCCAATGCACACAAGAAACTATTTTTGAATATATAACTTGGTATTTGGTCCCTGGAAAATCTGCAGAATGCTGTGAGAATTGGAAGCTACAAGGTTTGACAGCTCAAACCATAATCCCTAAAAATGCTTCATCTACAATAATTCTCCCTTACTCTTGTGCATTAGGATCAATAGAACTTAATGCTGTTTCTTTTTACTGCATGGGTGGCATAGATTCTTAAATTCAGTTTTAACAGGAACATAAATACTTAAGAGAAGCTGTAATGTATTTTTGTGGATTTTAACCCTAAAATACTTTCCCTGTTTATACCTAAACCAAATAGACAACCATGAAACCATCCCACTGCCTGGGGGAAAAGGATCAGATGTGAGGGGTATTGAAGATTCAGGTAAGGGTGGTTTTGTTGTTGCTTGTTTTTTAATATTATGAAGGAGCAAAATAAATGTGTTTCAATAACTCAGACACACTGGGGATAACCGGGTAAACTTTTCCTCCTAAAATGCAATGTTATCTAGTGTTAGCACAAAGGCTGTAATTAAAAAACACATTTTAACATTAGTTAGGCCAGGACCTGTGGGAAGTTCTTTTTTGTTTTTTAAATATTTTTACAGTTATAAAAAGAAACTCGGCCAGGTACAGCAATTCTAGTTTTGGCACTTTGAATTATGCAGGTGCGCCCCAGAAGTCCAGATGAAATAACTGTCCTTTTGAGGAGGGTGGGGATGGGAAGTGTTTTATACATGTGTTTCATACTCATCCCAAGGAGCACTTGTTCCGTATGCTATTATTTAGATATATACCAGTATTTTGAAAATGTAAAACAAATACCTTTCCCCTTTAAAGACCATGTAAGGGGCAAATAAAACTGGCGTGACAAGGGCAATGTATCTCACTATGTGCATGATTGGGGAACATAATAGAAGATATATAGGAGGGTCCATGATAAACTTCAGGATCCCTGACCCATAGTTTCTCCAGTTGCTGTATGTGGTAATTAGGGATGTCTTGGGCTCCAGTCCATAGCAAAGAATAGTGAGCAGTGCTGCCTTTCCTTTCCACCTCTCCAGAAGCTTCCTCTGCTGTTCTCCACTCCACAGTATTCCAGAAGATCTAGGGAAAGTCTGCCCATACCTTACCAATGTTCCTAATGATATAAGATTAAGAACCAGGCTAGCTGACCACCCTCAAAGATCCCAGGATGGGGTAGTGTGCCTGTCAGTTCCACCAGAAGAACCTTGGAGGGAAGAAAATAGTATCAAAAGGCCCTGCTCATCCCAAAGATGGCTTTCAGAAGTGGAGGGAGGCAGGCAATCTGGGAGAGATCCATAATCCGCTTACCTAAAGGGATCCAGGATGGAGAGAGCTGGATGGATGTGAATGAATATTTCTTAAACCCTCCCCTGGAGTCTACGGATGAGTGTCTGGCCATGGGCACAAATGTGCATTATTTGGAAGACATATTATCTGATCCATTCCTGTTCATTTTAATGTGGCTTGTTTATTGTTGCCAAAGACGTTTGGATACCAGTTTGGTTACCTTTTTACATGTAGAGTAATGTAGCAGTATTCATGGATAGTTGATATCCTATTTTAACTTTTTTTTTTTTTTTAGATTATTAACCTAGTGCCTAAAATTCCAAAGTGAATAAAAGTAAAAACATTGTGTAAGGCAGGTATACAAAGGGTAAGTTAGTGGCAGGTCTCAGAAAGCAGCTTAGGGCTCTCCTGTACACTTTCACTCCTCCTGGGTCTGCTGTGTGTATGTCTGTTACACTTGTCCTGTCTTAGAGTTCACTTGTTTTGCACTAGCCTTTTATGGTCAAAGGGGGCCAGAAATGCAGTCCAGGATCAGTGTGGCATAAGGGCATCCCATCCATGCCTACCTTCCTCCATTACACTAGCAGCAAGGAATCCTGAAGTCAGCTCTGTACCATTGCAGGAGCACTTTTGCAGTGGGGTGATCTTTCCTGGGCCAGATGCAGTGAAGTTCCTTCTGCAGCTTAAAGATTTGTTAGACTCTTGGAAAGGATTTTCTCTCCATATTCTCCTCAGGGAAGTCCTAGTCCATGCACTCTAGGTTCTGAAGTCCTGATAATCTTTTCAGAATGGTTCTTACTCTAAATTCTCTCTTCATTCCTCTGTCAGTCCAGCTATAGAGGACTAAATGCCAGTTGTTTCAAAACTTGTCAATGAGACTCCTTAATTGACGAAAGCAAACTACTCCTTTTCTTTGGAGTAAAGTCACCTCTGCCAAAACCTGCCTGCTCATAGACAAAGAAAGGACATTCAGCATTCTTTTGAAAAACCAAAGCCATACTCATGCAAGTTTTGTTGGGGGAAAGAAATGTATATAATATACAGAAGCATAATTTCCTTTAACTCTTAACCTCTTTTCTTGAACAGTCTTTTCTCATAAAGGTAATACAAGCTTCGGATCCCTTAAGGGATTTCATTCTCTTTCATTAGCATCGTAGTGAATTCGGGTATCGCAAACAATGAATTGTTACATCTCTAGAAATCAGATTCTAATGCTCTTAAACCGAGTAGTGCTTCATTCTCTGAGCAGCTCTTTGATTTCAGTGGGGTAGTGAGCAAGAGCACTAGAATCTGGCCTACAATGGAGACTGATTAGAAACATATTCTATATCCGCAGGAATATCTTAGTTCTTAACAGCATTAGGAAGGGAACTATAGAAAACATATCTGCTAGCATAGGGCCTGATCCTGAGATATGTTGCTTCTACAACTCCCATTGACTTCAGTAACTTTCAGGACATTTTGGTAAAATGTGATATTTTTGTTCATTTTTGAAGTAGTGGCTGTATATCTGGAGAAATCAAATGTCAGTCTCCAGATTTAGTCCAAGGTGCTGAAATTTTCTATTTTAGGTCCCAAAATATTATTTTGCTTGAAATAAAGTGGTTTGTTTTGTGAGAAGCATCTATAATTCTATGTGTAAACTGCTTAGCTCTTCAGAACAGCGTAGAGATTCTGAAGCTGCTGTGTTGCAGAGGCGTCACTGCATTTTTTCTGTTTCACCCACACAAGTTCTGTCCAACAGCATTTCAGATGTATATACATTTGGCAAAATATTTGATTGAAAAAAGTAATAGCTTTATATTGGCTTGCTGTTTCTTAAGAAACATAGTGCTGTACGTTTACATGGCAGGAGTTAATAAATGATGGCAAATTTCTTAAGGCATAACCAAATGTTGTGAATTTGTGTATCTGATCAAATATTTATTAGCTGCAGTCTTTTCCTGCTGGATGATTTCTCTTTTCATTTATTGCTCTAGGCCTTACTGCACAACGCTAAGGTGACACTCTTCGGCTTATGGCCCCAAAGAAAGGCAACCATTATGAAATATCTGACTTCAAAACCACAGGCTGCCTATATTTTAAAATGTTTAGTATTATTTCTTTAAATAAACTGCCACACTATTTAACTATCTTTTCCAGCTCATTTACTTGCCCTATATTAAAACTAACCAGAAACAAAATTTCATTATCTATGCTGATCACAGACATTAATTTCCACTGATGTGACCTTTTAAGCTTTTTACTCTTGTATTTAAGCCGTTCTCACCATTGTAGTTTGCTACACTAAGAAAATGGATACTTCTGATTGATTGTTTGGCATCAATATTTACTGTTTTGTATTGTGGTGGTCTGTTATGAATTGGCTGGCTGCACAAAAGTCCTATTGCACCAAACTATTTGTGCAGTTTTGGATCTTGCTGTGGCATCAGTGAGGGTCGTGAAAGAGCAGAGGATCACAAGGGACCTTTCACCAGCATCAACGTGGGCTGGCCAGGAAGAGTTCATGACGCTCGCGTCTTCAGGAACACTACTCTGTTTAAACGGCTGCAGCAAAGGACTTACTTCCCGGACCAGAAAATAACCATTGGGGATGTTGAAATGCCTATAGTTATCCTTGGGGACCCAGCCTACCTCTTAATGCCATGGCTCATGAAGCCATACACAGGCAGGAGCTGTTCAACTACAGGCTGAGCAAGTGCAGAATGGTGGTAGAATGTGCATTTGGACGTTTAAAAGGTCGCTGGTGCTCGTTACTGACTCAGTCAGACCTCAGCCAAACCAATATTCCCATTGTTATTTCTGCTTGCTGTGTGCTCCACAATCTCTGTGAGAGTAAGGGGGAGACCTTTATGGCGGGGTGGGAGGTTGAGGCAAATCGTCTGGCTGCTGATTATGCGCAGCCAGACACCAGGGCGATTAAAAGATCACACCAGGAAGCGCTGCGCATCAGAGAAGCTTTGAAAACCAGTTTCATGACTGGCCAGGCTACGGTGTGAAAGTTCTGTTTGTTGAAAACCCGCCCCCTTGATTGACTCATTCCCTGTAAGCAAACCACCCTCCCCTCTTAAATCACAGCTTGCTTTTAAAGGAAATAAAGTCACTATCATTTAAAAATCATGTATTCTTTATTAATTGATTATAAACATAGGGAGAGAACCGACAAGGTAGCCCAGGTGGGGTTTGGGAGGAGGATAGGAGGAAAGTAAAAATTCAATATAATGACAGCCTTTTGGTTGGGCTGTCCACTGGGGTGGAGTGGGAGGGTGCATGGAGCCTCCCCACCCCACGTTCTTACACGTCTGGGTGAGCAGGCTATGGAACATGGTGAGAGGGGAGGGAGGTTATACAGCTGCTGCAGCGGCACTCTGTGATCCTGCTGCTGTTCCTGAAGCTCCAGCAGATGCCGGAGCATATCCATTTGATCACGCAGCAGCCCCAGAATTGCCACCTCTCATCTTGAGCGTCCCTCATGAGCTCACGTTCACTGGCATCTTTCCTGTACTTAGATACCATGTCCTTCCACTCATTCAAATGAGCGCTTTCATTGCGGGTGCATTCCATTATTTCCGAGAACATCTCGTCTCGCGTCCTCTTTTTCCACCACCTTATCTGAGATAGCCTTCGGGACGGAGGAGGGAGGCTTGAAAAATTTGCAGCTGCTGGAGGGATGGAAAAAAGGAGAGAAGTTTTTAAAAAGATACATTTTACAGAACAAGACTTATACTCTTTCACGGTGAACAACACTATTCACATTACATAGCACATGTGATTTCAGTACAAGGTCGCATTTTGCATCTTAATATTGAGTGCCTGTGGCTTTGGTGTTAGAGATCACAGACGCAGGTCCGGGCAACAGAATTCGGCTTGCATGCAGCCATGGTAAGCCATTGTCTTTTGGCTTCTACGCCCTCCTTTCCCACATACCAAGCAAAGCCCATTGAGTGCTGTGGTTTTCCTGTTAACCTTCAGCAGCAGAAAACAAACTAACCCCCCCCCCCTCCAATTCTCTGGGATGATCGCTTTATCCCTCCCCCCATCGCGTGGCTGGTATCAGGGAAGATCCCTGCAGAAACCAAACTAACCCCCTGTGATCGGTGTCGGCCCACCTACCCGCTAGGGGGCGGTGGGGAGCTACGAGGTCACTGGCCGGCCTGGGTCACGCCACCGTCAGCGGGGAATTAGCGGCGGGGCGGCCGCCAGCCAGAGTCTGTAGCGCGCCCCTCAGGCAGGGGAGCGCAGGCAAAGGTCAGTAGCGCACCCCTCCGGCAGGGGAGCGCAGGCAAAGGTCAGTAGCGCGCCCCTCAGGCAGGGGAGCACCGGCTAAGGTCAGTAGCGCGCCCCTCAGGCAGGGGAGCGCCAGCAACGGTCAGTAGCGCGCCCCTCAGGCAGGGGAGCGCCGGCAACGGTCAGTAGCGCGCCCCTCAGGCAGGGGAGCGCCGGCAACGGTCAGTAGCGCGCCCCTCAGGCAGGGGAGCGCCGGCAACGGTCAGTAGCGCGCCCCTCAGGCAGGGGAGCGCCGGCAACGGTCAGTAGCGCGCCCCTCAGGCAGGGGAGCGCCGGCAACGGTCAGTAGCGCGCCCCTCAGGCAGGGGAGCGCCGGCAACGGTCAGTAGCGCGCCCCTCAGGCAGGGGAGCGCCAGCTAAGGTCTGTAGCGCGCCCCTCAGGCAGGGGAGCGCCGGCAACGGTCAGTAGCGCGCCCCTCAGGCAGGGGAGCGCCGGCAACGGTCCCGGCGTGGCTCTGCCGGGTAGGGGAGCGCAGGCCCACCCTACACCACTGCGCTCCAGCCCAGGGCCCTGACAGTGGCAGAACGAGGGTCCCACCACTGGGTCAGCGGGGTCGTCCCGCTACATAGACTCACCACTGTGCAGCTCTGTCCCTGGGCTACTTCCTACCCGATTGCTCGCCCGAATCCCTCTGGTCCCGTCAGTGCGTCGGGGTAGTCCGCTGCTGGCAGCTCCGGCTCCCCCTCAGGCTCAGGCTCCTCCAGCTCCTCTGGGTACTCGGCTGCTGGCAGCTCCCGCTCCCCCTCCGGCTCCTCCAGTTCCTCTGGGTACTCGGCAGCAGGCAGTCCTGGCAGCCCCAGTCCGTCCTCCAGGTGAGGTTTCCACGGGTCCAGGGCCTCCCCTGGTGTGGCAGCAGGCTCTGAAGGGAGCAGCCCGCGGTCTGCGTCTGCCTCCCTCCCTGGTGCTGCCCTAACTGAGCTAAGGGCCCCGCCCTTTATACTTCCTGTTCCGCCCCTCCCCTTCCGGGAGGTGGAGCGAGCTTGGGCTGGCCCCGCCCACTCAGGCTGAGGGAAAGGCACTTTACCCTCAGGTTCGGAGGGAAGCCACCCTGGCTCCCTACATACCCCACCCCTCAAATCCAGCTCCCGAACCTCGGAGCTGGCGTCCTCAGCCTCCCCCAGACGGGAGAAGAAGTCCGCGTTGGCGTTGTCCCGTCCCGCCCGATGGTGGATCGTGAAGGCGTAGGTTTGTAGTGTAAGATACCACCGCTGCAGGCGGGCATTCGCGTCCTTCATCTTGTTGAGCCACTTCAGGGGTGCATGATCCGTAACCAGTATAAAGGGGGCCCCGAGGAGGTAGTAGCGGAGAGCATCAACCGCCCACTTAACAGCTAGGGCCTCTTTCTCCAGGACGGAGTAGTTCCGCTCCCGGGGGAACAGTTTCCGACTGATGTAAACAATAGGATGCTCCTCCCCGTCCACCTCCTGTGAGAGGACCGCCCCAAGCCCCACGCCGGAGGCATCGGTCTGGACAATGAAGTCCCGATCGAAGTCCGGGCTGAAGAGAACGGGCTCGCTAGACAGGCGGTCTTTGACAGTTTGAAAGGCCCTCTCGCAGTCGTCAGACCAGCACACTCTACGGGGGCTATCTTTGGTCAGGAGTTCTGTCAGAGGGGCCGTAATGGTTGCAAAGTGGGGTACGAACCGCCGGTAATAGCCGGCTAGGCCCAAGAATTGACGCACCTGCCTCTTCGTGGTTGGCGCCTGACATTCCTGGAGGGCTTGAACCTTCCCGATGAGGGGGCATACCTGTCCCCGCCCCAGGGTGTACCCCAGATAAGTGGTTTCTTCGCGCCCGATTCGGCATTTCTTAGGATTGGCTGTGAGGCCGGCGGCGCGGAGGTCCCGGAGGACAGCCGCCACTTGGTTGAGATGTTCCTCCCAGTTGCTGCCATAGATGACCACATCATCCAGGTAGGCGGCGGCATACTTGGTGTGAGGTTGCAAAACCCGATCCATCAAGCGCTGGAAGGTTGCTGGGGCCCCATGGAGGCCGAAAGGCATCCGAGTGAACTGGTACAAACCTGACGGGGTGGCGAACGCAGTCTTCTCCTTGGATTGGGGTTCCAAGGGGATCTGCCAGTACCCCTTGGTGAGATCCAAGGTGGTGATGTAGCAGGCTTCTCCAAGCCGGTCAAGGAGCTCATCGACGCGGGGCATTGGATACGCATCAAACTTTGAAATGGCATTGACTCTTCGAAAGTCAATACAAAACCGCCGGCTCCCATCTGGCTTCGGAACCAGGACGACAGGGCTCCGCCATTCGCTCTGGGAATGCTCGATAACACCCAATCCCAACATGGCCTGGACTTCCTCCTCCACAGCCTCTCGCATTCGCCTAGGCAATGGCCGGGTCGTCTCTCGGACCACCACCCCGGGGTCGGTCTGGATTGCATGGTAGGCAAGCGTAGTCTGTCCGGGCTTCGTGGTGAAGGTCCTGGGGAATGCCTTCACTAGGCAGAGGGCCTGTTCCCGCTGCTCAGCCGTGAGCGTCTCGGCTAGCTGGGGTTCCCCATTATCAGACTCTTCGGGGGGTTGTGGTCCAAGGTCTGGTTCAGGTGGGTATGGGGCAATTAGTAGTCCTTCCCGTTCCCGCCAGGGTTTTAAAAGATTCACGTGATAGATCTGCTTTCCCTTCCGGTGATCAGGCTGCCGGATTTCATAATTGACAGGCCCCACTTGGCGAAGGACTTCATACGGGCCCTGCCAGCGGGCAAAAAGCTTTGATTCCTCCGAGGGGAGCAGGAGGAGAACTCGGTCCCCGGGGGCAAATAATCGGACCTGGGTGCCCCGATTATATTGCTGCTCCTGGCCCCTTTGGGCCGTGTTTAAGTTTTCCCTCGCGAGTTCACCCGCCCGGGCCAACCGTTCCTGCAGCTGCAAGACGTATTGTAAAAGGCCCTGCGTTGAGGATGGTGTATGTTCCCAAGTTTCTCTCAGGAGATCCATCACTCCGCGGGGCCGTCGCCCATAGAGGAGCTCAAATGGAGAGAACTTCGTGGAGGCCTGTGGAACTTCCCGAATCGCCAGTAGTAAAGGGGGAAGTAGTTGATCCCACTGACGGAGGTCCTGGGTGGGGAAGCGTCGCAACATTCCTTTCAGGGTTCGATTAAAACGTTCGACTAACCCATCCGTCTGGGGATGGTAAACTGAGGCCTGCAGCTTCTTAATCCCCAGCAGGGCACATACCTGACGGAACAACTTAGATGTGAAGTTGGTCCCTTGGTCAGTAAGTAACTCCCGAGGGAGGCCTACCCTGGCGAAGATCTTCACGAGCTCTGCCGCAATAGTGCGGGCAGTGATACTCCTTAAGGGGACAGCCTCAGGGAAGCGGGTGGCGTAGTCCATCAAGACAAGGATGTATTGGTAGCCCGCCTGACTTTTCGGGAAGGGTCCGACCAGGTCCATTGCTACTCGTTCAAATGGAACGCCCACGGTTGGTAATGGAACTAGGGGGGCCTTCCGGATCCCGGCCGGGGCGGCGCGTTGGCAGTCCGGGCATGACCCACAGTAATCCTTCACTTCGCGGTGGATGCCGGGCCAGAAGAACTTGGCCAGGACCCTAGCTGCGGTTTTCTCTGGTCCTAAATGGCCTGCGGCTGGGATGTCATGGGCTAGCTTTAGGACCGCCCGTCGATGAATGCGGGGAACCACGAGTTGGGTCCGGACCTCTTGAGTTTGAGGGTCCCGCTCCACACGGTAGAGACGATCTTGGTCAAGCTCAAATCTAGGCCATTGGGTAGCCCGCTGGGCCTCCACGACCTTCCCCTCTACCCGTGCCAGCTGTTCATAGGCAAACCGGAGCGTAGGGTCCTCCCTTTGGTCTCGGCTAAAGTCCCGAATGTCCACCGGGGGGCCCCCTGTCTCCTGGCCGTCCTGCCTGGGTGAAAGGGATGAGTCACCGTCGGGGTCGGGGCTCCGCCTGGGGCCTGGGTCCGTCGCAGAGGAGGCTCCCTCGAATGCCTCTTCCGGAGATAGGGACCGGAGCAGCTCGACGAATTCTGGCCAGTCCCGGCCCAGGATGATTGGGTAGGTAAGGGACGGGGCCACCGCCACATTCATTACCTGAGTCGCCCCGTCTACCGTGAGAGGGACCTGCACGGTGGGGTACGGTTTCACGTCCCCATGTATGCACTGTTTCCGTACCTCCCCGATGATCTGCTCGGTGTCCGGGAGGAGGGACTGGCGGACAAGAGTCTGCCCACAGCCCGAATCAATTAGACCCACCACAGGTGTCCCGGCGATGCTCATGGGGGCTGTCAATTTGGCCGCGGATGGTGTGCGGGCCCGGCTCTCCCCGGTGTACACCTGGCCAAAATCGCATTCCATCGCCGTACAGTCTCGTTGCAGGTGGCCGTACTCACCACACCGAAAGCAAGGTCCTACCTCTGTGCGCCCCGGCCGTGCCGAGTCACCCGGGTGGCCGCGGGGTTGGCCGGGGCCCGATGGACGGGCCAAACGTCCAGACGGTGCGGGTTGTGGGGCCTCGGGCCGTCGGGGAAAAGTAGTGCCGCCGCCGTTTGGTCGTCGGGCTCGAGCGGGCACGTTGACTTTGGGGGTGGACCCCCTTTCCGGCTTCTGAGCGCCGGGTCCAGAGCTTGGGGGTCGGGCTGTCGGTCCTATTGGGGCCTCGGCCTCTAGAAAGTTCTCCATAAGTGTGACTGCTGCACTTAGAGTTTGAGGCCGGTGCCGCAACACCCACGCCCTCCCAGGAGTCGGAAGGATGTGCACGAATTGCTCGAGGATGATCTGTTCTGTCACTTCAGCCACAGTTCGATGCTCGGGTTGTAGCCATCGGCACGCTGCATCCTTTAATTCCTGTGCCACGGCTCGGGGCAGGGCCCCCGGGGGGTACAGCTTTCCCCGAAACCGTCGCCGAAAAGTCTCCGGGGTGATGTCGAAGGCATCCAGGATAGCCGCTTTTACTCTGGCGTAAACCCGGGCTTCATCGTCTGGTAGCCCCCGGTAAGCCTTCTGGGCCGGCCCCGTTAGATAGGGGGCAAGCAGGGTTGCCCATTGGTCCGGCGCCCAACCAGCTACTGCAGCAACCCGCTCAAAGGTCACGAGATAAGCCTCTGGGTCATCCTCAGGCCCCATCTTGGCCAGACGGATTGGTGGAGCAGGAGGGTTGGGGGTGGTCACCCCACCCGGCTGGGCTCCACCGGGGCTCGGCCACAGGGTGGCAAGTTGCTGGAAACATTGAGTCTGTTGTTCGCGGTGCTGGGCCCCCAAGGTTTGAAGCAACTGCTGCTGGTGGGTACCCAGCTGCTGTATGAGTTGTTGCTGCTGCTGCTGCTGAGTCTCGGCCAGCACCTTGATAAGCCTTTCCATCTCCATCTTCTGTTTAGGGGCTGTCACTGCCTCCTTGCTCTAATCCCTTCCGGCAGGGATAGGGGGCGCTGCCCGCATTCTCCACCACTTGTGATCGGTGTCGGCCCACCTACCCGCTAGGGGGCGGTGGGGAGCTACGAGGTCACTGGCCGGCCTGGGTCACGCCACCGTCAGCGGGGAATTAGCGGCGGGGCGGCCGCCAGCCAGAGTCTGTAGCGCGCCCCTCAGGCAGGGGAGCGCAGGCAAAGGTCAGTAGCGCACCCCTCCGGCAGGGGAGCGCAGGCAAAGGTCAGTAGCGCGCCCCTCAGGCAGGGGAGCACCGGCTAAGGTCAGTAGCGCGCCCCTCAGGCAGGGGAGCGCCAGCAACGGTCAGTAGCGCGCCCCTCAGGCAGGGGAGCGCCGGCAACGGTCAGTAGCGCGCCCCTCAGGCAGGGGAGCGCCGGCAACGGTCAGTAGCGCGCCCCTCAGGCAGGGGAGCGCCGGCAACGGTCAGTAGCGCGCCCCTCAGGCAGGGGAGCGCCGGCAACGGTCAGTAGCGCGCCCCTCAGGCAGGGGAGCGCCGGCAACGGTCAGTAGCGCGCCCCTCAGGCAGGGGAGCGCCGGCAACGGTCAGTAGCGCGCCCCTCAGGCAGGGGAGCGCCAGCTAAGGTCTGTAGCGCGCCCCTCAGGCAGGGGAGCGCCGGCAACGGTCAGTAGCGCGCCCCTCAGGCAGGGGAGCGCCGGCAACGGTCCCGGCGTGGCTCTGCCGGGTAGGGGAGCGCAGGCCCACCCTACACCACTGCGCTCCAGCCCAGGGCCCTGACAGTGGCAGAACGAGGGTCCCACCACTGGGTCAGCGGGGTCGTCCCGCTACATAGACTCACCACTGTGCAGCTCTGTCCCTGGGCTACTTCCTACCCGATTGCTCGCCCGAATCCCTCTGGTCCCGTCAGTGCGTCGGGGTAGTCCGCTGCTGGCAGCTCCGGCTCCCCCTCAGGCTCAGGCTCCTCCAGCTCCTCTGGGTACTCGGCTGCTGGCAGCTCCCGCTCCCCCTCCGGCTCCTCCAGTTCCTCTGGGTACTCGGCAGCAGGCAGTCCTGGCAGCCCCAGTCCGTCCTCCAGGTGAGGTTTCCACGGGTCCAGGGCCTCCCCTGGTGTGGCAGCAGGCTCTGAAGGGAGCAGCCCGCGGTCTGCGTCTGCCTCCCTCCCTGGTGCTGCCCTAACTGAGCTAAGGGCCCCGCCCTTTATACTTCCTGTTCCGCCCCTCCCCTTCCGGGAGGTGGAGCGAGCTTGGGCTGGCCCCGCCCACTCAGGCTGAGGGAAAGGCACTTTACCCTCAGGTTCGGAGGGAAGCCACCCTGGCTCCCTACACCCCCCCTCCCCCGCCCACCATAGATTCTCTAGGATGATCACTGTACCCCTCCCCCACTGCGTGGCTGGTATCAGGGAAGATCCCTGCTAGCCAAATGCGAAAAGCTCAGCGCCAATTTCCGCCCCCCCACCTCCCGCGCTTGGCTAACTGCAGGGAAGGATTTCTTTTCAGCCACTGGCAAACAGCCCAGTAGGAACGGCCACCTCTGTCCCCTTAATTAAATTCCCATATTTCAACCAGGTTACCATGAGCGATATCACTCTCCTGAGGATTTCACAGCGGGATAAAGAACGGATGTTGCGTGAATGCCAGCAAACACCGGGATCATACGCTGCCAGGCTTTGTCGTGCAGTGATACCAGATTACTTGCTACTAGCATGGCATGGTCAAGTGTCCTACCATGGAGGACGGAATAAGGCTGCACTGACCAGAAACCTTCTGCAAAGGCTTTTGGAGTACCTCCAGGAGAGCTTCATGGAGATGTCCCTGGAGGATTTCCGCTCCATCCCTAGACACGTTAACAGACTTTTCCAGTAGCTGAACTGACCGCAAATGCATCCCAAGTCCTCAGGGCAAATTAATCATTAAAAAATGCTTGCTTTTAAACCATGTTTTATATTTTAAAACGTAAACTCACCTGAGGTCCCTTCCATGGGGTCATGGTCTTGGGTACTGGCTTGGGAGATTTGGGAGGGTACTTCAGTCAGGCTGAGAAAAAGATCCTGGCTGTTGGGGAGAACGGAGTGCTGTGTGCTCTCCGCAAGCTCGTCCTCCTTGTCCTCCTCCTCCTCCTCTTCCCCGTCCGCAGAATCCTCAGGTGTGGCTGATGAGATTACCCCCGCCTCGGAATCCACTGCTCTGAGTCCCTATTGTGGCCTCTCTCCATCATGCTCTTGGAGATTTTTTCAAAAGTTTTGGCATTTCGTCTTTTCGAACGAAATTCTGCTAGCACTGAATCATCTCCCCATATAGCGATCAGATCCAGTACCTCACGTACGGTGCATGCTGGTGCTCTTTTTCGATTATCGGCCTGCATGGTTACCTGTGCTGATGAGCTCTCTGTGGTCACCTGTGCTCTCCTGTGCTGGGCAAACAGGAAATAAAATTCAAATGTTCCCTCTGGCTTTTCCTGTCTACCCGGCCAGTGCATCCGAGTTCAGATTGCTGTCCAGAGCGGTCACAATGGTGCATTGTGGCATAGCTCCTGGAGGTCAATACCATCGAATTGTGGCCACACTAACCCTAATTCGAAATGACAATATCGATTTCGGCACTACTCCGCTCGTTGGGGAGGAGTACAGAAATCGATTTTAAGAGCCCTTTATTTTGAAATAAATGGCTTTGTTGTGTGGACGGGTGCAGGGTTAATTCGATTTAACTGTGCTAAATTCGAATTAAACTCATAGTGTAAACCAGGCCTAAGTGTTTCAGAATTGATTCCTTGAGGACCTGCTCCATGATTTTTCCAGGGACTGAGGTGAGGCTGACTGGCCTGTAGTTCCACAGATCTTCTTTCTTCCCTTTTTAAAAGATGGTCACTACATTAGCCTTTTTCCAGTCATCCGGGACCTCCCCCGATCGCCAGGAGTTTTCAAAGATAATGGCCAATGGCTCTGCAATCACATCCACCAGCTCCTTTAGCACCTTTGGATACAGCGCATCCGGCCCCATGGACTTGTGCTTGTCCAGTTTTTCTAAATAGTCGTGAACCACTTCTTTCTCCACAGAGGGCTGGTCACCTCCTCCCCATGCTGTGCTGCCCAGTGCAGCAGTCTGGGAGCTGACCTTGTTCGTGAAGACAGAGGCAAAAAAATCATTGAGTACATTAGCTTTTTTCACATCCTCGGTCACTAGGTTGCCTCCCTCATTCAGTAAGGGGCCCACACTTTCCTTGACTTTCTTCTTGTTGCTAACATACCTGAAGAAACCCTTCTTGTTACTCCTAACATCTCTTGCTAGCTTCAACTCCAAGTGTGGTTTGACCTTCCTGATTTCACTCCTGCATGCCTGAGCAATATTTTTATACTCCTCCCTGGTCATTTGTCCAAGCTTCCACTTCTTGTAAGCTTCTTTTTTGTGTTTAAGATCAGCAAGGATTTCACTGTTAAGCCAAGCTGGTCGCCTGCCATATTTACTATTCTTTCTACACATCAGGATGGTTTGTTCCTGCAACCTCAATAAGGATTCTTTAAAATACAGCCAGCTCTCCTGGACTCCTTTCCCCCTCATGTTATTCTCCCAGGGGATCCTGCCCATCCTGAAGTCTGCTTTTCTGAAGTCCAGGGTCTGTATTCTGCTCCTCTCCTTTCTTCCTTGTGTCAGGATCCTGAACTTGACCATCTCTTGGTCACTGCCTCCCGGGTTTCCATCCACTTTTGCTTCCCCTACTAATTCTTCCCTGTTTGTGAGCAGCAGGTCAAGAAGAGCTCTGCCCCTAGTTGGTTCCTCCAGCACTTGCACCAGGAAATTGTCCCCAACACCTAGTCCTTCAGGTCTGGATACAAAAAGGGGTTTAGAAACCATTTAACAGAGAGCGGGAATGGTACCTCTCCCCATTTCAAGGGCCAAAGAAAGATTTCCTTTATTTTAATAATTTATAGCATGTCTAATTAATAGACCTGAGCAATTAATTGATTTTTCTGATTCAGTGGCTGAATTGAAAAAATAATTTTAAAAAAGACTTTTTGAGCCAGAACTTTTTTGGGGGGAAGTGAAGGGGAGGAGGATCTTGCTCAAATGAAAAAACAAAAAAAAATTGTTCAGGTTGAACAAAACATTTCAAATGTTGTTTCAAATTGATATTTTTTTACATGAAATGTCAAAATAGTTCATTTGAAAATGCCAATACAAAGTATTTTGACATTTCTCGGGGGGGAGGGACATAAATTAGTTTTTTGGGGGAGTTTTTGGCCAAAAGTGTTGGCCGAATTTGACCCAAATTTGCAAATAATTTTGGAGCCCTGAAAAATGCATTTTTTGGTGAATTTACTATTGGCTAAAAAAAATTTCACCCAGCTCTATAAATGACTTAGCAGATAAGTGCCAATTTACTAAATCATATAAAACTATAGAAAAAAGGGGAGACAGAAGAGGTGTTCAAGTTATTGTAATGTTATTTTAAATGTTTTAATCTCACTGAAGACTGTCACAAATTATCATCCCTCACAATGCTGAGTCAGCTCTCCCATAGGCACTACTTCTAGTGTTCTCAACTGGGGACAGCAGGGGACAGCATCATCACTGGCTGCCCATAAAGGAAGAAGGATTGAAATTAACCCAATTATGCAGTGCAGTTGAGGGAATTTGATACTGGAAGAACTGAATCAGCACAGGCAGCAGGTACTGTGTATTCCTGCATAACAAACCCCAGCCCCTTCAAACTCAAGCACTAACCAGGTTTACCTTTTCTTTTCTGTTCCTTAGCCACTGCTGAGCTATGTTCAGTTGCCAGTCTCAGCTCCCATAGTGCTAGCCCAACCTTTATTTATGTTGCCATGACAGATGCCTAAATGTGTATTATAGTGTTTCCTAAAATACTTCTACTTGATGCAATGGGAGCATGAACTGTTGCTGAGTGGTTCTGGCATGGTAAAATCAAGGTACAATATACACTTCATACAATGCATTGAAATATGAAATAAGCTTTCTTTTATTATAATTAATTTTGTGGTGTTAAACTCCCTCTAAGAATAATCTTAATATATTCCACCATTTGGACGCACCATCTGTGTGGTTCCCTGGGCTGCTGTAGCTGCAGGCTATGAAGGAGCCAATCCCACAAAATAGGCTCCTGTCTGGATCAGTGACTGAAGGATGGTGACTAAGGTCGCTAATTATTGCAGCCATTCACTGCAGGGAGCTGGTGGCTGCAGTAGGCAGGTTTATTTTATATCCTTTTCCCCTCTTTATTCTTTTCCCTCCTCCCCAATCTGTGGCTGTGTTTTTGGAGCATTTTTGTTTCTCATTTAGGTGTTCGTTTTTCTTAATAATTATACTATAAGTCTGTGGAGAGATCACAGTCTGTGTGTTGATTTTTAATGAGGCATTAGGGCCTGATGCAACTCGCACTGACTTCAATGGGCATTGAATCAGGCCATTAGAGACTCTTTCTTTGCATGAGTGGGGTTTTTTTTTTTTTTTTAATGTATCGCTTTCGAATGTCTGAGGTGGGAGGGGAAGTGACAGTTTCCTTTCCGGCTTTGTTTTATTTTGTTGTGATTGTGAACAAGAGAAACCAAATAACTATTCACTGTTCGATATCTGGTTAATCAAATGTACCAGTAATGTGCCTTGGTGGAGTTTAAAATGTATTTTTAATTGGGCTTTTCGGGTCTGCACTGGCAGTGTCACATGTATGTATTTCTAGCTTGTGTATATAAGAGAGGTTTCCTATGAACCCCAGCATTCCAATACATCAAAGTTGAAGAGTTCCTTGACTTCTAGACAGGGCCGGCTCCAGGGTTTTGGCCGCCCCAAGCAGCCAAAAAAAAAAAAAGCCTTGATCACAATTGCGATCTGCGGCGGCAATTCGGCGGAAGGTCCTTTGCTCCAAGCGAGAGTGAGGGACCATCCGCCGAATTGCCACCGAATAGCTGGACCTGCCGCCCCTCTCCGGAGTGGCCGCCCCAAGCACCTGCTTGCCAGGCTGGTGCCTGGAGCCAGCCCTGCTTCTAGAAATCCATGACTCTAAACTAGTTTGAAGAAATCCAGATGGTGGAAAAACAAAGGGCCTGCCTTCACGTACAGCACTACAGCAGCGCAGCTGCACCAGTGTAGCACTTCAGTGAAGACGCTACTACACCAAGGGGAAAGCTTCTCCCATCGGCATAATTAATCTACCTCCCCAAGAGGCGGTAGTTAAGTTGACAGGAGAAGCTCTCCCATTGACATAGCACTGTCTACACGGGGAACAGAGGGCGGGAGGTTAGAGAAGGTATTAGGCCAGTATAACTACATCGCTCTGGGGTGTGGATTTTTCACACCCCAAATACTGATTATAGATCTGTAGTGAAGACCTGGCCAAAATGTTAATGAAAAATATTAGTCCTGTTTTTGTTGTATCAGTAGCTGAATTTGGATCTGCACATATGCAGAACAATAGGCTTTATGGGAGCTTTGTTAAGGCTTTTAGAAAGTATCAGTGTTCTAGATCCTTCCGGTTTCAAAGCTGTTTAAGTCCACTGGGCCAATGAAGTCAATGGAGCTTGTCCATTAACACCAGGTGAGAATCTGGCTTATTGTCTTCTGAAGTCCCCAATGCCTAGCTCAGGAGGTTTATTAAATATTTCATATTCCTAGATAACGTCATTTGAATAAAATGCTTTTCTCTAATCAGTAAAAGGGAGTGTAACTTTATGTAAAAGTGGAATGTTACATCATTCTGTCTAAGAGACTGTGAAGTTAACACATATACATTCTGATTAGTCGTGTTTTGGCTTCGTCTGTCTAGCTAACTAGGTTTATATACTACATGCAGCACTGGGGTAGGGAGCTTTCAGAGCACCTTGCAGAATTAAATATTCGATGTGAGTGATCTATTTAGAGTTGATTTTTTGTTTGTTTGTTTCTCTCCCCATACTCAGAAGTAGGTAATATTAGTGAGAACTATTTTTATCCTCCTATTCTTGCCCTTCCTTCTTCTGGCCTCCCCCATCCTGTGAATAGGCTGAGTGAAGTCATGGTCTGGGTTAGGTCCTAACAGGTCTTTGGGGGAAACCCTTCTTTCAAAGATGTAACTATGCTCGGAATAGTTTGACTTTTAATAGGAATATGAGGATTTCTCTTTATTCACCTTAAAACTGTTACCATATGTTATGAAAACTACAGTGAATGGGATTCAAAACCTCAAACACTATTGTCAGCTGCTGAAACCCCTAACAGACCAGTTTCCTTCCTGAGACTTGGCTAATTTTTGTGATGCTAACTGTGAAATATAAGCTTGTGTCTAGAAATAACACTACAGTCAAATTGTAATAAAGTCTGATTCTGCTGTCTTGATTTGATTTTTTTTCCCAAGGATGCTCTGACTCTCAAACACAAACAGCCTAGGGCACAATGTAGGTGCCTTTCTCTGTCTGTTATCTTTTCATACACTACAACTAGGCAGTCTGCTTAAGTGTAAGGATTAAGGGGGAGATTTTCAAAGGCACAAATGGCAGTAGGTGCCTGACTCCCACTGAAAGTCTCAATTGAAATGTACAAGAGCTTGTCTTATTTTATAGAAATTGGTAAAATCTTCACTACTAATAAAAATGCAAATAAATGTATTTTGATTTTAACTTGCAATATGAAATAGTGGTTCATATTGCAACTTAATGTTGTAGCTGAAGAAAAAATGATTGCACCTCGGTAACTTAGACTTTATTTTCTCTAAAATTATAATAGATATATCTATTTCCATAACATGCTATTGTTGTTGTCTCTTCATTTACATGCACTATAATGATATTGAGCACAACTTTGAATTTTAAATCTCGTCTCAGATATGCTGTTAATCTTTCAAAATGAAAAGACCAATGACAGTGGTATATAAATGAATGTTAACAGCAATATAATATAATATTGTATGTAGAGCTGGCCTAAAATTATTCATGAATAATTTGTTGGATGTGAAACCACTTTTGCATTTTGTACGCATTTTCTGGGAACATTTCTGTTAGCAAGTCAGTTACATATAGAACAATGTCCCCCCTGTTTGCTGGGGTTGGGCTTTAGCTGACAAGGCAGGAAAGAGTCACCTGAGAGAGAGAGCAGAGTTCAGTTCTGCCTCCTCCCCACTCCCTTTGAGTGCTCTTTGTAGGTGGAGGGAGGAGAAACAGGAAGAGGTGGGTTTGAAGTGAGCCTCTGGTCAGCCATCACACCCAGGCTAGGCACGACTCTGTGGTTTGGATGTTTCAGAAGGGTCTCCACAGGCCCACCAGGCCCGCACCCATCTGGTTTATAAGGGGCCTCCTGAATGGTGTCTAGCCAGTGCCTGAAGCCCTTTCAGGAAAAGTGGAAAAACCTTTCCAGAACAAACCTTTCCACAGTAAAGGAACCAGGACTGGTTCCGTCTCTTTGAATTGTTCTGGTAGCACAAAGGAACTGGAGAGTCACTCTAACAGGTAAAGGTGGCATTCCTAGGGGAGCCAGGGGCAGGCATGCAGCACTGCATTCTGGCAATCTCCACTTGGTGGTGTGGTCCTAGGGAATTGCGCTGGCTGGCATAATTTAGAGCAAACTTGCGCTCGGGAATGGTTTGGCCCCTGGTCAGCAGAATGGAAAGCTGAGCCACCCTGCGTCTTGCGCTGAGTGCAGCTCAGCCAGATCTGGAACCTGGCCCCAGATACTTCTTGTGTGCCCTGTTTTCAGAGGGTGGCATTTGTTGTTGTTTGTCTGTTAAATTGTTTGTTTTTATTCATTGTACAACACTCCAAAGTTGGGTTTATGGCGAAAAATGTAAGGCCCCAATCTTGCAAATGATTACAAGGGTGAGTAACTTTATGCACATGTAGTTCCACTGGGCCTGAGCCTTTGCCTGTGTCTGCATGGTTTGAAGTAGTTTACACCAGCGTGATGTGGGTGTTAAAACGCTGACTTTCTGATCTGAGTGCATCTTATATCCACTTTACACTGGTGTAAATTACTTCAAACCAGGCAGGGCAACATAGAATCAGGCCCTCTGGAGTCTGGTCTACACTACAGATCTACATCGGTATAAACATCACTCAGGGGTGTGAAAAATCCATACCCCTGAGTAATGTCATTATACTAACCTTGTAGACAATGCTGTTAGCAGGAGGGTTTCTCCTGCCAACATAGCTATCGCCTCCTAGTGAGGTGGATTAACTATATCGACAGGAGAGCTCTCTCCATTGGCATAGAATGTCTTCATTATAGCGCTACTGCAGCACAGCTGCGCCGATGTAGCATTTTAAGTGTAGATGTGCCCTGAGTCAATGGGGACTCTCTTGAGTAAAGTTACTCATGTGCATGTGTTTGCAAGATCAGAGTCTCTGCCAGCCTCCGCTGCAGTGACAGCACTGCCACCAGTATTTCATTCTCCTTGGAATATCCTCTACAAAGCTAAGAAATGCTATCACAACTAGCTATGAGTGCAAATGTGGATTTTTGTAATTGGGAGAAGTACAGTAGCTTTAAACAAAGGGCATATCATTACAAGGAGACTTATAATGAGGGTGATGAGTACTTGCACTGCTGCAACAAGAACCTCTGAACTATACTGTATGGAAGTCTAATTACTGTTTTTTAAAATTAGTTCTGCGATGGAAGAAATCTAATATGACTTTCCCCTATTGTCTTTTTGTGACATTAGATCATTTTCTTCAGTTAATGTTTCATAGAATCTCCTGACTGCTCTTTGTTGTCAATAGAACACTCTTCTTTGTTAGCGTATGGAATTATGACTGGTTCTTTAAAAATATAGATCACAGTATTGCAGAAAAAAGCATATGGGCACCTAAGGTAAAACCAAAGGTTCCAATCTGTAATAGACTGGCATTTTCCAAATTGTGTCTCTTGGGGACAAACCAAAAGCCTCTGGCAAACTGAGTTTCCAACCAGAGTTCCATTATGAGTTAAAGTTTCCCTTTCCCTGAGAACTTCAGAAAGGAAAATGATTCAGGCATAAATATTTTTGGTTAGTCTCAAGGAAGAGTTGATGATTTTTAAAGTTTGAAGTAAATTGATCGAACCATATTGTGTACAAGAGCTTGTACATACATATATATGTGTATGTTACTGGACTAGAAAAAGATTTGGGGGGGGAGGGGCACATTACATTGTAATGGAAAAGTGTCTTACATCTGCATCCCTATAGTTTAAAATAAATTAATTTAAAAATAATAAATAGGAGTATGATATAAAAAATCTTGCATTTGGAAGCTGACCAGTTACCTGAAATTTTCATGTTGTCTAGTTTTCTAAAATGTTCAGTATAATGTGCATCAACTTATCTCATTTTTATCTATTTTTGTATTATATCTATGTGAAATTACATTAGTTCCAGTTATAAAATGCATATTCTACTCTCAGCATTCTTATTGGCTGTACTTAGCTTAAATTAACATGTTAGATATATTTTCCAGTCAATGTATGCACATAACTTTGATATATAATACCATTTCTGGTAATTTTAGAAAGGTCTCTCAATGACGATTCAAGCAATATAAGTTTCTATACTGCTACACAGAACAGCATGAGTCCTGGTAGTTTATACTGGCCTAATTATATTTCACATTTAGATTTTGTTTATTCTGGATAGCATTTCTGGAGTGTATCAACTCAAACACACCAGACCCAGCCTTTAGAGAAATGTATAGAATGTGCTGATAAAAATCAATATATATTTTGCATAGTACATCCCACAGGAAACATAAAATGTGTGTGGCTTGAGATTGCTTAGTGCACTAAATCATAATATTCATGCAGTGCAGAAGATAACAACTACACTTAGCTGTGAAGGCATTAAAAATGAAAATAAAATAAAAAAGCCCTGAAATTTAATGTTAAGATTCATGCAACATAGAAGAGTAAAAATATGGTCCTCTCAGTGGGACTAACTGCATAACAAGAAAGAATGAAAGTGATACCAGGTCAGAATTTGAAAGTGCACAGACCCAAAAGGCCTGAAAAGATCTTGTCAAAATTAGATAATTTCAGCTGTATGTTTTAGTGTTGTATCATAAACAATGTCTAAAACTTACAAAAAGGTTAAAATAGCTTTCTTTTTACCATTTCACAAGGCACTTGACTGAAGTCATTATATGGGAGAATTTTGAATTCACAAGTTTCTGACTGGGCCATAAATTCCCTAACAAGCTGATTTCTGCCTTACAAAATTTGTAGTTAAATATCAGTGTTAAATTCTGAAGCAGTATTTGTAGGTTTTGCCTGACAAAGACTCTGCACTGGAGTTGACCGATTTAGAGACATGATGATCAAATGGGCTACATCACTAGTCCCAATACTTGTGACTGCGGCAGAGACCCTCCAAATATGAAGCATCTCCTGCTATGCCAGCTGCTTGAGCATGAATGCTTTTCCAGTGTTCTTGCGGAGTGCAATGATTGGGTAATCACATATGCCTGGAAGGGGTACGAAATAGCATGAGGACATGACAAGAAGCATACTTGACAAAGAGAGAGCCAGGAAACAATGTATGTCTTTTATTACAGCAGTGGCTGTTTGTGTTACATGTTTGAGATCAGTTTTGCAATTTGAGAGCTTTGAGATCAATAGAGTAATTATCAGAGAGTGGATGAAGGGACCACTTATAACCAAAGTAATACACGAACAGCCTCTTCACCTACTTGGCCCTTGTTTTCAATGGACCATATTCACCTCTGTTGATGCAAGGATGGACAAGTAACTCAGCTCCCTGTGTCACCATACACAGAAGGACACATCCACAGAGCAGGGCTGTTGGTGCTTCCATGTTTGTTTTTCATTTGTGGGATTCTACATGGGGAGGTAGCTTCTAGTTCCACCCAGGAGTGTAGAAGGAACCTAACCAGTGGAGACTGCTTTAGGAAAGTGTTGATACATAACATTCTCTGACAACTCAAGTCATGCTCCTTCCCCAGCCAGCACTGCGCATTGTTTGGTTTGTGTTGACTGCTTGTGGACCCATTAGCAGAAGGGAAGTCACTGCTAGTATAGACAATGGGTAAAATTTTCAAAAGTACCTACACTTAGGAGCCTAAGTTCCATTTTCAAGTGATTTAGGCATGTAGAGCCTAATAGTATGTCTAATGCCACTGCAAAAATACCCCTTGGCAGTGAGTCTCAGAGCCTGGGTCAACTGACTCAGGTTCATGGGGCTTGTGCTATGGGGTTAAAAATAGTGTCAATGTTTCCACTCAAGCAGGAGCCTGTCCTCTGAAACCCGGTGCAGGGGAAGGATCTCAGAGCCTGGGCTCCAGTCCAAGTAGGAATGTCTACACTGCTATTTTTAGCCCCGTAGCGCAAGCAAGCCCTGCGAGTGCTAGTCAGTTGACCCCGTCTCGGAGACTCAGTATTGTGTGGTTTCAGAGAGGTAGCCATGTTAGTCTGTATCAGCAAAAATAACAAGGAGTCTTTGTGGCACCTTAGAGACTAACAAATGCAATTGGGCATAAGCTTTCATGGGCTGGATGAGGCCACACAAGAGATCCACTTCCTGGACACTACAGTGCAAATAAGCGATGGTCACATAAACACCACCCTGTACTAGAAACCTACTGACCGCTATACTTACCTACATGCCTCCAGCATTCATCCAGACTACATCACACGATCCGTTGTCTACAGCCAAGCCCTAAGATACAACCACATTTGCCCCAATCCCTCAGACAGAGACAAACACCTACAGGATCTCTATCAAGCGTCCTTAAAACTACAGTACCTACCTGGGGAAGTGAAGAAACAGATTGACAGAGCCAGAAGGGTACCCAGAAGTCATCTACTACAGGACAGGCCCAACAAAGAAAGTAACAGAATGCCACTAGCCATCACCTACAGCCCCCAACTAAAACTTCTCCAGCACATCATCAAGGATCTACAACCTATCCTGAAGGACGATCCCTCACTCTCACAGACCTTGGGAGACAGGCCAGCCCTCGTTACAGACAGTCCCCCAACCTGAAGCAAATACTCACCAGCAACTACACACCACACAACAGAAACACTAACCCAGGAACCAATCCCTGAAACAAACCCTGTTGCCAACTCTGTCTGCATATCTATTCAAATGACACCATCATAGGACCTAACCACATGAGCCACACCATCAGGGGCTCGTTCACCTGCACATCTACCAATGTGATATGTGCAGCAATGCCCCTCTGCCAGTACATTGGCCAAACCGGACAGTCTCTACGGAAAAGAATAAATATTCAACGAAAAAACTTCAAAGCCAGATTTCAACAAGAAACTGCAGAACTGGAATTAATTTGCAAACTTGACACCATCAAATTAGGCCTGAATAAAGATTGGGAGTGGCAACAAAAAATAATTTTCCCTCTGTTGATACTCACACTTTTTTGTCAACAGTTGGGAATGGGCCACATCCCACCCCTGACTGAATTGGCCTCGTTAGCACTACAAAAAGTAATTTTCCCTTTGTTGATATTCACCCCTTCATGTCAACTGTTGGGAATGGGTCACATCCACCCTGATTGAATTGGCCTCGTTAGCAGTGACCCCCCCACTTGGTAAGGCAACTCCCATCTTTTCATGTGCTGTATATTTATACCTGCCTTCTGATTTTTTCACTCAATGCATCTGATGAAGTGGGTTGTAGTCCACGAAAGCTTATGCCCAAATAAATTTGTTAGTCTCTAAGGTGCCACAGAGACTCCTCGTTGTTTTTCTTGTGGGGTTGTTGTTTTTTTGTTTGGTTTGGGGTTTTTTGTGTAGACGTAGAAAGTCAGTGGGACCTAAGAACCACATCACTTTTGAAAATGGGACTTGGGGAGACTAAATCATTTGGTTATTTTTGAAAATCTTATCCAGGGTGTGTGAATTTAGGCCAGTTTCAGACTCATCTCTACTATCTAAAGTTGCATCATTTCCCAACTCTGATTATCCAGCTTTTCCCCACTTTTTTGCCCACTGCTTTGGTGGAACACTTCACCTTATGAAATTCCCTTTATTCCAATTTAAATCAAAGCTTTGGAACTGTTATTTTTCTTCTATATATTTTCTTCTTAATTCACTCTGAAATAATTGCTTTGGGGCTTGTGAAAAACACTCCTAAATTTGCAATCAAGTGGGGATTTTCAGATTCCCTGCTTTGCTATCCATGGCTTCAATTATATGAAATCTTTGTGGAAGAAGGATTCCAATTTGAGTTTTTGTAAGTGGTCCAAAAAAAATCCAAAAGCCCAAGAGCAGTAAAGTAGTTAATATAAAGGCAAATTAAATGGCAAATACGATTAATAAAACTGTCATGCTTTATTCAGCAGATGGATGCCTTCTGTATTGTTGTGGAGGGTTATGGATTTGGCTTCTTGGCAGAACTAATGAGTAGGAGCCAGACCTCACTGCAAAAAGCCTATCTGAGATCTTCTGTGTGTGCAGGGTTCCTGGAGAAAACCATTCAAGAATGGAGACTTCATTAAAATGATTTAGCCCAGGCCTTTTCCCCCCTTCACAGCTGTCTTATTCAAAGGGTGTGAGGATGATAATTGACCTTCTGGATACAAAATGACATTTTAAAATAAATAAATGCAATAAAAAATTAGTCCGCTTATTAAAAAAAAAACATAGTGTAAGATACTCCTTGTTTTCATTATTACTTGGAGCAAAATCCTAAGTCCATTGAAGTCTATATGAGTTTTGCCATTGATTTCAATGGAGCCAGGCTTTCATCCTTGATCTCCCACATTCAGAGGGTCTCCCTCCTTTGGAGAGTGGTTAACATTAGACCCTGGTCATGAAATTTTTGACAAAACAGTTTTTTGTCAAGACCAAAACTTTTCACGGGAATGTGCCAGATTTGACTAAACTTTTGTTTGGGAAGGTTTCTCTGGTCCAGGAAGAAATTTCTGGTCAAAAGCCGTGGGAGAGAGCTGCATCAATAGCCTAGTGGTTAGAGCACTCACCTGGCATATGGGACACCTAGGCCTCCAATTAGGAACTTGAACTTGGGTCTCCCACATCCCAAGTGCCCTAACCACTGGGCTACAGACTTCATTTCTGTCTGTCTGTCTCTCTCTATCCCGCCTGTTGGAGCGATTCCACTTTTTATAAATAATTAAATGTTCATTGAGCCAGATCATCGACTGAGATCAATGATTGGGCCCTCATTGTGTTAGGTGCTGTACACACATGTAGAGGAAAGACAGTCTTGGATTTAGTAGATGGATGTAACCAACAAATAGTGGAGGGAGCGGGTGGTAACAAGGACTCTGAATGAGATAACGGACAAGCAGGGGTTTTTTTGCACAAATTAGCTGTGTTCATAATTAGTCTGCACAGACTTAGAAAATAGATTTTCCCCCTGCATCTATTGGAGATACCAGTAAATGTTTGAGCTGTAATGCATTCTTATCTTGTCTAGAGCTCTGAGACCATCTGTGAAAGCTCTAAAAGATTCATTTTTACTAATTCCACCCTTTGAGTACCCTGAGACGTAATTGGTGCATCTCAACAAGAAGTGTGAGCCATGAATGTATCTTGGGTTCATGATGCTGATTATGTCTGCCTCAGAATAGATGTCTGTGGGTGGGGCAGGGAATGACAGGCAAGTATTTAATGCACAGTGGGGCTTCATCCCCCAAGAAAAAAAGTGATTGATTTTTTCCCCCTCCTGCTAAGAAAGAAGTTAGACTAATAATTTTCTCATTTTCAGATGGCTTTTCTTCTTCCCTTTTGACCCCTTTGAAAATAAAGATATTTTATTGAGAGACTCAGGCCTGGTCTACACTTAAAATTTAGATTGCCCTAGCTACATCACTCAGGGGTGTAAAAAATTCACACTCCTGTGCACTGTAATTAAGCTGATCTAGCCCTCCACCACCCCCAGCGTAGATGTGGCTCAGTTGAGGGAACAATTCTTCTATTGACCTAGCTACTGGCATTTGGGGAGGTGGATTACCAGTGTGGGAAGTCTATATTACAGTGGCATAGCTGCAGCTATAGTACCCATATTGTAGACATGGCCTAAAAGTGATGTGACTATATTTAGAAAATATATACCAGAATACCTCTTTTTGTGGACATTTTTAGAGGGTTCTGTATTCTGGTGACTAGAAGATTGAATTCTCAGTGGAAAAGGTTGAAGAAATATAATCAGATCTGACTGAAAGCCGATGAGAAGGAGATAAAAATGGGGGGGGAGGATAGACTTTTTTTTTCCAAACTTCACACACCAGAGTTGCAATTTGCAACACAGCTGTCATCTTCAGCAACGCAGCTGACTTCTTCCACCGCTTCTGTCTTAATGCAAGGCAATGCATTTAGTGAGTTGCTATACCAGAATAGACAAATTTGTCAATGCTGGATCACAAAAGATTAACTTCACAAACTAACAGGCTGCACAGCTATATGATGGGATAAAATAAATAAACCGTGAGTTAAAAATGATAGACACATGGTGATGCCACAAGTGAAATAAAATGCCTCACAATTTAAAAAAACAAAAAACAAAAAACTTTCAGTGGTTTAATTTAAAATTGAGATTTTTTTTTTAAAATTAGGCTTGGGCAAAGAATGTAATTCGTGGGAGTCTCTGTTAGAGATGTGGCCAATCAACTCATTTTTTAAATCTTGATTACCATAGATTAGGCTTTAAATTTCATCCGACATTACATATAACTCTGGGGGAAAGGTCATGACACAGCATATTTGAAAAAGTATACATATGGCACCAGGAATATTCTATCCTGGGGGAAGGTGGAGAATATCTTCTGTGCCTTTCATAACTCATCCAGTACAGCAAAAGGCAATGTGGGGAGGGGGGATGACTCCCAAAATACTTCATGGTGACCAGTTGTGGAATTAAGTGCTTTAGAAATTAAATTACATATTTATTTTTGGGAGGGAGTAATGAGAACAGAGGCTAGAAGTCAAGAAATCTTGGTTCCATGCTAGCACAATGCCTCCAGGAGCTCCCACAGGAAGAGATCTCTGTACAGCCCCCACACCTGGCTCTCTTAAAGGCCCAATAAAGTTATCTAGTGTGTGCCTCCATTTTCCCATCTGTAAAATAGTGCTAATAAAGCTTCCTTTGTGGCTTAATTCCTTAATGTTTGTCAAGTACCTTGAGATTCTTGGAGGGAAGGCACTATACCATGTGAGTGCACTATATTCGGTTTTTTTGACAAGCTGTGGTGTATAATTTTTGCTATATGATTTTTGCTAAATGAGTCACATGGTTTCCACTTCTTTGGTCTCCCTACGATGTAGATATGCTGCAAACAAGACTCTGCCAGGTCTGGATAGCTCTGAGTAAGGCAGAGTTTTTCACCTGCTTCTCGCCATCTAAGCTTCAGCTGTACTTACAGACACGCCTATGGTGATGGGTGTTTCCTAGGGTACGTCTACACTGCACACTCCTTATGGTGGCATGTAGAGCGTATACTCTGTACACCCCCTACTAGGTGTACAAACAACAGTGTAGATGGTGAGGCATTGCTTAGGTGAGTAAAGATGCACCTTAACCTTTTGGATATGTACCCTACATGGCTCTCTACATGCACAAGCAGCACCTTCCCAATCTACACCGCAGTTTTTAGCAGTGTAGTGTCCTGCTGCCTCCCTGCTTCTGGAGACTTTCCATGGGCTTCGGCAGTGGGGAGACACTGGGGAAAGGCTCCGGCAGCTCCCCATCGCTGAAGCTTTTCCCTGTTGCCTCCCCCCGCCACAGCTTTTCATTGAGTCGTGTAGCCACACACTGTGATGTGGAGGTACCCATAGTCACCTGACAATAAACTGATACATTTTTAACTGGTTACATTGTGTCTGTACGTACATGGAAAATTTTACGGCTGCTACTAACAAACTTTCATTTTCCTTTCAGATCAGATGAGTAGAAGAAATCCTCCTATAATACGATGCCCGCTTAAGGAATAACAAGGCCCTAATCCTACAGTCAGAGTTGTATTAGCAGACCTTATGCCCACACAGTCTAGCTAAAGTCAGAGCTCCCAGTTCAGATTCCCCTTGGGTTTTCATTTTCCACCAGAGAGGAGGAAGAGCTCTGGAGAGCCAGCACTACCTCAAAGCTGCTCTCCTCCTGATCCTCTGTCTTCCCCTGCATTCCCTCTTAGTTGAACCTTGGAATGTTTTCAGCTTGCACCTGGGAAGATCAAACTTTGTGATTTCTGTGTTAACTCCTAAATCAGCCCAGCTTCACAGGAAAGGTTCATAAGTTCTAATAAGCCTGGCTGGCCTGATTTTAAAGGTGGTTATAAAACCAGAAAATAAGTGAGTTTCTTGTTGTTTTAAGGTTTTATTGAAAAGATTTTATACTGTTCAGGTCTCAATCACTTGTGTCTTCAAGAAAGTTATGAAACCAAGTCAGTAATATTTCATAGCAGTGGGGGCGGGAAGATATGTTCAGAAATCCTGTTAACAAACAATAAGATTTATATTACTCCTGTGCATTGCTTTTAAAATGCACCATTCGGTATCTGATTTTAGCTATGTAGGTAAGAAATCCTAGGTGCTTGCAATTGTGAAAATGTCATTTCTCTGAAAGTTGGATTCAATCTTTTCAAGCATTTTTTCCAAAGAACTGATTTTTGATATAACATAATTAGTCGTATGTGCACTAAAGTAAATGAGAGATGCAAATTCGTGTTGTTTACATCCAGTTTACTGTTGCCAGTTGAAGTTGGTGATGTTGCAGTCACACAACCATAATGTGTTAAATGTCAATGTGTTTAATTTGGCATTTATTCAATCTGATATTTTAGTGACATAATGTGACCATATTACAATCACTTCCATTGATTGTATCAGCATGACTTAGGTATATTAAACTTTCTTTTCCAGAGATGTATCCCCATATCCCCACCTATGGGGAGACTTGTAATACCAGCTTCTGGGATATGAATTCTGCATACCTAGAGTGAGCAAAGGAAGAACTTTTTTTCCCAGTCTCCATTATAAATTCAGAAATATAAAGAAAAAGCTGGTTTTTCCTTGAATAAACTGTCATTTTTAATGAATACTGCATTAACTCATTAATGTTACTTATGAAATTTTATAACCATTTAATTTATGCTGTCCTTGCTTATTGAAATTATTGTCATGTGGTTTGTAAGCTTGTAAATGAACAGGGCTATGTTTCATGTTTCCTCCCACCCTTAGCTCCTTTCCCTTTCAGTATCTTTAAAAAGGCATTGGAGAAAATATGTCGCGCTGATCTCCCCAGGTAGAAATCTGTACTTTGCCAAACTTTGCAAACAGCATTACCTGTTCCTGTTTCACTTGCCTCTAGAGCATACTCATTCACTAAGTCGATGCTTATGAGTAAACTGTGTCTGAGCGATGCTGCCTCAAGAACAGTTCTTATTTTATAGCTGCAGTATCCACTGCAGGGGATGGGGGAGGGGGAAGCCTTCCTGCTTTGTTGAAACTATCTATGTTGACAAATTTGCTGTGTGTAAATTTTCAAGGTTTCATTTCAATAATTAAACTATCTGACATTCAGTAGGAAAAATCTATTCTCTTTTCAACTTGAGTTTAATTATATCAAGAATAAACGGTGCACAAATACAGGCTGTTAAACTGGAAAAGTCTTTGCTCATGCTTTCTTCATGCACCATTGATGAAAAGTCAGACAAAACAAGTAATGATTTAATCAGTTTCATGTTTATAATAAACTTTGATATGGCGATAATCAGTGTATGCAGGCAAAAAATTCCCAGTGGAAAAACTCCGACCCTGATTTTCCATTGCCTTTCTCTTCATACAGCCAGTCACACCAGTGCAATGTGAATGTTAAATGCTACCATTCTGATCTGAGTTGATCTACCTCCCATCAGCCACCAGCCAGCACAGTCTATTGGAGTGAGGTCTGAGAGTCAAAAGTTCGTGGCTTCTAATCCCATCTCTGCCACTGATTTGCTGTTTGCTCTTGGGCAAGTCACTTTGGACCAGATTTGTAAAGGTACTTAAAGATGCAGGTAAGTGCCTATTGGGATATTCCAAAGCTCATATGTGCCTAACTCCCATTGATTTGGAATATCCTACTGGGCACTCATCTGCATCTCTCTTGTTTTTACTTTACCCATACAGGGCCGTCCTTACCCATACGCAAAGTACGCAGCTGCGTAGGGCATCACATTTCCTGGTGCCATGCACAGCTGCATGCTGCTCCAGTCCCTGCTCTGGCTGTTCCCCAGGACTCCCACCTCTTCCTGCCCCAGCCCCGCCCCCACTTCCCTGAGGACTCCAGAAGCGGTCGGGCCTGCACTCACTGGTAAGTAGAACGACCCGGCCCCAGCCGCGCCGCCGGCGAGTGCTGGAGGGTGGTTCCCCCCTCCCTCCAAGCCTGGGAGCCAGGGGAGCAGAGCTGGCTGGGGCCGGGTCACTCCACTTCCTGCAGTAAGTGGCCAGCCCCCGTCCCCCCCGGTTTCCTATGGAGGCCTGGGGCCAGCCCCCCCTCCTGCAGAGGCCTGGGGCAGGGCCCCACACAGCCCCCCAGCGGAGGCCTGGGGCCAGCTCCCTCCCCATGGAGGCCTGGGGCTTCACACAGCCCTCCTGCGGGGGGGCTGCGTAGGGCGCCAAAATAGCTAGGGACGGCCCTGTCCCCATGTAACTTCCCAGTTAACACAGTTAGTGATACCACATAAAAACCTATGTAATAATATGAATCTGCCTAACACTGGTGGTGTGAGGATGTTTGTACAGTGGTTTGAATAACATGAAGCCTTCAATAAGTGTTCAGTATAATTATGAATAATATTAAACATGTTTGACGGGGGAGGGAGAGATTGGACTGGGTGCTATTACTCAGTTCTGTTCAGAGTACACCAGTTAGCAGAAGGACACTCTGAGTCACTCCTTTAGGCTATATCTACACTGCAGCTCAGAGGTGTATTGCCAGCTCAGGTAGATCTAAACACAGTAGCTCTGACTGAGCTAGCGCACTAAAAACAGCAATGTGGCTGCAGCAGCACTGGCAGTGGCTTGCCGGAGTACACTGAATAGCTTACATGCAGACAAGATATTCTGGAACTCCTGGAAAAGAAAGTGAAGTCAAGGTTCTCCCACTGACAGATATTCCCATCAGGTTCCCTTCTTTTGACCCTCTGACCACACTCCTGTCCCTGTTATTTCATTAGTTGTCCCCCGAAATCAGTTGGGTTTCAGGTCCTGTAGATCCTCCCCTTAGGCTGGGGGGGGGGGGATCCTTTAGCAGTGGGCGGGCTTCCGCCCACCCACTTCCCGGAACCCAATAGGTACACTGAATAGCTACCTGAGTACAATCCTGTCTGAGATCCTTGGTACAGGTACATACTCGGGTGGCTAGCCCGAATCACTGCCCATGCCACTGTGGCCACACTACTGTTTTGGTAAAGGTCAGAGCATGGGCTGGGCTGACACTACTCTAGGGCAGTATTCCTTCATGAAGACTGTTTTGGGTTTCGCTGATCTGAGGGTACAAAGGTCAATCCTGGTCCTTATGCTGAGCAGAGTGTAGGTTGGGAGCTTGCTGGTGCAAAGTTTTATACAGGGCAACATTTGCTAATAGCTGCAAACATCAGTTCTCACTATGAAAAAATCTATGCCGTAAATCCAGGGGATTTTACGTAGTTCTGTCACAAACTTAAACTAGCAAACAACATAATTACAGAGAGACTGTCAAGTTGTTCACACCAAACATGTGACTTGCCATAAAATTAGAATAATGTCCTTTGATTTCCAAACACCTTTACCCCTAAAATCCACCCTTTTAAAAATAGAGAAATTAAAGAAGAAACAATTGACACTGTCTATATTGTAGCTAAACTATCTTGGCATGACACCTTTTTCAAACTAATGAAGCCTTACTCTATACAATACATTTCTATTCTAGCATCCTCCCTTGCTTAATTATGTACTAATTACTGCCTTTATATAGAAGTATAGCGTCATCTTATTCACTGCAGAGGAGGCTGAGGAGCTCACATTTCTGCATTTGGCCTTTTAGCCTGAAGCAGTTTTAAAAATAGATATGACAATGGATGTTCATTTTTCAACCCTCTCTTTATTCCACTATAAATTGCCCATTTAAAAATCAGTGGCATGCATTCACTATATCACAGTACATGTAGCTGAGTGACACAAGTCTCTGCCCTCTTGTGGCAGATCAGGCTGGCAAAGTTAGATAATTATTGGGAAATGTTTTCTTTTCATTAACTGCAACAGCCTAGCGTTATTATAAATGATGCAAAGTATTAAGGGCTCACTCCTGCACCCACTAAGATCAATCTGCATGTTGGATGCAGGATTAAGCCCTAACTGTTCAGTCCTCCTCTTCTGGAGGTGCCCATGAAAATTAAGTAAAGGGACATTAAATCCTGATTGGGGTGTATTGCAATTTAAACGTTACAAAATAAAACTAACTTATAAATATATGGACAGTGCAATGAGAATCGACATCCTGGCGTGGGAGATGCTTTTTCCCTCCCTTTCTATTGCGCCAGCATCAGGATACATTACAATGACAACTTTCCAGGCACTCATTGATTAGCTAACTCTTTTGAGCTTCTGACAAATCAGGTGGCTGGGAACACTGTGAAGAGAAAAAAGAGAAGGAGTGGGAATGATTATCAGCAGGAGGTCAAGAGAACGATCTGGAGGAAGGCTAGCATGCCATGGCTATGATGGGCCAAATGTGACAGGAAGTGAGAAGGAGGTAATGGGTTACAATAAATAAAAGGCAGGGGTTCAAATGTGTAAGGTAAATAGTATAATTAACAAAAATTAAGTCACATTTAGCTACTTTTCTTTGTATGTCTGTCAGGTGTCTATCATGTGCAGAGTTATTCTGCTGGCTTTGCTAGCCAGACCAAAGGGGTCTCATTCACTCCAATTCAGGAAGTGAATGAAAAGTGAACTCAAACTAGAGTCCTACCTCAGTAATTTGTGATATAAAATAAGGGTAAAGAGGAGCTCCAAGAATAGGGTTATTTTGGACTATAATCCATTGTGTGTCAGATGCCTTAGAAGTAGCATTGAAACTCATACAGATTTACAAGGAGAAAAAAGTGTTTGTCTGATTATGGTCCAATCCTTCAATAGGAGTCTTTATGGGAGTAAGGTTCTGTGAGTGTGGGTTCTGTGTGGGTCTCTGTAAGCTCCTTAGGGAACAGACCATTCTCCTGTATGTCTGTGAAGTGCTACTGGGAGTCAGAGAAATAAATAAACAAATGGGACAACCATAAGCAAAAGAAATGCACATACCTGGCTCTTTGTTTATACAGCCAATTGCTACTATGTAGCATAAAAGCCAACAAAACCCACAAGAATATAAAATAAAAATGAATCGGTAAAATAAATTAATGTATTTAAATGCAAATAAAAAATAAATTGTGGCATGGCATCAATTTATTGTGAGCATATTTCAATTCAAATTTGCTGCTGCTTGTCTTTTGTGTACTGCTAACATTAGCAGATAGCCTCCCATTTTTCAAACATCTGTTTTGAAAGGCTTGTGAATATTTGCTTACAGTAGCATGTATTTAACATTTAAGCACTTTCAGCAGCTCTTTGAACAATTAGCTCATAATGAGCAGCCTCCATGCTAGCAAGCTATACTAAAATGCTTATTAAATACTTTAAAATGTTAAGGTTTTGATTCTAACAAGAGAGAGGCCACACAATCCTCAGCTCACCCTGGGTAGCCTCCATGATGTGTTATATCTAAAAAGTCGAAAATAATTGCTGTTAAGAAGTTCTGTTTCACTGTATGCTTTGTTGCTAGGTCAATGCCTCAAGGTGTACTTGAAAGCCTGCAGAGGTCCAGGGCTTTTTAACAGATCCCTGAGGTGCTACAAGAATAGATCTTTGACATGACACAACATAAAAGTTTTGGGGATAGACTTGAGCTTCTTCATAAGAAGTTACTCACCTTGTGCAGTAATGGCTCTTTCAGATGTGTGTCTCTATGGGTGCTCCACCGTAGGTGTGTCTGCGTCCCTGTGCTGCTGAACAGAGAACTTCAGTAGCAGTGTCAATTGGGTCCCACATGTGAGCTGTCTCTCCTCATGCTGTGCCACGAGGCTAGCCAGCAGGTGGACTAACCATCCTCAGTTCCTTCTCTAGCACAGAGTCAAAGCAAGAACTCTGAAGTAGAAGGGAGGAGAGTGGGTAGTGGAGCACCCATGCAGGGACACATCTCGAAGAACCATTATTACTGTACAAGGTGAGTAACTTCTTTCTCTTCTTCGAGTAGTGTCCCTATGGGTGCTCCACTGTAGGTGACTCCCGAGCCCTCTTGGAGGGCTGCGGCTTTGGAATCTGGCTAGTCACAGATGATAGTGACTGGGCAGCCAAAGATGGCATCAGAGGCAGAGTTTCCAGTGATCGCATAATGTTCTGCAAAGATGTGGACTGATGCTCACATTGCCGCTCTGCAGATCTCTGATATAGGGACATCCTTAAAGAAGGTGACAGATGAGATAGATCTTGTGGAATGTGTACAGATCGAGTCCGGAGTGGTTATGTTATAAATTTGGTAGCACTGTCTGATGCAATTTATGACCTACTTGGAGAGTCTTTGGACTGATATCGCTGAGCCCTTAGACCTTCCTGCCATAGAGACAAATAGGTCTGGTCTACATTATGAGTTTAATTCAAATTTAGCACCGTTAAATCGAATTAACCCTGCACCCGTCCACACAACAAAGCCATTTATTTCTAAATAAAGGGCTCTTAAAATCGATTTCTGTACTCCTCCCTGATGAGGGGAGTAGCGCCGAAATCAATATTGCCATTTCAAATTAGGGTTAGTGTGGCCACAATTCGACGGTATTGACCTCCGGGAGCTTTGCCACAGTGCACCATTGTGACCGCTCTGGACAGCAATCTGAACTCGGATGCACTGGCCAGGTAGACAGGAAAAGCCCCGCAAACTTTTGAATTTCATTTCCTGTTTGCCCAGCATGGAGAGCACAGGTGACCACAGAGAGCTCATCAGCACAGGTAACCATGCAGGCCGATAATTGAAAAAGAGCACCAGCATGGACCATACGGGAGGTACTGGATCTGATCGCTATATGGGGAGATGATTCAGTGCTAGCAGAATTTCGTTCGAAAAGACGAAATGCCAAAACTTTTGAAAAAAATCTCCAAGGGCATGATGGAGAGAGGCCACAATAGGGACTCAGAGCAGTGCCGCGTGAAAGTCAAGGAGCTCAGACAAGCCTATCAAAAAACAAAGGAGGCAAACGGTCGCTCCGGGTCAGAGCCACAGACATGCCGCTTCTACACTGAGCTGCAAGCAATTCTAGGGGGGGCCGCCACCACTATCCCACCTCTGACTATGGATTCCAAGGCGGGGGTAATCTCAGCCACACATGAGGATTCTGCGGATGGGGAAGAGAAGGAGGAGGAGGAGGAGGACGAGCTTGCGGAGAGCACACAGCACTCCATTCTCCCCAACAGCCAGGATCTTTTTCACAGCTTGAGTGAAGTACCCTCCCAACCCTCCCAAGCCAGTATCCAAGACCATAACCCCATGGAATGGACCTCAGGTGAGTTTACCTTTTAAAATATAAAACATGGTTTAAAAGCAAGCATTTTTTAATGATTACTTTGCCCGGAGGACTTGGGATGCATTTGCGGCCAGTAAAGCTACTGGCAAAGTCTGTTAACGTGTCTGGGGATGGAGCGGAAATCCTCCAGGGACATCTCCATGCAGCTCTCCTGGAGGTACTCCAAAAGCCTTTGCAGAAGGTTTCTGATCAGTGCAGTCTTATTCCGTCCTCCATGGTAGGACACTCGACCACGCCATGCTAGTAGCAAGTAATCTGGTATCATTGCATGACAAAGCCTGGCAGCGTATGGTCCCGGTGTTTGCTGGCATTCAAGCAACATCCGTTCTTTATCTTGCTGTGTAATCCTAAGGAGAGTGATATCGCTCATGGTAACCTGGTTGAAATATGGGAATTTAATTAAGGGGACAGAGGTGGCCGTTCCTACTGGGCTGTTTGCCTGTGGCTGAAAAGAAATCCTTCCCTACGGTTAGCCAAGTGCGGGGGGGGGGGGGGGTAGGAGGGTGGAATTGGCACTGAGCTTTTCGCGTTTGGCTAGCAAGGATCTTCCCTGAAACCATGCGGTGGGGGGAGGGGTAAAGCGATCATCCCAGATAATTGATGGCAGGGGGAGGGGAGGGTAGTTTGGTTTTTGCAGGGATCTTCCCTGATACCAGCCATGCGGTGGGGGGAGGGATAAAGTGATTATCCCAGAGAGTTGGATGCGGGGGGGCATTAGTTTGTTTTCTGCTGCTGAAGGTTAACAGGAAAACCGCAGCACTCAACAGACTTTGCTTGGTATGTGGGAAAGGAGGGCGCAGAAGCCGAAAGACAATGGCTTACCATGGCCGCATGCAAGCCGAAGTCTGTTGCCCAGACCTGTGTCTGTGATCTGTAACATCTAAGCCACAGGCACTCAATATTAAGACGCAAAATGCGACCTTGCACTGAAATCACATGTGCTATGTAATGTGAATAGTGTTGTTCACCGTGAAAGAGTATAAGCATTGTTCTGTAAAATGTATCTTTTTAAAAACTTCTCTCCTTTTTCTCGTCTAGGGGCATGCTGAAAGCCTTTGTCCTATCGAGGTAGAATGCAAGGGCTCTCCTAATGTCTAGGGTATGCAGTATGGCCTCCCTATTGTCTTGGTGATGCTTGGGGTAGAAGACAGGAAAGTAAATAGACTGAATCATGTGACATTAGGGTGTCTCTTTAGGGATGAATTTTTGATATGGTCTGAGTGTAACTTTATCTGGGAAGAACACTGTGTATGGGGGATGCGCCATGAGAGCTGCTATTCACCCTATTCTTCTAGGCGAGGAATTGCGATTAAAAAAAACTCATTGATAGGTGTGCTAGCGAACAGGTAGTCATAGGTTCAAAGTGGAGCCTAGTCAGTCCTTTCAGGACTAGGTTTAGATCTTGAACTTCTGAGCTTTGACGAACTTGTTGACAGCTCTGAGGTCCAGGACGGGTCTCTAACCTCCCTTCCTTTTGGGCATTAGGAAATAATCAGAGTAAAACCCCTTGCCTTGTAGGTGTTGAGGTTCTGTTTCTATGGCTTCTAACTGCAGGAGTAGATCTATCTCCTGCCGTAGTAGACTCTCATGAAAAGGGTCCCTGAAGAGGGATGGGGAAGGGTGTTGTGGAGGGAGTAGGGAGGTGAAGTGGATGGAATATCTGGCTCTAATGATCTCTATGTCCCATCTGTCCAACGTTATGCACTCCCAGACACTGTGGAACGCTGCCAAATGGTGGCTAAAAGGGTGAGTGGTCACAGGTAGTAGTGGGGAGTGGTTTTGCGGTGTCTTGACCTGCTTGTCAATAGTTATGCTTAAGGGCAGGTGGTTGGGTCGAGGACTGGGAATCTGAAGGATTTTGTTTTGAGAACTTTCTCTTTTTCCTCTGGGGCTCATGGTGCCTTTGTGGCAGGAATTGGGATGACTACTCTGTTGGTGTTGAAGGCTAAAGCATCTCTTTTGCTCTAGTGTGTAGATTCCCAGTGATCTGAGTGGCCCTGGAATCCTTCAAGGAGTAAAGAGAGGCATGCGTCTTCTTGGTGAAGAGCTTCACCCCCTCAAAGGAGAGGTCCTCCACCATGGTCTGCACATCCTTTGGGAATCCCAAGAGGTGAAGCCATGACGCCGGTCTCAGCACCACAGCCATGGAGATAGTCCTGGCAGACATGTCGGCAGCATCAAGGTCATACACCTTAATACCAAAAAAATCAAGGTGCTTCCAATGTCTGTTGTAGGGTGTTGTCAGCCACGAGATTTCACAGCATCCGCCACGATGGAATTGGATGGTGGATGGGTAAATAGGCACTATGATTCCTTTGCGGTGATATATTTTTTGCCTGACCGCTTGCATGTTGGGGCCCACCAAAGCCTGGGTTTGCCACACCATCTTAGCTGGGTCTAGGATGGCTCATTGATTGGGAGGTCGATTTTGGAGGTAGATGAAGCATGGAGGATATTGGTGAGCTGGTGGTGCATAGCTTTAATCTCCTCCAGTGGTATGCAGAGGGTGTCCACCATTCTCTTCACCAGCTCTTGGAATAAGCAGAAGTTGTCCACATGGAAGGTGGCGATGGCATGACCACTTTGTCCAGTGAGGAAGAGGATATAGCCTTAGATGTGACCTCCCCTTCTGTGTCCACCTCCTGCTCTCCATTCCTTGGGGTTCTGTGGCCCTCGATGCTGTGGCTGAGGGAGCATGCCTGGGAGGCTCTCGGGCAATGCTCTGTGCCCTCAAGGCAGGCTGTCAGTGTGCCGCCTCGGGTGACCAGGTGTCCTGATTTTATAGGGACAGATCTTTGGGTCTTTTTCTTATATAGGCTCCTATTACCCCCCACCCCCATCCCAATTTTTCACATTTGCTGTCAGGTCACCCTAGTGCCACCTAGGGATCCCAGTATGGCCACTGCAGTGGCATAGAGTCTGGTTGAGGTTCCCATGGGTGACCATAACAAGATGGTAGTGGTACCATCTGGTGGTACAATCCGGGACCCTGTTGATATTGGGTCCCATATAGAGTACTGGAAACACCTTCCAGTTCAGTGTGATCCCTCACCTGACATTGAAGGGCATGGCATGATTGTGGAGATATATACCCCTTGGTAAGCCATGGCTCAGTGCCGTGATCTCCGAGGGACGGAGAGTCAGGAGCTTCCAACATGGCCAGGTCACATTCTGCTGGTACTGAGCATCCCAGTTCAGTGGTGGTGCTGGGGGAGATGGAGACCTCACCCACACTGATCTCTCCAGTGCCGGATGGGCTGATGCTGCTGGTGGTACCTATGTCAGTTTGTGTACCGGGAGTGTCTTTGGGCATTTGCCCTTATCTTTCTGTACTGAAGATTCGGTGCTCCCACCCAAAGGGTCTGTGGACCTATCAACAGTACCGGACACCAACGGTCATTGTGAGCTGTGGATGCCAGACAGTCTTGGTGCCAGCGGTGCCAAGGATACCCAGCGAGATGATGATCACTTTCGGTTATCCCTAGGCTCTCTGAGGGGACTTCCTGCTCTCTTATTTGACCTGTGAGAGGAAATCCCAGATCTTTTTTTCAACCCACTATCCTTCAGAGTCAAAGGTTGAAGGGAAGACTTTCACCCGCCAGAGGGCTGGGGTCAGAGGGCCGCCTCCATAAAGATGATTTTCTGAGCTCTCTGTCCTTGCAGGATCTTGGTCGGGGCTGTTGGCAGAAGGAACACTTTCGCTGGAAGTGGCCCTCGCTGAGGCAGCGAATGCATTGGGAGTACTTGTCTGCGATCAGGATCGCCTCACTGCCAGTACAACATTTCTTGTAACCCAGAGAGCCAGGCATGCCCTTGTCCAGGGGGATCCCACTCTTTCAACCAGGGTCAACACAAGAACAATGTCTTTTCTTTTTTCGATTTTTTCTTTTCTTTTCTCTTTTTTTTTTTTTAAAAGCACTGCCAATTAAAAGTCAGAAGGAAGCTAAAAGGTTTCTAAGAGCTAAAGATTAACAAATGAAAAGGACAGTTAATGATCTGCTAATGGACAGCTAAAGGCTCTGTTTCTAGCCAGGGGCAGATCAGAAGGACCTGAGGACGATTAGCCCATGCATGCTGGCTAGCCTTGTAGTGCAGCATGAGGAGAGACAGTGCATGTGCACGCTCAATGGACACTGTTACTAAAGTTCTCCGATCAGCAGTTCAGGGATGCTGACATACCTACAGTCGAGTACACATAGGGTTTCTTCTTTGAGTAGTGCCCCTATTTCCCAGCTTCTATGCTGCCAGCAGCCCCAAATCTACAAAGCCAAGATTCCTGGCCACAGACCCTGAATATGACAGATTTCATTGTGTGCCCTTAATGGTGTGTGTGTACTTGAGACAGGTGGAGAAGAGGTTAATAAACTTCCTTGAAAGAAACAGAACTGCCCTGGAGGTAGAGGCTGACAGCTGGGTCTTGTTAAGGAAGTAGACCATTAAAAGGAAGAGCTTAGGCCCCCTTTCTCCTAGGGATATGTGTGCTTTTCTGGGTGGAGATGGAGAGTACCCTGTTTATAGGGCTTGGAACTGAACAGCATGCAGGGAGAGAGAGACTCTGAGCTTGGACTTTTTGTGAACTCTGACTTGTAGCATTCTCTGGTTTGTGGTGGAAGAATCCTTCCGGGGGAATGGAATAAAACCCAGGTTAAGGTATACAGTCGTAGTGTGTGATGGAGTTTGAGTCCTGCAGTCAGCTGAACCCCAGGGGCCCTGTGGGGCTGGTAAAGACTCAGACTGAAGCTGCAAACATGAGTTATATTTGTTCCTTGAACTACTTTCAGGAATCAAGGGATATGAGGAGTCCCTCCTCTTCTCCCAAAATGCTTTCAAGTGGCCAGTTACCACCCCCTCCTCCCAAATTTAGACTTCTCTTACCTAAATGAGTCTAATCCACAATTTTCAACTCAAACAACAAACTTCAATGTATGACACAATTCATACCAGGCTCTTAAGCATATGCTATAGTAACTATAAAGGAGATGTTGAAGTGTATCATGTCAATAATCCATAGTATGGCACTATTGTGGCGCTAACTCAAACATGTAAATCACCAATGTTATGAAAAAATACAAAAGTACATCTGTCTAATTGTATAAAACATAGAGATGTTAAATTATGTTGTTAAAAAGCCAAAGTCCATGTTTCTGCACTTTTTAATTTAAAACTGAATACAGGTTTTCAAAAACATGTTAATGGAAATGGTAAAAATGCCTGTCTTTTGACCTTAAGTAACTAACCAGCTGCAGAATTGATATTCAAAAATTTACAAGAAAAACATTGTCCCTGAGCTGGGAACTTGTAGTGTACTGGATATAACAAGTCTCATCCCAGAGCAATTTTCACCAAGCTAAGAACCTTAGGAGGAAAAAAAAAATATTGTAACATAAATACTGACAGAATCTTGACTACAGCATTTGTAGAGTTTTCCCTATAATACAGTCAACCTAGCAATACTGAAAATGTGTCTATGTTTTGCTAAGTGAAGAGGTCAAAGCTGACCGTTCTTTAGCTACTCAGATTATATTGATATTTGTTTATTACTCTGTATAGTGCAGAGCCTTAACTCCCAAGAACTAGGACTGGGACTAATCTTTGAAATAAAAGCTTACTGATGTTGTTGAAAGGTTCTCAGGTACAGTTTACTTGTGACCATGTTACAGACAGCAGTAGCAGTGATTTTATAAATATTATCCTTTGAATGTATAAGTCTGAGAAAAAAGCCCAAAGGAAGAATGCTCCAAAGACAAAAAAATGGTATTAAAATGTTTCTGGTTTTGATGTAAACATAGGTTTAATGGGTAGAAAAATCTCCTGGACTACAGACTACATTGACACCTGTCCCAAGGGAAAATGTTTTAAAAAATGAATATTTCTGATTCTCTAAGAATTGATAGTTTACTTTCCTTAGAACAATGAAAGGGCACATTGTTCTGGAAGTGAAATACTTTATTGAAAGCAAATATACAAAGAGCAGAATACATGAACATCTTCAAAATGTCTGATTATCTCTTATACTGCAGCAAGAACATGTCAAAGCCTGCAGTAGGTTATTACAATAATGTATAGAGGCACCAACCAACACTGGGGCTCAGTTATGCTAGGCTTTATACAAACACATAGTAAGAGATAGTCTATACCTGGAGAGCTTACAATCTAAACTGACAAGACAGAAGAAAGGAAGGAGTATTATCCCTATTTACAGATGGGGAACTGAGGCACAGAGAGATGAAGTGACTTCCCCAAACTCACATTGGAAGTCTGTGGACTAGGAAATGAATCTAGATCTCTTGAGTCCTCATCTAGTGCCTTCACTACAAAGCCATCCTTCCTCTATAACATGTTGGTCATTTAAATGTTTACTTAATTGAAATGATTCACAAACTTTAACATAAGAAATGAAATAACAGTGGTATGTAAGTGGATTACAAATAATGTGAAATCCTGGGCTCACTGAAATCAATGGAAGTTTTGCCATGAACTTCAATGAGGCCAGGATTTCAGCCATTATATTAATCGCAAACTTTATTACACATGTATATTTTCTTTTAACAGGAAACATAAGGCATTCCAAGGTAGAATCAGGATGGTTTGAAAGCTTTATGAGGTGTTCTTGTTAGAAATATACTTGGACTAAAACACCGGTTCCCCACAATATGGCAATGTTCTAATCTGGAACTGAAGTTTTTGGCAGTCCCCTGTCTGTTTGGTGCGGGTCCTTCTTGAACTTTCGAGCACAGCATGAATTGTAGCTGCTACAAAGTATAGATTCACAGGAGTTAAACCTACTTTTGACACAGGCCACCTCTTCCAACAGCAAGTATAAGGCTTCAGAGTTTCATTCCTTCCTAAATGCAATAGTCTAGGTCAAGTATTCAAGCACTAGAGATTGATTCTTCCTTGAGTAGTTACATGTGTATTCCTTTCAGGTGTGTGCACTCCCAGAGCACTGAAGCCTGAGAAATTTGCATAGCAGTACCCATCAGGGCAGTGCACGCTTCCTACACCTCATTGTGGTGCCTCCCCCAATGCCACCCTGACCCTTCCTCAGTTCCTTCTCACCACCCATGGCTTGAGTCAGAGCTTCCTGTGTGTGTTTTTCCTCATGGTTACTGAGTGCCACAGTGAAATTTCTCTGTGTTCTTTTTTAAATAACTAGTTTAGTTAGTAGTACCCTTTAGTTAGTTAGTTTTAGCTCTTATATATATATATATGGAGATATACCTATCTCGTAGACGTGGAAGGGACCCTGAAGGGTCATTGAGTCCAGCCCCCTGCCTTCACTAGCAGGACCAAGTACTGATTTTCCCCCAGATCCCTTAGTGGCCCCCTCAAGGATTTTACTCACAACCCTGTGTTTAGCAGGCCAATGCTCAAACCACTGAGCTTAGTTAGTGTTCTTTAGTAATTAGCCTGGTATTCTGCCCTCACCAGGTTTTAAACACTGTCCTTCATGTGGGATGGCTGTCCTGAATAGTGACCCCCACACTTGGTAATTGTTCTGTCTGGGAGAGGGGCACATGAAAGAAAAGTGTTCTATCTGCAGGTCATTCAAAAGGAGAGCCCAAGTTGCCAGAGACTTACACCTGGAGCAACTCCTCATGGAACAAGCCATGGGGCCCGCTTTGTCTCCAGGACCTCAGATTGCCTGGCCCCTCAGACTACTTTGGAACCAGCACTGACTGCCAAACTCCGATTCTTCTCTACAGAGAAGAAGAGACCATTCTTCTTTCTCTGATCCTCAGAGGACGAGAACTCACCAGATTGATTGGAGCCATTCTAGGGATTCTTTCACCTCTTCTCTGAGGAGTGCTGGCATCACGGCGATTCCTTGGAAGCCCAAGATAGAGCATGACCATCTATCTGCTGCCCAGTTTTGAGATGAGAACAGACAGGAACTGTGCCCTTGACTCCAGCACCATCCATTGAGTGCTGTACCAACATCTATTCCGGCACCAATGATATCAAGTCCAGAGGCTTATCAGGCAGCAGCTGATTTACTCTGCCTTTCTGTCACAGACTCTCCTCTGAAACAGGAGTTCTCAGCTGTGGTAATGTTCCTGGCCGCCCAGAGACAGTGAAGGTTGGTTGCTCTGGACTATGAACTGTTGCCAGCATCTTCCGTGGTACTGATTAAGAAGCTTAAGAAGGAGGTGAATCTGGTCCTATCATTGGCATCAAGACATCCTTCTTTGGTATTGATACCATCTTTGCCCAGTGATAATGCTAACTCAAGTCTCCACACTTTTGGTACTGACTTATTCTTCATATATACTACCAACTTCTGCTCTGGTAGCAATGGCCTTTTTGGTACCGAATTTGAGTGTGGCTTCTATTTTCCAACTGGTACTCTCAATACCGACTACTGTATCATCCTTGGTATCAATGTGGCTTTCTCACTGAACCTCCGATAGATCAGGGCACTTGATGTCCCTAACAAGTTCAGCCCATCAGTTGCCTGCAAACTATTTGGGGAATTCCTCATACTCGGGCTCAGAGTTGTCTTCTACTTCTCCATCCTATTCCAGGTACCAATCTCAGAAGTCCTTTAGATCGCCTCTGGAGGCCACGAGCTTGGATTTAATGGGGAGAAAGATTTATTCAACATTGTTATTACAGATGCATATGGCTAATCTGCGGGTACTTTTATTTGAATAAGATTTTGTAAATTGGATCTTGATGTCCAAATTTATGGATAAGTTGCCCAAAGATGCCAAGGAAGATTTTAAGCCATACTTGGAAGAAGGTCAACTAATGTCCGATATCACTGCAATCAGCAGTCAGTGTGGCAGATGCTGATGCTAGGGTTATGGCTTTAGCTGTACTATTACAAGGGCTTCTTGATTACAGAACTCTGGGTTTGCTTCTGATGTCCGACAGAATATAGAAGGACCTCCCTTTTCATAGACGGTTCTTGTTTACTGATAACACTGGTAAGAGCTCACTGGTAAGACTGCATTCTTTGAAAGACTCTCAAGCCACTTTGCAAGCATTGGGAGTCTATACCCCACCCATTAAGAGAGAGCATAACAATGGACAGCAACAATATTGACAATACTCAGCAGTTTCTCAGACAGCTAGCTTATTCCTCCAGACAGCAAGACTTCTCCAAGAGGAGACACAAATCACAGTGGAGAAGGTCCTCTGGTTCCAACTTTAAACAACTGTCAGATTTGGGCAAACAGGCAATTTGAATCTTCTCTCAAGGTTAGCATTCCAGCTATCTATGACTGCCCAGTCATATCACCTGTTTGTGGACAGGCTGTCCCACTTCTTCAATGCTTGGGAAGCAATAACCACAGAGGGGCTTAAGCACTGGGATATGTCATCCAATTCCTAACCATCCCCTCTTCACATCATCCTACCCTGTCCCTTTTCAGGGACCCATCTCACAAGTTGTTGGTGCTTCAACAGCTTCAGACTCTGCATGTTTCACAGAAGAAGTTCTCCCTCCAACACTGGGGAAAGTTCCTGAACCCCAAAGTCCAAGGGGGAGTTGAGACTGATACTCAACCTCCAAGGTCTTGACAAGTACAACAAATATATGAGATTCCACCTGGTCACCTCAGCCACAATCCCTTTCTCCTTGAATCACAACAGCTGGTTTGCTGCCCTCAATCACCAAAACTTTACCAGCCACAGGAAGATTCTGAGATTTGCAGTAGTGGGTCAACATTTTCAATACACAGTACTCCCTTTTGTTCTGTCCTCAGCCCCATGGGAATTTACTAATAGGCTGCCACTATGGTCATACATCTCAGGAGAATGGGGATTCATATCTTCCCATACCTGGATGATTGACTAGGGAGGAGAAAGTCCAAAGACCAAGTCCTCTACCACATCCAGTTCACTCTACGTCTCTTCAATCATCTGGGGCTGATTTTAAACAAAGGAAAGTCCACATTAATTCCAACACAAAAAATCAAGTTCATTGGGGGCACTGCTAGATTCTAAAGTTCAAGGGCCTTTCTCCCACATGAGCAGTTTCAAACAATTCGCCACTTATATTTGTCTTTCACACTCTGATTCAGATGAACAGCACCTGCATACACTGGATGTAAGATGATCCTGGATATTCTATCTGGACAGGACTAAACTGTTTCATTTATCGCCCTTATGTGGAGCAGATGAGCGGTCAAAGGATTTCAGCACAGACAGCTTCTAGATGGATTACTTTCTGCACTATGACAGCATATGATGCAGCAAAGGCCACACTTCCACAAAGGCTATTGGCTCATTTGATAAGGGCCTAAGATGCTTCAGTTGTGTTTCTTAGGGATGTTCCCCTATTGGACATATGCATTTCTCGACCAAGCATTATGCTATCATAACTGCTTCTAGGTCTGGATGCAAGCTTTGGAAGAGCAGTTCTGCAGTCACTATTTAAATAGACTCTGAACCCCACCTTTTTCCGCTACTGCTTGTGAATTAAGTGAGTGGATACTCATCTGCAACCACTCAAAGAAGATGAAGTGATTACTAACCTGTAAAGAGGTTACTAACCACTGAAAGAAGATGAAATGGTTACGTAACTGTTGTTGTTTGAGATGTGGATGCAGACATGTATTTCACAAACCACCACCTGTTCCCTCGGTGTTGGAGTCTTCAGACATGGATTACAATGTAAAGGAATTGAGGGGGCTCAGGATGGTGCTGTTCCTAAATAGTCTTGGGAGGGGGCCATGAGTGGAGGCATAAGGTGCATGTACCATCCTGATGAGTACTGCTCTGCAAAGTTCTCCATCTTTGATGTGCTGAGTCTGCGCACGCCTGAATGCAATGCACACTTGCACCTACATCTCAAAGAACCATAGGCGCCAACTCCATGGGTGCTCCGGGGCTGGAGCACCCACGGGGAAAAATTAATGGGTGCTCTGCACCCACTGGCAGCCAAACTCCACTCCTCCCCCCACCCCAGCATGCCGCGTCCCCGCTCCTCCATCTACCTCCCAGCGCTTCCTGCCGCTAAACGCTTAGGACTTTCCAGGAGGGAGGAGGGAGGAGGGAGGAGCGGGGACGTGGCGTGCTCAGGGGAGGAGGCAGAGAAGATGCGAAGGGTGGAATGGGGGCAGTGCGAGAGCAGTGCAGGGGCAGGGCCAAGGGTGGGGGGCGGGGTCGAGCACTTACCGGGAACAGTGGAAGTCAGCGCCTTTGCAAAGAAAAATAGTTACAGTGCAGGTAAATAACTGTTTCCTCTGTTAGATACACTTCATGGACCAAATGTGTCTGAGTCCTAGAACTGATATTAAGGAGTCACATGGATTGAATCAGTTGGGAGTGAATTGTGGACCGAGGCCTACAGACATAGTTTGCTCTAGGGAAATAGGAGTTAGCATGAAGTGAGGGGAGAATCATAGAAATGTAGGGCTGAAAGAGACCTTAAGAAGTACATCCTGTTAGGCCATCCCTGACAGGTGTTTGTCTAACTTGTTCTATGGGTATTATTCATGCTTTTTATTTTTTTCTGAAGTGCTGAAGTCTGGGGATTGCAGGAGTCAATTCACCTTATTTAAACTTGCTGGCATGCAAAGTTTTCCCCGTGGAAAGAGCTTGGGACTAAACATTTCCCTTAGAAAAGTGCTCTCTTTTAAATTTTTGCCCAAGGGGCTCATATTAAGATTTCTCTGTGAAAAACAGCTTGAAGAGGAATTAGTTTTTGAGGCAATTCCTGACTGTATTCCTGTGGTGACAAAATGTGGGATGCTATGTCCATTGAAGTGACAGCCCACATCTTAGCTTTCTCCACAACATGTGGGCCACAACTCCATGGATCATTTTTTGCAGTATCCAAGGCTACCCTGCTCCTAAGCAGACCAGAGAAAGTCAGTTCATAAAGAGCCCACATGACATAGGTGTCTCCAGGGAACGATCTGGGCTATAGTTTTTTGGAAATGCTTCGTTTTCCCTACCTGCTCAAACACAATTTGAACACTGGTATAAAATGTATAAAATATGCATTGAGTGTGTCAATGATAAAAGGCTCCTTTCAGATTCTGTAAATAGACAAGAGCCCTTGCTAATTATGCAGGTTTTGAAGTCCTAAATCAAATAACCAAGGCATTTTCTGCACTCCTTGTTTTCGGTGATTATCCATGCAATTACCATAATTGCTTATTGTATTCAATGCATTATATTAATAGTCTAATAACCAATGTTTTGCAGAAAATGTCATATTTCTAGGCATTGTGTAAAAGTCAATGGAAAGTGCATGTGTTTTGCATGATAGCGGGCATATCGTGTCAAAAGATAACATATAGCTTTACCTCATGCTATCTTAACAGAATATTTTATTTTTAAAAATCTATTTTCTATATTTGTTTAGACTATGATGTTTGTTTAGATTATGAAGGTAGTGAATGTGAATGGTATAGTATGGTATAGTATGTTTGCATAGCACCTTATATCTAGAAGAATTTGCGAAGTATTTTATAAATTTAGGGCTAGATTCTTATATACGTACACTGAGTAGTGCCTTGATCCTTGAGTAGTCTCATTGCAGAGAACAGGACTTCTCAGAGTAAGGTACATTCAACAAATGAAAGGGTATGAGAATCTGGGCTTTACTAGACTGAAATACACAAACCATGGGATATACAAGGATCACTTCTTCCACTGCTGGAATGTATCCATCTCTGGGGTGAAAATAGCCACTGCGATATAGCACAAAATAACATTCATAGCCATTTAGGACAGAAAGTGATGAATATTTTATTCATTTGAAACTACAGGAATAGATTAGTTATGAACAATTTAATTACGCAAGTTGAAATTTGGCCAGGACATTGGGGTGAATATCTCTACTTCTACAGAAGGTGCCCAGATGACTGTCTCGCAGCACACAGAAAAATAAGACCGTGGGCTCCTGACAAACATGGCAATTGTTATTAAATTCTGAATTAAGTTTTCACTTGTCTTTTAAATTGCAGTATTTGGCTTTGTGATACATTTAGAATGCCTGTGCCAAATCTTATTGTGCGTTTATTAAATTCCCACTCCGGTCCATGAGACTTTTGCAAGTGGAAGGACTACAAGATTGTGCTCCCTGTGGTATACAGGATACGTTAATGTTCTCAAACCCCTAAAATATCTATGCACAACAATATGAATTAAGCCTTTACTTCAAATTGACTTACTTTTGTGGATTTGTCTGATCCTTAATGTTGTTTGAACACAAGGCTTATGCTGTAATTGATTCACAGGCAAAACTTCCATTGACTTCAGTGGCAGTTCTGCACAAAATCAATACTACATAGAAAGCCCATAGATCTAATTTGTTTGCCCTCAAGTTCTTCTAGAGAAACCATGGATTTAGTGGAAGTTGATGTTATAGCAATTTTAATAAGGTGTATCTTGAAGTTGATTGATGTTCCCATGCCTCCATTTTGAATCTTCATTGACAAAGTAACTCCAAATGAATTTTGAAAATTTTTATGATACATTCTGTAGAGGTTTGATCTGAATGACTGTGGGCGTTTCTTCTAGGAAGCCAACCTGATTTGAAGGTACCTGCACTATTGTCCCTTTGCATGCTATTCACAAGGAACAAAACTGGACTAAGGAGTGACTGAAAGTGATTTTTCAGTGTTTCCCAATATGTGATGCTTTTGTTCCACAGTGTATCAAAAGACCAATGGTTTGGACTGGGAATATTATGTGAAAAATTGGTCATAAAAAGATTTTTTTAAAATAGTTCTATAGAACAAAATGTTTATAAGTGGCCTCTGATTTGGGATGCCTCCATTTTTGGGTGTCTAGTTTGAGAGAACTTGAGGGTCATTTTTCAGAAGAGTTGAGCATCCAAAGTTCCCATTGGATTCAGCTGGAACTCTTATTGCTTAGCAACTCTGAAGATCAGGCCGAAGTTGTCCACAGTTGTCAAAACTGAGGCATGTTTTTGAAAATGTTGGCAATTATCCATTAACCATAGACTTAGTAGACTAGTATGGCTATCGACCAAAAATCCTGATGCAAAAGGCTCCATTATTTAAGTATTAATCCGCACTATAGCCTTAGCCTATAAAATGTCTGTGTCAGAAAGTTTATTTTTTTCCTGTGTTTTCACTTTTCGGAACACTATGTGAAGTCTGAAACAACAGGAATACGATGATGATTATTGGGGTTTTTTGGGGGGATGGAGGTGTCTAATTAAACCATAGTTGCAGCCACTGCTGTGAGAGAATTGACTGTGACATGAGTTATGGATCCTAAGCCAAAAATGAGATTGTGCAGTAGAAGTCTAGTTTATTATCTCACAGTGGTACCCATAACAATAGAGTATTATGATTAGAAGAGTATAGATACCATTTCATTTTCTTGTTTTAGTATTTCTCCTGTGACGAGTGTGTTAACTCATTCTTTTAAAGGACCATAAACATTTTCTCACAGCATAAGCATCATTTTCTGGGATTAACCCATGAGTTAGAGTCCAATGAGAAATAGATTCTGGGTATCTAACCATGTTCCATAGTATTCTAATTTGTTAAAATGACCCAACTAATGTGTTTACCAAAAACAAAACAAAAAAACAACAACCCTGAATTATTTAATATTTATATACTGTCAAATACAATCCAGCACAGGAAGGAGGATGAACTGAATAACCCAAAGACTGCCCTTTTCCATCTCTAATTTCTTTGGCTCCTTAGTTCCCCATTTGTAACATGAGATTAATAATGTTTCCTTAGTCAGTCTTGTCCAGTTAGACTATAAGCTCTTCAGGGCAAATACTGTGTTTTGACAGTGTTTGTAAAGTGCCTAACCCAATGGCACCCAACTTTGATTCAGGTCTCTAATCAGTATCATGATGCAAATATTAAACATTTATGTTCTGCACCTAGTGGCTTTGTTCTGCTCCCACTGGAGTCAATGACAAACCTTGAATGATTTGTACAGATACAGGACTGGGTACTAGGTGCCCTTTTCGTGCTAGGTGCCCTTTTCATGATAGGTGCTCAATAGTTATTTAAACAAATGAATATAATTTCCCCAGTGATCTGGGACTTTGAGGCTCTGGGAACATGCAGCCTAATTATCAACTCTGAAAACTGCAGTTTATAACATATTTCTTTCTTTTTACCCAAGCATTTCATTTGAAATATTTTTCTTTTTGAGTCTGATCCTGCTTCCAAACCCTTTCTTTCGTAAGAAAAGTTCAAGTTTTAAGCCTGTGACTCAAAATCATTTAAAACAATTAATTAAATAACTGTTAACGCAACCATGCAGATAAAGGGGGAAACTGAACTGCTTTTATGGCCTGAAACGTTACGTACATGCAGGGACAAATAGGTGGAGGAACATAAAAACATTAATGTATAAGTTAAAGGTATGTAATGTGATTCTTTCATTGTAAATGTAATCATTTATCAGTTAACCTCTGTTTCATTATGCTGATTGATATGACTTCACATTCTCCTTGGAAAATAGTGGGGTTTTGCCTGTTCTCTGTATTTTTCTCTTCTGTATCTATCACTGTCATCTGTTAAACCATAACGAATATTTTACTTGATAAAGAGGATAATGATCATTCCCCAATGTCTGGATAAATAAAATCCCTGTCTCAGATTTTCTCAGCACCTAGATGAATAAAGCTGAGATTAACTGCAACTTTCAAAAACTGGAGGAAATATTTTTTTAAGTAATTCTTGTCTACCAAATTCTGGTCCCTATTTCTCCTTCATAAAAGAAAGGAGAGAAAATTGTTTGCCCAGTGCCAAGGGCTATATTTACATTTAGGCCTAGTTTGTGATTGGCCCTTGTGTGGTAAACTTGCAAAGAGCCTTACTCTCTTTACAGCCCTGGCACAAGAGCCAGGCACAGTTGCAGACTCTGTGCTCCACTCAGTTTATGGACTGCTCCTTTTTCAGCACACCCTGGGTCTCTAGCCACCCCAACGGGGAATGGAGGAGATGGAATCTGTTGATCAGAGTTGCTCTGGTATAGGGACCTAATGGATGATAGTGTGTGTTCATCTTCCATGGTGATCTTTGGAAATCCAGGGGAGACTGTTTTTTCCTGGAACAGAATTCCTGTCATAACAGCCCTGGGGAATGAGGTTCTGCAATGCCCCCAAGTGGGGCCAGCACCATCAAGGCATAGTCTGGTCCTTAAGATGTGTCTGTAACTTCCCACCATTGTACTTCCACCTGTGCAAACCCAGGAGTAGCAACAACAGTAATGCCAACAAGTGACTGGCCTTTTAACCATATCATCTAATCCTGCTCAGAAGAAGGTCTTCCAATAGATGTCATGGTGGTTGAAACACTCCTGGTTGATCTGCACAAGGGTTTCTATCATTACTACTACCAGTTGAACTGTACAACTGGTATCAACAGTAGATTTTCTTAAACAATGTTTACCGTGGACAAGGACTTAATGAGCCAGGTAAGTTTATTCAAACATAAAGTTAATTGGTCAGTGTTATCACGCCAATCAGACCCAATATATTTTTCACCTTGAAGAATAATCAGTTATGTAACAGTATAGATTGGCAAACTGTCTGCCATATATCTTGCATGACAAACTCATTCACTGAGCATTCTGTCTTAATTCCCTATGTGTTGCAATCATTGTGCTGGGATGCCTGATAATGTCAATGCATTAATCAAGGGGCTAGAACTCTGTGATTTCTTGAAAATGTATGAGTTTAATATATTATTAATGGTTATTTAATGTTTGTATAGCACGACAGTTGTGAACAGCAACTTAGACTAGGTCCTTGTATGAATTAACCAATATAACCCTTCAGTTCAGTGAAAACCAAAGCCAAAACTTTTCAGCATTTTCGATAACCCAAAAAGTTGATTAATTTCATTCTGGGTCAAATGAAGCATTTTATCTGACCCAAAGCTAATGTTTCATTTTGTTTCTGAGCATTTTTAACCTCCCCCCCGCCTTTAAATAAAAGCAAAGAACATGATAGGGTAGATTTACAAAACAGAGGAGGTGTGGGTGCCCTCTGCCCCCAATAAACTTTACCCAGTGGTTAGGGCACTCGGAAGGGATGTGGGATACCTAGATCTGAATCCCCACGCTGGAACAGAGACTTGAACCCAGAGTCTGCGCCCCTCCTTAATGAGTGCTCTAACCACCAGGCTATAGAGTAGTCTGGAGTGGGTTACTCTCAATCTCTTCTGTTGATGCTATTTCACTTTGTATCACTAATAAAATAATCCTTGGGGTAGGGATTTGAGTTTGGGTGTCCCATATCCCAGGTGAGTAACATAACCTTCAAGCTAAATGTTATATGGGGTAGCCGCACCATGACTGTTTGTTTGTGAATGGCTGCTAAGCCTTCTTGTGAATCTAGCCCCAAACTTACTTTTGTCTAAATTTGCAAATTGTTTTGATTGGCCTGAAACTGTATTTTTCAGTGAATAATCTATTTGTCTGAAAAAATTTGCTAAGCTCTCGGTCATTTTCCTGAGTAGTGAAAACAGAAGTAAGAGTCAATTTTTTCCTCATCTTAAGAATCTTTCTATAATTCTGGTATTATAATTGATAGGCAACTGTGAGCTAAAAAAAGAAATAAATATGTTGAGGGGTTGTGTTGACACATTGTTATCCATAAAGTGTGGAAAATCTTGCATCACTAAAGTCAATAGGAGTTTTGCCATTGACGTCAATGGAGTCAGGATTTCACCCTCAGAGCACATAGATTGGCTTTTTTTATTTTGAATAATGTAAGGTTCATCTATTTTCCTGTCCTTCCTCCCAGTTACTTTTCTCCTCTTCCTACTCTCCCTTCCTTTAATTTAAATTGCCTAGGGAGGTTGTGGAATCTCCATCTCTGGAGATATTTAAGAGTAGGTTAGATAAATGTCTATCAGGGATGGTCTAGACAGTATTTGGTCCTGCCATGAGGGCAGGGGACTGGACTTGATGACCTTTCGAGGTCCCTTCCAGTCCTAGAATCTATGAATCCTTACCTCCCTTTCATTCTTGCTCTGTCTGCTGTATCTGCCAAGCAGTTAAATTTTAAAATAGCTTTTTTCTTTTGAAGTGCTAATGCCTGCACTGATGTTTCTGTAGCGTTTAACTTTGCTGGCTGTTGTGGTTCACTTTTATTCTTTGTTTTGTGTATGTGGGTTTTTTTTAGTAATCAGGAGCAGAAAAAAAAAACATTCTTAATTACATTTTCTAGATAAAAGTTAAATCCAAGCAGCCATACAACCTCAGGCTGTGATCTTGTCAGATCTCACAAACTAAGCAGGTTGGCATTGGTTAGTAATTGGCTAGATCTCCAAGGAAAACCCAGGATACTGCTTGAAATGGTGCTGGAGATTCAGTAGTTGCCCCTCTTCCTTCTTTCTGAATCATATTAAACCATTGCATATAAGTCTTCTTTATTCACTATTCTAAATTATTGTGTAGTTTTTCTGTGAGCTGTTAAACAACTGCCACCATCCATCTCAATGGTGGCTGCTTTTCAGTACTGAACAAAATGACTCTATAAAGATGTGTGTATATATGTAATTATTATTTGTATTATAGTAGTGCTTAGAGGCCCCAACAGGGTTGGGACCCCATTTGTGCAAAGTATTCAACAGACATATAATAAAAGACAATCTCTGCTCCAGTTATTTATCTATTTAGTTATATAAATATGTTAATATATTAAATGCTTTGGGAACCTTATAGATGAACTATAAACATGCAATATTATTAAAGCAGCCATCATGTTGTGTAAATGATACGTACATTGTAAGAGATAGAAAGTTTAGAAGGGTCTCCTTTTTAGCAAGGCAAATGTTTTAATTCATGAGTGTGCTTTATATTACATTTTGGCGATTTCAGGTTTTTCCAGCTGCAAAAAAGTATGACCAATTAACAGTAAAGCCACCAGTTGTGCTGCAATAAATTTACTAAAGAACTCTGGCACTGTTAATTAGCCAACATTGCCTACCTTGTGATCCCCCAGTAAATGTATTGCCAAACTATTACATTTCCTGGTAGAAGCAGACTTTGTCATTATATAAGTTAGCTAATTAGTTGTATTTAGATCTGTCTGGTAAAAGTGAAGAAGAGGAGAGCAGGGAGAGAAATGAGGGTACAAGGGGGGGGGGGGGGGAGAGAGAACAAGCACTGTTGCCCTGGCACATTCTGCAATGATTTAACAGGTGTATGTCTTGCTGTTTACACACTGAGAATATTCATTTATTGCACTAGAATCATCAGATAGCTGGATATATAAAATTATTCTAAGGTTCACTTTTGCAAAATAACTTGAGATGTTTGGAATGCAGGAAGTGAGACTGTGTATATCCATATAACTGAATATTATCACTGCCACCATAAATATTGTTACAAACCATAGTTCAGTTAAAGACTCTGAGCTAGCTATTCAATCTCCAATACGTCCGTTTTGTGCTGCAGAGTGGCACAGGGAAATCCTCTAGGCTATCATCTTCCATGTCCAGTGCCGGTGCTGGTTAGAAGGCACACGGACTGTAGCACATTGCACACCAAAGATCCTTGGCTATTGTAATAGCCTCGAGAAGCTGTTAAGAGTCGGTGTAATTTATAACAGACTTATGGCTACTCTAATTTATGCCAGGGTCTAAGGCTAGGTCTACACTACCTGCCTGAATCGGCGGGTAGAAATCGATCTCTCGGGGATCGAATTATCGCGTCTCGTCGGGACGCGACAATCGATCCCCGAATCGACGTGCTTACTCCACCAGTGGAGGTAGGAGTAAGCGCCGTCGACGGGGAGCCGCGGAGGTCGATTTTGCCGCCGTCCTCACAGCGGGGTAAGTCGGCTCCGATACGTCGAATTCAGCTACGCTATTCACGTGCTGAATTTGCGTATCTTAAATTGACCGCCCCCCCCGTAATGAAGACCTGCCCTAAAACTGGCCTGTGGCTGCCTGCATGAGCAAGGGAGTGCAATGGTGGCTTTAATCCTTTATTCACCCTCTGCCCTGGTCCTGCACAGCTCGGTGAGACCCAAGGCTCTGGAAAAATGTCTCCCTTTTTTATATAATCTTTCATTAGTCCATACCCACTCCAATTGTTCACCCCTCCTATTTTCTCTTCTCCCTTCTTTTTCTTCAATTCAGTCTCTCAGAAGGACCAACTCAGTACAGTGGATGCAAGAGTGAGTAGATTTAAAATGGGAAATAGAATAAGTAATATGTGTGGCAGTTTTAGAAATTATCTGTTCTCAATAGGAATATCCTCATTAGCCACTGAAGAGTGAAATGATCACCCCATTTTATGAAAAGAAATTCCAGTATTCATAGAATAACACTGACATACTCCAACTAACTTGTCTGTCACTTTAATATTAATAAGAATTTCTAACTGTCTTATGACTTCAGTGAGAAAAGCCATTTCATGATAATTAAGAGGTCATGGATTACAATACCCAATTACCAAATAAATATTCGAGAAGATGCACTTCTCTGGAGTCTTTCAAAGGTTAGCACTGCATGAATACCAGATGCTGCAGATGTCAAGCCCTGAGGTTTAATACGATGAAGTTCCTGTGAGTTTTATGCAAATTTAAATCCATATTTATCTGAATAAGCTCACTTTATTATACTATTGTGAAGAAAATTTCTAAGGAAAGTAATAAAACCTTGGGCCAATAGTCCCAATAGTGTCAAAACACTTTAAACTTATTAAAAATTAAATATATATTCTACATAACATTTATATAAATATAACAATTAAAATTGATATAACAAAAGGAAATGAATAAAAAAGAATGCAATGAATGAATCAAAAAGAATGTGTTGAAATCGACATATTCCCATGAAATATTTCAATTTTGATGAAACTGCATTTTTAGATGTGAAATTTCTCTCAAAAAAATTTCCACCAACTTTTCCCTGAAGCCTAGGAATAGGTGTAGAGCACTACTGATAAGTCAGGGTTAGAACTGGTCAGAAAGTTACATGGAAAATTAAATTTATATGAAAAAGAACCTAAAATTTCAAACAAATTATTCACGTTTCATTAAATGTTAGGGAGCCAGGCTGGCAGTTTCTGAAGGCAGAAACAGAAGTAGTCATCCATTTGAATCACCTTGGTCAAACTGAATTAGGTTGTGACAACTAATAGAATAACTGTGTGTGCTTAAAATTTCATAACTGGCTTTTGCCTGAGTTATCACATTATGTATGCAGTTATTGGAAGATTGGTGGTTAGAATTACAGCAATCCCAAACGTGAGGAAAATGGTAACATTTCAGAAAGGAAGAATTTGAAAATGTTTCTTCTGCAAAAATTAATATAAAACAAAGAACATGCAATTGTCCTCTGAAGGGACAAGTAATGAAGTATTACTGTGCCAAACTTGTAGACTAAATTCATTCAGTCAAGTATGAAACGGGCTGCTTTAAGCACAAACCACAATCCAAGCTCAACTGTGGAATTGCTAGTGCTTATTCCTTTGAATATAGCCAACACCTAAAAATCGACAACAAAAAAGGAAAAAAAGAAAACATAAAACAACACTGTGCCATGTAAATTAAATTCCTCTAAGAGCAGTTTTCCCTTTTCCTCTTGTCTTTTGTTCTCTTTCCTCAGACTTTGTCCTCATTTGGCATGATGTGGGCTATATGCTCGTCAATTACCAATGTAACCCTATTGCTCCCCATCCACTTGGTGTAACCAAGGGGCAATTGGTCCTTAGGTTCTGATTCTGCAAATCCTGGGGAGAGCCCTGTTCCCACCTGGAGCCCCATTAATGTCGCTGCGGGATTCGGACCTTCGTTTGTAAGCTTTTTGGGACAAGGGGCCTGTCTCTTTATTTGGCAGCAAGCAAGGCACCATGTGGGGCAAAGGACTAGCCAGGGGTGGTGCCATTGAAGTCAATGGGGGTTTGGTCCAATATCCCCAAACCTCACCATTCAAACGAGCAAGCTGCTGGAACCCGCTCAGCCGCCCGGCCCCTCTGCAGCGCCCTGCCCGCCAGAGTCCCTCTCCAAGGGCGAGCCTGAACTTGCCCCGCGGACTAGCCCGGCTTTGCTGGAGCAGGGGTTTAGGTACTGCGCTGGATGCCCCGGCGCTACCGCCTCCCTGCCCGGGAGCTGAGCGCTACCCCCGCCCCCTCACTCCCAGCGCCTCGGCAGTCACGGTAGCCTGCTCCCCGAGAGCGGCGTGCGGGCGGGGCAGCGCCCGGAGCCCGCCCGAGCCCAGCCCGGCGGTGGCCCCGGAGCGGGAGCGGTACCTCCCAAGGCAGGGTAAGGAGGAGCCGGGCTCGCTCCGACAGCGGGTGTCTAGTCACCTACCCAGACTCCTCCCCTCTCTCGGAGCCAGGGCCGCGCTCCCCGCTGAGCGGCCCCCCTCCGCTCTGTGCCCGGCCGGCCGAAGAGCCATGCGTCCCTCCAGCAACTCCGGAGTGACCGTGCGAGCCGCCTGCCCTCCCCTCGCGCCGCGTCTCCTGCTCTGGTCACCCGCGCTGATTAATTAATCATGATGGGGCTGCTGCTGTTCCTGCATTTATCTGGAGCGGACGGGGCCACCGGCTCCAGCCGCAGCACTGTGGGGTGAAGCGACTGCGCGCCTGCCCCCCGCTCCCTCCAGCATCTGCTCCAGCTCCCAGCCCGGCATACCCTGACGCCGAGGAAGCGTCGCTCTCTATGGCTCCGGAGGAGGTAATGAGAGTAAGGACTTGCCGTAGAAGCCAGGGACTGGCTTAATCCCTGGCTCCTGTTTCCAGCAGCAGGCAGGAAACAGGGCTGGATTGGGGGGCAGTTTATGGTTGTGCATGAGTAACTGCTGCTTTTATTGCTAGAGATCCCTTGGTAGCTCAGGAAGAGTAGTAAACAGACACGCAAGTAGCCTGATGTCCTTAATCCTTTCAATAGTTAAGAATCGGCTCTCCCTGCATAACTCTGCATCATTCATTCCTACTTTTACAGCTACTGATGCTGTCAAAAACATTGTGACTTAAACCTCCGGACTTCCAGGTCACTTGAAAATATATGAAATAATAAACACAGCTAGTACATTCATAGTTCCCTGGTTACACCATAGGAATGAAAACTTGCTAATTAATTTACATACTAAGAAATTATTTGGGGGGGGGGGGGAACCACACCCCATTGCACCTGCTCCATAGAGATTTGTCATCTGAATCTAGAGAACAGCCATAAATCATGTAAAGTGGTTGCCTTAGATTATGCTTGTGAGAGCTGTGGAATTATGAATCCAAGTGCTGAATTTAAATTTGCCACTAGGAAAAGACAGACACCATTTAAACTCAGGTTAGATCCAAAGTACCTCATTTCATTTAAAGCTAAGCTGCAGTTATTTATTGTAATTCTGAAGAGAGCACTCTTGTCTTGTTCTGATACAAATACAGGTAATCCTTTTAGAGTACATAATATTGGGTAAATTGTTAAACTGTGATATTTCTCAGTCTCAAAAGTGGGTGACTAATATAAGGATTATGTTTTAGACTTAAATGCATCTTTTTATTTTGACACCTGTCAATGATAAAATGAGAATCATTGTGCTATGTTAAATTTCACTGTCAAAATTCTGGACAGTAGGCATGCAAAATCATGTTCTCCAATTTATATCATGGCTGAAAATTTGACTGGAAAAGCTGCAGCTTCCAGTATAATGATTCACTTTCTCTTTTTAAAAAAAGAAAATCTATGCCAAATGCCAAATGTATACAGACTGCCTTGATCCTCTGAATCACCCTTTTAAAATTGTAGTAAACTTCATTCTCTGTAGATTTTTGACTACTCCAAGTGAAACACTTTTAAATAGTTTTTGGTTCATGAGAATGAAATGAGATTAGCCAATATTTTGTTACTTTTTCCCCAAAAGCGATTGCATGTGAGCGCTATTTATAGGAATCTCTTATCAGTATGGCTGATATTGGTTCACTAATTGGGGAATTTGATTATAGACTGGTATAGTTCTAGAAAATCATTTGTTTCATGTTATAGTATCTTTAAGATAAAAATTTAGATTTTTTTGTTGTGACATCAGTTAAGCTTGCCTATATTTTATTAGTCATACTTGCAGATTTAAACAGATGGCTTGTGTCTGTACATATGCAAATAATATTTATGTTGGATTAATATTAGCAATCTATAATATTTGTAATAAGTGTGATTCCTATATGTAAATCTTATGGCAGGAAACAGTGAAAGTTGCAAAAACTACAAAAGTTTTGTTCTTCCAATTGTGCAAAAATACTGATGTCCGTACTGAAAAGACAAATTGTTATGTTTTGCAAGTTTATTTGAGGCACAGTGACTGAAGAAAATGCGGGGTGCTGTTGTTATAATAGAAGTGGTGTTGACCTTTCAAATAGAATCTGGTTTGACCTTTCATAACTTGCAGGTTTAATGAAGAGAGATTGTTGTCAATTAGTGTAAGTGAGGCTTCTATGAAGCTATTTGATAAGCCCAGGTATGTCGGAAGTAACAAAAATAATCACAAGTGATCTTACTACTGGACACATGTACTCTTAAAAACAAAAATGGTTGCACTAACTGTCTCATCAAAATTCAGCACTACAACTAAAGCATGAAGGAGTCAAAAACAAACAACCAAGATGTATAAAAAGGACAAAATATAAAAAGAAAATATTGAGGAGGAAAATATATTTGTGAGTTGTGGTCTTTTTGTCAAACCCAGTCACTCAAGGATTGACAGAGCACAGCAGATAGTTCATCAAATATACAGCTGTGGGGGGGGGGGGGTTAAGTTTGTCAATAAGCCCATCAAAAAGGTGGGGCACCAGGTATAGATGTGCGTGAAAAAAGGAAACTACAGGTCAAACCACTGTGAACAAGGGGGTCTTCTTTATTGGCTTCTTAGTTGGCTTGAATATCTTCAGTGGCAATTGGAAGGCAGCTGTTTTTCTTTAAAAGCATAGGGTTTGCCAAATATCATTCTGCTATCACTATCAATGGCATGCTCAGAACTGTCAGTAACATTGGAACATCCCGGGTGTTCAAAATATACACTGAGTGGTGAGCAACTCAGAGAATAACATTTTGGATATTTGGCTGGGGAATGGGGGTGATGGGAATGGTGAGGTTAGCACCATAGTTAACTTTTTATTTTTGGATATATCAAAATGTCTTCCCTTATGTGCTGACTTTTTTAAAGAAAAAATATTTAGCAATAATAATTTTTCACTGATCTAGAAGCTGATTGAATTTGGATTGAATTTGGATTGAACCTGTATAGATTGATAAGAGAAAGTAAAGTGTTCTACATGCTCTGTAGGAGTCTGGGGTGGCAGGAACATGATGTTCTATTGCTACTTTTAGTAGTCCTCTTGCTGTCACTCTGGCTGGTGTTCTGCCTGAATACGTTGCTGCACATGGTATGGAAGCTCTGGAAAAAAAAGATGATACCAGAACCACCATCCCAGTTTGAGATTAGTATCCATATAAGGCTGAAGTATAATATATGTTTGGCCACTGAAGCCTGGATCATATTATGTTGGAAATCATTTGTTTCCATTTTAATCAAAATGGGAAGTCATTGGTCAACCAGCAGCAAGGAAGGAATGTGCATGTACAGTCGTCATGCTTTACGTCTCAGACTATATTGACACCATTGGTTGATGCAATGAATCCAGGGCTCAGCAACTTGAGTAAGTGACAGTCCCATCTGGTTTTTCAACTGCTGCAACAGGTTGAGTGTTACTTTTCTTAAAAGTGTGGTGCTCCATGCCTCTTGGTGACACGTGGTTTAAAAGGAGCAGGGCAATACCAGAGGGATATTACCTGGGCATCAGCTGCAGCCATACATTTTAAGAGTGGTTGCTATGAAATATTTAGATGGCAGCATAAGTCTATAGAGTGCAATGCTGACAGCATAGGCCTGTAAGCATGAACAATTCACTATCCAGTCGCTCTTCTTGTTTTATACATTGTCACTTTTCTTGAGCATGTCTCTTCAACTTGTGCTCAAAAGGTGGTGGTGCTTTCAGGGTTCAAAACAAGCTGTTCACTTCAGCAAAACTGGAAGGAGTTCCATAGGCTTTGAGAGTGGACTCATAGGGGCAGTCAATTACAGGCTAGCAGTGGGTGGCAGTAATCTAGGGAAATAAAACCACACTGAGAATTGGAAGGCACACGCAAAGACATAGGTAATTACAAACCTGGTAGCTGGTGAGTGGTGGAATGTTAATTTTCTTATGAGCCTGTACGCGAGGCAATATGTTTCCAGGCCATCAGTCTGTTTGGTAAAATTTCCAGTCTTTGCTTGAATCTCTTGATTTGAAGAAAAGAGTAAGTCTTCTTCCATGCAAAGATAGCCTTGAAAATGTAAAAGGATATGAACCAATCGCTAGTGGTTAAAGCGTGGAGCTGATTGTTTCCTAAGCATTGTGGGTTATTAACAGTCATCCTGGTTTAGGATTTGGTGTCCAGAAAAAAGCATAACTCCAGGTCTTTGGTGTATTTTTGTGGGTTGGTGTATTTTTGTGGGGGGAGGAGGGGTTAGAGTGGTGGTGAAGACTGCGTACCGAGTTTGTGGTTGTAATCAGTGTCACGTAAACTATTGGTGAAGGCACTAGAGCCACCGCAAGCTCCCTAATAGCTAGCTGCCTGGGCCTGTCTCAGTGCCTTTGCTGAGCACCCTGCATGACCTGTGACCACAAGGAAGGGCAACTCGGTAGTATGAAAGCCGATGTGGTCTAGTTGACTAATCAAAGGCCTGAGAGCAAGGGACTAATCCCAGCTCAGGCACTGACTCTATCTGTGGCCATTGTTAAGTCACATAAGCCAGATATTTCAAACTGGGTGCCTAACTTTAGGCACACAAAAGATGGAGGTGAAATACCCTAGTTCACCCTTGTGTCTCCTTCTTCTCCCTCTACACTGTTTTTCTATCACATTCACTAGTCATGCTAGAGCTGGCTGGGAAATACGTTTTGTTCTTATGAAAAAAAGATGAAAATTTTACTTTTACTTTAGAAGATTTTTCTTCAAAAGTTTTCAGGTTTTAATTAAGAACCCCGAATAGCTTGTTAATTTTTGAAAACAATAATTAATTATTGAAAACAAATTTCCAGGTTGATGAAAAAGCCATTTTTAATTTAAAAAAAATATGGAATGAAAGATTTTGACCTGCTCTAATCAGTCCCTCTTATTCCCTTTGTTCTTTTGCCACCATCATACTACACTCTCTGTGCTCACCTTTGGCCCAGAGACTGTGAGGAGAAGCAGGAAGACCTGGCATTGGCCACTGTTGGAAGACAGGATACTGGGCTAGATGGACCTTTGGGTTGACCCAGTATGGCTGTTCTTATGTTCTAACACCAGCCCACACTTTTTTCATCAGTGGTTGCCTGCATGTGTTAGTGCGGCTGCACTGCTCGTAGGCTCACCATTTGCAGAGTGTCCAGAGTCTTGCACTTTGCATGGATCTGACTCTGGCTTTGTTGACATTAGAAACTTTTACCAGTATAGCTGTGTTGGTTAAGGATATGTTTGTTTTTTACTGACATTGCTGTGACTGCAAAAGTCCTAGTATAATTGCAGTTTTACCAGTTTACGCCATTACAGCTTATGTCCATTCGGCCAGGTCTACACTTAAAGGTTTTGCTGGCATGTTGGTTAAGAATGTGCAAAAAAAAAAAAAATCTCACCCCTCCCTACCTGACAGACCTATGCCAGCATAAGCCCTAGTATAGATGGAGTTGTACTGGCAAAGTCTGTTAGCTGGTGTAACTTATTTCATTTGGGAACTGATATAAGCTATACCAGTGAAAGAACTTTTTGCCGGTATAAGCTATGTCTCCACTAGGAGGACAACAAAGAGTCTGGTGGCACCTTAAAGACTAACAGATTTATTTGGGCATAAGCTTTCGTGAGTAAAAACCACTAGGAGGGTTTGCCAGTAGGGCTATTCCAGCAAACCCTGTCCAGTGCAGATACTGATACCAGCAAAGCCTTCCTCATGTAGACAGTACCTTTGTGTGGAAGAGGATTATCATGAAAAGGTTGCTTGTTGTGAGGCTTCCTGGGGACTTATGTCAGAGCTGGAGTGCTCCTTGAGGTGCATATGTACTGACCCATCCTGTTGTCTGTCTTACCAGCTCAGCTGGCCAGTGGCTATTCAGGTGACAATTCTCCGAGGGCTGACAAAAACCATGAGACAACATTCTGTTTGTTTTTTTTTAAACTGACAGGGACAGGCCCTGAAAATGAAGTCGTTGCGCTTCTAGCAAAAAACAGACAGTCTGTCATGAAAATCTGCTACTATACAGGATACTACATGGGGAGCTCTGGGAAATTACAGCCCAGTAAGCCTTACATTTGTACCTGGTAAATTGGCTGAAACAATAATTAAAAATAGAATGATACCTAGAATATCATGATATGATAGCAATTAACAAGCATGGCTTCTGCGAAAGAAAATTGTCCCTTGACAAAGAAAATTCCTTGAACAGATCAATAAAGTAGTGGCTAAAAAAGAGCCAGTTGATATTTGTTTGGACTTTTTTAAAAGGCCTTTGACAAAGTCCCTCATGAGAAGCTACTAAAGAAATGAAGTAGTCGTGAGGCAGAGGTAAAATGCTATCATGGATCAGAAACTGGCAACAGACAGAAAACAAAGAATAGGAATAAAAAGTCAGTTTTCATCATGCTAAAGGTAAACAGTGGGGTGCTTACAAGATTCTGTACCAGGATTGGTCTTATCCCATATATTTATTAATGATTTGTGAAAGGTGGTAAGCAGTGAGATGGCAGTTTACAGACAACACAAAATTATTCTTATTATAAAAGAACAATGGAGGATTCAATGAAACTGAAAGGGCAAATTCAAAACTATAAAAGCAAATGCTTTTTCACACAATGCACAACCAGCTTATGAAATGTATTACCCAGGGACATCTCGTGGGATGTCTTCACTAATAAAAGACCCGTGGCTGGCCTGGGTCAGTTGACTTGGGCTTGCAGGGCTTGGGCTGCGGAGCTATAAAATTTCAGCATAGACATTTGGGCTTGGATTGGAGCACAGGGCCTGAGACCCTCCCCTAAGGACATTCAGAGCATGGTGGTGCATCCCTGACCATGTTGGCTAATAGCCATTGATGGACCTATCCTCCATGAACTTATCTAGTTCTTTTTTGAACCCTGTTATAGTTTTGGCCTGTTTTGAAGGACAATAGTGGCTGGAAACAATCAATTCAGGTCACTAACCTACAGATAATACTTCCTTTGCTTAATCAATCAGTTAGATTTAAATGCAAAGCATGTTTTAATAAACCTTTTTTCTTATGTATCCAGCATATTTACAGTAGTTTTATTTAATTAATTTTTAAAAATGTTGGTTTTGTGCATTTTTAATTGAATTCAACTTTTCATCCAAAAAGAGCTTGACACAAATCACAAGTGAGAAATGCATCATTCACCATTTTCTAACTTAATAAAAATGTAAAAATTAAGAATCTGAATAAGTGTACTGACCACTATCAGAGACAGGATACTGGAGTAGAATGACCACTTGACTTATCTGGTATGGCAATGCTAGTATTTGAAGTTCACATGATAAGCTTATTATTTGTAAAACCTGAAATTGTGGTGGTCATTTATATTAATGCAGAATGGTTGTGATCATCATGGACAGTCAGAGTTATTTTTGTTTGCTTTTGGTGGGGGACAGAACAGGAGTCAGTAATTTTGGTCAGAGGCGCCAACTTTCTAATGTGCTCGACCCCTGCTCTACCGCAGGTCCTGCCTCCACTCCATCCCTTCCCCCAAGGCCCCACCCTGGCCCTGCCTTATCCTGACCTGCCCCCACCCTGCCTGTTCCTGTCCCTGCTCCCACCCCTCACTCACTCCTCCCCCTCCTCCCCAGCGCCTCCTGCACATTGTGGAACAGCTGATCGCGGCAGGCGCTGGGGAGGGAAGAGGAGGCACTGATATATGGGCGCTGGGGAAGGGGGAGGAGCTGATCGGGGGGCTGCTGAGCACCCACTGTTTGTTTTTCCACATGGGTGCTCCAGACCCAGAGTACGCACAGCGTCAGTGCCTATGATTTTAGTGGCTCCAGAATGGCATTAGTGTTGGATGTCATCTTTAGTATCAAACTTTAGCCGGTAGATGTTGGATAAATTAGTAGCCCAGGCACCTGTCCACTGGAATGAAAAAGGAGCTTTCTTTCTCCCACTCCCCTGTCAGAGTATCCTGACTGATAAGGGGAAAAGAGGAAAGATTTCTGCTACTCTCCCTTCCCCAGGACCTTGGTTGCTGCTAGAGTAAAACTGGTCTCTCTGACACTCACACACAGAAGCAGCCCTAGTTGTTTTGTTGGCCAGGATGGAAAACATTTCAGGCATCCACACGCATGAGTTGCTGAGCAAAAAAAATATCCACACAATTGAGGAGAGGGGGCCGGCCAATTAACTGATCAAGACCAGCTGCCCTCCTCTCCCCAAAAAGCCAAGCAGCACAGTGGTCCAGCACTCCCTGTAAGGGCGCGCCCAAGGTGACGAACTTGGTTGCCCACCCTTAGGTCCTGCATGCACACACACTCAATTGCTGTTTTGTTGGTCTTCCTCACCTGTGTGAGAAACTCCAGTGCTGCTTGCAGCTTTCCCTAGCAAAGTGAAATTGACATAAATGTTGTCCATTTCACTGCTGCCCAAGAAGTTCTGAATGAAAGTCTCCTGTTACTTTCAATGTAAAGGAGCTGCATGAACAGTAAGGAACTGTTAGTCTGTGGGCTCAAGAAAATCCTGTCCCTTCAGTGCACATTTAGAAGGTTACTCTACAACCAAGAACTTAAATTCTTTTAAAATAAAGGGCTAACTTCTGTACAAAATAGAAGGATTTAGGCCCCATTGGCTACTCATCTACTCTCAGGCTACGTCTTCACTGGGGGGGGGGGGGGGATCGATTTAAGATACGCAAATTTAGCTACGCGAATAGCCTAGCTGAATTTGACGTATTCGAGCTGACTTACCCCGCTGTGAGGACGGCAGCAAATCGACCACCGCGGCTCCCCCATCGACGGCGCTTACTCCTACCTGTGCTGGTGGAGTACAAGCGTCGATTTGGGGATCGACTGTTGCGTCCCGATGAGACGTGATAATTCGATCCCTGAGAGATCGATTTCTACCCGCCGATTGAGGCGGGTAGTGAAGACGTAGCCTCAGTGGTGAAGTTTTTTTTCCCCAAGCCCAGACAACAAACATATGTACTCCGTATTTATGAAATATATATGTTCAAGTGGTAAACAAAAGAGTTGGGAACACTAATAGAAAACCATAAGTACTATAAAGGCTTGGATAAATGGAACTCAAATAAAAATGTCCGTGTATTTAACATATTTTTTTCAAATGTAGTAGTTTTAATGTACTTTTGAGGTTGGTTAGTACATTGACTAGTGATATTAGTGTATTGACCTTATTTTAGTTCATGTTGACATTATAATTAGGTTTGTAAAGACTTGTCCTGGTATTGATTTGTTTCATCTTGACATTGTAACATGATCTCCGTGGAATTGCACTCTTACAATTTTGCTAGTGGCTTAAAATTAGAATGTAAACATCAAGAGAACAATACAAAAACCCTGTGTGAATGACACATTGAAAAGTCAGGACAAGATGTACAGATTCTTATCCTAAGTAGCACTAGTTTACTCTTACACCGGGGTGGGCAAACTATGTCCTGGGGGCCGCATCCGGCCCTTCAGATGTTTTAATCCGGCCCTTGAGCTCCTGCTGGGAAGCGGGTTCTGGGGCTTGACCCTCTCCACGCGTACCGTGGCTCCGCACGGCTCCTGGAAGCAGCGGCATGTCCCCCCTCTGGCTCCTACGCGTATCGGCAGCCAGGGGTTTCCACACGCAGCCCCCCGCCCCAAGCACCACCCCCACAGCTCCCAGTGGCTAGGAACCGTGGCCAATGGGAGCTGCAGGGGCGGCGCCTGCAGACTGAGCAGTGCACAGAGGCACCTGGCCGTGCCTCCACGTAGGAGCTGGAGAAGAGATATGCCTCTGCTTCCGGGAGCTGCTTGAGGTAAGCGCCACCCAGAGCCTGCACCCCTGACCCCCTCCCGAGCCCCAACCCCCTGCCCAGCCCTCATCCCCCTCTGTCCCAGCCCAGAACACCCTCCTGCATCCCCAACCTTTTATCCCCAGCCCCACCCCGAGCTTGCACCCCCAGCCTGAGCCCTCCCCCCTGCACCCCAACCCTCTTCCCCAGCCCGGAGCTTTCTCACGCCCTGAACTCCCCATTTCTGGCCCCACCCCAGAGCCCGCACCCCCAGCCGGAGCCCTCACCCCCTCTCGCACCCCAACCCCAAATTTCATGAGCATTCATAGCCTGCCATATGATTTCCATACCCAGATGTGGCTTTTGAGCCAAAAAGTTTGCCCACCCTGTCTTACATACACAACATTTACCTTGTTTAAATGCTTATACTGTTTGCTCAACACACTTCCCTGTGGGGAGCTGTCCTGCCTTTGGGAAAAAAACTTCTCCCTCCTTGTACAGGCAACACAATAGTGGGGCGGGGGGAGGCAGAGGCAGGAGTGCCTGAACACACATGGCCACATCATGTTCCTGAGTATAATCTGATCCCAGTCTGGCCCATACAGTACGTGTGACATGGGAAAGTTAATGTTACTTGTGTGAAATAATATGTATGGTCTAAACACTACATCTGTATTGTTTGTATGCATGTAATTTCCATTTTCCCCTTTAAAGTGGGGGAGAAACCCTATCCAGGCTTAAAGTTTAGAGTGGAGGGTTTGAAGTGTATAGCTCTTTAAAGTGAATGGATTGTGGGAAGGGAGGAGCCTAATGAGTCAGATCTTGGGGCGTAGATGAACTGCACAATGCATAGGTCAGGGTGTGTGGGTGCAAAGATGACACAGCTCACATTAGCACTCCTCGATACAGTTGTATGTAGGTACCTATCTTTTTTACCATGTTAGAACAGCCTAAAGGCTCTTGTCATTTACTTAGGCTCCAAATGTTCACAAGAGACTGAAAATGCCAATGACAGCTGTGACGCGCACACCCCTATTCTTTTGGCCATGCCCCTTTTATCTGCTATGTCAGTAGCAGAGAACGGGAATGGCATCTGAGTACCTACATTGGCACTGCACCGTGGGAGGATGGCCTGTATGCTTCATTGATACTCCATGCACTAGGTAACCTTGTTTAAGGGCCAGATTGCTGTGTGCCAGGAAATCTGTTTCGATATCTTGACTATTGCTTGGTTGGAGATAGATGTCTGCAAGGTTGGGTTATTAGGCCAGCGGTGCATCTATTTCCAAATGGACAGCTGTACCTTCACAATGGAGGGGGTTGGGGACTTATCGCTAAAATGAAAGCTTAACATTTTACAGAATCTTGCAAAATGCAGAGAAATCATAAATTGATGGGATCCACAATTTTCTCACATTCATGATTTTTTTTTCTTGCCCCTGATGTGAAGACATGGGTTTCTGGAGGTCTGAAGATATATGTACTTGAGGTTTATAATTTGGTATAGTATTTCTCAAAGTCTGTGTAATCTCCGTATGACTATATTGTAATGCTGCCTAAGGCCCATCAAATCACAATTCACATCCTTTAGGGTGCCCACACATGAAGTGCCTTCTAGAAAAAAATAAAGGGCTTTCTCTGTATGGCAGTCAGGCCCTCTCTAGAAGGCAGAGACACACAGAATTTTGGGAGAATGACTGAGAGCTTGTCAGCTGCAAGAAACAGCCATGAGCTGAAACACTGTGAATCATATAACAATACAATTTCCAGTCTTTGGCCTTTTTCTTGATTTCTCCCCCTCCCCCCGCCCCCCAAACCTGGATGCATCTTCTTATAGTCTGAATTTAACACTGGTAAGAGTAAATGACTTTGGTTTTTAATCTGTTTCTCTTCTTGCTTTCTTAAACGAACATCATCTTGTTTAAATGTAGTTATAATTGGGATCTGATTGTTAGCCTCTGTTCCCAGGGACACACAGATCCTTTGCTCTTGGGGACTGAGTAGGGTAGACCACAAAGGTGGCATATGTAAGCGGGGGAATGGTCCTGCTATTGTGGGGAACTTTCCTAGCTTCTGCACTACCCCGGTGAAGTGGGCTAGTGAAAGGATCTGAGTCCTCGCTCCCACTTCCTTTACCCAGAGGCCTCCCTGCCCTCGAGGACTCCCCTTCCACTCTCCTGTCTGGCAGAGTCCTCGTAACCCCGACAAGGCTGGGCCCAGGATTCCTGGGGGGCTCAACCCCCGACCCTGCTGTGGTCACCTGGGACAGAGGCTAGGGTGTCCCCACTCCAGGGTACTCTCTCTGCACTGGGCACCTCCCTGACCCACTGATCATTTCATACAATTTAAAGCAAATACAAGTTGTTTAATTAATAATTAATTTAAAAAAAGAAAAGAAAAAATGGGAAAGGTTAAAGGAAAACACATCACCCGGATCTGTGGCAGGGAACATTACAAACAGTGTCTCTGGACATCAGGGCACTTCACAGTCTGTTCCTTGTAGGTCCCAGGTCTCCTTCTCAGGCCCTGGCTGTGCTGCAGAGATGCTGTGGGTTGGACACTTGCAATGGTGGTGACCACACACCTCCGGCCTTCTTCCCAGCATCAGCCCCCCTCCCCCCCGTTGGGTTAAGATCCCCCTCCCAGTCTGGCCTACAAGGACCCTTGGCTGGGGGTGTCTTTCTGTGCTGGGCCCTTTGCCAAGGTCCCCCCCTGCTTCCTGAACTGCTTTTCTGGCCCCTCTGGATCTGGCACAGCTCTGCTCCCCAGCTCAGCTTGCGCCCCTGCTTTCTCCTTAGCTCTGCCCCACTCAGTCTGACCCAGGCAATTCCAGCTCACACAGAGGAGGGGACCCCCCTGGCCTCCTGACTCCCTGATTAGCCTACCCGCCCTGTCAATCAGGCTCAGAGGCTGAGGCTGACCTGGAGCATTGGCCTCTCCCCAATCTTTTAGTGCTGGGAGCTAGCCAACCAAAACACCCCCACTGAATGTTAGTAAGGGGGCAACAGTCCCCTTAAACATAAAATAAACCCTCAAGGCTAGTAGTGTGCAGAGACTGCCAATAACAGGGAATGACCATCTGTTTTAATGAGATGTTTGCAATCTCTCTGTTGTGAATTGTCCCAGATGCTTGAGCTCAGAAGCCTCTGTCTTGGCTGGGCAACTGGCCAGGCTAAGAAGGGAGAGCATGCAGTTGCTTCTTCATGGTATCACAAAAGGGTGGAGAGCCAGTGCACTCTGCAAAAATTTTAGCAGATAACTACAAAGCATGCTCAGTTATGATTTTTTGATTATTTAATTTCTTTTCATTCCCCATCACCAAATTTAGCCAAAAAGGTTTTATTCATGGAGGTTAACCACTGGTTAACTTTGGAGGGTGGGCAGGATTTATTTGTATATCATCTTTATAATATTTGGGATCAAAGAAGTCTTTTGCTTTTTCATCTTAGTGTTTAGCTCCTTTTAAAAAATATCTTTTCCTCCAACTTTAAATAAAACACAAACTAACACCATTTCCTTCTGGCATGAGACCAACCATGGAAAGCTTTAGACCCAAAAATATTTTTTATACAGCTTTGGTTTGTAATGGAACTTTGCACAGTGTGTAACTGAAATGGCAGCTATTACTACTGTCCAGTCGTGATATCCCAAAGCACTTTACAAAGTATAAAGAAAAATGGAAGCTAGGAAGCTGTGTAGATCTTATTTAATAGCAAAACTAAAAAATACAGTCAGTTTTTCAAACTTGAGTGCCTAAAGTTTAAGGCAATCAGAATTCTCTGAGCAGAGCTGAAGAAATATTTACTTTCTGAGGCTGAGAGAAATTGGACTAGTTATGTTCCCTGTCATAATAACTTAGCATTTATATATAGTGCTTTCTGTGTTCAAAGAACTTTGCAAACATTAATAATCTTAACATCCCTGCAAAGCATGTCGATATTATATTTGTTTTACAGATGGACAGTTTAAGGCCAACAATTTTTAGACCTGGGACCTTTAAAGTTAGGCTTGATGTCCCCTTTCCTGCTCCCCTTCCCCCCCCCCAGTGATAATGGGTTGGGTTGGTATGCTCTGCCTCTCATACTCCCCTTATCCATGATCTGTCCCACTCTGATGGCAACCTCCTTCCCTCTCTGCCAATGCCCCTGTTCTGTTTTTATCCTCATCCTCATTTTCCAGCCTTTCCAAGCTGGAAGCTTCTGCAGCCTTCCTTAGGAAGAGAGCAGTTGAGGAGTTGGCATGACAGGGGATGATGGGACTAGCAGTGTGATTTGGTATTCCTTTCCTTGTTCTCCTCCGCTCCTACCCTAGTATTAGATGAGTCCAATAAACGTAAATTTCATTGTCTCCCATCTGTGTAACCAAGCTAAGAGTTGGTGAACGAAGGTTAGAGTTTGTTGTCTGTGCTGAATGCCAAATTTTTAAAAAATGTTTCTTAATTTACAAACAGCTTGTCCGATTTAACATCAATTTCTTTTTCTGTTGACAAGCCACTCATGTGTTCAATTGACATATTGAAGTCCAACTCTGCAGGAAAAGGTCTACTTAAAAAAAAAAAAACTATAAAAATTTGCCTTTTGATTTGGGCATGGTATGGTGGAGCCAATGTCATGCTTAAAATGGAAACTCTTTTGCAATCTTTAATTCTGATGTCTCTGCCATCAGTGAAGCCATTGTAAAGACTCCACAGTCTTCAGTGAGACTACTGTCATGCTTAAATCTAAGCATGTGTTTAAGTTCTTTCCTGAATCAAGCCAGAGTGTGTGAACCTCTGCAGGACTGATCAGACTTTGCATCCTATTTCTGGACTCCACAAAGGTGGAATAGAAGAAAAATAATTTTAAATCTAGTTACTTGATTTTCTTGTATATTAATTTATATTTACAGAATTCCATTTTTACTGCTTTGGTTTTGCACCACATTATTAAATGCTGAGGCTTCTGTCTTGGCACTAGTTTTGATAACCTGTGCATCACTGATACTTTCTGGCTGTAATATTTTTTTTGTTCCCTGGGATACAACATTAATGAAGTCTCTCTGCAATGTATAGCCTCCTGTGTACTTCTAGGGGTTTCTGAGTTCAGAAACTGACATGTGCACTGGAGAATGAAGAAAAAGAAAAGGCTTATTATTTTCATACTCTACTGCATCCTCATGGTAGCGCTAAATTTCTGGATCTTAAAGTTAGACCCAGGTGTGTATCCAGCAGAAAACAAGAAATTGAGTCAGGATAACAGGCCAGATGTTTGAGTTTTCACTGTGTTTTCAACTCCCTTTTCCCTCCATCTTTTAATCAAATTGTAGAAGTTGAATATAGCTAGCAAAAGTGAATATAGACATCTTCTCATGAGCTCCTTCTTTATAGACTTTGTAAAATAATGATAGTTCAAACAATATATCAGTGATACAAAATGGAAATTTTCAAACTAGATTTTTTTTTCCCCTTGAGACCAGGGATGGGGGGAAGATTACAGTTCTGTTTTTATAGAACTGCCTGTAATGTGAATCTTTGCTAGATGAAGAGCCAGGCATTCTAAATCTCATCAAAATATCAATAAAATCCAATCCTGATGCCCGGGTATTCAGAAAAGAGTACTGCATTCTTTTTTCATTCTTGCATGGTAATACACATAGAAAATTGTGCTTTAATACTCCAAGGAATTGTTCTACTTTGCTTCTATAATGAATCAGTTTCCTTTAATCAAGTGAAAGCCAATGGGGATACACAAACATCTAACGTGGTTTTATTTTGCCCACTGGGAGATATTTGGATTAGTGCTGGCTTGCAGTAGAAGGAAATGCAGTAAAAGCATTTTTACCCCCTCCCCAAAAAAGGAAAAATACAATGTTCTCACCCCACTCCAGCAGTTAGTGTATACTTGTTATTGTGTTTCTAAAATGTTAGATCATATTCTATATTACATTTTAGTGTTCAGATAATCTATTGACATTCCAGTACCAAAAACACATTCTTCTAATCCACTCATTTGTACTACTGATGATTTTTTTTTCTATAGTGTGCATGAAAAATCAGAGACTGGGAATCTGAGCTCAGGAGTTCCTAGTGCCTGCTCTGCTATCAACTTGTTTTGTGGTTTTATAGAGCGCCAAAGGGGCTTGTCCTCATCTGTTAAATGGGGATTATCAGTCTTGCCTTCATCACAGGGATGTTGGGAGGATAAGTATATCAAACACTATTTAAGTTCTATTTCTTTCAGAGATGATTTTCCTCTCTTTATAAAGTATTCCACACACAAATCAGTTCCATACAGAAACCTATATAAAAAGAAAAAATGTTTAGATTTCAAAGAGAATAATAAAAAATAGTCAGGAAATGCCAGATTTAAGTTTGTCCACACAACCCCTGGTGTCTTGATATTATGATGCAGTCTTTAACTTAACTGCTACATACTATATTTTCCCACAGGACTCCTACCTCAGTTGTTGAGCATATATAATAATTACAATGAATGGTTGCCTCTTATATAGCACGCTTCAATGTAGATTTTAAAATGCTTTAGGAACTCCCATTTTACTGACAGGGGAAGCAAGCTGTGCAAGGTCTCATGGCAGATTGGAGACAAGACAGGTAACAGAACCCAAGTATAGTGCCCTATTCACAATGAATATGGCAGCTGTTCAGTACTTTTATCTTTATTGTTCAATGGGTGGTTGTGGGCCTCATTACTACACAACCCTTGCTTTATTCACTATCCAGTCCGTGCACTTGAAGTAAGCAGGGGTCCTTTGGGGGAAAGTATAGTATGTGACTATGTACAGTGTATTAAGGCTGAATTATAATGCATATGCATAATGAGGTAGAGCTAATGGAATGGGAGCTTCAGATTTTCAGTGCCTAAAGAAATACCTATAAGAAGGCACCCTGGGATGGGTTGGAAGGAGTGTGGAGGATAATATTATGTGGATATTGTCTCTGCGTAGACTCTCTCAAAAGGTTTGGATCCTGCTATTGAAAGTTTTAAATATGAAATCCAGTTTCAGAAAAGAGGAGACTAAACAGTAAACTAATACTTTGTGACCCCCTATAGTGAAAGTACTATGGAAACAGAAAGTGCTTTGCAAATGTTGATTAGTTAAGCCTCACAGCACCCTGAGAGAGAAAAAAATATCCTCGCTAATTTATGGATGGGGAAAGGATAGTGCTGAAATTGAAGGTGACCTGCATAGGAAAAACCTGTGCTTGCTTGTCCTTTTTGCTGCTTTGCGATGGATAAAGATGGCCTGAGGGGTTGTTTTGTTTTGTTTTTTAATTTTGTTTTTTAATTTCTGCTAGGGTTTTTTGTTTTGTTTGTTTGGTTACATTAGAAATTCAGTTCTTGTTGAGGCCAGTAGACTGGACATGATGATTGGAGAACAAGTGCGATAGTGACATCATGTTAGCAAGAGAGCTGAAAGTTAATTGAAAAAAAAGAGGCAGTTTTCAACTGTTTAAAACTGTTATGGTGTGTGGCGGGGAGAGGGAGTTAAACACCTGTCTAGCCCTTCAGTGATTGATGCCGAATAAAAGGAAGTCTGTTAAAGATTCAACACGTGCATATCTTCAACTAAGGTGTTAGAGCTCTTAATAAACATGTTTTCAAGACCGCATTATGATCCCACAAGAAAAACCAAGGAAGACCAGACTTGATGCTCCTTTTTCTAAAGTAAGAATAGGGAGGAGGGGAAGCTCAGGCTGTCTTTATAAATCAGCAAAAAGGGGGGGAGAGAAGCCCAATTTAAAAAAAAAACCCTTTACAATCAACTTTAAGTGACTTGACCAATTTCACACTGGAATTTATGGCAGAACCAGGAATACAATAAAGATTTCAAAGCTTCCAGTTCTGTTCTTTACAGGAGAGGAGGGATGGTTTTGTAGTTTAAATATAATACTTTTGTTTAATTCTCATGCATTTAAATATGTAGTTACATTTTAGTAGATGTTGCATAGTGTAAATATATTGAAGGAAAGTGTAATAAGTTAATCATAATATCGTACAGTTGTATTGTTTTGACATTTTTCTAAGACATGTTTTTCTTTCTTGTTTATTTGCTGTTTTTCTATTATTTATAGTTGCAGTTTTTTCCAGCTCACCATTTTGGTGTACTTTACAACACTGTCACAGCTTTTTTTTTTTGTCCTTATTTCTTTAGTCACTTGACACCTATTTGTGCTTTTCTATTTCTCTCGACGCTTTACTGTCCATTTCTTCTTTTGATTCCCTGTTGCCATCCTTCACTATCTTCCAGTCTTCCAGCTTGCATTATACAGGAGGTCAGTCCCTTCTGGCTTCAAAATAATCTTTAGGCTCCTAAATACCTTTAAAAATCTGGTCGTTAGATCGCTTCCAGCCCTCGTCTCTCAGTTTAATTCCACCTGGGTTTTTCAACCACATAAGGACAACTTTAAACTATAAAATCAATATGTTCTTGCAGTAATTTGTTGAAAATACCACCATAGGCTTTTCCAGTCTTCTGTCAGGAGACTCCAAAGTACAAAACTACTGGTGTTGCAGGCCATTCCAGAACATGCACACACAGTGAAAAGCAGTTTCTTGTCCATTTTCAGTGGACTTGCTGGATATAGTGGAGAGGCAGATGGGCCCAGATTCACAAAGGGATTTAGGCGTTGAAACGCTCACTGTTGCGATACTGAACTTTTGAGCACCTAACCACCTAGTAGAATCCACAAACCCTGAGGGGCCTAGGCTCCCTATACAACACGTGGGGTCGGGGAAGAGATGTGCCCAAGAATGAGATCCACAAAAACTAGTGTGTAGGAGGAGGGGTCACAAAAGCTAGCCAATAGCAGATGCTGAGGAAAGGGGTGTATCCTAAGTCACCCCTCCCCCCTCCCTCTGTGAGTTAGGTGAGTAAGCGTAGGCTGGAGGGAGACCCCAATCTCCAGTTGGGATCCACAGCAGGGAAACATCTTCAGGAGCGAGGCACCTAAGCCATTTCTTGCAAGAACTCAAGTGCAAGATGCAAATTCCGTGCAAGATGCAAACTCAATGCAAAATGGCGGAGGAAAGAGGAGAAGTCCTTCTAATCTTTAACCCTATGGTTAGGGCACTCAGCCAGGCTGTGGGAGACACTGGTTCAATTCCCTCTTCAGCCTGAGAAGAAGGGTGTTCTACCCTCAGATGACTGCCCTGACTACTGGGCTACAGGGTTATTCTCACTATCTCTGCCTGGCCTAATTCATATGTAATTATTTATCCAGTGGAAGAACTTCAACAGGAGAGATTGAGGAAGATCCACATCAGAATATCCCAGAGCCAGTGGTTAGGGCACTCACCTGAGAAGTGGGAGAGCCATGTTCAAATAAGGTAGCCTACTGTCTCTTTTCCCCCATCCTCTCCCACAGCCATTTTATGTGGAGTTAGGCATGCTTTGAGAACACTGACCAAATTGGGCCCTGCAGGTGAGATAGCAGCAGGAACACCTATTTTCACCTGGTTTGAGGATCCCGTTGGGGCTTAGGTGAGAGAGAGTTGCCTAGGTACCTAGACTGAGACATTGTGTGCCCAATAGCAGCAGCAGAAACATAGGCACATAAGGGACTTCACTGGCAAAAATTTAGGTTCTGAGGGACTTAAGGCGCCTCCAGATTTAGGGGGCAACCAAGCAGGAGTTTTGAGGATCTCAGTTGTGCCTGAAATGGGAGTTAAGTGTCTTTTTGTGGATCTGGGCCTAGGTCTTCTTCTTTTACAGAACAAGTAATTTAATGTTGACTTTGGGGAAAGACTTGACAAAAGTAGAATTGGACATTTGGAAAAGCAGTGTGAGAGCTGTCAAAGAAAGGTCAGACTAATTATTTGGATTGCCTGACAGTATTGCCACTGGAAAAGAACAAGACTTAAACATCTTGGCCTACATTTTCAAAAGTGACTACTGATTTTTTGGATGCTTCAGTTTTGGGGTGCCAACTGCCACCTTAAAGGGGCCTGGCTGGCTGAAGTATTCAGCACTAGCCCTCTGCAAATTAGGTCTCTTTAAGGTGTCTCAAGTTGGGAGCCCAAAATTATTAATATTTTTTTAAAATGTAGCCCCATATAACTACACATTTTAAATCTTCGTTTTTAAATTGATATTGGACTTTTTGCTTTTTCTAACATGTTTTCATAGACTTGATCAGCTACATGTAAATAGCAGAAATTATTTTACTGAAATGCTGTACCCCTGTTCTGCCTTTCATTGAAGTAAGGCAATGCTAATTGATTGCTTAGACCCCTCTTTAGATTTATAATTGAGGTGCAATCATTGCTAATTAATAAAGCACCTGATTCCATGAGATACTTAAGCATGTGCATAATTTTAAGCATGTAAATAGGCCCATGTAAGTAAGTAGAATTATTCATGTGATTAAATTTATACAGTTCATGGAATTGATGCCAAAACTGTATTAAACAAAATTTGATGTGTCTTCTATAAAGGTAGAGGTGAAAGCAGTCCGGTCCAGCATATCGGCAAGAGCTGGTATGCTGTGCCAGACTGGACCGGCTTCTCTGGCAATGATTTAAAGGGCCCGGGGCTCCCTGCAGGGGCCAGAGGTCCGGGACCTTTAAATCTCCGCCGGAGTTCCAGCAGCCGGGCTTGTGCGGGGATTTAAAGGGCCCGGAGCTCCTGCCACTGCGGGGAGCCCCGGGCCCTTTAAATCACCGCGGGAGCCCTCTCCGTGGTGGCCGGAGCCCAGGGCCCTTTAATTTGCCCCTGAGCCCCGGGGCTCCCAGACGCCTCTGCAGCTGGCAGCTCCGGGGTGATTTAAAGGCCCTGGGGCTCCCAGCCAGAGCCTGGAGCCCCAGGGCCTTTAAATCTTAAAAGGCCTGCCTCTTCCAATTGAGGGCACAGCCCCGCTCAGGTCTCCAGCATACCGGAAAGTCCTTTAAGTTACTTTCACCCCTGTATAAAGAGTTAGGTGGAAAATGTAAACCTGTGGAAAAATAAAAGGATGGCACATCAAATTAAAAAGAAGCTTAGTGGCAGAAAATCAGCATCTCCAAAATCTTTTCAGGCTGGAAACAATCTATCAGCTTTTAATAACTTTTAGATGAAGTTTGGATTGTAGAATTGAAAGAAATTAGGAGGAACAATGTGGTCACATTTTGAACAAAAGATTTTAGGCCAGTTAAATATACAGGCTCAGAGCTGTCAGATGCAGATATGGAATAGAATGACTCTTGGGTCAAATATTAAAAATTAAAAATATCTAAATGGAAAATATTAGAGCATACTAACCAGAAGAAGGATGTGAAGGCTTAATACATTAGAAAAATCTCTAATGTATTAAGCATTATTTCACTACAGCTCTATGGTGGTGGGGGCAGAGAAATTCCTAGAAGAATATGTTGGAAGTGATAAGTGGCTATTACGGTGATAGCCAGGACATGTCTACATGGGGATGCTCAGGAAAGTTGCACCAAATTTACTGATAGTGGAATTTACAGCTAGTTAAACCCCTGTGTGGACTCTGGCACATTCAGAAATAAAGTGACTGTAGTTCACTTTAGTTTAATTTACAAAGTGGCCACTTTACTTCTGAATTGGAGCATCCGCACATGGATTTAATGCACTTTAACTAATGCACCTCAACTTAACTTTCCTGAGTGTACCTGTGTAGACGTGCCCTCAGACCTTATCTAGCCCCCTACAGTGCTAGAAACTGTGTACTATTGTGTGTTTGAGTAGTTAGTTAATTTATGCGTCAAGTCACTCAATTCAATTCACTGCTGATGCAAGAGGAGATAACTTAGTGGGACTGTACCCCCTTAACCCAAAGGTGAATTTGGCCCATTGTGTGTAATTCCTTTTCAAGAGGTGAGATGGAGAGTAAATCAAATAATACATATAATATAAAAAGAGTGTACTGGTCTCTCTGGTAGGTGAAGCTTTCTCTGCTATTTCACAGCAAAAGATACAGAACAAATCCTCATCCATCTTCCTGGGTTAAGTTTTGGTGTTTTAATAGGTCTAGCTAAGACGAGTGACAAGAATTAACCCAGAATGTCTGGTTATGTATGTTCCGACCCTGCTCTGACCAAAGTATAAGCACCGTGAGCTTGATTTTTCTGTAGCAATCCAGCTGCTTTATGCTATACCAATGTAGAGGACCTTTGGGTATGTCTGCATGGCAGGTCGGGGAGTGATGCTCAGACCAGGTAGACAGACTCATGCTAGTGGGGCTTGACCTAGCATGCTAAGAATAGCAGTGTGGAAGTTGCGGCTTGGGTGGCAGCTTGCATTCTCAAGCCCACCCGACCCCCAAGATCTGAGCTCAGGTGGGTAGCCTGAGTCTGTGCTGGAACTGCAACGTCCGCACTGCTATTTTTTAGCGAGCTAGCTCAAGCTTCACTAGTGGAAGTCTGTTTACTGGGCTGGGAGGCTTGCAATCAGCTGAAGTGGAGACATACCCTCTGTGACTGGCACAGAGCAGGCATCAGGACTCTGCCTCTGTCCCCCTGACAGCCCCCAGCATAGGAAGAGTGGCCAGAGCACACTGCACTCCTTCTGTTTTAAGGTGCCCATGGACTCCTTTGCTCTGCCCACATTTCTGTGCACAGAAATGGAACAATTGAGAATCAGGGCCTCTGTATTGAGAGAAAGTCACTTTTTCTGGGGCCTGGTTTTACTGGTAACTCAAATGAAAACATATGCCCCAAACCCGGCCGGTTCTTTGGAAAGACCCTTCTGCCTAAAGGGCTGCTCCCACCTCCTCCATATGGTGAGCTAATGAGCTACATCTTCCATATTGAGTAGTCAGGAATTAGCTGGCAGTTTTATGCAGGATTCCATCACAGCATGGGTCAACAGAAGAGCCTGGCCATCCTGCTACTGTTATCATCAGTATAATTAAGCTGGGCAGAATTTGATACTTTGTAAAATTTCAATGGATAATATCAATATTTATCTTAAGCAATATTTTTATTTCTACTGATTTTTAAATTTTCACAGTTGTACAAAATTATGGGTTTTAAACATTTTTTTTTCAATTTTTATCAAATTTTCCCAGTTGTGGGAATTATAGGTGGTCAGACAATAATTATTTAATGACAGTAGAAGCTGAGATTCAAAAAGGTAGTTTTATAACCGTTAAAACACAAATTGTCAACATTACGAGTCAAAATATACAAAGTTTATATATCGAATCAAACTCTTAAGAAGTTCTCAAGCAGCATCTTTCTTTTCCTATCTGTATATTTTGATTTTTTTTCAATGGCAATATTTTTTGTTGCTCTGTGTGAAATCTATGTTTATCAACATTTACCAATCTAATTCTTCCATGCCTACATATAATGCTTGATTGCTGAAATCAGTCTGAAGTCACACATCTGCAATAGCCATAGTTAAGACTAGTTCAACAATTGCAGAAGCAAAGCAGGGTCAAGCATGGACAGGGCCGGTGCAAGGAAGTTTCGCGCCCTAGGTGAAACTTCCACCTTGCGCCACCCCCCCACCCAGCTAACCCCGCCCCCCGTGGCAGCTAATCACGCCCTCCCACTCTCCCCACCAGAGGGGCCCCCCCGCGGCAGCTAACCCCGCCCGCCGCAGCAGCTAACCCAGCCTGCCACCTCCCCCGCCACACCCAGGGAGCCCCCCCGCAGCACCTACCCCCCCTCCATGGCAGCTAACCCAGCCCGGGGAGCCCCCTCCCCCCATGGAAGCTAACCCCGCTTGGGAGCCCGTCCCAGCTCACCTCCGCTCTGCCTCCTCCTCTGAGCATGCCGGCACCGCTCTAATTCTCCTCCCCTCCCAGGCTTGCGGCGCCGATTGTAGGAGAATTAGAGTGGGGGCTGTGCGCTCAGCGGAGGAGGCAGAGTGGAGGCGCTCTGGGGCGGGGAGTGGTTCCCCTGTGCACCCCACCCTGTTACTGCGGGCAGCCCTTCCCGCGCCCTTCTCCCTGCCCCAGCTCACCTCCACTCCACCTCTTCGCCTGAGCGGGCTTTTAGGCCCTAGGTGGCCGCCTAGTTCGCCAAGTGGTTGCACCAGCCCTGGTCATGGACAATACTTGGATTGAACATGCTGGACAGGAATGCAGCATGTAGGAGTGTAGTGGTGGTGGTGATGATGATGATGATGATGGATTATCTCTGCCTGACTCAGTACTGAACGAATGCCTTAGCAGGATGTTAGAGGTGAATATGCTGTTGGGGTTCCATAGCTCAAGTGTTAACCCCAGTGCCCTGGCTAAGTTTTGGTTTAGGTAACTATATTCTGCCTACCTAAACTACTGTGTGTTTCTGTATTCAGTTAAATTGGGTAGAAGGAGAAAGGAAATTGCCAACTGCACAGGGCGCACAGAAGCAATTCTACCGCCGTATTATTACTATTAATAATAAAAACAAAACCTAAAGCAATAAAGTTGATCCTGCTTCATTTATGCACTATTTTTATTTTAACCACTGGAATTGGTTTTCAGTGTTTTATGGTAGATTCTCTCATCAGAGCTCACTGATGTTATTGTTTGTCCCCTTTGTCTCTGCTCTGGGCTTGTTGGTATCTTGAATAATTTCTGTATTTAGCACTCTCTAATGCTGGTTAGGGGAAACAACGTATCTCTGTGGCCTTGAAGCGTCTGTTCTTCGTTTTTAAATGAAGCAACTAAACCCCAACAAAGGGAAAACTGCACTTCTTCAAAAAGCTAATGGTGAAGAGGAAAAAAACAGTTTCACAAAATGAATGGCATCAGCTTTTCATTGTATGCGCATCAGCAATAAAAGTCCAAAACTGACAGTCATTTATGTCACCAAGCACTACAGTAGTATTGGGTGCTCACATATTGTGGTGGTGGAGGGCAAAATGAGTAGCTAGATGGATAGACAGATGGTATTTTTATTTATTCTCCTTGCTGTAGTCATCAAGGCTGCAAATTGTTTAAAGTTTTAATGGGGTGAAGTACTGAGTAAAAATAGAAGAACAGGAGTACTTGTGGCACCTTAGAGACTAACAAATTTATTAGAGCATAAGCTTTCGTGGACTACAGCCCACTTCTTCGGATGCATATAGAATGGAACATATATGCATCCGAAGAAGTGGGCTGTAGTCCACGAAAGCTTATGCTCTAATAAATTTGTTAGTCTCTAAGGTGCCACAAGTACTCCTGTTCTTCTTTTTGCGGATACAGACTAACACGGCTGCTACTCTGAAACCTGAGTAAAAATCTTTTTTTTTCCAAGTGCTAATATAGACAGGTGCAGTGATATTCACTCTAATTAATCAAAATCTAATTGTAACAGAATCTTGATCCACTATTTTCCTAGTATTTTCTTCCTTGAGACTTTCCCCATTCTGTGTAATTTTGCTGTGTATAGCCTGCATTAAACCGAATGCAATCTGGTTCACATCTCGATGATACTGAAAAGTATCTTAAACAACAGATGATATTTCAAAGATATGGTGCATCTTTCCGATAAATAGATTTCTTTCTTCCACTAGATTGAGTTAAAGATACAGCAGCTCTTGAATGAATGCAAACTTTTATATTGGGGGATTTGCAGACCCAGTATCTGAGCAAGTTCATGTGGGTGGGGAAGATCTCAAATTGTAGATGGGCTGGAGAAAATAACAAGTACAGATCATGCTCCATTTAAAGTTGTGCAATGCTTCGCTATAATGTGGTTTGGCTGCCCGCTTTGTCCACAGCTGGCAGCCCCCCCATCAACTCCCCTATGCCCCTCCACACACTGCCTCCTGCCTGCTGGCAGACCCCGCAGATCAGCACCTTCTCCCTCCTCCCCCCGCCTCTTGCCCACAGCAATCAGCTGGCTTGCGGCGTTTAGGAGGGAGGAGGGAGGAGCGAGGACTCGGCACGCAGGCTCCCCCTCCCTCCCCTGCCTCCTGAATGCTGCAAACCAGCTGATTGCCGCAGGCAGGAGACAGGGAAGGGAGGGGGAGCCTGTGCCAAGTCCTCACTTCTCCCTCCTCCCTCCTGTCCCCTGAACGTCGCAAACCAGCTGATTGCTGCAGGCGGGGGGAGTGAGGAGTGCGTACGCGGCACACCTCCCCCCTCCCTCCCCTGCCTACTGCCCATGGCAATCAGCTGGCTTGCGGTGTTCAGGAGGCAGGGGGAGCCTGCGCGCCATGTCCTCGCTCCTACCTCCTGCCTCCTGAACACAGCAAGCCAGCTGATTGCCGCTGGCAGGAGGCAGGGGAGGGAGGTGGGAGGAGGAAGGATGTTGCGTGCGGACTAAAGGGGGAGGAAAGGGGGGAAGAAGAAACTGGTTAAGGGTGGGGACTTGGGGGAAGGCAGGGCCGGCTCCAGGCAGCAGCGAACCAAGCAGGTGCTTGGGGCGGCCAATGACAAGGGGCGGCATGTCCGGATCTTCAGCGGCGGGTCCCGGCAGAGATTTAAAGGGCCCGGTGCTCTCCGCGGCGGCCAGAGCCCTGGGCCCTTAATTTGCCCCTGAGCCCAGGGGCTCCCAGCAACCTCTGCAGCTCGTAGCTCCAGGGTGATTTAGCTGCTGCTGCGCAACGTGCTTATCCTAGCCTACAGCACTTTCAGCCTCCTTGCCTGCCTCACTGTCTCCAGTGCCAGTGGGCTGTGCCTGTGTGGGGTAAGGTGGGGGCACCTCCCTACTATAGTACTGTACTGTATGGCAAAAAAAAAATCCCTGGAACTTAACCCCCCCTCCATTTACATTCATTCTTATGGGGAAATTGGATTCGCTTAACATCGTTTCACTTAAAGTTGCATTTTTCGGGAACATAACTACAACGTTAAGTGAGGAGTTACTGTACCAGCTTTTTCATGCTGCAATAAGCAAGATAATAACTGAAGAAACAAGGTCAGAGCTGGAACATTTCAAAGAGGTGAGGATCTAAGCAATTGTCTCTAGAGAACCAACAAACATTATCTACAAAGAACAGTTTAGGAGGCATCCTTAGGGCCCAAGGACAACTTTAGCTTATTGGGAAGAAAGTTATGTTAAAACTTGTCACAGCAATCTTAGTAGTCTTTGAAGGACCTGTTCCCATTGAAATCAATGGGAGTCTAGCCAGGCACTTGAATGGGAGCAGGACTGAGCCCCGTGCACCTGATTTGTTGCGACACACTAGTGCAGCAGGAATTATAACCAGCCAAGGAAACCCAACACATGTTGAACTGTTAAGAATTTTTTCCAAACTGGATGACACTTTGGCATGTGTTCTGTGCATGGATCAGATAGCTATGATGAAGGCATAGAGGGAATGGATTTTAGCTGATTTTGGTAACAAGTGAAAGATTTTCAAATCTGTTCTGTAGGTGGTGTGCATAATAATAATGTGTAGCAACCAAACCCGTGTTGTGATCCATGCCATTTTCATTCTGCTTTGTGTACATGTGGGTGGGTAAAATTAGTTTTAAAATTTAGCCTGAAAAAGCACCTCTAGCTTGTCTTTTTCTCTAGTTGTATTAATTTCCTTTTCCCTACACCCAAACAATTATTTTAGGAATATATGTTAATTTCAAGATCAATCACTGTAAGTGCCTTCCCATTTTTACATATGTAAAACTTGTTCCCAGTGCATCTCATAGCTTTAGTTTCTTGATGAACAATTCTAGTAAACAGAAAACTTTTCACAACATAACTCCAAAAGGGCTTATTCAGATTTAATTAATTTCTGAGGAATGGAATGTTCAGAAGAAATATTTCTTTCCTGGTTCATTGATGAGCAAGCATCAATACCAGGAACTCCTCTGTCACTAATAGCAGGAAGCCTGGTTAAGACCATAGACATTTAAGTACTCTAACTCTCTTACAAAAAAGACACATTTCACCTTTGCATTTTTTTGTGGTTCTGACACTGTAAAGAGCAAAATTTAATCCTCTTTGCTTTAGTGTCTCTGTGTGCACCCATTTTGTTTGAAGAATTACTTTGCTAGTTCCCAAAAATCTAGGACAGAAAGAGTGTGTCAAATCCAGGACTGATGTAAGTGCAGGAGCGTCGCAGCTTTTCTGCCGCCCGAGGCGGCGGAAGGTCCCGCCCCGAAATGCCGCCCCCCACAAAGGCGGCGGAAAGTCCCGCCGCCGAAATACCGCCACGGTCGCCACCCCCCAAATTGTAGTGCCAAAGGGAACCGCCTAGGTTGCCTAATGGGTTGCGCCGGCCCTGTGTAAGTGGCTATAATAACTCTATTGAATATATTAGATTTCCACATGTATTAGATTTTTTTACTCTAAGGACTGAATTTGGGCCAATATTTTGTTAGCTCCTCCTGGACTCTAATGAAATCTTACAGCAGCAAATGTTGTTTTGGGTAAACTATGAATTGTTTTATAGAAGCTTTGCAATGGCTGGTCCAAACTTAGAGATTGTTCTCTTTCACAAACCATTACTTAGCTTAACTATTGGTCCTTCAGAATATTCTGCCCAGATGGGCAGGATCCCCTGGGAGCATAACATGAAGGGCAAAGGGGTCCAGGAGAGCTGGCTGTATTTTAAAGAATCCTTATTGAGGTTGCAGGAACAAACCATCCCGATGTGTAGAAAGAATAGTAAATATGGCAGGCGACCAGCTTGGCTAAACAGTGAAATCCTTGCTGATCTTAAACGCAAAAAAGAAGCTTACAAGAAGTGGAAGATTGGACAAATGACCAGGGAGGAGTATAAAAATATTGCTCAGGCGTGCAGGAGTGAAATCAGGAAGGCCAAATCACACTTGGAGTTGCAGTTAGCAAGAGATGTTAAGAGTAACAAGAAGGGTTTCTTCAGGTATGTTAGCAACAAGAAAAAAATCAAGGAAAGTGTGGGCCCCTTACTGAATGAGGGAGGCAACCTAGTGACCGAGGATGTGGAAAAAGCTAATGTACTCAATGATTTTTTTGCCTCTGTCTTCACGCACAAGGTCAGCTCCCAGATTGCTGCACTGGGCAGTACAGAATGGGGAGAAGGTGACCAACCCTCTGTGGAGAAAGAAGTGGTTCACGACTATTTAGAAAAACTGGACGTGCACAAGTCCATGGGGCCGGATGCGCTGCATCCGAGGGTGCTAAAGGAGTTGGCGGGTGAGATTGCAGAGCCATTAGCCATTATTTTTGAAAACTCATGGCGATCGGGGGAGGTCCCAGATGACTGGGAAAAGGCTAATGTAGTGCCCATCTTTAAAAAAGGGAAGAAGGAGGATCCGGGGAACTACAGGCCAGTCAGCCTCACCTCAGTCCCTGGAAAAATCATGGAGCAGGTCCTCAAGGAATCAATTATGAAACATTTAGAGGAGAGGAAAGTGATCAGGAACAGTCAGCATGGATTCACGAAGGGGAAGTCGTGCCTGACTTACCTAATTGCCTTCTATGATGAGATAACTAGCTCTGTGGATGAGGGGAAAGCAGTGGATGTGTTATTCCTTGACTTTAGCAAAGCTTTTGATACGGTCTCCCACAGTATTCTTGCCGCCAAGTTAAAGAAGTATGGGCTGGATGAATGGACTGTAAGGTGGATAGAAAGCTGGCTAGATCGTCGGGCTCCATGTCTAGTTGGCAGCCGGTTTCAAGCGGAGTGCCCCAAGGGTCGGTCCTGGGGCCGGTTTTGTTTAATATCTTTATTAATGATCTGGAGGATGGTGTGGACTGCACTCTCAGCAAGTTTGCAGATGACACTAAACTAGGAGGCGTGGTAGATACACTAGAGGGTAGGGATCGGATACAGAGGGACCTAGACAAATTAGAGGATTGGGCCAAAAAAACCTGATGAGGTTCAACAAGGACAAGTGCAGAGTCCTGCACTTAGGACGGAAGAATCCCATGCACTGCTACAGACTAGGGACCGAATGGCTAGGTAGCAGTTCTGCAGAAAAGGACCTAGGGGTCACAGTGGACGAGAAGCTGGATATGAGTCAACAGTGTGCTCTTGTTGCCAAGAAGGCTAACGGCATTTTGGGCTGTATAAGTAGGGGCATTGCCAGCAGATCGAGGGACGTGATCGTTCCCCTTTATTCGACATTGGTGAGGTCTCATCTGGAATACTGTGTCCAGTTTTGGGCCCCACACTACAAGAAGGATGTGGAAAAATTGGAAAGAGTCCAGCGGAGGGCAACAAAAATGATTAGGGGTCTGGAGCACATGACTTATGAGGAGAGGCTGAGGGAACTGGGATTGTTTAGTCTCCAGAAGAGAAGAATGAGGGGGGATTTGATAGCAGCCTTCAACTACCTGAAGGGAGGTTCCAAAGAGGATGGAGCTCGGCTGTTCTCAGTGGTGGCAGATGACAGAACAAGGAGCAATGGTCTCAAGTTGCAGTGGGGGAGGTCCAGGTTGGATATCAGGAAAAACTATTTCACTAGGAGGGTGGTGAAACACTGGAATGCGTTACCTAGGGAGGTGGTGGAGTCTCCTTCCTTGGAGGTTTTTAAGGCCCGGCTTGACAAAGCCCTGGCTGGGATGATTTAGCTGGGAATTGGTCCTGCTTTGAGCAGGGGGTTGGACTAGATGACCCCTTGAGGTCCCTTCCAACTCTGATATTCTATGATTCTATGATTCTATGATTCTTCCTGCTGGCTTTCATTTACATCTACATAAAAATAGTATGTAGTTGCAACATGAAATAGCTTCTCATTTTATTTGGAAGTTGCTTTCAGCCATGAAGTTTATTTTTACATAGCACAGTGTGATCATATGCATAAGGGCACCACAGAGTATACAGTATAATTCAGCACCAGGAAAGGACCAAATGGAGCCAATATTTGAATTAGTGTCAGTGTTGATTTTTTTTTAAATCTGCTAGTAGCTAGTAAGCTCCTTCATATTGTATCCTCCATAATTTTTGATGAAAAGTCTAAAAGAAAATAATAAAATTGTGGGTGTTTTTAGAAGAAAATTGGTTTACCTAATTCAGGAGTTATTCACACAATATATGTGGGATGTATACAGGCAGCTTCCTCTCACAAGTAGAGGAGACAAGACCACAGTTGATTTAGCTGCACTTTATGAAGATAAATCTTCCAAACAATGCTATTTCGATAGTAGATTCCTTGCTCCAGTAATAGTAGATTCCTTGCTCTGAATTCATGTATAAAGTGCTAATGATCAGCTGCAGTTTGCCTGTAATGTAAAACAAGTCTCAAATATCAATAATGCTCACATTTTTCTTGGAGAAGGGTAAATGTGAACAGATAAAGCAATTTCTTAATGGCCATTACACTACCACAAAAATATATCTCTGTTCTAAGTGACTTACTGTATTGAGAGAGTTCTAGAATCACACAGAATATCTTGTATACAAAGCCCTGAAGAAGAGCTCTATGTAAGCTCAAAAGCTTGTCTCTCTCGTACCAACAGAATTCTGTCAAATCAGTGGCGGATTAGCCACTGGGCCAATGGGACCAGTGCCCAGTGGCCCCAACCAATTGAGGGGCCCCGGAAAAATGGCCCCTACCTGCTCTGTTCCACCCCACCCCGCCGCTCTTGCTAGGGAGTGGGGTCAGGGCACTGGGACTTGTCCCGCTCTGCCCGCCCACTCTGGCCGGGGAGCGAGGTCAGGGCACAGGGGCTTGCCTCGCTCTGTCTGGCACTCCTGCCGAGGAACGGGGTCAGGGTGCAGGGGCTTGCCCTGTTCCGCCTGCCTGGCACTTCTGCTGGGGAGTGGGGCAAGCCCCCGCGCTCTGACCCCGCTCTCCAGCAGGAGCACTGGGTAGGTGGAGCGGGGCAAGCCCCCGTGCCCCGACTCTACTCTCCAGCAGGAATGCCAGGCAGGTGCTGCAGGGCAAGCCCACACACCCTGACCTCACTCCCCGGCAGGAGCGCCGGACTAGTGGAGTGGGGCAAGCCCCTGCATCCCGACCCTGCTCCCTGACAAGATCACCTGGGGTTGGGGGAATGGCAGGTGGAAGGGGTGGGTAGGGCCCAGGACCCCACAAAACTGACCACTTGCTCTGGCCCAGCAAAATTGTATTCTGCCTCTGGGTCCAATAAAAGATATTACCTCACCCACCTTGTCTCTCTTGTATACAAAGAAGCAGTCACAAATTTAGCTTAGTGGGGAAAGTCCTTTTCCACTGGCACAGTTTCACTTGCTTTCACCATAACCGGAAAACAGTTTTGACTCGTGAAAGTGCTGTCATCTTCCCCGTATGGCGGTGCTGTAATATGTTGAAAGGATAAAGCCAATTGACCTATCAAATCACAATAGGGTTGCCAACTCTCTAATTGCTGAAAACTGGAAACCCCTGCCTGATCTCTTCCCCTGCTCTGCCTCCTCCTCCCCCCCCCCGCCCATCACTTGCTTCCCCCTGGAGAGCTGGGCTGAGAGGAGCTGATGCAGAGCCTGCCTGCCCAATTGGGGTACAGCAGTTGGGCTCTGGCTCAGGAAAGGTTGGTCCTCGGAACGAGGGGCCGGGGGCAATTGGGGCATAGTGGGGCAGAAGGAGGTGTTGGATCCCGGAGTGAGGGGCTGGGGGAAATTGGGGCACTGTGGGGCAGTGAGGGGGTGTTGGCCATGGAGCGAGGGGTCAGCATGGGGTTGGTCCCTGGAGCAAGGGGTTAGGGTGGGGGCAATCAGGGCACAGTGGGGCGGATGGTCCCCGGAGGCTGAAGTTGCGGGTTTGGGAGCCAGTTCTCTCTGTCAGCAGCTGAGCAGCTCCTCCAGGCAGCAGCTGCTGCTTTTCCCGCCCTCTCGGAGGGGAGGCTGATTGCAGTTACTCTGGTAACTGGACTTTTAGTGTCTGGTCAGCATACTGACCGGACACTGCCAGGTCCCCTTTTCGACTGGATTTTCCAGTTGAAAACCAGACACCTGGCATCCCTAACCCACAAGTCCGCTTTAAGAAAATCAGCAGTTTACACAACAATGAACAAGTACAAGAATCTTATAAAAAGTCTTGTCTTGGAAATGGTGTTTTCTGCTTGGTTTTTTATGTCATTTACATGCTCATTATAAACAGTAGGGCAGAGTGTGACATTCCACCAACCACTTGTGTTTTGCAATGCAGAATATAGGTGCCTCAATATGCAATCTGTTTGGCTCCCAACTTCTATTTTAGAGCAACCTTTACTTAGTAACAACCAATGTGACAGCTTTTTGTACCTCATAGATTTTGCTGTAAGGCTGTGAGGTCTTTCTGCAGTTTGACTTAATAAAAGATGACATGCTGCAAAATGACATAAAATCCAATCCAATGATACTACAGTGCTGAACATTTTTATATTGTGACTTTGAGTCAACCCGAATCTTGTGTATAGTGTAAGAAAACTCTTTGCAAGTCTCAACAGAAAAAATGGGATATTTACAACAGGTGAAATATGAGCTCAAGTAGGAATGATTTCTAGCTGATCTAGGCCATGCCTACACTTACAAGCTTACAGCAGGACAGTTGTACCAATACAGCTGTGCCATTGTAAGAACACTTGTGGAGCTGTGTTATGCTGATGGGAGAAAGTGTTCCCGTCGATATAATAAAACCAGCTCAACAAGTGGCAGTAGCTTTGTTGGTGGGAAAATGTTTCCGGTGATGTAGTACTGTGCACATGAGCGCTTATGCCAGCAAAACTTATGTCACTCTGGGTGTGTGTGTTTTTCACATTCCTGAGTGATAAAAGTTTTTGCCAACATAAGTGCTAGTGTAGACATGGCCCTAGACTTGAATTTTTGCCTGTAAATATGAAATGCCAGTGTCTAAAATTATGGAATCAGCCAGTCAGTAGGAGGTTACCCTTTTAATAAATATCTATTCTGAAAGAAACAAAGAAAACACATTATCTTTTTGGAGGGGTGAGTCCCTTAGCCCACACACGTTGAAATTTGGGGGGGGGGGGGTTACACTGATTTCAAAAGGGCCAAGATTTCATCTATAAGCTAAACAATTAATGTGCATCTAGCACTGATATATATTCTGGCTTTCCCAGATGACAAAGAAATGTGATACAGATGAATGTACCCTGACTGAATGGTACCTAAAGCAATGTTGGAAGTGTTATGTTTCAGCTATGCATTCATACTGAAGGCCGTACTCACTATCTGCATGTATCCAGAATAACAAGAATAAAAGGCCTTGATTCTGCATTTCCTCTTACTTGTGGGAATAGATCTATTTACTTATAGATTTCACTGGATGTGTGATACATAATCCATTATTCCTTCTTAATTCAAATTATTTAAAAATGTGAAACATGGCTTCTGTAGAAATTTTGGCTATGATTTTAGAAAAGGTTCATAATTTTTAAAAGCAACTAGGGAAGATAACAAATTTAAAGTTGTTTAAAGTTTTAATCTTCCCCTATTCAATTCTCATTATAAATTATCCATTCAGTTATAACCTAGTTGTAGTTTCCAACCCTATCGGGATAAAACCTTCTTAGAATGATATTACAGAAATGTCAATCTACTAAATATAATGCCTAAAAACAATCAGTTTTTGAAAAATTTTGAAGTCAGTGTGAACCTGGCAGCCCTCTTATAAAACAAATCTATAGTCTGGAATACAAGATAAGTAGAATTATAGATTAATTGCAAAAGCAGCAATAGTAAAAGGAAGCAAAAGATTTCTACAATATTTGTAGGTTTTAATTTTTTGGGTCACATTTTATATATTTAAGGTACTAGTCATAATGCATGGGAATAACAAAATCAAGATCTTTTTTCTTTCTTCACTCTGAGTGAAACCACTCTTTCATTGTATTGTATTGTATTCCAATACACCGAATCCTAAATTCCCCAGCGTTTTGGGTAATTCCCTTCTTAGGCTAATTCCTGACTTCTAAGTCAGTTCTTTCAGTCAGCATTTCAAGATGGGCAGGATTCTTGTATGTTTCTAGTCATCTTTCATATACTCTTAGATGAGACTACTTTGATGCTTTTGCTGACTGACTACTTCTCCTTTATTCATTGCTGATCTCTCATTTATGTGGCAGCGAGGGGTCAAATGTTGGGAAGGAAGGCATAGGATAAATTGACTTGAAGTTGGGGGTTGCTGTGGGGAAATATGAGGGGGATGAATAGCGGAGACTGGTTTGGAGAAGGTAGCCACACCAACAGCATAAACAAACAAACCTATAACTAAGATGTGAGCTTGTCGTCACCCTGATCACTGTCCATCTATCTAGCAGGTTATGGCTATGTCTACACTGCAATTAAAAACCCCTGGCTGGCTCATGTCAGATGACTTGAGCTCGGGCTAAGGGGCTGTTTAATTGTGGTGTAGACATTTGGGCTCAGGCTGGAGCCCAGGCTCTGGGACCCTGCGAAGGGGAAAGGGTCCTAGAACTGGGGCTCTACCCGAAGGCTGAACGTGTACACCACAATTAAACAGCTCCTAAGCCTGAGCCCCACGAGCCTGAGTCAGCTGACAGCAGCAGGCGTTTAATTTCAGTGTAGACATATCCTATGTGGCTCTCATTATTTGCTTATAGGCTGTATTTATTTTGCCTCAGCCCTTGTTTGCCTTTGCTGTTTTAGAATGTAGACTTAAAGGCAGGAACCATGTCTGAGTTTGTGTAGATCTGGTGCACTGTGGAGCACTACTGCAATCTAAATAATGATGATCTTGTGAACAGAAACTTTTTATCTTCAGTTAGCTTTAGAAATATTGGCTCATTTAATCATCATACCCCCTATGATGGAGTCTAATCCCATTCTAAATATTAGAAAATGAAGGCAGAGTATTTGGGACTAATCCAAAGCCACAAATGGAATTATGGTGTACTGAATAATCTTTTAAAGGTGTAGGTTGTCACTTTAAATTTCAGTGTCTTTTTGTGGTCCTGCTTGCAGATTAGGGAGCCCTGTAGGGAAGTGTGTGATCTCAGCCTACCAGCAGTCAGTTTGCAGCTAGCAAGCTTACAGTAAGGTGGGGGTGAGTTGTGCCTCTGTTTTAGGGAGAAGCCTGCTTTGTCTCGTGCTATTTCAGGGTTTTGTGGTGGTCTGGATTTTAAGAAATAAAATGGTGCTACATTGAAACCTTCCAGAATGTGTGTTGTGTTCAAGATGGTAACAATGAATATGAAGAACAAAACCAAGATCTTTTCTCTTACTTCACGCTGAGTGAAGCCATGCTCTGAGTACTTTATTTTAGTACGTTAGTACAGGATCCCAAAGTCCACCCCCGGGTATATGCTGTGAAGATAATAAGAATCCACGTCAGAACTGGGACATGACCTTAGTAATTCCTGTCATGTAGGCCCCCACCTTACTCTAGTCATTGAGAGAATATAGTTATTGAAGATGAGAGCCCTGTAAAAATCCTTTGCTTACATATAATATAGGAAACACTAGTATTGCTGTTTAGCGTGAATGATGACATCCCAAAATTTAATTAGGAATTGGCAGTTTTTTCCAGCTGATGCCAATTGTTGTATGGATTTATTGAGGTGCCCCTTCCTCCTCTCAGGTCAAAATGGAAGGTTGTAGATAGATTGGGCTGTTTGCGAGGCTCCTGGATTGTTTTGATTTGTCGTGTGGGATACTCTTATTGAATCCCAGCTGAAGGAAGAAATCTCTTACATAGCAGGGTAAGAACATCCATCCTGTTAGCAGCTCTGACTCCTTTGTGGATTCTCAACATAGATCAGGTTCTTTAAAGTACTTGGGATGTCCCCAAGTTCCCTGGACATCCTCAGTTTGGTCAGTTGTGACTTCCTTGGCCAAAATTCCATTGAGAAGATGAAGTGGAGCAACAGCTCTAAATCTAAAGCAGGGATATAGGAAGCAGTCTACCCTCAAGCATAGGAAGAAAGAACAAAAACTCATAGTTACCAGCTCCAAAGAGCATCCACTGCATCTTCCTGAGGCAGGAGAATGTCACCTCCACAGAGCCCTGTCAGAGAGAAGCAGTTTTCAGTTTCAGGCTTCCATATTACATATTTAGCCATCGCAGCCTTTCACGGCACACTTTCTTGCAGACACGCGTGGAACCTCATTCTGTTACCAAAAAGTGAGTCATGGGATAGTTCTATGAGAGGCCCCAATAAGCATAAACAAACTAGATCTCTTTCAGTCAGGAAAGTTCATAACTTCTTGATAACTTGGGACACCCGCAAAGATGTTAGCACTCTACTCTTTTATTTGCTGTAGGCATAGGGAGGGAGGGAATCAGACTGGCTGACAATCTGATTGTAAGGAAGTCTCCCTCAGATCAGAGTCTTTCACAGACTATCTGCAGGGATCCCCATAAGAGACAGATTTGTTTCACTTCTTTAAAAAACAACAATCCTAAAAAGAAAACCTAAAAAAACTTCTGAGATTCCTGTGCAAAATGGCTGTAGTGAGAGATGTCTTCTCAAGCCACTGGGCATGCCCTCAGTGCCTGAACATCACTTCTCCCTTTGGGCAAGTGTTAGCAAATGTAATCAAGAGTCATTCAGTGTGAAGCCTTCTCATCTTACCCCAGTTCCTGTCAAGTCATGGTTCAGCTCAGTTCTACAATTCTTGATAGATTTCTGCATAGTCTTGAGCAAAACTAGGCATCACAACCCAGTTGCAGGGGGGGAAGAGGGAAAACTCTGCATTGAAGGATTTTCTGATGATAGCACGTATGCTAGTGGGATTCCTTACAAAATACAGGTTTTTGAGAACAAATTGTCAGACTCCTGCTTTAAGTTTGCAAAATACGCCTCCAGTAGATCATGCAGTAGGGTTTATAGGTACTTTGTTTTGTGGGCATAGTCAAAGCCAGGCAATAAAAAATTCCCTTTCAGAAGTTAAGCTTATAATCCTTGATTACTTGGTGAGCAAGGTGGCAGATGGTTAATCTACTGCCACCATTAAGAATTATATCTCTGCTCTGGCTTTTGTTTTCCTTTAGGGTGAAAAGGATCAGAGAATTTGGCATGCTAGTCAGATCTCCCTCCCTAGCCAAAATAATGTAATGCCCAGTATGACTCCTTTAGGGCTATTAATGTTTTGCTAAATCATTTAGTTGTTGTTACATAGATTTGTAAACTCTCCATCACCATAGCGGGTTATTGTTTTTTTTTGTAGGTTGTAATTTCTTTGAGGCAAAGATTGTGTTTTTGTGTATGTTCAGCACTAAGTGATGTGTTTGTAAGCACTAAAGAAAACAATAATATCAGTTTGCAGCTTTCATCATCTAGATCAGGGACAAATCACAATTTCTGCCAAATAAGTAGCATATACTTCACAATCCTGTACAAAATGGAGCCTGTTACACTGAAAGGACCAGAGATTAAATACTTTTTTTTCCAAATGTGCTTAAATGACATTGTCTTGAAGGTCAGTGGGACTCCAAAGAGACAAGATGGGTGATGTGTAATATCTTTTATACGACCAACTTCTGTTGGTGAGTGAGACAAGCAATCACTCTACATTCAACCTATTGGTCCTCATCTTTAAAGGAAACCCACACAACACTTTCAAAAGAAAAGCCTGGGAGCATTCATAACTTTGCTAGAAACTAAAAATCATGGACTGAATAGAGACACTGGATTTATGGCTTATTACAACAATCTATAACCCACTAATAACACCCCACCCTTCTCCTTCCTTTCTCCCCTATGACTGGGTGGATAATGGGCCACCTATCCTTGAATGGGCCCTCAAAATATGTGTTAATTACTTATGCTAAACAATCTGTTCCACCTTGTTTTTAGCTGTGACACTCTGAGTATATTTCCCAGACCAGAAGAAGAGCTTTGCGTAAGCTCGAAAGCTTGTCTCTCTCACCAACAGAAGTTGGTCCAATAAAAAATATTAACTCACGGCTACGCCAATACTGCATACAACAATGGAACCCCAGAGTCATTTAACTAAAATGTTACTGTTGGCCTCCAACAAGTATATAGCTGCTAAATTAGCTTGTCTCTTAGCCTTACTTGGGTCCACCAAGGTATATGAACTGCCTCTACTAAAAACAAGTAATCCCTAGCTGAAGAAAAATCTGGTAGGGTACAAACACCTCATCTCTGGGAGGACTAAAAAAATCAGCAAAATTGTAACCTTGCTTTGCTTTGTCTTGTCATAGATGACAAGATAGAGTCTGTGTTCCCATGTATCTTCAGAAATACATTGATCTGAGCTGTGAGTGCAGCAAAGTTCCTGTAAGCCTGAAGTGTATGTACAGTAATGAACTAGGTTATATTCCAGATGTGAAACACAGGGTTAGACCTGTGGTACTAGAAGGTGGAATCTCCCATCAGTGGAAAAATAGAATCATTTCTTGAGGTATAAAAATAGACTACTTTTAATTTTTAGCAGCAGTTGTTTAGGTAAGTTTCATTATTCTTTTCTTACCCGAGAGGCATGAATCCAATGTGACAGTCCTTCTATCTTAATAAGACCCAATATGATGGCACTTGCTGAACATTTGCTTTGGGACTTGACATTTCAAAACCTTATTTCTCTTGTAGTCAGATGTGTTGACTGAGGCAACACAGTTTACCTCAATGTTGTTCTAAAGGTACATCATGACTAGATCTGGTCTGTTGTATCTGACAGTGTCCCTGTTCTGTCATTTTCCTACATGCACCTAGTTCATAATTGACTATGAGTGAATTTCAAGCCCTCATCCAATGTCTTAAAGGGCTAAGAGTAAAATAAAGTGTCTAAGTGACTTAGCAGCCTGAGTCCCATTTTTCACAAGTGCATATGTCACTTAGAGTATATGTTCCACTGACAGTCAATGGGACTTAGGCTCCTAAATCACATACACATTTTAGAAAATTTTACTCTAGGTGATTGCCTTCCAGAGAAATACATCTTTCCCTTCCAATTACCCAAATTACTGTTGTAATAATCAAATTTAATCTTTTTATACAGTTAATTTATGCTATGCATTTGCCCCAGTTTTAGACAACTAAAACAGATGAGTGAACATTTTTGTTTCTCTTTCTGGTTCTTCTACAGTATCAGAATGATGTAATGTTTGGATAACATGTGTTACTGGGAATGTTTCTTCTGTTCCCTTTCCCCCACTTTAAAAATAATATTATTTCACTTTTTTTTTTAATATAGGGTCCCTTTATCTCTTAAAATTTGTTTTTACAAAAATAGCTTAGGCTTTTTAGTCTAAACTATTTTAATTTAAAATTTTACATCTTCAAGCTAATCATTTGGACATAATGTGCTCCATTAACATAGGATATTCTCACTAGAATGCCTCCTATTCTACAGAAAGCCAACTGACACATTCTCTATAGATTTGTTTTTTTTAATCTGCTCCTCTATTTTTTCTGTTTAACATTTTGGTATTCTGGGTTTTGCTTCAGGAAGCATCTTCCCAGTACGGTATTAGCAAGTTGGTAACAAAAAACAAAACAGAGAATGCAATCTATTTGTTAAAATGAACATCAGGAAGGAGTATGTAGAGACATAGGCATAAGGATACTTACAGCTGTATCCTGTATCTGTTGTGTCTTTGATACAGATGTGCTTGAGTGTAACAAGTTGGAGGGTGCTATATTATGTATTACTCCACTTTTTCCTGCAGCTCTGCCTACCTCTCTGCTGAAGCACAGGCCAGAGCTCAGTTTTTACAGGACTTTAAAAAAATTTTTTTTAGAAAGTATGACAGGGTTAAAGCACCAAGAGAGCATGCCACACAATTTCTGAAGGAATAACATTTAATATAGATAAACATCTGCAACTAGGATTTGGAATACTTATGGCATAATAGTTGTGAAAAATGCTCACAACTAGTAGTGTTTTCCCCAGGGAGACGAGGTGGGTGAGGTAATATCTTTTATTGGACCAACTTCTGTTAGTGAGAGAGACAAGTTTTTGAGCTTACGCGGAGTTCTTCAGGTCTGGGAAATGAAGGGCTTGTCTACACTACCGCTTAAGTTGATGTAACTTACGTTGCTCAGGGATGTGAAAAAACCACTCCCCTGAGCAACATAAGTTACATTGACTTAGCGCAGTGTAGACAGTGCTTTATGTCAGCAGCACACGCTCGCCTGCCAACATAGCTTCCTCCTCTCGTTGAGGTGCAGTCATTACATTGATGGGAGAGTGCTCTCCTGTTGACGTAGCTCATCTTCACCAGACACGCTACATCAGCACAGCTGCATCAATGTAGCTACGCCGATGTAGTATGGTAGTGAAGGCAAGCCCTGAGTGTCACAGCTAAATACGAGGTGGAACAGATTGTTTAGCATAAGTAGTTAACATGTTTCATGGGACCATTTAATTGAAGTGATCTGTTAACAGTCATAGGGAGGAAAGGAAGGGAGTAGGAGAGGAAAAAGCAGCTGGGGGTGGGGGGGCTGTTGTTAAGACCCACATGGCTATAATAACACTGCAAACAGTGTTTTCCCTACACAGATTTTGCCACTTTGTTGCTGTTGCGTAAATTTTCAGTGCAAGGTATGCCTTGGTATATACCCATGCATAGACACTCCCCTTGAGTCTTCTCAGGATGTGTCTGCTACAAACGCTACAGTGGCACAACCGCAGTGCTTCAGCTGGGAGGCTGTAGTGTTGACGCTTGCTACAGTGACGGAAGGGGTTCTTCCATCGCTGTAATTCATCCACTCCCTCAAGAGGGGGTAGCTAGGTTGATGTCAGTCTACCTGTCAGTCTAGTGGTGTCTACACCGGGGCTGACATTGCCTTAACTATGTCTCTGAGGGAAGTAATGTTTTCACACTCCTGAGTGGCGTAGCTAGGTCAACCTAAGTTTTAGGTGTAGCCCAGGACTCAAACTCTGCAGTGTGGCATGAGGTGACATGTGTCACCTGGACTCTACAGAGCCAGAGACAATGGCAGCCCCACAGTTACTCTCCAAATTCCCACAGAATCTCCTCAACAAAAGTGGTCTGAATAGCCTCACAGCGAGCAGCAGTTTCAGTCCCAGAGCCAATAGCTTCCAGCGAGATAGGGAGCCTGCAATCTGGATCCAGAGGCACAGGCTCTGGGACATGGTCCTCACAGCAGAGATGTCTTAGTCCTGTATTTGTTCAGCCCCTGAGTCCACAGAACTGTCTTCAGCTCTTCCTATTGTAACTTTTATCCTAATGAGGTCCAGTTGGCTCAGTTCTCTGATGGCGGGTGTGTGGAACCTGCTAGACTGCTTGCCCTTAAAGGAAATCCTTTGCACTGCTTCAGAGTCAGCTACTGAACAAACCTGTAACTATCTCATTCAGATGCCACTGGGCCCTTGTAAGCGCCCTCCCCTCCTTTCCTCTCTGAATGTGTGCAAAGACAAGATGATTAATTAAAAATCCATGTCTTCTCCCAACTGCCTTTCTCCCCTCTTTAGACTAAAGAAAATCAATCAGTGCAGTACTACAAGAATGTGAGTTACATGAGCAGATGGTGTTGAAAACTGACATGACATATTGAGATCCATTAATGTGATAACAACGAGTCCTGTGCTCCTTGCTAGTGACTAACATAGACATTGATAGAGCCTTGTTTGAAATGAAGAGCTCTGGCAGTAACTGTGACAGCCAATAATCCTTACCTGCTATTCATCCAAGGAAAGAGCAGGAAAAAATGAAAGTTTCTTGGGGTGACCTTTTGAAAAGCTAAAATATAGTATGTGTTAAGGTATTTTGGTCATAACTCCAGAATTTAAGCATCTATGTAAGAAATATCTTGCTTCTAGAAGACTTTAGATAAACTTTCAAGCAAACCTGGTGATTTGTTGCCTTGCATTAAAAACATCAGAGTATCGCCTATTTTCTCTAATTTTCACCCAGGATCTCTTAAAATCTCATCAGGTATTTTCATATTTTTATCACTTATTTATAAAGATTTATTTATCACTTAATTACAGGCCTTTTGTGCTGCTTATATTAATGATATGATTTGAATCATGACATACAAAGGCGGTAGAATTCATAAACCCAAGCAAATGAGTAATTTTGATTACAAAGTTTGCTTCTAAAATGATTCACTGATATTAATGTTGGTAAAGCATAAGATTTAGGTCAATAAACCTAATAGCTAGACTCTAGATACTACGTAGTAATTTTATTTATATATACATTCATACTTTAAAACTTTCAAATTAAATGATCGTATACTAGATAAAGCTAGGTGAATGTATCACTTCTGGTATACAGTAACTTATTTTGTGATGGTTCAAAGTAGGATAAGGTAGGAAAATATAACTTTTTGACACGATATTATAAAAACCTTATCTGATTATATATGCTCGTTCCTTGGATTTCATGTACTATCTTAAGTTATCTTTTTGTCTTGTCTAGCCTGTGATTACGTATACAGCTATTGCTAGGGTGTGAAAGTGTTCTTGAGAGACTTATTTAGAATCCCACACAGAAAACCGGGCACAACTGTAAGGATACACTAACTCACAACTGTAACTGCTAGACAGACAATATGAGGTGAGGTAATATCTTTTATTGGACCAACATCTATTGGTGAAAGAGATAAGCTTGAAAGAGACTAACAGAAATTGGTCTCACTCACCTTCACTCACCATCTTCACTCACCATCGCCTGGGACCAAAATTGCATATGATGCTCTTGTAATTTTGAAACCTTACAAAATATGCATGCATATCTGTATACTATATCAATGATAGATGGGTTATCCCTAATACAGTAATCTATAAGGTTAGCAATTTTTAATTTTTAATTTAATTTAAAGACTTTTTAGTTCAGTACAATGATATGAATAATGTATACAACAAGTGTCTTGTTAAAAGCTGCTCTGAGAAATCTCTGATGTTTTTACCTCTTCTCATAACTTTGATCTCTGATGAAACTAACTAATATTAACAATTATTTTCTGAATTTCTTGCTGCTTTATAATTCTTCCCAAGCAGAAGTATCAAAGGCTGAAAGGAAATCAGTATTCATATAACCTTATGAAAATACTGTTAGTTTCATTGCAGAATACTAAGTGTACCATCCATTATGAAGCTATGCTTGTGAAACAGAACTTGTTAATAGACAGCACAAAAAATCTGTTCAAATAATACTAAGGACCTAAGCCAAACCTACAAAAGCACAGAATTTCCAAATTGAAGGCTGAACTCCAATCTGTCTACTTCCAACAGTGAGTATTTTTCCATGCTTTCCTCCCCAACTTGCCTTTCACTCCAACCTGAAAATATTCACAATGTTCATCGATAATTTTTGCCGTGTTAGACCTCAATCCTGGAATAGATGCAAGTGGTAGATCCCTCTGTCTACACAGAGCCCCACTATGTGGGTGCTGGATTTGGGCCTTCATGTTACTGGACTTCTGCACAATTTTGCTAAATTCTCAGTTTGCAAATAAACTATATTTATAAAGAGGATATCTGGTGCATTGTCTTTAGTGGGGGCCCTGTGTGGTTTTTATTATTATTCATATTTATTACAGTAGTGCCTCCGGCCCAATCAAGAATGGGGCCTCATTGTGTTAGGCACTTTACAGAGTAGTAGACACTCCCTGACCTGAAGAGCTTACAATCTGTTTGACAAGACAGACACAGTGGGGGAAGGAATAGAACACATAAGCAGAGTGAACAATGTGATGGCAGCAAATATCATATTAGTTACACAGTTTTTGGCGGGGGGTGTTTAGTTAGGAAGGGATCAGCTAAATGGAAAGAAAACAGAAAGGAACAGGGTAGGGGAGAACAAGGTAAGAAAAGCAGGTGTAGAGTGAAGCAGAGGTGAAGAGACAATGAGGGAGGGGGACAGTTGGATGGCACAGGAATCCATCTGCATTCAGCTTACTGCATGAGTGAGGCTTAATGGTGCAAAATTTCTTCATGAACATTGCAATATTTTTTATTATGTATTTAAAGAAGAGGGTGGATTGAAGGCATGATAAATCCCATCTTCTGCTTTAAGACTCTCTGTAACACCTGGGTGAATTAGAGCAGGGTGTGGGGAGGTCTGACATTGTTGAATCTAAATATACAAAATGAAGACTTTGGCAAATACTGCCAAAAAAAATTGATTTGCTGAAATTTTTAAATTATGTGCTTCTTTTGTGCTCCTCGCCTCTTGTGTGTTCACTTTCTGTGAATTACTCCACATAGTAGGCACTACTCCAATAGTTGTCTCATTTCAATCCTGCTTCTTTGCTCCACAGGGGAGGGAAGTGAGCCTGAGCAGGGGAGGATTCTGTGTTGGTTCTGTTCTACCCCAACCTGACCCACCCCTTACATCATGTGGGAGGTGGTAGCTGGTGAAGGAGACACCTCTACTGGGATTACACCTACAGAATACTTCTCCCTCCACAAAGTGAATTCTCCACTGGCCCTTGATGGCCAAAATCCAGCCCCTTTGCACCCCTTGATCGCACTAGAGAATCTGGTCCAGTGCATGTTGACAGGGTTAGAAAGGAAGAGGGGTTTCGCTTCATTACAAATAGATTGTACCTTATGCTGATACAAGGTTGCAGTTTTCTGAAAACATAGATGTGGAGTTAGAAATGTAATTCCATGACTAAATAGCCTCTCCAAAGACAATAGTGTTTGAGAACTAGACAGAGGCTGTTTTTGCATTTACCACAGGTAATGAATCTGTTTAAAGAAAACATCTTTATTTACAGGTGCACAGTTACACCTGCTTCTCTCTTCTTACACAGCAGTAGCCAAATTTTTCACTTTTTGAATGCTTCTAGGAATATTTTATAGGCAAATAAATACCAACAGTGTAGAGTGACTTCACAGTGGGTGGGAAAGCGGCAAATAAACATTGTTTGGCTATAAGTATTGAAGATGAACTATGCACAGTAAAAATACTTTCAGATAAAGATCTTGTCCATCTAACTGTATTCTTCAATAGCTGTGTCCACTTAACTGCTCTAAAATAGCCCACGTTGCACAGCTGGTGCCTTAGTAAGGAAAGTTCTTCGTAGTTGGACCTGGATCACATGGGAATTAGGCAATCTGAAAATTGTAAAAGCGCCTGCATCTCCTCTTTCAAAGGAAGTATAAGTGCAGAAAGAAAAGAGTACATGCTTTTGATTTCAGTGTTTCTCTTGCTATTCCTGCAAACAGCTGTGCTTTTAAATTTAGCTTTATGTTATAAATTTCTTACTTTGAGTGAAATTCACTTCTATGCCAAGGACTGGATACCACTCAGGTCCTCACCAATAGGTGCTATTCCGTGTTCACAGATGAAATTTGCCTTTTATCTGTCATTTTATAAACAAATGTACATAAAAACGTGAACAGAGAAAACTGCAGTTCACAGATGGCTTTCCTGTGGTTTTCCTGTTACTTTTTTGCTTGTTTTCTATAGAGCCCACAATGTGCTAGGCACAAATATTAAAAGTGACAGTCCCTGTTGCAAAGAACTCACCATCTGTATGTTCTTTCTTCATTCTGTGTTACTGTAGTATTTATTACACATGTGAAAGACTAGTGTTTAAGCAAAATTGCTATAAAACTTGCCACCTTATATTAATTTTTGTCCATGGTATAGCGTAGATTGGTCTTTTCAGACCAACTCTCTGAAATGCCCAAAGATAGCATGTGTAGCTTGACATACCATTTATAGAAGTTCCCATTAAAGTATTTGGGGTGAATGGATTAATAAGGGAATTACCCCAGCCATGTCATTAGGGCTGGAAGATATGAGTGACTCCCCAGGATTGCAAACATGTGGTAGTGCCACTGGGACATGAGTCTTTAAATAGGGGAGATGTAGCAGGGTGGACACCCGCTCCTGCCTGGAAGGGCTGGAAAACAGCCCTGGAGAGGGCTGCAGCTCTAAAAGCTGGGCTGACTGGGGAAGCAGCCGCAGCTGGGCCACACCCCAATCTAGGGTTACCATATTTTCATTTTAAAAAAGGAGGACACTCCATGGGGCCCGGGGCCCGCCCCAACTCCGCCCAACTCCGCCCCTTCCCCAAAAGGCCCTGCCCCAATTCTGCCCCCTCCCCTGAATGCTCTGCCCCCTGCTCCTCCCTGCTTCCCGCGAATCAAATGTTCGCGGGAAGCCTGAAACAGGGAGGCAACAGGGAGGCAGCAGGTAAGCTGGGGCTGGGGCGGGGTGCGGCCGAGCAGCCAGGCCAAGAGGCTCTGGCCCTGGCGTCTCCCGCCCGGCTCGGCTCGGGCCCTGGCGCGCCGGCCCCGGCCCCCGGCTGAGCGCCGGCCGCCAGCCCCCGGCCGAGCACCCGGGGGCCCCGGGCCAGCCCACGGCCCCCAGCTGAGCGCCGGCACCTGGCCGAGCACCCGGGGGCCCCGGGCCAGCCCCCGGCTGAGCGCCGGCCCCCGGCCAAGCACCTCCGGCCCTGGCTCCCGGCCCCCGGCCGAACACCCCCAGGCCAGCGCCGGCCCCCGGCCGAGCACCGCCGGCCCCGGGCCAGCGCCGGCCCCTGGCCCAACACCCCCGGCCGAGCACCACCGTCCCTGGGCCAGCACTGGCTCCCGGCCCAACACCCCCGGCCGAGCACCGCCGGCCCCGGGCCAGCACCGGCCCTTGGCCCAACACCCCCGGCCCAGCGCTGGTCCAACACCCCCGGCCGAGCACCGCCGGCCCCGGCCCGGCCCCCAGCTCCTGGCCGAGCGGCCCCAGGCCAGCCCCCGGCCGCCGGCCGAGCACCGCCGGCCCCGGCTGAGCGGCCCCGGCCCGGCTCCCGGCCCCGCACTGCCGGCCCCGGCCGAGCACCCCCGGCTCCGCACTCCTGGCCCCGGACCCCGGCCGAGCCCCACCAGGCCCTCCCTATTTTCCTGGACATGTCCGGCTTTTGGGGATTTCCCCCCGGACGGGGATTTGAGGCCCAAAAAGCCAGACATGTCCGGGAAAATCCGGACGTATGGTAACCCTACCCAATCAGGCCACAGCTGGCCTGTATAAAAAGGCTGGGAGCCAGGAGCTCAAGCAGAGAGTCTCTCTCTGCATTCAGAGAGAGACGGGCCTGGCTGCAGGGAGCTAGAGGCAAAGTACCTGAGTGGAGCAGGGCTGGGGAAAGGCAGAGAAGCCGAGGAGCTCCAGCCTAGAAAGTCCCAGGCTGTAGCCTAGCATAAGGCCAACAGGTACTGGGGGTTGCAGAGGGCAGCCCAGGGGTAGGCAAAGGCAGCAGGTCCAAACCCAACCTTGCCAGTGATGAGTAGGCTGATACTGCAGTCTGCCCCAGGGCATGGAGCTAGATGACTGGTAGTAGCCTTATACTGAGGCGAGGTGGGGATAGTGAGTGGGGGTTTCCTGGGGAGAGGAGACCCTGAGAGAAAGAGGTTACTGCCAGGGGGCAGCACCCCAGCTAACAGGAGTCCAGGGAGGGACACGGGGGCCAAGCGGTAGTGGATCACTGGCCTGCAGAGGGCGCTCCAGGCTGGAAATCGAGCTAATTCCCTGAGAGACCAGCAGGAGGGGCCGCAGGGGTGAGTCCGCACCACTACAGGAGGGTTAAATTAGACAGTGAAGTGGTGCTGTACCCAGGCTTCAGGGTCACCTTGCCTTGACCCACACTCTGCCACTCCAGACACTTGTGCTTGCAGGTATTGGAGGGATGTGCCTAGTGTAGGGTTACCATATGTCCGTATTTTCCCCGGACATGTCCGACTTTTTAGTTGTTAATCGCCGTCCGGGAGGATTTTTTAAATATATAAAAATGTCCGGAAAATACGGATGTATGATAACCCTACCCCCTGCCCCTCTCTCCTCTTGGGGTGTCAGCTCGCTGCAGCCTGCGGATTGCAACCTACCCTCCCTCCCAGTGCTGCTGCAACCCCACGCCCCACAGCTAGGAGCGGTGGCATCTCTGCAGCCAGCTGCAGGGGGGGGGAGACCCGCGGCCGCCCCCGCGGCTCTGGCAGAGCCTCAGTTTCCCTCCTCCGCCCTGGCCGTGCAAGGAGCCCCCCACCAGCGGGCCGTGCAGCCGGGGCTGCCTCCCCCTCCCTCCTCTGCGGAGCCGCTGCCCGGGGGGACGGTCCCGGCGCAGGGGAAAATTTCTCAGTGCTCAGCGGCGGCTCCCAGGAGCCCGAGCTCCGCCCCCCCAGGAAGGGCCGGTGCTGCAGTGCCTCCTGTGGCTGCCCAGCCTGAGCTGCCGCAGCCTCGCCGGGTCCGGCTGGGAGCGGGGTGGAGGCCCCCCTGAGCCCGGGGGCAAGGCCCAGGCCATGCACACAGCACTTCTCTGCTTCAGCCTGGCCAGAGAGGGAGCCTGCAGCTGGATGCAGCCTCGCAAGTGGAAGCACGTTGGGGCTGGGATGCCCAGCTTGGGGGCAGGCCTGGGGCTTGAAGCAACTTCCTGCCCTCCCCCCTCCCGCTTCTGGCTGCGCGGGGGAAGCGCCCGGCCGGGGGCGCACAAGCTGGAGAGTGGCTGGAGCCAGGAAAGTTGGAGCCCAGGGAAGAGGTGGCTGTTTTGGGTGGCTGGGAGGGAGGGGGAAGGAGGGAGAATGTGGCGCGCTCAGGGAGGAGGCGGGGCCGGGGCCGGGATTTGGGGAAGGGGTCCAATGGGGCAGGGAGGAGGCGGAGTTGGGGTGGGGACTTTGGGGAAGGGGTTAGAGTTGGGGCAGGGAAGGGGTGGAGTTGGGGCGGGGACGGGGGCCCCGTGGAATGTCCTCTTTTTTTCAATGTTCAATATGGTAACCCTAGCCTAGTGGCAGATTAACCAATGAGTTGACAGGGCCTGTGCCCAAGGGCCCCAGCCAATTGAGGGGCCCCGGAAAAATGGGTGCCCCTGCGCCCTGACCCTGTTCCCTAGCAGAAACGCTGGGAGAAGCGGGGAAAGCCCCAGAGCCCAGACCCTTGCTGCAGCCCCAGGTTGGAGGACCTCTCACTCCCCACTACGGCCATGGCAACAGGACAAAGCTTCTCTGGTCTTGGAGCCGCAGTGGGGAGGATGGAATGGGGCGGGACCGTGGCTGGAACAGGGGTGGGGCTGCAGGGGGAAGGGGCAGAACGGGGCAGGACTGCAGGCAGAAGGGATGGGGAGGGCCCCCCCCCCCACTTGCTCTGGCCCAGGGCCCCATGAAATCTTAATCTGTCTCTGGATGAGCCCTACTCTCTACTTTCCTCTCTAAAAATATCTAATCACATTTGTGAGGACATTCAATTCAGCTCAACTATACAGGGCACTACTTGAGTAGAAGGGAACTTCTTCAGAAATAAAGGGGACCTCCAGATCCAAAACTTTCTCTTCCTGTGCAGATGACACCATTCCCAGTGCAGCCACTTCAGAACAAATCTTGGGATGGGACAACATGATGTTTGATTAGAGAAGAACATAGAGAATGGGGGTGAGGACAGAGAAACCAGGAAAATGGGGTGAGATTTTGTGACAGGGGAAGTGGATAACAAATAGCTGAAAATAAAGGGATAAGAGCACAGAGGAGGAGAAGCAGAGACAGAAAATCTATATTGTAAGAAATATTTGTCAGTGGTGGGCATGAAAATAGTGCTTCCAGAAAAGCCAATTAAGGTATTGTCAAATGGCTGGAACAATAGGGAACCCTAACTCACCTGATCTAGGGAAAAATAGGTGGGGGGGGGGGGTTAAAAATGACAGTGGTGAAAAGTAAGGGTAACATGTTTAAAGTTGGAGCTGTGCAAACCTGTTTGTGTTATCTCCATATTGGTTGTGAGTTTTAGTTGTTTAGTTGTTTGTTTTTGCTCAGAGCTAAATTCACAGGCTCTGAGGTTTCAACCAGGTTTTCCAATACCCTAATCTGTTTGCAAACACATAGGCAAGGCTCGTGGTGGAGGAGTTTGCTTTCCTCCTGTGGGTTTGCTGGAAGTGGGAATAGGCCTCAGCTCTGATTCAACCAGGAAACTCTGGTGTTAGTGAAAACTAGCTTCCCCCGTGATTTTATTATGCAAGTCAAAATTTAATGATGACAGTTCCTACTTAACTAGGAGAATTAAAGAAGGATTTTATGTTCTAGGCCACACTACTTGTTACATTTTGGTAGACCCTCTTCCAACTGGGATCAGTTATAATGCATTCCTCACCATATCCATCCTATTTCTTATTTCTGAGAAATCAAATTAAAATGGCTTCTGCTGAGTGGACCTTCTTGTTCCCATGGGGGCAGTTTTTTGGCAGACAGGGATACTGAAGGAATACCATGTGCTATTCCCTAAGATGTGTGCTTTAGCGCTAAATGCACCAAATCCAACACAGTCAGAAGTCCAGCAGTTCACAGATAATCAGACAGTTTCACAAAAAGCTTTGGTAATTTTATGAACTAAAACAAATGTTCTACAGGCTTATTTTTAGGCCTTCAATGATTGTAAGTCAAATATTTAGCACAGTTCTATTAGAAATACTTCCAACATGAATTTATATTTCAGACTTTTTCAGGGGGCTCTGAGAACCCTCCATTTCACACCTACATCTGGGACTTGAACTTCCAGCAAATTCAGCTCTTCCACTGATGTCTCTTTTTTCCCCCTCCTCTGAGTAAATAAACAATGTTTATTATTCCCTCTCCCTGATGATAGTGTGTGTGTGAACTGACTCCTATCAACAAATGAACTCTAGGGCAGACTTTTCCTTGGTTCAGGCCATCTTGGTAGTAGGAACTATTGACCAAAAGTCCATAATGAATTAATTAACTTTTCTTTTAAAATGCCAAGTATGAATTATTTTTGCTAAAACTGTAGTGAAAACATTATCTACTAGCAGTTTCCCCTAGATCTTTGTAATTTTGTTAGTTAAATATTTACTATGTTGTTTCTGGTTATCAGCTATGTTCATGCAGTATAAATACAAATAGTAACAGCATATAATAGATTTTGTTTCATTTATATTCATTTGTTTTAATACACATTCCATGGACAACAACAGTCGTAATCAACAAAATATGCAAAATTGCTATAAGCAATCATGGGATGCTACAAATGCAGCATATAAAATTAACTAAATACTTTTCAGAGATGGAATGGCATATTTATAATTTTTTGTGACACTTGTTCTTGATTAATCATAATACTTTACTAAAGAAACTAATTAGCTAACTACAGTATGTGACACGATGTCCCACATGCCCTAAATTTCCAGCTTGATAATTAAGAATACTAGAATGGGGAACTGGTTGAATGCAAATGATGTTTGAACTTTACCATCTTCATGATTTATCACATACTCGTTAAAAAAAAAAAAAAAAAAAAAAAACTCCAAATCTACCTTTTTGATTGGAAAAAGAATACTGTACATACACAATGGTGAATATTTAAAGCCCAATATCCATTGAACAATGATTGTTTGTTTGTTTGAGATTATTTTTCAAAGAAAAAACAAAATAAAGTTTTGCTAAAACCACCTAGCTTCAATTGGTTTCATATTGAAACTGAGATTTCCACATTACTTCCAGTTCTATTCTCCACTTTCTTTCAGAGATGCAGTCTCCTGATCCACTTCCAATTATGGTTTATCAGGGAACCAGACCTCCTGTTAATCGATTACCTGCCCTGGGTACCTGCTAAGTTGCAACAAAAGTTAATTTTACAGCATAACTTACCCACCAGGTCCCTGATCTGCTGAGAGGAAAGTTTAAAAACCCACCTCACCCTGGCCAGTCTGGCAGTGAGGAAAAATTCCTTCCTAGCCTCAACAGGCAATGAGCACGATACCCACTGCAAGGCCCCAAAACATGGTCCCATTATAAACCCAAAGGGGAAGCTTTTCTTCCTGTGCAGAATGGCCCCCAGGCTTCGAGGAAGGTATTACAAACTCTTCCACTAAGTGCAGTGGGAGCTGATAGGTTTTGCTACAGCTTTGTGTCCTACCTGTCAGCTCAGAGTCCTGCTCTTTGCCTCATCAAGACCATGAGGGAGGCTGAATGCCCAAAAAGAAGTGTGCCAGGGGGTGTACTCCTTTAAAAGGGGCCACGTGTTTTCTTTCCCCTGATGGTGCAGACTTCTGAGGCCATGGGGCAGAGGCTTCCAGTGATTTCAGTACCCATTGCTATGACTGACCATTTATACAGCATTTTGATTGTTTTATTCCTGAAAGAAAAGAGTTTATTTAGTCTCCATGTTCATCTGTCTGCTCAGATTTTGCCTGGGGTTACAAATGTTTGGGGGTATTGCCTAGGGCAGTGGTTCCCAAACTTGTTCCGCCACTTGTGCAGAGAAAGCCCCTGGCGGGCCGGGCTGGTTTGTTTACCTGCCACGTCCACAGATTCGGCCGATCGCGGCTCCCACTGGCCGCGGTTCGCTGCTCCAGGCCAATGAGAGCTGCTGGAACCACTGGCCTAGGGAATTAGTGAGGCAACTGTCTGGGAATGTTTCAAGTCTGCACTTTCCTTGTACTATGCCATGGTGGCAGGTGAAGACTGCAGATTCTTTCTATATGCCAGTCACTGGCAGCATGTCATCAATGTTCCAGGTCAATTAATGTTTTATTAATTGTAAATATACTCAGAGGCTCAGCCTGGTACATTTTTTAAAATAACAATGACATGAATTATATATCTGTATTTAAGAATTTCAAAGCAATAGTTCACAATGGATATATTAAATCTAGTAGAACCAAAGCAGATGAGCTTTTGTGGCTCTCTTTGGTTAGTTTTACCAGATGAAACTTTTTAATGCACTCTAACTCATTTTGCAAGACTTTTCATGCCAGGTCTTGACTGTCTTTTTAATCATGAGATCTGGACCATAATTCTTCATTTAAATATATCCCATGGTCTCTCCAGACATTTTTAGCAGCTTAACCTCATATTTTTCCTAATTATCTTCTTGCTATGTAGTCTGTCCAGTGGATCTTTATTTTGTTACTAATAGAGAATTTCTATTCAAGCTTTAAAATAAAATATTTCTTTTTTAATGATATAATGAGATGATATTGGTCAGCATGATAGGCAGGGCTCTAACCAGAGCAGGGCAAGCGGGGCAGCCACCCAGGACACAAAGCCACAGGGGTGGAAAAAGGGGGCCAGATATGACGCTGGGGAAGGGTATGGGGGGGGGTCACATTACCACCACCCCCGATTTTTTTTTTTGTTGCGTCCCCACCCCTAACCCAAACAGGCGGGGTGGCCCACTGAGGTAAGTCATGGGGTGGAGGTGGCACTCCCTTCCTGAGCCCCACTGTGTGGGGCTGGCTGGACCCAGCCTTCCCAAACATTACTCCGGGGTGTATCCCACAGTTGGAAAACCTCTGTGGGGTGGTCACATGTCCCCCTAGAATCTTTACATTGTGCCCCAACCCACTATCAACAGTTATGTGTTGCTTCTGAATGGGGCAGAAAAATTATGGGGAAAAAAAAAACAGTACGGGGTGCAATTATGCTTGCTCGCTCCAGGTGCTAAAATGCCTAGTTGTGGCTTGGATGATAGGCAGGGATCACAGCGTATCCGCAGCTTATCTGCTGTCAAGTGTTTTGTAGGCATCACAGCAAAGGAGAATTTTAAGAAGGGTGTTGAAGCAGGATAATGAGGTTGCTTTGTGAAATTTATGGGGAGCGTGAGAGGCAGCACAAGAGAAAGTGGCGGCTGGTATCATGGGCCGGTAAGAGTCAACATTTCAATAGTTTCAGAGTAGCAGCCGTGTTAGTCTGTATCCGCAAAAAGAAGAACAGGAGGACTTGTGGCACCTTAGAGACTAACAAATTTATTAGAGCATAAGCTTTCGTGGACTACAGCCCACTTCTTCGGATGCATATAGAATGGAACATATATTGAGGAGATATATATACACACAGACAGAGAGCATAAACAGGTGGGAGTTGTCTTACCACCTCTGAGAGGCCAATTAATTAAGAGAAAACAAACTTTTGAAGTGATAATCAAGCTAGCTCAGTACAGACAGTTAGATAACAAGTGTGAGAATACTTACAAGGGGAGATAGATTCAATGTTTGTAATGGCTCAGCCATTCCCAGTCCTTATTTAAACCGGAGTTGATTGTGTCTAGTTTGCATATCAATTCTAGCTCAGCAGTTTCTCGTTGGAGTCTATTTTTGAAGTTTTTCTGTTGTAATATAGCCACCCGCAGGTCTGTCACTGAATGACCAGACAGGTTAAAGTGTTCTCCCACTGGTTTTTGAGTATTTTGATTCCTGATGTCAGATTTGTGTCCATTAATTCTTTTGTGTAGAGACTGTCCGGTTTGGCCAATGTACATGGCAGAGGGGCATTGCTGGCACATGATGGCATATATCACATTGGTAGATGTGCAGGTGAACGAGCCCCTGATGGTATGGCTGATGTGATTAGGTCCTATGATGATGTCACTGGAATAGATATGTGGACAGAGTTGGCATCGGGGTTTGTTACAAGGATAGGTTCCTGGGTTAGTGGTTTTGTTCAGTGATGTGTGGTTGCTGGTGAGTATTTGCTTTAGGTTCGGGGGTTGTCTGTAAGCGAGGACAGGTCTGTCTCCCAAGATCTGTGAGAGTAAAGGATCATCTTTCAGGATAGGTTGTAGATCTATTTCAATAGTGAACGTGAGATGATAAGGCAGGGATAGGCTTTCAAGGGTCTTGAAAGTGAAGACAAGCAAGTGAAGACAGAGCAGGCCTTTGGCTAAAAGTTGTGTTTGATAGCTTCAGAATCTTTGAACTTTTCTTTCTTTACAGAATTGACTGTGTTAACACTAAAGTTCCAGGAGAAAAAACTCCTTCCATGTACTATGTTACAGTTCAGCAAATAAAGTCACCCAATGTGTGCGTTAAGCTGTTACAGATTTTCTTAAGTTGCAGACACTATAGAATCCAAACAATCTATTTACAGACTGGGGCCTTTAGAGGGTACATCTGATATTTTTTTCTCTTTTGTGCATAGAGTTGAAATTTTCCCCTTGAGTGGCTACTGCCATGCTTAATTAACAAGCACCTCATGAGAGAAACTGCTTCTCCACCAACTGTGACCAGCAGGTATAGACAAGAAAGCCATGTAAACTCTACAAACGTTAGCTAGTGTGCTTAAAACAGCAGGAAAAAAATGTGCTCAGTGTCCCAGAGTTATTCAGCTTTATATATTGGACAACAGCTTTTACTGGAGATGTGGGTGCAGGACTGGTGAGTGTGCTAAAATGTATTGCTAATGCTCTAGCTGTTTTTTATAAGAAAATCCTATCAGTGCTGTATAGTCAATACTTAAAACTATATGGATTAAAAATAATTTCTTGGAAAGAACCCTAAAAAGTAAACAAGTGTCCATTTAAACATTTTCTGATCATCTGATAATTTTTCACCTCTTTTTTTTGGACATTAGCACTGAAGCCTTGGAACAGTCACTGTCCCATAACAGCAAGGTTCTTCACTGCCTACCACTATTGAAATTTCAACTGGCCTGTTAAAACTTTCTCAGAGACAACAAAAAAAAAAGTCTTGTTTCTTATGGTAGAAGCACTAGAATCCAATAGTGCTTAAATAGAATGAACTGTGCCTGTAAATAAACTGCAGCTGATAAATGTAAAATTATGCTGATTTTTATATGGTTTGTACAGAATAAAATCTACATACTAATGACAGACAAAAAGCAACACATCTTATATTTCCAAACTGTGTTTATTAAGATAGTCTTGTTCTGTACCTACTTAAATCCTAATTTATGTTGGAGACAAAATTCTGTGAGTGATGAGGCTGCAGAGCTGTACCATAGTGTGGGCCTGATTTGAAGAAACAGGCATTAGGTGTCTCAGGTTTGGCCCTTACAAAAAGAGGTAGCCAAAATTATTCGACACTTCTGAAAAAGTTGGCCTAAATTTCCATCTTATCAGATTCTTGAAATCTAATTCAAAGGTATTTCTAAATGCTCTTAAAGAAGACTATGATCTTGATCCTTCATGGTACTAAGCACTCTAGCCCATCAAGCAAGCATTTAAACATGTGCTTAACTTTAAGCATATGAGTAATTCCACTAAATTCATTGGACTACCAGCACACGTAAAGTTAAGCATGAGGCTGTAGTGCTTAGAACTTGCAGGATACAGCCCCAAATGTCAGACATAACTTTTTCTAGGCCAAAATATTCTAATCCTTGATTTCAGAAGATATACAAGCCAAAGAAGAGATGTCAGGAAATATACTATGATGTAGAAATATCTTTGTATATTTTTTCATATGACAGCTTGTTAAGGAATGAATTTTACAGGAACAAAATAATGCCCCAACTCAGGAAAGCACTTCAGGACTTAAGTACTTGCTTTTGACCTCAATAGAACTTAAGCATCTACTTAATTTTAAGCATATGCATAAGAGCTGTCCTCCTGAATGTTTGCCTAACTGTGGTTCAAAGTTAGGTAGAAACAGAAATATGGATCTAAAAAGTGAGAGGAGTGTCCTTTTTTAATTGCTTTAGATTACTGTCTCAAAACAGCACTATTCAGGGATATGTGTTTTAGATTTTTGTTATTCATTTTAATCTTTTTTTTACTTTGTACCTCTCATAATATTGGGTAATAATTATTCATGCTGAATAACATTTTCAGTTTAACACCCTCTTCTATATTCTTAGCATCAGCAGCCTACAAGAGAATATTATAGTGTACTTTTAAACAGCATGAACAGTCCCATAAGCAGTATGATGTTCTTTATAAAGATGCAAATTACTGACATTTTAATACTATCAAACAAAGACTACACTCTGACATTTTAAGAGGGAAGCCATTGAATAACTGTATTGTTTCTATCTACTAAAGTACATTGAATCTTTTATTATTATTAGAGATGGCCTTCATTTTTAGGCAAGCTTTACTATATTTAATAGCTCTTTTCTCTAGTTGTATTTGTTTGGTGCATCTCAGTCTTTTATAGCTGATAAATTTAGGCATATTTACCAATGAACCATGTTCAGTAATTTACTGCTAATTAATTAGATGCAAAATTTGAATTGCATTACTTGAAATAATACAATAGTTTTAATTTAGGAAACTGTGTAATCCTATTTAATTAACAGCAAATGAACTTTAATTAGGTTTTTTTTTTTCAATGCAGGTGAGGATTTCTTGCATAGGGTAAGTGAAGAAGCAATCTACAAAGATTTGTTTTTCTTAGTGTTAATTATAGTGTGAATAAAAGTTGAACCTTCCAAGTGTCCCATTTATATTTGGCAGAAATGTTGATCAGGTTTAAAGAGATTCAGAACTGAAGAAAGTATCTGAGTTCGGGCAGGAGGATTACAGAAATCCCTGTGGGGATTTATTATACAATTTCCCAGAAGATGTTTAAAGACATGCTATTTAATCCTTTCCCCCTCCCCTGCACCCTGCAACCAGGAAAACCCAGTTACTGAATTAGAGCAAATCTGTTTCCCAACTATACAGTTGGTGTAGCAAAAAGTATAGTATACCCCTGGGAGTCTAAAGAAAATTACACATACAACTATTTTCTGTAGTATTTATCTTCAGGTCTTTATGATTTGTGATTCAAAATCCAGAGATCGGTTTCAATATTCTTATGCTAATATACAGTCAGTTTCAGCTTTATGAAAAGCAAGGTTCATTGTCTGAAAAGCCCTGTACAAGAAACATTATAGAATTCATACAGAAACAAAATGATCAGAACATAAATTCATAAAGTATCTTACATTACTGGGAACATTATACAAAAGTTCTGAGTAAGACTGGAACATCAAACAAGGGGTTGAATATAAGGAAAGTTCTGTACCTTGGATGAGTAGAGGGCAGAAGCAAAAGTAAACTCCCTTTGTTAAAGACTAACATTCAAATCCTCTATAGTGGGCCTAATTCTGAGGTGAAATCCTGGCCTCAATGAAGTCAATGGCAAAGCTTCCATTAATTTTAGTGCGGCTAAGATTTCACTCCTGTTGTATTGACTGTATCATCCAAAAACACAAGCAGCATGAAGCAAAGTTCTATGGTGTCTGGGGGGCACAGGAGGGGATAAAACCTCTCCCTGCTCTGGGGTGGTTGTTGCAGCCTTGGGCATCAGGAGACTGCATAACTACATCATTACTTCTCATAGGGGCTGGCTAGTGAAGCCTGTGAGTCAGGGGAGTCCACCATGTGGAGCGTGAACTGGATCTGGCTCACTTGGTACATTTATTTGGCCCACAAAGAGTATTTTGATGTTCCTAGCCCTCATGGTTGAGAACAATATCTTTCACGTGTGAACCGAGAGTAAACTGATTCAGTGATGTTTTCAGAGTCTGTGGCCAGCTTCAAACAATGGCAGAAGGGTGAGCTCTTCTGTACCCTGTTAATCTCATTGGAGTGTTAACTCAATGATGACACTTCAATGTCTGTTTTCTGCCCAGCTCTAACACAATTTCTCTCCCATGAAAAATTGATATATTTTTTTTGTAACATTTTCATTGCAAAATGGGACAAAAGTCAAAAATTCAAAATTTTTCACCAGAGGAAACATTCTGAAAAATTCTTTCAGGTGAACAAAAACAGAATTATTGGACTTTTTCCTGGCCACCATACTTCCAAGGCACTTTCCTCCCCAGGCTGCCTGACTCCCCATGAGGTGTCTGTCAAAAGTGTCAAATCAGCATTTTTGAAGCTGAAATTTTGCATGGTGCATGTGTGGCGCAAGCTGAACTTTTTGGAAAGTTTCTGCTAAAAATGGTTCAGCTGTTTCCAGGAATGAGGTTAGGAAAAAGGTAGCTCATGTTAAAAAATGTTTACACCTGTTTAATTCATAAGCTCTAGCCTCCATACTTTTGAAGGGGATGTGTGGGGGTGAAGGTGGCTGTGCCCTAAAGAAACATAGAGACTGAGGACTCCTCCTGGGTTAAATTCCAGGATCTGTAGGGGTATGTGCTCCAGTGTAAAGATCCCCTGAGGTCTAATTTTTAAGCCCAACCTGACCTGAGCCCGAGAGTGTTGAGAAAAATCGTATCTGACACGATACATCCAAGCCCAACACTTGTTATCAGGTCCCATGAGGCTCTGGGTAGTTGAAGGTTCTAGTCAGGGCCGGCTCCAAGCACCAGCCTGGCAAGCAGGTGCTTGGGGCGGCCGCTCCAGAGAGGGGTGGCACGTCCAGGTGTTCGGCGGCAATTCGGCGGATGGTCCCTCACTCCCACTGGGAGCAAAGGACCTCCCGCCGAATTGCCGCCGCAGATCACGATCGCGGCTTTTTTTTTTTTTTTTTTTTTTTTTGGCTGCTTGGGGCGGCCAAAATCCTGCAGCCAGCCCTGGTTCTAGTCAGAATACTTTTTGCTGTACTGTAGCAGTGGGGGGATCTCTGAGAGCAGTCATCCCTCCCCGCTTCCTTGGTGGTGGAAGTGGGTCTTTCCCCTTTGGCTGCACCAGGTGGAGGAGAAAGGGTCTTGAATCCTTTGAGTCCCCAGTCCTGGGCCACCACTGCAGCTGGGACACTGTAGCTCACCACTCACACGAGGTGATGGAGTTTGCCCCAGAAGACAGCCCCCTGCCAGGCAGCTGGTGGGGCTTGACACCTGGCAGCAGGGAACTAGGGAGCAGGATGCCCTGGCTGCCACAGGCCTTGGGAGTGAAGGGATCAGGCTGGCTCACTCACTTTGGGAGGCAGCAAGGCCGCCAGGTCTGCGTGGCTGGGAAGACTGCCCAGACTTGCACACACAGCGAGTGCTGGAGAGGCTGGCACCCACCTCAGTCTCTGCCAGCCATGGCTCCTTGGCTCACTCTGTAGCCTCAGATTCATGGAGTTTTTTGGTTTATTAATCTTATATCAGAAACTTTTAGGCTCTGCGAAAATTATACCTTTTCAGTCTGTGGGACCTGTCAGGCATAGCAGCAGTTAAATGGAACCACTTTGCTCATCTTTCACCATGAAATCATTTAAGATGGATGAGACCCCTAGGGAATTATGCTAGTCCATTTCCGTGTATCGTAGAGGGACTGATTTCATTAGTTCTGAAAGATCCCTAATAAATGGCTGTTTTGGCCAGTCTTGAATACCTTGAATGATGATGATCTTTCTTAAACGGCTTGTAAATTTCAGCCAAAACCTCCACTGGTTTGATTAACAAGAGGGCTTCAACCAATCAGTATAGGGAAATGCAGCTGTTTTTCCTACAAACCTTGTTCAACTAACTAACCACTGTAAACTGATTTTCCTCCCAAACAGGCTGGGTCAGTATAAAGGAGGTGTATCTCTCCTCTAGAGCCAGGCTCTTCACCTTTACTTTACATGAGCGCAGCCAATAGTCGCTTGTTCTGCCTATCAGCTATATTGTTTAGTTATACCATGGGTTTAATTAATGCTGCAGAAAAGTTATTGGCCAAAATGAGGGATAGAAAACATTGATATTCCTTTCCAGCTTTCACCTATGGTATGTGCCAGAAATGTATGGCATAAGGAAAAGATTGGTGAAATAGATTCCATTCTAGAAAACCTGAAAGTGATGATAGATGTAAATAATCATTTATCTCTTTAATGCTCAACAATATATCTACAAAAACAACAAGGAGTCTGGTGGCACCTTAAAGACTAACAGATTTATTTGGGCATAAGTTTTCGTGAGTAAAAACCTCACTTCTTCAGATGCATCCGAAATATGCCCAAATAAATCTGTTAGTCTTTAAGGTGCCACCAGACTCCTTGTTGTTTTTGTAGATACAGACTAACACGGCTACCCCCTGATACTTAACAATATATCTAGTATGTCTGAGAAACTTGCTTCTGAAATGCAGCCAACATCTCAAGAAAGTTAATGAAAGTTCGGTTGAAAACTACTGCTAAGGAACTTGTATGTTTCAACTGATGTGAGGGTATCTAAAAAGTTCCTTTGAAATGCTTTGAAATGAACACCTCCATTTAGGTGAATGGAAGCCATTACTGTTGCTGTCTGTTTTTATGACTGATCATGCTTTAATTTATTCCCTGTATCTTTTCACACGACTGTTTTCTGTAGTTTGTCAAATACCAACTGCTGTCATTTGTTGTTAAACTGTATTAAATGTTTTGGAATGTAGTTTGTATAAGACTATAAAGAAGAGTTGTATTGTACATATCACTGTCTGACTTACTGGGGCAATGCTGCAATGGCTACTATGGAGAAGTCTACTTAGCAGGAATAACTACAAATGGTGCTGGTCAAAAACATTTAATCAAAACTGTTTATTGACAAAAAAAATTGGGTTTTCAACTAAATGAAAAGTGTCTAATTTTTTTGATGAAATATCAGAATTTTACATGGAAAGCATTTTGCTCAAAAAAATTAAACCTCAGTTTTCAATATTTTGATGAAAAGTCAGAATTTTCCATGGAAGCAAAACTCCATTTTTCTGACCAGTTCTAATTACCCATGGGTTTTGTTTTCTTTAAATGAAAACTTTGTTTGCTTTTTCATATAGCATCATTTTTTTTAATCAAATGCAGAAAGGACCCATATTCCGGGATGCATGATTTACTTATCTTATTTCCCACTGGCCTTGATATTAAGGTCTTGGTTTCTTTAAAGGGCATGTAATACTTTAACTTTCTCCATTAATTTGCTGCTACTTTATACCTTCTGTCTCCTCACTACATCTTTAGTCTGTGAACCACAGTCATCACGGCAGGCTCTTTTAGTGTCCTTTTGAGGCCTTCTAAAAGTCAGTAGATCTTGCTTGTGCTTTCACTATAAATCATGAACTATATATTTTAATAATAAAGTTTCTGGTCTTCCCAATATTTATGACTAGTTAGTGAAATATGAAAAGCTTTGCTTTGAGCGGTGATATGAAAGCTCTGCTAAGCCGTTCAGAAACAGAGACCCCTGAGAAGACAATAAGGAACAAATAAATCCTAACCTATTAAGAAAGTCATGCTTTAGTTGCTGATATCTTGATTTAAATAAAAGAGCACTGAATTCAAAAAAATTTAATGAAGAGGGTATTGAGTCACTGATGGAAAATTTATGTTCATATATGCCATTCCCAAGTATTGTGATCAGAGAAATAGTCTTACACATTCAATTCAATTTCACTTTAACTTCTTATAAATCTACTTTATTTTTATAATGGATACTTGCTTACTTAAGAACATTTTTACTTTCTTGTATTCCAAAATCCTTTACTGCCTTATCTATTACTTGGATATTTTATTTTGGTTTTTTTGCTTTTGGATAAATCCTCAATGATATTCCGTGACACAGTTCCACAAATTAATTGAGCATCACTAAAGAAGCATTTCATTTTATCTTTTTTTTTTAATTATTTTTTTACCTTTCCATTTCACCGAGTGTCCATTTGTTCAGGACTTGTGAGAGGGTAATAGGTGTACCAATTTTCTCTCACTAACATAGATTATTTTGTCTCTCTTTCTAAATTAAGCAGTACCAGTCTTTTGAATCTCTCCTGGCATGAAAATGTCTCTATGCCTGTAATCTTTGTCACCTACTTCTGAACCTCTTCTATTTCTACTATATTTTCTTGAGATAAATTGACCAGAACTGAGCACAGTATTCTCAGTCAGTCTGGACCCTTAACTTACAAAATGACATAATAGCTCTGATATTTTCCGTCCCATTGCTTTTGCATACTAATGATTTGTTTGCCCTTTGACCACCACTGTGCATTGAGCTGAATTTTTCATTGAACTTTCCACAAATAAACTTATTGTTGGGACTCTCTAAGGAGCCAAAGGGAATTAGGTGCCATCTCCTATTGAAATTCACATTCAGTAGGAATTAGGCACAGAAACTCCCATTAGGGTATGTCTACATTTCAAAAGAAGACCCATGACAGCAAGCTTCAGAGCCCAGATCAGCTGACTTGGGCTCACAAGGCTCACACTAAGGGGCTAAAAATAGCAGTGTAGGCTGGACCTAGACCTGAGACTCACTCCCCTCTCCACGTTTTGGAGCATGGGCTCTGAAACCCGTGAAGGGAGTGGATCTTGAGCCTGGCTCCAGCCTGAGCCAACAAAGCTATTTTCAGTTCTTTAGTGCAAGCCCAAGTCAGATGACCCAGGCTCTGAGACCTGCTACTGTGGGTCTTTTTTGCAATGTAGACGTACCATTAGGTTCTTCTTCGAGAGATGTCCCTGTGAGTGCTCCACTCCAGGTGTTGGTGTGTCCCTGCGTCTTCGCTCTGAGATTTTTACAGCAGTACTTGTACCAGTCGCACATGTGCAGAGCCTGCCCCCTGTTCTGAGTGTACTTTAATAGTGCGTGACTGGTCTCCTCAGTTCCTTCTCTACCGTCCCCAGCCTGAGACAGAGCTCAGCAGACTCATTAGAGAATTTCTTCTCTCCCCTGTTCAACATTTTCCCCTCTTAGTTTAGCTTACCAGTATTAGTTAGGTACCCTTTTCCCTTCTCTTCTTTTCTCTTTAAAAAACCAAACAAATAAAAAAACAACCAAAAAAACACTTTTTGTTCCTGTCACCACAGCCGCTTCTCCAGGTTTTAAGCGCTGCTCTAACTGTAAAGATGCTATTCCTCTTTCAGATGGCCACTCTAAATGTATTAAATGTTTGGGGGAGTCCCACATCCCTCAAAAATGTGCCCACTGCAGCAAGTTGAAATCCAGGGCATGCAAAGACAGGGAGCTGTGGTTAAAACTACTCCTGCTGCAAAAATCTCTCAGACCAGCCTCAGACCTGGGCTCTGACTCTGCTGTATACCGCAGCCCCCACGCTTCAAAGAGACAAACGAAAACTTCAAAAAAACATCAGTCTCTCTCACTCATAAAGGATATTCGCAGGGACATGCCTTCTCCTGGTACTGCTTCCCTCCCTGCACTCCCCCGGCTGAGTACCTTTGATGCGCTGAGCTCCTCCGGTGCCACGTGAAACCCGCTTGTGGCTGCGGCGGTTGCACTGACCTCCAGTACCGAGGCTTCAGGCTTTCAGTTGCCTGCCTCTCACACGGCACCGTTCAGCACCACAATGGAATCATAGAATCATAGAATATCAGGGTTGGAAGGGACCTCAAGAGGTCATCTAGTCCAACCCCCTGCTCAAAGCAGGACCAATTCCCAACTAAATCATCCCAGCCAGGGCTTTGTCAAGCCGGGCCTTAAAAACCTCCAAGGAAGGAGATTTTTACAAAGCCGTACTGACGCATACTAGCCTACCTGACCCCCCGCCCCCTCCCCCAGGCTCCTCTCACTCTCCTGGCACCGTCAGCCTTTGAGCTAGCCAGCAGTGACAGAACGCTCAGGACACTGGTGCAGAAGAATCCCTCCTCACAACAAATTCCTCTCGCTCAGCCCTCCCCTCACAGAGGCACTACGGCAAGCAATTCACACACTCAAGGGACCTCCTGGTGTCACCCCTACTTAACATCTACTTCTGTCCAGACACTCAGGCAAGGTCCGCACAGCTTTCCTCCAGTGATGAGGAATCTGGGTTGCAGGGAGAATTTTCACCTTATCAGATCTCCTGTCCACAGACCCCAATCAAGAGAGGTCATAGAAAAGCTGCCTTATCCTACTCCGAGGGTCCTGCCCCATGGTGCGTGAACCCCTGGATGGCACCACCCATGCCCTTCCCACCACAGTGGCAATATTGGGCTCCATGGGCTCCTTATACCACACTCGTTATACCACTGCAGCTCGGTACCACCAGCTGACGACCCTGCCACTGACTCCCAACCCAAGGCAGCCCTGTCACAACCACAAGAGCAAGCACGGCCTGCCTCTAACCTGGTAGAACCAGTTGTTCCACCTGATGAAGCATTGTTTCCTCCTCCCCCGACGCCTTCAGACGACTTCTCAAAATTTCAAGACCTGTTAAAAAGAGTTGCTAATAAGCTATGAACAGAGGTGAAAGTAAGCCAATACGCCCCAGTATGGCATACCGGCAAGGACCAGCTTCCCCAGGCAGCAATTTAAAGGGCCTGGGGCTCCCAGCAGCGGCTGGAGCCCCAGGCCCTTTAAATTGCCGCCAGAGCCCCGCTGCCGGAGCCCTGGGGAAGCGGCAACAGGGCTCCGGGGTTTTTTTAAAGGGCCGGGGCTCCCGCTGCCTCTACTGCCCTGGGCCCTTTAAATAGCTGCCAGAGCCCCGCCGCCGCTACCCCAGGCCTATTTAAAGGGCCCAGGGCAGTAAAGGCAGGGGAGCTCCAAGCCCTTTAAATAGCCTCCGGAACCCTGCTGCCAGAGCCCTGGGGTAGTAGCGGCAGCCGGGGGCTCTGGCAACGGTTTAAAGGGCCTGGGGAGGTAGCGATGGCCGAGCCCTGGGCCCTTTAAACAGCTGCCAGAGCCCCCGGCTGCTGCTGCTACCCTGGTGGGGGAGGGCACTTAGCGGTACAGAGTGGGCTGGGGCTGGCTCTGACCCCCATCCCCGCCCCTTCCGCCTGAAGCCCCGCCCCTTCCAGGGGCCAGAGTCGGCTCCAACCCAGCCCTGTACCGGTAAGTCCCTATTTCTACTTTCACCCCTGGCTACGAATTAACCTGGAGGAAGTCCCTGAACAGCAGCATTAGCTAACTGACATCCTAGAGCCCTCTTCTTCTTCTTCTAGAATTACATTACCTATCACCACAGCCCTTTTAGAACCTGCCAAGGCCATTTGGCAAACCCTGGCTGCAAGCCTGCCTACCTGTAAGAGAGCGGACAGAAAGTACTTTATTTCTTCCAAGGGCTTGGATTTCCTGTTTACTCACCCAGTGCCAAACTCGCTGGTAGTAGATGCAGTTAACCAAAAGAACAAGCACCAGTTTCCCCGCTCCACCCCTTCCGACAAGGACAATAAGCTCGGACATAAGGTATACGCTTCTTCCACATTGCAGTTTCGCATTGCTAATTATACAGCTGTTCTAGCAAAATATGACCACAAAAATTACAATAAATTCATGGACTTTATTGATCACATTCCAGAAGAAAAGAAACAACAATTTACAGCTATAGTTTCCAAGGGACAAATCATCTCCCGCACTACTCTTCAAGTTGCCCTTGATAGGCCAATACTACTGCACGGTCCACTGCCACAGCAGTCGTGATGCGCCAAGGGTCATGGCTCTCATCCTCTTCCTTTCCCCAGGAGGTCCAGAGTACCACTGAGGATCTCCCCTTCGACGGTGACAAATTGTTCGCCTCCCCTACAAATGATGTACTCCACTCCAGGAAGGACTCCAGGGCAACTCTCCGGTCTCTAGGAATTCAAACCCCTACGACCAGAAGGCAACAATATAGATATCAGCCTTACCAGTGACCACGCTACCCCACAAACACCCAGAAATTCCATAGATCTCACAAGCAACAGCAACAACAGCAACGCCAGAGATCTAGATACCAATGCTACCATCCCAACTCCTCGGCAGCATCTCAACCCCTTCCTACCAATAAGCAAATTTGAAGCCTTGGTCAAGGGTATAAAAAACAATATTCCCACTTCAGTGCTTACACCGCCTGCCACTATTTTTGGTCACTGCCTACACCCATTCTCCCATCAATGGCGAAATATTACCACCCACAAGTGGGATTTAGAGGTCGTCACAGTTGGCTATTCCATCCCTTTCCTCTCCCCGCCTCCCTCCCTGTCCCTCTTCAGGGACCCCTCTCACGAGCAATTGCTCTTCCAAGAAGTACAACATCTCCTTCAATTGGGAGCAGTGGAAATTGTGCCCGAACAACACAAAGAGAAAGGTTTCTATTCCCATTACTTCAGAAAAGAAAACTGGGGGATGGCGACCGATCCTCGACCTCAGGTGGCTAAACAAATTTATCAAAAAGGAAACGTTCAAAATGGTTAACCTCACCACCATAATCCCAGCGCTGGAGCAGGGTGATTGGTTTTCAGCCCTCAACCTACAGGATGCCTATTTTCATGTGACTATTTACCCATCCCACAGACGTTTTCTTCATTTTACCCTCAGTTCAACACATTTTCAATACAGATTGTTGCCCTTTGGTCTATCTACCACCCCTCAAGTTTCTCCAAACTCCTAGCCATGGTTACTGCCCACCTCAGGAAACGGGGTTATAATAGTTCCTTACCTTGACGATTGTCTCCTCAAAGCCTCCACACTCGACGAAGCTCTTTGATCCACGCAACTTACCGTCGCTTGCTTCCTTTCCCTTGGCCTACAAATAAATAAAAACAAATCCACCTTATCTCCTACCCAACAACTGGAGTTCATAGGAGTGCACCTCGATTCCAGAACAGGAATAGCATCTCTCCCGCTCAATTGTTTCAACACCATAAAACTCCTGGTTACAAAACTTCGCAACAATCTCCAGGTCACTGCACGAGATTGCCTGCAACTATTAGGCCACATGGCCTCATGTACTTTTGTGGTCAAAATGCAAGCCTATACATGAGGTGCTTCCAAGCTTGGTTGGCCACGGTTTACAGACTGAACGTACGCACCCTAAACAAGCCTCTATCCATACCCTTCAGAGTCAAAGACTCCCTCCGATGATGGACAGTTCCCTCCAACCTCTGCTCAGGAGTCCCTTTTCTCCAGGACTCCCCATCACTCATAATGATTACCGATGCATCCCTCATGGGATAGGCATCATCCCACCACACAGCCCAGGAGCTATGGTCTTCCACCAAAGCCTCCCTATAGATAAATGTCCTAGAATTGCGAGCCATACACAATACCTGCCATCACTTCCTCCCATTCATTCAGAACCAACATGTTCGGCTAATGACAGACAACATCATATGCATGTTTTATGTCAACAGGCAGGGAGGGGCTCCATCTCACTCACTTTGCACAGAAGCCGTGAAGTTCTGGAATTGGTGCCTCGCGAACAACATCTGGATATCAGCCGCCTATCTTCCTAGGGCACTGAATACCACCGCGGACATACTAAGCAGACATTTTCCCTGGGATCACGAATGGGAGATACGCAATATATTCCATGTTTGGGGCTATCCAACCCTGGACCTCTTTGCAACTGTGAAGAACAAGAAATGTCCTGAATTTTGCTCTAGAGTGGGATTGGGCAAACATTCCCTAGGAGATGAGTTCCTGATCTCATGGGCTCAACACTTAATAAATAATAAATAAATAAAATAATGTATGCTTCCCCCCCCAATACCGGTTCTTCACAGAGTTCTGACAAAGATACGAACAGATCGTGCCACGGTAATTCTCATTGCCCCATCATGGCCCAGATAACCGTGGTTTCTGTTCCTCACCAGAATGTCAATTCGCCCACCGATTTCATTGCCCCTCACTCCGAACCTCCTATCGCAGCAACACGGCCAATTTCTTCATCCCAACCTGTCCATGCTTCACCTCAAAACTTGGTTCCTACATGGTTCTCCCAAAACAAATTAGCATGCTCTGAGCAGGTTCAAAGAGTGCTCCTACATGGCAGAACACAATCTACTCGCACCATATATCTCCAAAAGTGGAAACGATTCACACAATGGTGCTCAACTAAACAATGTCCTCCTACTTCTGCACCTCTTCCGCCCATACTTGGCCTTTCTTTCAGCTCCATCAAAGTCCACTTAGCTGCTATTACAACTTTTCATGACAAGATCGACAATACCTCTGTTTTTGCTCATCCAATCACCAAACGTTTTCTCAAAGGGCTCCAATCCCTATACCTGGACATTAAACCTCCTACCCCTCCGTTAGACCTCATTTAGTATTAACCTGCTTAACTCAACAACCATTCGAGCCCCCAGCCACTTGCTTCCTCTTACACCTCTCTATGAAAACAGCATTCTTAGTGGTAATCACCTCCACCAGACGTGCAGGAGAAATAGCAGCTCTCATGGCAAACCCACCTTATACACTGTTTTTTAAGGTCAAGGTTACCCTCCGACTACACCTCAAATTTCTTCCAAAGGTGCATTCGTCATTCCACATCAATGAGCCGAAACCACATGCAAACTCCTTTTGAATCCACAATCCATATGTTAGATGTATGCAGGGCTTTGTCCTTCTATCTGGATAGAACCAAGCCCTTTAGGAACTCTTCCAGACTCTTTGTCTCCATTGCGGAGTGCTCCAAAGGGACACCTATTTCTACCCAGAGACTTTCAAACTGGATTTACGACTGTGCTATCAGATAAAGAAAGTTACGCCTCCAGCCAGCATCAGAACTCACGCCACTAGATCTGTGGCTACCTCCGTGGCTTTTCTACACAAAGTTCCTATGGCTGACATCTGTAAAGCAGCCACTTGGACTTCTGAACACACATTTGTTAAGCATTATGCCCTTACTCAAGGCCCTCTCTCTGATACCCGGTTAGGCAGAGCTGTATTATTTACTGCATTCCTACCAAATCCGAAGTCCCTACCTCCTGGAGATACACTGCTTTTAAGTCACCTGGAGTGGAGCACCCACAGGGACATCTCTTGAAGAAGAGGTTACTCACCCTGTGTAGTAATTGATGTTCTTTGATATGAGTGTCCCTGTGGGTGCTCCACTACCCACCCTCTTCCCCTCTACTTCGGAGTTGGGGTAGCCTCTGTTGTAGAGAAGGAACTGAGGAGACTGGTCACGCACGCCTACTATTAAGGTTCACTCAGAGCGGGGGGCAGGCTCTGCGCGTGCGCGACCAGTACGAGAACTGCTGTAAAAATCTCCGAGCAAAGGCGCAGGAACGCACCAACACCTGGAGTGGACCACTCACGGAGACACTCATCTCGAAGAGCATCAGTTACTGCACCTCCCAGTAACCTCCTCATCTTTTGTGAATCTCAGCCTGTGTCTTTTCCTGAACAGTTACAATTAATTTAGAACCCAGTAGTGTGTATGCTGAAGATTTACTATACATTACTGCTCTCTGTTTTCAATGTTTTAGACAGTTTTCTAATCCATGATGGAATTTTTCTTCTTACCCCGAAACTGGTTAGTTTCCTCTTGTAAAAGATTTTGTCAGATGCTATTTGAAAGGCCCAAATAAGTTATGTCAGCTGGTTCTATTTTCTCTGTTTTGCGGACATGCTCAATGAATTATAATAGATTAGAGAGGTACAGTACACAATCTGTCAGATTATACAGTGGTGGGGGGGCATATCAATAGGTAGACTTGACCTTATGGCATGTTTAGCTAAGTGATATATAATTCTGTTAGTTCAACCAATTTACCTGATTCTAAGGATCACTCTTAATGCCTTTCATAAAGATGGGTACATTTGCCACCTTCCAGTACAGTGCATATTTTAGTGCAGTGGTTCTCAAACTTTTGTACTGGTGATCCCTTTCACACAGCTAACCTCTGACCGTGTCTAAGTTCTCAGACAAATTGCTAGAACCCTTAAAGGAAGAGTTTATGGCATTCATTGTGGAAGGCTACATGGTGGCCAACACTTCAGCTCTGGACATGGCGGATGCCATGACCAGAATTATGGTGCCTTCTGTGATCATGAGGAGGGCCTCATGGCTGCAGAATTTGGGCATTTTTCCCAATATCCCCAAACCCTTGAGGATTTACTGTTTTGATGGCCAGGTTTTGTTTTCAGAAGATGAAATCCTGCACTCTTTTAAAGACTCCTGAGCTATTTTACATTCTTTGGGAGTATATACTCTGGCCACGAAGAGATGACACTATAACACTCAGCAGCAACACAGCAATACCCCTCTCAGCATTTTTTTGGACAGTTCTCCCTTCCTTTAAGGCAGCAGGACTACTCCTGGAAGAAGCACAGATCCAAAAGGAGGAGATCCTCCAGTTCTGGGGTTACCCAGTCAGATCATCTCTCTCTCTCTCTCTCTCTCTCTCTCTCACACACACACACACACACACACACACACACACAGCAAGCGCCTATATTGACTTTATTGACTTGTGTGTCCAGGACAATGACCCAGTGGTAACCTCCTCTTTGTCCCCTCTGTTCAGGAACAGGCTGGCTTGTTTTTATAATATTTGAGACTTGATTACCACAGACAACTGGGTCCTGAGCACCCTCAGGTCAGGTTATGCCATTCAGTCCCTCTCCATCCTTCCGCCCCACCCTGCCCCTCACAGGAGACCCTGCTCCTTGAGCAGGTTCAATCTCTGCTGCCTTTGGAGGCTGTAGAGGAGGTCACCCTACAGCATCGGGGACAGGGATTCTATTCCCAGTATTTCCTGGCTCCCAAGGCCAAGAGAGGGATGCAGAGGTGAAAGTAAGCTGGTACGGTATGCCATGCCAGATTGGCTTCCCCAGGCTGGCGATTTAAAGGGCCCGGGGCTCCCTGGAGCAGCCAGAGCCCCGGGCCCTTTAAATTGCCTCCCGAGCCCCAAGGTAGCGGCTGCAGGGCTCTGGCAGTGATTTAAAGGGCCCCAGGCACCCGCTGCTGCAGGGAGCCCCGGGCCCTTTAAATCACCCCTGAGCCCCAGGGCTCCCAGCTGCCTCTGCAGCTGGTAGCTCCAGGGGTGATTTAAAGGCCCCGGGGCTCCCAGCCACAGCCGGAGCCCCGGGACCTTTAAATCTTGATTTAAAGGCCCAGCCTCTTCCGGTTGAGGCCACGCCCCCCACTCAGGACTCCGGGGTACTGGTAAGTCCTTTAAGTTACTGTCATCCCTGGAGGGATGAGACCTATCCTCAACCTCTGTAATCTCAACAAATACATCAGATATGTGAGATTCCGTATAGTCACCCTAGCAACTAAGGAGTTTGTAGGTGTGACAAGTATTTTCCAAGTACATTGATGTCAGACTTTCCCCCTTGACCAAAAAGTTCTGAAGAAAATTTAACCTGTTCTTAACATTAAAGCTGCTTTTGGCTAAAACATTTACGTTTATATGAATAGAAACCCAGAGAAATAAGTAGGACATGAGCATGAAAATATTTTTGCTGAAAAAACATAATGCTAGTGTATGTGTCTAAGATGAAAATATAGCATTAGAAAATATAAAGTAAAGTATAGGATTTACATTTTCTAGATAAAATACTGTCCTCTCTCACGAGGATAAGCTATTACCATTTTTCCAAGAGAAAAGTGCTGGCATCAGTAATTGATAGCTTACATACTCTTTCATTGCTTTTTTTTAAGTATGTTATAAACAGAAATAACTCTTCCATATTTGTATAGTTCCCAATTAAATTTCAAATCTAGATTTATTGTCCCCTGGGATACATTTTTTTAAGTAAAAGAACTGAACATTTATAATCAATAATTCAGAAAAGGTTATTATTTGTAGCTGCAAAATTAAACATGACATCACTGTAATGAGTAAACACTTTTCTCACCAGACTGGACTGAAATGTTGAAATAGTATTCTGTGGGGTTTACAAAGCACTTTGTGTATAAATGACTAAACAGTGAGGGACTAAAAACTCATTGAAAGTAGGAAGAGCAGACACAATATGATCAATGATACTAGGATTTCAGTGCAGATACTTTTTTTACCTAAATAGATTTCACATTAATCTTTCCAAACAAGTGAATGTTTCCTTGCTGTCTAAATATATAAATAAGGCGCTACAGAGCACAGCAATATTTCGAAATATGTCACCAGCTGCAAAAAAATAGTTCTCAATTTTTTTCACATATAGCATCAGTGCACATACTCTGTGACACACACATCTTGGTAAGTGTGAGAACTGCACTGGTGAGTAGGTCTCCCTCCAACTATAAAGATAAGCTGGGTGAGGTAACATCTTTTATTGGACCAACTTATTTTGTTGAGAGAAAGAGAGGGAAGCTTTTGAGCCACAAGGAGCGATTCTTGAGGTCTGGGGGAGGTATTCTAAGCATCACAGCTAAATGCAAGATGGAAGAGATTGTTTAGCACAATCAGTAGTTGGTAAATATTGTAAGGGACCATTCAAGGTACAGTGGTGTGTTAATACCGCTGCAGTCATAGGACCAAAAGGGGGGTTAGTGGGTTATAACTTGTTATAATAAGCCAGAAATTCAGTGTGTCTGTTCAGTCCCTGATTTTTAGTGTCTAGCAGAGTTGCGAATTTAAGCTCCCAGGCTCGTCTTTTGAAAGTGTTGTGCAGGTTTCCTTTGAGGATGAGGAGTGATAGATCAGATATGAATGATCACTTTGTGAAAAGTGTTCACCCACAGGTGATATGGTGTTTTTGTCTTTTATCATTTTCCCGTGTGAGCTCATTGGATAGAGTAGTGATTGTCTGTCTGGTTTCACCCACACAATTGTTACTGGGGCAGTTAGTGCACCAGATGTGGAATACCACATGTTGTGATAGATATGTGTAGAATTCATGGATCTTGAAAGATGTGTTGTGGAGGATGTTGGATCATTGTAGCAGTGGAGATACACCTCTGCCCCAATAGAATGCTGTCCTCGGGAGCCAAAAAATCTTACCGCGTTATATCGAACTGGCTTTGATCCACCGGAGTGCGCAGCCCCGCCCCCCCGGAGCACTGCTTTTCCACGTTATATCCAAATTCGTGTTATATCGGGTCGCGTTATATCGGGGTAGAGGTGTATGTCTGCAGGTTTTGCATCTGTTTTGGCAGGGTCTGGTGCCGCTTTGAGTTGGTGTGTACTTCGTCTGTGGGGAGCTTGCTTCTGAGAATGAGCTTGGTGAGGTTGGAGGGTTGTTCGACAGCTAGAAGTGGGGGTTCAGAAAAGACTTAGTTCAGGGTGGGGTACCCATCGAGCATGGGTTATAGTTGTTTGATGATACCCCATATGGGTTCCAGTGTGGGGTGGTAGGTGACAACCAAAGGTGTGCAGTTGGAAGGGATTTTATTTCTGTATTAAAGCAGGTTCTCTCGGGGTATTTGGGTGGCTTGTTCCATGATGCGATCCACTTCACTGGTGGAGTGTCCTTGTTTGGTGAAGGTGGTTTTAAGTGTGCTAAGGTGCATATCCTGGACTTCCTCCTCAGGGCATATTTTGTGTCTCTCAACAACAGAAGTTGGTCCAGTAAAAGATATTACCTCACCCACCTTGTCTCCTAATATCCTGGGATCAACACAGCTATAACTATGCTTCATCCAACTTTAAGACATACTGCATGCAGTATAGCTTTTGGCCATCTGTGATACATGGGGGGAGAGGGGGGGGCAGTAGCTCCCATAGGTAAAAGAAAAGGAGTGGGCATCTGACCAAAAGGGATTTTACAGCTAACTGGCTGGCTGGGTGTCCATCAAAGAGAGCTACTCCGCCCCTCTTCATGTATCACACCATCCAAAGGGATGCAGAAGCACATCCATTGCTAAGGGTAGGTCTACACTTACCTCCGGGTCCGGCGGTAAGCAATCGATCTTCTGGGATCGATCCCGGAAGTGCTCGCCGTCGACGCCGGTACTTCAGCTCGGTGAGAGGAGTACGCGGCATCGACGTGGGAGCCTGCCTGCCGCGTCTGGACCCGCGGTAAGTTTGAACTAAGGTACTTCGAATTCAGCTACATTAATAACGTAGCTGAATTTGCGTACCTTAGTTCGAAATGGGTGGCTAGTGTGGATCAGGCCTTAATGACTTTGGTTTGATTTTTTTTATACAAATTTATATATGGAATGTCATCTCTCTGAATTTAAAACAAACCATCCATGAACTCTTCCTGGGAGGTGGCAGAAAGACCATTGTCCCTACCAGGGGTTACGTAGGAGCTAAGTGAATTTACAAGAGTTTAATAAGACTGTGGTTTGTTACAAGGATTCATGTATTCCCAAAACATACATAAATCAAGAACACTCACCCTTCTCCTCTTTTGTTTTTATATTTGTCACTTTGCTACATAGACTTTTCTAGTCTTATTTATTTATTTGTTTGATTTGCCAGATGCCTCTTTTTATGTAACTCCTTAACTGACCCCATTATTTTTCTAGCAAAAATCTCTGTGATCTCAATCTGTCCCCTCCTCCAGTTCAGCTTTGATTTGTCCTGCCTTTTATTAACAGATATAATATTGCTTTCGGTTAACTGGCAGATGTCTTTGACCTGACTGCTCTTCTCCACTTGTCAGCTTTCCCCCTAGTTCCTATATTAAATAGTTGATCTAAAACTAGTCAATTTTTTCTTCTGGCAGCCTGGTCCCACGTCAGTTAAGGTGGAGCTCATCCCTTCAATATAGATTCTCCTTTCCCAGTGCTGAATGAACTTCAACCCTTCCTGTTTACACTCCCTTTGCATCCATGCATTGAGAGCTCCCAAGTTTCCCCTGTCTAGCTGGCCTGAGTGTAGAATTAGGAGCCTTTCAGAGAATACATGAGGCCCTTGCCTTAAATCCTTTTCCTGACCCTCTAAATTTAGCTTCCAGGACGCCTCTCTCTTTTGCCTTCGATTCAGGGGTGAAAGTAACTTAAAGGACTTGCTGGTACTCCAGAGTCCTGCGGAGGGGCGTGGCCTCCACCAGAAGAGGTGGGGCCTTTAAATCCCCAGGCCCTTTAAATCAGGATTTAAAGGGCCCAGGGCTAGGGCTGTGGTAGCAGCAGCTGGGAGCCCCAAGCCCTTTAAATCACCACCTGAGCTCCCAGCTGCAGAGGTGGCTGGGAGCCCTAGGGTTCGGGGGCGATTTAAAGGGCCCGGGGCTCTAGCTGCTGCTACCACAGCAGAGCCCCAGGCCCTTTAAATTGCCGACGGAGCTAGGGTGACCAGACAGCAAGTGTGAAAAATTGGGACGGGGGTGGGGGGTAATAGGAGCCTATATAAGAAAAAGACCCCAAAATCAGGACTGTCCCTATAAAATCGGGACATCTGGTCACCCTAGACGGAGCCCCGGGTCTCCAGCAGCAGGGCACGGGGCTCCGGCTGCCGCTACCCTCCAGGGCCCTTTAAATTGTCTCCGGAGCCCTGCTGTTGGAGCCTTGGGGTAGCGGTGGCAGGTCTCCGGTGGCTATTTAAAGGGCCCGGGGTGGTAGAGGCAGCGGGAGTCCCGAACCCTTTCAATAGCCACCAGAGCCCTGCCGCCGCTACCCCAGGGTTCCAGCAGGCTCTGGGGGCTATTTAAAGGGCCCGGGCCCTTTAAATTGTCCCCAGAGCCCTGGGATAGCGGCAGTGGGGCTCCAGCAGCGATTTAAAGGGCCTGGAGTGGTAACGGTGGCAGGAGCCCTGGGCCCTTTAAATTGTCACCCACACCCCACTGCCGCTACCCCAGGGCTCTGGCAGCAGGGCTCTGGCGGCAATTTAAAGGGCCCCGGGCTCCAGCCCTTTAAATTGCTGCCTCAGGAAGCTGGTCCACCCTGGTATGATGCACCAGCTCTTGCCGGCAGGGGTGGCAGGTTTGTAGAAATTTTGGTGGTGCCCAGAATCTGCCCCTGCCCAAACTCTGCCCCCCGCAAACTCCACCCCCCACCTGCCCAAGTCTCTGAGAGGGAGTTTGTGTGGGGGAGGAGGTCTGGGGTGCAGGCCCTGGGCTGGAGCAGGGGACTGGGATGCAGCGTGCAGGCTCTGGGAGGGAGTTTGGGGATGGGAGGGAGTGCGGAGGGAGGGGGTGCAGGTTCTGGGAGGGAGTTTGGGGATAAGAGGGGGTGCGGAGGGAGGGGGTGCAGGGGTGAGGGCTGGAGGGTGAGGCTGGGGGTGGATTTGTGTTGTGGCTGGGGATTAGGGGTTTGGGGTGGGGGGGGCTGTCATCACATGTGCCTCCTCCCCTGCTGCTGCCCCTCACTGTAGCCTCACTGGGGATGGGACTGCCCCTTGCCCAGCGTGGGGCAAGAGCGGTGACTGCGGGCGGGGGGGCAACTGTACTGGTGGAGGGTCCCACCGGAAAATGAAAGGGTCTGAGGGGGAAGGGCAGCCTGCCCTAGCAGTTGTAGAGGAGGGCACTAGGACCCTGCGGCGGCAATTAATGCAGGCAGGCAGCATGGAGCTTCAGGGGAGAGACACGAGAGCTTCCGGGACCCAGGGAGGTGCACGGGGGCAGCAAAGGGGGGCCAGCCCACACTCAGGGGAGGTGCGGGGGGGCAGCAGGTGGGAGACCCGGCCACGAATATTCGTGGAGCCGGGCCCTTGGACCCTCAATATTGCTGGAGCCAGGAGGAGGAGTCAGAGAGGGAGAGAATGCTCCATTTTCTTGCCGGTAGGCTACTGCACCTTTTCTTACTGGTCCTCCGTACCGGCCCGTACCGGCTTACTTTCACCTCTGCTTCCATTGTAACCAATTGATACCAATTTGTACTATGACATTCAGCTCCTCTGCAGTACTCGTTAGAAATGCGCCAAAGATCTGCCACGTTCCTAGAGTGGGGAAAGAATCTTTGGGTCAGTTAAGACTCTGTTGGAGAAGAGGAAATGTTAATATTTTAAAATGTCCCATCCACACCCTGGCTGTGGTGAAGTAGTAAGTACTTCTGTAAGCAGAGTCAGGATGAGCTCTACCCTGACATCTGGTGGTGAATTATGGCAAGGGTAGAAAAGAACTCCAGGGGCTGATCTTGTTTGCATAGGCACACCCACTCGCCTGGCATGAAACCACAGCAACTCAAAGTGGTTACTTTGGCTGGTGTGGGATCCCCAGTTTCTCTGTTATTGGGGCAGGAAGAATAAAGTTTTGTTACCCTGATTCTATGAATCAAGGCCAGTGGAACTGTTGTATGACAGAAGGACTGAGTGAGTCATTCACCATTACCTAAGTAGCATTTGCTTGACAAGGGGCATGGGTTACAAAACCCAGTGAATTGAGAGAGGATGGGGACAGGTATTTGTACCTGATGGTGTGGCCCCCTCCCCAAGGGGGTTGAAACACCAATTGCACTACCTCCTCTCTCCACTGTTGAATGTCAGAGCTAACTTTGATTCCCTTAGGAGTCTAGTTACAGACTGCTGAGCTGAGTTCGCTTTGGGCCAATAGTGCACCAGCACTGGGGCTCCCCTACTACTAGCTGAAATCACTAAGAGCTGAAATCACAAAAGAGCTAAAGCTATTTAAGAGCTGAGATCACTGAGGCTGTGTTAACTAGTGGGGGAGCCTGAAGCTATAGCTAAGCTAACTTAGCTTAGCGGGGAGTGAGCGGAGCGGAGCGGAGCGGCTCACAGGTCGGTGAGCGGAGCGGCTGGAGGAGCAGCTAGCAGAGCAGAGCAGAGCCTTGTGGGAGCGGCCCAAGGGACGGCTGGAGTGGAGCGGAGCGGAGCGGAGCGGCTCACAGGTCGGTGAGCGGAGCGGTGCAGCTCACAGGTCGGTGAGCGGAGCGGAGCGGCTCACAGGTCGGTGAGCGGAGCGGCTCACAGGTCGGTGAGCGGAGCGGCTCACAGGTCGGTGAGCGGAGCGGAGCAGCGCGGCTCACAGGTTGGTGAGCGGAGTGGAGCGGAGCAGCTGCCAGAGCAGTTCGTGGGACTGCGGGTGGAGTGGAGCAGTTCGTGGTGAAGGCTGCAGTGGAACCCCACGGAGAAGCAGCCGGTTGGCCTCGGATCACGTAAGGTGCCCCTTAACACCCTGCTCACCCCCCCCCCCTTGAACTCTGGGGCTGCACTGATCATGGACAGAGACTTTGGGGGGGGTTGTCGGACTTTTGGGACTTTTGTGATTCTTGGGTTGCTGGACCCAAGAGACTTTGGGATTGGTGGACTTTTGGGACTTTGGTGATTCTTGGGTCGCTGGTTTCAAGAACCAACGGGAGAGGACACGGCCCAATTTGCTGGGGTGGGTCTTCGCTCATGGTTTGGTCTAAAAACTCTAGTTGTGGTGTTTTTTCCATTTAATGCTGATGTTGTTTACCTCATGTTATTAAACATTTTCTGTTACACTCAGACTCCGTGCTTGCGAGAGGGGAAGTATTGCCTCTTAGAGGTGCCCAGGGGGTGGTATGTAATTGTCCCAGGTCACTGGGTGGGGGCTCGAGCCGGTTTTGCATTGCGTTATTGAAACGGAACCCCTAGATACAGAACCCGGCCCTTGTTGCTGCCAACTTAGATGGGCAGAAGGGTTACATTTTTGGGGGCTCGTCCGGGATCCCCTGGGTCAGTACCCCTCGCAAGCACCTGTTGAGTGTTCCCCTGCATTGGGAAAAAAAAATTGTGGTTATATTTTGAGGAAATTACTGTTTGTATAATGGCTAATATGTCGGGTTTGTTGGGCCCCGGCCCTGCAGCCTCTAGTTCAGGGGCCACAGCCTCAGCCAATGATTGGACAAAAGCACTGGGGCAAATATTGGAAAAGGTTGTGTTGTCCCATGCTAGGTCAAACTCTTGTCGTGAGTTAAGGTTATTTGCTGGGGCAGAGGAGTTCGAACCCTGGTTGGAGCATACCACTGAAATGCTGCAGGAGTGGGCCGTACCTGATGCAGAAAAGCGAAGATGTCTGATAGAGAGCCTTAGTGGCCCAGCATTAGATGTGATTCGCACCCTGAAGCTCATTGATCCTGGGGTCAGTGTGAAGGACTGCCTAGAGGCCCTTGATCATACCTTTGGGAGTGTAGAGGGCCCTGAAGACAGTTACTGTAAGTTCCTTAATTCCCGACAGCAAATTGGCGAGAAGATTTCAGCCTATATACAGAGGCTGGAAAGACTGCTTCAGAGAGCTGTCATGAGGGGTGCAGTGACTGCTGAACAGATGGATCGGACCAGACTGGCTCAAATTGTAAGAGGAGCTCAATATCAGAACTCGATTCTACTCCATCTCCGGCTAAGAGAACGACGGGAACATCCCCCAAGTTATTCCCAGCTGATAAAGGAGGTCAGAGAAGAGGAAGAAAGGCAGGCTGCCAGCGAGTTTTGGGAAGCCCAAACATTGGAGCCAGCCGGCACAACACCACTGCAAATGGCCAGTGTACTGATGGTGAGCACCACAGAGGAACTTGCCCAACAAGTGCAGGTACTGACAGAACGGATAGCTGAACTGCAAAGCACCATTGACCAAGCTAAGACTTCCGGGAATAAGGAGCCTCTGACCGTGGCGATGGAGAAGTCAGCATTTAGAGCCACCATCCCATCTGGGCGAAGAGGGAAAGGACAATTCTTCTGCTACCGATGTGGTCAGGATGGACACAGTGCTGCCAAGTGCCATAATGAAGAAAACCCCTCCTTAGTGTATGGAAAGCTGAGGATCAGTTGGGAGAGATCCGGTAGCTGCCAGAGAGTCCAGGGACGGGGACCACCCAGGCCTGCAGGATTTGAAGATTCCCCCAGAAAAGACTGTCCAGCTGGGATCCCCGCAGGACTGATAGGGCCCCGAGCAGAGGTCATGGTGAAGATTGAAGGGGTGGAGTGTAAAGCCGTGCTTGACACTGGATCTCAAGTGACTATTATATTTCAGTCATTCTACCAACAAATGCTTAGGCACCTGCCTATACAGCCACTGACTGGCGTTGGTCTGTGTGGCCTCAGCATGGATGAATATCCCTACCAAGGGTATGTCATAGTGCACCTGGAATTCCCAGAGGAGGTTGCTGGGGTAAGGGAAGAGGTGGACACAGCTGCATTAATATGCCCTGACCCTAAAGGGACCTCTGATGTGTCTGTGCTGATAGGGACCAACTCCAGTCTCTTCAAGGTGCTCGCGGATTACTGCAGACGACGGGCTGGGGACCAGTACCTGAATACCCTGATGATCCATACGCTTTGTGCTGAAGCCTATAGGAAGATTGAGGGTGCTAAAAAGGAGACATCTGAGCTACCGATTGGGGCGCTGAAGTACATGGGCACAACCCCGTTAGTAGTGCCTGCAAGGACGGAGCAAGAAGTGCTTGTCATGAGTACTCGGCTGAAAGGCAGTAAAGGGGCATTAGCAATGGTAGAGCAGCCGGTTGAAGGAGAGCTCCCGGAAGGAGTGCTGGTCCCCAGTGGAGTCATAACCCTACCTGCTGAAGCCCAGGAAAAGGTGACTATACTGATTGCTAATGAAACAAGTCGAGATGTTGTTGTGAAGCAAGGACAAAAGATAGCGGATCTCTTTGAGCCTGAATCAATTGTAAAACCCCAGTGTGAGACTCAAGTTCCGCCAATAGACCCTGCAAAGTTTGACTTTGGAGATTCACCGTTGTCCGAGGAGTGGAAAGATCGCCTGAGGAGGAAACTTTGTGAAAGATCCAAGGTGTTCTCATTGCATGAGTGGGATGTGGGATGTGCAAAAGGAGTAGAGCACAACATCAGACTACATGACTCTCGACCTTTCAGGGAGAGATCTAGGAGGATTGCCCTCTCCGAGATGGAAGATGTGCGACAACATCTTCAGGAGCTGGCTGCGAATGGCATCATTACAGAGTCCCACAGCCCATATGCCTCACCCATTGTGGTGGTCCGTAAAAAGAATGGGAAAATCCGGATGTGTATTGACTACCGCACCCTAAACCGCCGTACTGTGGTTGACCAGTACACAATGCCTCGAGTCCAAGATGCCTTAGACTGTTTGCTGGGAAGCCAGTGGTTCTCTGTGTTGGATCTTCGGAGTGGATACTACCAGATCCCTCTGGGTGAAGCAGATAAGGAGAAGACAGCCTTCATCTGCCCATTAGGGTTTTATCAGTTTGAACGCATGCCCCAAGGGATCTCTGGAGCACCTGCCACATTTCAACGTCTTATGGAGAAAGTTGTGGGAGACATGAATTTACTGCAAGTGTTAGTTTATTTGGATGACCTGATAGTGTTTGGAAGAACCTTGGAGGAGCATGAAGAAAGACTTCTTAAAGTGCTTGATAGGTTAGAGGATTATGGTTTGAAGCTTTCAATTGACAAATGCCAGTTCTGCAGGACCTCAGTGAAGTATGTGGGTCACATCGTGTCCCAAGAGGGTGTGAGTACTGATCCCGATAAAATAGAAGCCCTCACTACATGGCCATGTCCAAGTAACTACAGAGAACTCAAGACCTTTCTTGGGTTTAGTGGCTACTATCGCAGATTTGTGAAAAATTATGCTACGATTGTAAAACCTCTGAATGATCTTACCAGGGGATACCAGTCCAGCAGGAACAAATCTAAGACCAAGAATAAGGGAAGGTCCCCAAAGCCTCCTGTGCAGAGACACTATGGCCCCTTCGAACCATTTGGGCCACGGTGGGATGAGAGATGTGAAAGGGCTTTTCGAGAAATCATTACTTGCCTAACTCATGCTCCAGTCCTAGTCTTTGCTGACCCAAGCAAGCCATTTATCCTGCATACTGATGCCAGTTTGGAGGGTCTGGGAGCAGTACTGTACCAGGAAGTGGAAGGAAGACGTAAACCTGTAGCCTTTGCCAGCCGAGGACTGTCTGATAGTGAAACTCGCTATCCCACCCACAAGCTGGAGTTCTTGGCCTTGAAATGGGCCATCACTGAGAAATTTCGAGACTACTTATATGGTGCTCAGTTCCAGGTGTGGACAGACAACAACCCACTGACCTATGTGTTAACAAGTGCTAAGCTGGATGCTACAGGGCAAAGATGGGTGGCCGCTTTGGCTAGCTATGACTTCAGCATTCAATACCGATCAGGGAGAAGCAATGTAGATGCAGATGCATTGTCCAGGCGTCCACAGGCACCAGGAGTTGCTGTGATACCCACAGATGGAGTGAGGGCTATTTGCAGTGTGAGTCGCCGGGAGCCAGAGTCCCATGAGAGTCTTCATGGATGTGCTGCAGAAGCTTTGGGCCTGCCCCCTGAATGCGTGCCTTCTGCTTCAGTGAACTATATTGCGTTGGACCAATCTCCTTTGCCCATGCTCAATGCGGCTGACTGGCAGGAAGCCCAGCTGCAAGATATTGGCATTCGTGATACACTACTTGCCAAAAGGGAGGGGCGAAGCCCAGCTGTGGTTGTCCCACCTAACCCGGAGGGTAAACTACTATTGAGAGAATGGACCAAACTAAAACTGATTCAGGGAGTGCTACATCGAGTGACCACAGACCCTTTACAAAAGCAACGAGCACAGCTAGTGCTGCCAAAAGAGTACAGAGCCCTGGCCATGAGGGCCCTGCATGATGACTTTGGACATTTAGGGATGGAGAGGACCCTGGAACTTCTTCGTAGTAGATTCTATTGGCCTCGGATGGCTGAAGATGTTCGCAGGAAATGTGAGACCTGCGCTCGATGTGTTCAAAGGAAAACTCTGCCCACGAGGGCTGCATATCTCAAGAACATCACCAGCACCAAACCTTTGGAACTGGTATGCATCGATTTCTTGTCTTTAGAAGTAGACAAGAGGAATATTGGGAACATTCTAGTAGTGACTGACCATTATACACGATATGCACAGGCATATCCCACGCGTGATCAGAGGGCCACCACGGTTGCTCGAGTACTGTGGGAGAAATATTTCTCAGTTTATGGATTTCCAGCCCGGATACACTCGGATCAGGGGCGGGACTTTGAGAGTCATCTTCTGAAGGAGGTGCTGAGGATAGCGGGAATTAAGAAGTCTAGAACAACGCCTTATCACCTGCAAGGTGATCCTCAGCCAGAGAGGTTCAACCGAACCCTATTAGATATGTTGGGGACTTTGCGACCAGAGCAGAAAGCAACCTGGAGCCAACATGTTGCATATCTGGTGCACGCCTACAATGCCACAAAGAATGATGCTACAGGAGTCACCCCATATCTCTTAATGTTTGGACGAGAACCAAGATTACCCATAGACCTGTGCTTTGGTGTATCAGAGGATGGAGATAGCTATGAAACTCATCAGCAATATGTATCCCGACTGAGAGAAAAGCTGCGGGATGCTTATCACTTAGCTACATCTGCGGCTCGGAAGAACGCCGACCGCAACAAACATCGATATGATGCTAGGGTACGTCTGCAAGAACTCCAGCCGGGGGACAGAGTTCTGCTGCGAAATTTGGGTATTGCTGGCAAACACAAGATAGCCGACAGATGGAAGGCAATACCTTACTTGGTGATGGAAAAGCTAGGAGACCTGCCGGTCTACAAGATCAAAACTGAAGAGGGTCCAGGGCAGACAAAGACAGTGCATAGAAACCTTTTGCTCCCTGTGGGGGAATTGGTAGGCACCCCGTATGAGATGGGCCACAACAGGGCAACTGGGCAGAACGAAGGTGCTGGACCAAAGCCGCCCTCCAACGTGGACAGCCAGCCCCCTGCAGCTAACCTACCCCCATGCAGCACATCTGAGAGTGAGTCTGAGGAGGAAGACACAACCATGGTGTACCCTGGGATGGAGACAAGATTTCAGTCTCGATCGGCTGAATCAACAGAGAGCTCCTCTTCTTCCACCCTAAACCCCATGGCAGAAGTATTTAGGCCCATTCCTGACACCCCTGAGCCACTGGTGGGACCCCCATGTGATGACACACCCAGGTTATTGGACAGTGGAGACATACAGGTGGAGGATGTCCTGGGCACCTTGGACCCTCCACTGTTAGAACTAGAAATGCAGGGGCCTATGCCAGTAGCCGAGGGACCCTCAAAGGAAACCTCTCCATCCATCGGTCAAGAGGCTGTCCCGCCCACCACGGCAACAGAGATTCTCAATAGACGAGACAGGGTAATAAGACCAGTAAAACGGTTGACTTATGATGCACCTGGGGTAACTAGTGAGGAACCAATATGTTTAGCACACAGGCTTGTGGAAGCTAGAGTGGGCTATCTGAGGCCCTTTGGAGGGAACCAGTGAGTTGTTATAATAGGGAGTGTGATTTGTCGGGACGACAAATTTTCGGCTGGGGGGAGGATGTAAGCAGAGTCAGGATGAGCTCTACCCTGACATCTGGTGGTGAATTATGGCGAGGGTAGAAAAGAACTCCAGGGGCTGATCTTGTTTGCATAGGCACACCCACTCGCCTGGCATGAAACCACAGCAACTCAAAGTGGTTACTTTGGCTGGTGTGGGATCCCCAGTTTCTCTGTTATTAGGGCAGGAAGAATAAAGTTTTGTTACCCTGATTCTGTGAATCAAGGCCAGTGGAACTGTTGTATGACAGAAGGACTGAGTGAGTCATTCACCATTACCTAAGTAGCATTTGCTTGACAAGGGGCATGGGTTACAAAACCCAGTGAATTGAGAGAGGATGGGGACAGGTATTTGTACCTGATGGTGTGGCCCCCTCCCCAAGGGGGTTGAAACACCAATTGCACTACCTCCTCTCTCCACTGTTGAATGTCAGAGCTAACTTTGATTCCCTTAGGAGTCTAGTTACAGACTGCTGAGCTGAGTTCGCTTTGGGCCAATAGTGCACCAGCACTGGGGCTCCCCTACTACTAGCTGAAATCACTAAGAGCTGAAATCACAAAAGAGCTAAAGCTATTTAAGAGCTGAGATCACTGAGGCTGTGTTAACTAGTGGGGGAGCCTGAAGCTATAGCTAAGCTAACTTAGCTTAGCGGGGAGTGAGCGGAGCGGAGCGGAGCGGCTCACAGGTCGGTGAGCGGAGCGGCTGGAGGAGCAGCTAGCAGAGCAGAGCAGAGCCTTGTGGGAGCGGCCCAAGGGACGGCTGGAGTGGAGCGGAGCGGAGCAGAGCGGCTCACAGGTCGGTGAGCGGAGCGGTGCAGCTCACAGGTCGGTGAGCGGAGCGGAGCGGCTCACAGGTCGGTGAGCGGAGCGGAGCAGCGCGGCTCACAGGTCGGTGAGCGGAGTGGAGCGGAGCAGCTGCCAGAGCAGTTCGTGGGACTGCGGGTGGAGTGGAGCAGTTCGTGGTGAAGGCTGCAGTGGAACCCCACGGAGAAGCAGCCGGTTGGCCTCGGATCACGTAAGGTGCCCCTTAACACCCTGCTCACCCCCCCCCCTTGAACTCTGGGGCTGCACTGATCATGGACAGAGACTTTGGGGGGGTTGTCGGACTTTTGGGACTTTTGTGATTCTTGGGTTGCTGGACCCAAGAGACTTTGGGATTGGTGGACTTTTGGGACTTTGGTGATTCTTGGGTCGCTGGTTTCAAGAACCAACGGGAGAGGACACGGCCCAATTTGCTGGGGTGGGTCTTCGCTCATGGTTTGGTCTAAAAACTCTAGTTGTGGTGTTTTTTCCATTTAATGCTGATGTTGTTTACCTCATGTTATTAAACATTTTCTGTTACACTCAGACTCCGTGCTTGCGAGAGGGGAAGTATTGCCTCTTAGAGGTGCCCAGGGGGTGGTATGTAATTGTCCCAGGTCACTGGGTGGGGGCTCGAGCCGGTTTTGCATTGCGTTATTGAAACGGAACCCCTAGATACAGAACCCGGCCCTTGTTGCTGCCAACTTAGATGGGCAGAAGGGTTACACTTCTTAACATGTAACTGGAGAGCAGTTTCAGAGCTAGATCCAATTCACAAACCTAAACAGTGACTACTGAGCAGGCATCTAAAAATATATTGCTATAAAACTTCTGAAGTAACGATGCTTTGTAAGGTAAAACTCCATTTGTAATGAACTTTAAGAAATAGTCATATGGAGACCAGTCATTGGTTTATAGCCTGTTTCTGTCTACTCATGGCCACAATATCTGAGCACTTCAAAACAATGAATTTATCCTTTTATCATCCCTGACAGGTAGGGAAGTAGTATTATTCCCATTTTACAGGTGGGTAACTGAGGCACAAAGATGATTAAGTGACTTTTCCAAGGTCATACAGGAAATTTGTGGTAGAGTTGAGAAATGAGCCCATGTCTCCCAATTCCCAATCCAGTGCTTTAATAACAGGGTCATACTTCCTCCCACTGAAAGGGGAAATCTCCAGCACCAATTAATAAAATAAGTATTTTAAAAATTTGTAAATTGAATTTCAGCTCAACCCAAACAAAGAATATTCTGATATAGAACAAAGCAAAAAATGAAAAGCTAAATTTTCCTTTATTGTCTCTAAAAGAGCAGAACACAGCAGAATTTTCTGAGATATTGGGTGGCTGTCTTAGATTAAAACATATGGTGCAGTTGCTGCTTATAGGGAATATTCTTTTCAGTGCATGGACATTCCTCTTCTAGTCATTAATGGGAGTCAATGCAGATCAAGAGGAGAATATTATGCAAAGCAAAAAATGATCAAATCTACACAGGATTTGATTGATTCTCTCGTGATATGCTCAGTGTCTCCTGCAAAATGCTCAGCACCCTCAGCTCCCCTGAGCACGTCATGGAATTTGGGTCCTGAGTTTGGGATGGTGCTTTTAAAACCCACCCAAAGGAAAATGTTTGTGTTGGAAATTATTTAAAAATTCTTCATACAGCCTGTATGGGAAAGCACTTCGCAATAATGAGTTAGCTACCAGCAATAGGGAGTTTATATGCAATAATTGTGCAGACGAATGCAGCAGCTCACCCTCAGCAAGTAGCTCACATGACATCTGAGATAGTGGAACCTGTTTTAATGAAAGAGGGAATGTGAAATGTGAGGAAACCAGGGTTATCTAACCTTATTGAAATTAATGCAACTTCCACCTGGATAGCCACCAGAGACAGAAAGAAGGGAGCTCCCTTTAAAAGCTTTAATAGCAGGGAACTACACTTGTAGCAGACCACTGCCCCCTCCTGGTGGCACACTGCAAAGTCCAATACTGGTATGTACTCAGTCCTTGAATCCATATTTAAGAGGTCCACAAACGCAAGTAAACACATTATTTCAGGTTCAACATTAATCAAAATAAATACTCCCCACCAGTTGACAGTCTGATTTCTCTTACACTGATAAGTAGCCATCTGAAAGGTGAGGTTATTTTAATCTAACAACTATAAACCAGTAGATTTTTTTCAATACTTGAAAATTCTGTTTTCTCAAGAATTACCTGAACAGGAATTATATAGTAGCTCTTTGACCTCTGCCATTTTCTATAGGTTAATGTTTCCACTGATAACGCTTCCCACAGAAATCTTTACTTACCAACACTGCATGCTGGTATAGGTGAGCTTTTCCCAGTGAGCAGGTATTGCTTATCTCAGCAACCATAACTGTTTAATGAAGAGTTACCTAAATCTAATGAAACTTTGACTTTTTTCAAAGGATTTCCCAAACAGTCAAATTGAATACATTTGTTTGAAATGGTCAGTGTAAAGATTGGGTCACTATTTTCAAATGTGGATGCCTAAAGTCAGACAGCTACCTCCATACTTAGGCCATCAGAGCTACAGGTGCTCGGTATCTATAAAAGCCAGGCCACTTTTATACAGGAGCTTTTAAATATGGACTAGCTTCTGCTGCTCTTACCGAACTCCATTTTCTTTAATGGGATTACTTCTGGCATAAGGCACTACTCAGTGTGACTAAGGGAGGCAGAATTTCTCCCTATTGATTTAAGTGCCCAAGTTTGAAAATGTTGGCCTTGTGCTTTTCTCTCTGTCTCAGCAAGCTTTGAAATTAACTGCCATTCACCTGTTGGCCTTTGTTCTTTATAAGTCTGAAAGTAACTATTAGGCAGGTGATGAAGAGTGACACCACAAACATGCTGAAAATAGCTCTGCCGAGCCAGCCCTCCAGGAAAACTCAGATTGCTTTGAGAACATGAGGAAAATGACCTGCTCAGAGGTAACATGCAGAATGAGATGGCACACTACAAGGATGGCATTAACATGGGGCATGTTATTGTGATTATGGGGTGGGAGGGATAAGAAGTGAGAGGTGCAGGAAGGTTGTACATTGAAAACCATGACCTTTTTTCCATTTCACATGACAAGGCTTCAATAGTCAAAAGAAAAAAATGGCTACAAAGAGAAGCAGGGGCTGATCTTCAAAATAGATCTTTTAATTTTCTTGTTCTTGAGCAACCCCAACCTAAAAAAGGGACCAAAAAGGGGAGGAAATGCTTGGCTTGAGATCCATACAATAAGAAAAATTGGAGTTCCATTCCTTATTAAATACCTAATGAAAAATGGATAGAATGATTGATCACAAACCTACACTTCAACCTTTTCTAATGGTTTATTTTCAATTCTATTTGAAAACTGAGGGGAAACGTAGGGGAGATGCTGGATTAGAAGGACAGGACCAAAATAGAACAGCACTTTCAAGTGTGCTTTCCTCTCTCTTCTCCCTCAGCCCCAGAGATTGTTACATATAACACAAGTCATGGAGAGCAACAGTCTTTTGTTAGCTTGAAACAGAAATAAAACATTTTAGTGCTTTGATTTTTTGTTCGTTTGTTTTTGCTTTGACAGTTTTGCCAACTCTGTTACTTCACTGTGAAAAAAAATATGCTATAAAATTCTGTGTTACCTAAGAAGCATGAATACTTCTCTAACGTTACATTATGTCTAAGGTTTGTTATTTGGACATTTTCTGGATGTCACATCAATATGATGTCCGTCTGATGTTTCATTATGGTACCACTTTGTAGTTGTTGAATGTGTGCATGAAAATTCTAAGTTTTCTGTGGGTTCAAGTACAGATTTATGTACTCTGTAAACTGCTGGTAACAGAACAACAAACATGACAGCCACTTTTTTGCAGATTAATTAGAGTGGTATTTATCAAACCTTGTTCACCCATGACCAATCCAAACCACTCATTTCCCCCCCTCACGCCCCTGTTAATCAAGTCTATAATATAGCACTTGGTCTCCATCTCCCAGAATACTTTGCATTGTTTAAAGAAAAGTAATGAGTTAAAGTTCATTGTGCCATGTATAGCCAAAGTAGCATGTAATTTCACGTTTGAAACAAGAAGTATAATATGAAATTGTTGTGAAAGACACATTCCCCAATATCATATTCAGTAAGTATAATTATTGCAGCTTTTTCAATGCAGGAGGTTATCTTGCTATGCCCAGATATCCCCATCTGCTATGCCTCATCCCTTTCTTCCTTGACATCCTTGGCCACTATTGCCAGCTCTTGTGATTTTTATTGGGTCTCACCATAGTTGAGGTTTTTCTGAAAGCCCCAGCTCCTGCATTCATGTGATTACGGGAGAATCCCAGATTTCATTTAAAAAAAATGTTCCTATTCCTCATGGTTGCAAAGAAAAGCTTAAAATCTCAACCCAAAATGCACACTTAAACCTTGGAAACCAGAAGACACTTTTTTTTATCTCGTCATTTTTGAATGCTTGGGCTTGGCAATACTGCATCCCATCTCTCACTCAAAGAGGCTCGTAAATCATAGTCTAAAGAACGAGGAGTATTGAAAAGATCATGGGTCAGGTTCTCAGCTAGTGTAAATGACATTACTCCATTGAAGTGATGATTTACAGTAGTTGAGAATTTGGCCCCATTTGTCCACTTGCTCACATAGGTAAGAAATTTTACCCAGGCAAGAATGCTGAGAAGCAGGCTCAGGCTTTTCTGAAGAATAGAGCTGACCAGGAATTTTCCAACCAAACGGGGCTCCTTGGAAAATGCCAATTCCTCTAACCAGAAATGTTTTTCGGAAGTGTATTTGACACACACTTCTGACAAACCATAGGCAGGTTCCCACTTTCCTGGCAAGCTGCTGGGAACACCAGGCTTCCCAGGTTCTGCAGCTCCAGGGCAGACTGCCCCAACGTTGGGGACTCCTGGGCTTCCCAGAGCTGGAAGTCCTGGGAGCCCCAGCTGTAGCCGGGGATCAGCTCCTGGCTCCACAGCAGTGAGCCTGGAAGCTCTGAGAACCCTGCCTGGGGTCAGGGCTTTCAGGGCTTCCAGATTTCCTGCCATGGATCTGGGAGCCTGATCTCCCAAGTTTATGCTCCTGGCTCAGCCATGGCTCCCAGGGCTTCTAGGCACTCAGTTCCCCTCAATGCGATAGGTTCTGCTAATCTGTCTGCTATGGCTGATGAGGATCTGGGAGCCTAATATCCCTAGGAGCCATAACTGAGCTGGGAGTCTTGGATTTTGGACTCAGAGGCTCTATTTCTTTTCAAAGTTTGAATTGAAACATTTTGATTGTTTCGAAACAAAAACAAAAATAATTGGCTTTCTCCTTCCATAGGAAACTTTGAAAATTCTACTTTTTGTTCCAGAGTGGAGTGAAAGTGTGTTTGAGAATTTGCTGTGGATCTGAAGTTCTGACACTCAACCTGCTCCCTTGGAGAAGACAAGAGTGGAGCAGCCAGAGTACTGTTACTTGTTGAACAGGAGAGAAGTGGGTAAATAAGGCAGAGAGAGAGTCAAGTGTCACTAGTTCTTTTCTGATGAAGTGAGAAGGGGAGCAGAGTACTGGAATCTGCTACATTTCTCACAGGATTAGAAATAGGAATAGGATTGCCTCTGAAAAGCTGTTCCTTTAAGATCAGGGGTATGGAGACTTAAAAACAAAGGGCTAAGGTGAAGAGGAGGAGTTGGCCAAAGGCCTCAAACTTACCCAAAAGAGCAATGAAAGAAGGGCGGAAGGAAGAGGACCCTTTCTAAAAAGTAGAGGGAAAGTAACTGATTTGAGTGGCAGCATTAATTGATTTGGAGGGAAGCAGCACTAAATACATTTGGAGGGGCAGACTATATTTGGGGATGGATTTGAGCTGTAAACATAAATGATTTTTATCTGTTAAGGCAGAAATAATTTACTGAGGGAAGTGAAGATGTGCTAAAGGAAATGAAACATACTGCTGGGCTTTGTAGGTGTGATGTTGGCATCCTTTCGTCTGGGAGAGACGGTGGGAATTGCAGCCTATGATGTAGATAGTCTGCAATGTCTCATGTGACTGAATAGGCCAATTCGAGATTTGCATGATCTTTAGCAGTTATTGCAAATGATGCATCTTGGTTGGGAGCTGCTTGCTTCCTATGGGCTCTTTTCTCTTCAAGCTGTAGGAGCCAGCTTCTCTCATGAACTTTGATACCCTGATGGAGACGATCGCGCCACTTGTTACAATCACTTGCCAAGATTTCCCATTGGTCAGGATCAATTCCAAATTCCTTCATATCTCACTTGCATGTGTCTTTATAATGAAGCTTGGGACGTCCTGTTGTTCTTGTTCCCTCTGCTAGCTCCCCATATAGCATGTTCTTGGGTATGCATCCGTCTTCCAGCCTACTCAGATGGCCCAGCCAGCGCAGTCATCTTTGCTTGAGCAGGGCTGTCACAGTTGGTAAATTTGCCCTTTGAAAAACCTCTGCATTGGTGACTTTATCTTGCCATTTAGTGTTGAGTATGCAGCATAAACAACGTAGGTGGAAACTGTTCAACCTTTTCTCCTGATGAGCATTAGTTGTTTCCCCACCATACATGAGAGTACTGAGGACACAAACTTGGTGTACTAGCATTTTGGTCTTGATGGTAAGCTTTGAGTTGTTCCATGCTCTTTTAGTTAGTCTGCTAAAGGTGGTAGCAGCCTTTCCAATGCGAACATTTAGTTCTTCATCCAGTGAGAGGTTGGTAGTCACTGTAGAACCTAAATAGCTGAACTATTGGACTACTTCTAGTTGGTTTGCATTTAAGGTAATTGAAGGATCTTGTGGAACCCCCTATCCTAATACAACCGTTTTCTTGATGCTGATGGTGAGAGCAAATGCCTGACAGGTACTTGAAAGGCAGTAGATGAGTTCTTGTAATAGATCTTCATTGAGGGCTATGAGGGCAGTAACATCAGCAAATAGAAGTTCCCTGATTAGCACCTTTTTGACTTTTTGGTCTTTGATTTAAGTCAGGACACGTTGAAGAGTTTCCCATCTGATCTTGTGTGGAGATACACTCCATCTTTCATGTGCTTAAATGCACAGTTCAAAAGTACTGAGAAGAAGATTCCAAAGAGTGTAGGGGCAAGAACACATCCTTGCTTCACTCTGCTTTTCATCTCAAAGCTGTCCAAAGTGGACCCATCAAACTGGACAGTTGCTCTCATGTTGTTGTGGAATGAAAATCGAAGATTTAACAGGGTTGGTGGACATCCTATCTTTTCTAGTATTGCAAATAGACCTGCTCTGCTGACTGTCTCGAATGCTTTGGTTAGGTTCACAAAGGAGATGTACAATGGTTGGTTTTGCTCTGCACTTTTCTTGATGCAGAGAAAATATCATGTTTATAGTTGATCTTCCAGCCCCGAATCTGCACTGTGATTCAGGGTAGACGTGATTCGCCAGCTGTTGTAGGCACACTAAGATTACTTTTGTGAAAACTTTTGAAAACTTTCCCTGCTACGCTTAGCAGCGAGATACCCCTGTAGTTGTTGCAGTCCCCCTTTTCACCTTTATTTTATACAAAGTGATGATGTTTGCATCGCACATCTCTTGTGGTACCTTACCCTCTTTCCAGCACTTAAGTAGCACCTGATGAAGATATGGTAATAGGCTGTCTTTCCCGCACTGGAGGATTTCTGCTGGGATGCCATCTTTTCCAGGAGCCTTGCCACTTGATAACAAATCAATGGCCTTGCTTAGCTCTTCTACAGTGGGCTCCACATCTAGCTCTGGCATTACCTGTAGAGTTGGTATTTGGTCCAGTGATTCACTGGTGATGTTTCTTTCTTGTGCGTATAGCTCTAAATAGTGTTCAACACAAATTGTCAACTGCTTACTTTTAACTGTAATGATTTCACCGCTGTGCGATTTGAGAGGGGCAACCTTGTTGACAGTGGGAGCTAGAGCTTTCTTCAGGCCATCACACATGATTTTGAGGTTTCCTGTGTCTGAGGCTGTCTGTATCTCTTCACAGAGCTTGATCCAGTAATGATTTGCACAGCATCTGCTTCCTCACTGTATCTCGGTTTTTGCATGTTGAAGTCTCTCTGAGGTGCTCTCTGTTGGCTTCTTGTTGTGTTCCAGATAGGCTGTGTTCTTAATGTTGATGAGAGGTAATAGTTCCGCTTCATTTTCTTCAAACCAGTCCTATTTTGATGGTCTCTTTTCCCAAAATGTAGCTAAAGCGGGTTCATGGATTGTTGTTCTCAAATAATCCCAAAATTCCTCTGCCTTCTCTGGTAATGACTTCCCATGCATGCTAAGTTCAAAAGCCTTCACAAACTCCTGGCATTTCCTCTTTTTGGTGTTAATAGCATTGATTTTGGGTTTGCTCCTAGGTTTTGCTCTATATAGTTTCTTGCCTGTAATCTTCACTTTGCTAATAATCAAGGAGTGGTCACAATCAGCACTGTGGAATGTGCAAGTGTTCTGCACTAAGGGTAGGTCTTTCCTCCTGACGATAACAAGTGTCCGAGACCAATACAGGTTCGAATGAGGATTTGAGTGGAAGAGAAAAATTGAGACAGAGGCAGATTGTAATTCAAAACAGGTAGCCGTTTATTAATGGGGGATGAATTACAACTTGGGCTGGGGAGGAGCACCTGTACCAACTAACAGTACAAATTCAATTGAAATAGGAACAAGCAACCAACCAAAAATATCACCAGGGCAGTAATATAAAACAGTCTATGTACACTTAACAACAAGGAATCAGATAATTTACAACCAACGGTTTACTGACAAACCAGAACAAACATACAAAACTGAGTAAACTGTAACAATTCGTCCTCTATACACTATACATGAGATTTGGTTCCAAGTAATAAAGAAAAAAGGGCCTAACAAACCGAATATCTGCAAAAATTAATATGTACATACCACATTCCAGGCGCAGCTGACCAGCAGTACAGACACCAGAGACATGACGTGATGTAACCCGAGATGACACGACACGAGCCGGCTAAATCCGGAGGAGATCCTGGCTGAAAGGGTGATCAGGCCTTCCAGCTAACACGCGGACACTCCTGCTGATTTAGGCGAGGGACATAGTTTTATTCGAAGACCCTTGCTTGTGCTAGCATCTAATTGGTTCCCCGCTCCTACACCAACCAGGCTCCGAGCTGGTGCCCTCTACGTAAACAGATACTGCACCCAGCACGCTAAGCTTATGCACACGGCACGCTGGAATTGTAGCACACAGTACCACTGTGACCCACAATTGATCAGGTGGAAGGTTCGAGAATGGTATCACGGCCCCAGTGTGTTGCACACGACACTAAGGCCCTGCACACGGCACCAGGGTGCTGTACACGACACCGATGTGACCTTCTGACCGACAATTGGCCATCCAGACGCCATGACAGAGCATAGGGCTGCGACAACAAGGTCTAATTGGTGCCTGTGGCCTGCTCGTGGATGTCGCCATGACACTTTGTGGCAATCTTTTCCTGTAAAATGTGAATTGGCAATGTACATTTGATTTGGGGCGCAGAATTCAAGAAGTCATTGGCCATTCTCATTCATCTTGCCAATGCCAAATGTCCTAGGCAACCTGACTATGAGTTGTTGTCTGCACCGACTCTTGCATTAAAGTCACCAAGGAGGAAAAGTTGCTCAGTGGCTGGTATTCTTTTGACACCTTGATGCAAAGAGTCATAAAATGTATCCTTCTCCTCGGGGCTAGATTTGAGTGTTGGTGCATAGGCACTAATGATGTTCACAGAGCCGATGGTCGTCTGAAGATTAGTGAGATGATACGCTCTGCCTTCCCAATGGGTGTTTCTAGGAGTTTTACCCACTTGTTTCTCTCAGCAAAACCAACACCGTGCAGATGATTTTCTTAGCTGCTTTTACCTTGCCAAAAGAAGGTGTAATTGGCCTCTTGGACAGAACCAGCAACTGCAAGTCTTGTTTCCTGAAATGCTGCAATGTCAACATTGAGTTTGTATAGCTCACAGTCTATCAAAGCTGACTTCCATATGCTGCTTGTGTATTATAGGTCGTCATAGTCTGTCAGTCCTGACATTCCAGCTGCCAAGCCAGAAAGTTCTTGGTTTCTTATTTTTGCCAGGTGCAACGTTTCGTCTGCCATTCAACTTTTTGTCTAGCCCCACATATCTCATGAGGCGGGCAGACTGTGGTGGGTCAGCACCAAATTGTCCGGGGGCTGCCCGTCTTTGTGGTGGGTGGCCGCTGACCAATGGAACACAGTGATTCCTCCCACTGTCGAAGGTGACCCATGGTGCCCTCCTCTACTCCAATTAAGTGAGAACTTATAACCCGTAGCTTCCACCTTCCGTGTTGTGTCCATGTTGCCAGCAAGGATGGAGTGTCCTCTCCATGTGATGTGGCTGCAATAGCCTGGGCAGTTGATATGGAGGCACTGCTTTGCCCATGTGTCAGCATTCCCCTCTTGACTTTACTGATTTGGACCAAAGGAAGGATGGGAGTTGATACATTTGGAACCAGCTATGCTACAGGAGTTGCCAGAGCAAAGGAGATCTTCCATCTGCCTGCCTTTTGGAGCTCCACTCCAAGATTGGTTATCAGCCACAGCTGAAGGACCTAATCTGTCCTGCATGGGTGTCACTGGCAAAAACACTGAGTGAATTTGCTCATCCATCTTTTGATGGCGTTTCCTCCAGCAAGGATTCCACTACCCTCCTCAGGCGCTCCTCAGCCCAAAGCCATTGGCACTTCCTGAGGTTTCTCGGTTAATTAACTGCCACCCAGCACTCGTCATTGACCAATACAGGTTGTACCGCTTAAGGTCATAATGGTAGCAGGTTTTAAATCCTGACCTGACCTGACCTGACCAGGCATGATGGTGCAGGTAATTTTCCCCTAAAAAGGCTTAGGCCCAAATCCCCAAAGAAATTTAGGCCCCTAATACCCATTGATTTCAATGGACTTCAAGTGCCTAAATACTTATTACCCCTTTTTACCCAAGCAATTAGTCAAAGGTGCTTTGTTGCAGTTGGTGTAGAAATTGACGATGGAATCGGGTACTTTCTTTGATGCAATCTTGTTTATTTATCAGGAATATACAAGGTTCTGTTCCTCTGAACACTGTAGTAGGAATCAAATAGTAGGAAACTGTTGCTTTGTTCACCATTCCAAGCCTGTCTTTCCAGCCAACACTTTCCACCCCCAAAAGCTTTTTCTCTTTCCTTTGTCACAGGGCCATGTTACTGTGCTTCTAGGCTGCCTGCCTGGCTGTGTCTCTGTTTCTGTCTCTGATATATGTGTGTACGCATACAGACAATATGGAGCATAAAGTCCAAATTCTTGTATGGGGTCACATACCCTGTTTGTTTAAGTGGGTCTGTTTAGCTTGTTCTCACTGTTGGTTTAAGAGGGGTGGAGGTCAATAGTTTAGATGAGGTCTAACCCAACCCACTTCACATACCTTTCAGGATCTGGGCCTTAGTGCTTATAAATTATAGAACACATATTAAACACTTTGTGTTCAGCTATTGAGAAACCTTCAGTTTACGAACATAAACATGTCTGGCACAAGGCAAAATGTACTAGTAACACCCAAGTCATCATTTCATTTACAATCCCCCGGTATTGCGAGGAAGTTAGTGATAGACAATAGCATACTTCAGAGGCTGCTTCCAGATTTCAGTGACCTCCAAGCATATTCAGAGTATCAGTTAGCAAGGTCACCATCCTTGCTCTCAAATTATCAAAAAACCAACCAAACAAAAAACCACCAAGGAGAAATTAAGCTCCGACAGTTACCTGCTTTCTTCCTAGGACTCAGCTCATTATTTTGTCTTACAAGAGAATACCTTGGCTCTTCTGGATATAGTCCAGAGGACTTAGGGTGGGATTTTTAAAGGAACCTAAGTGAGTTATACACCTAATTTCCATTGAAAGTAAATTCAACTTGGCTTCCTACCTCCCTCAGACACTTGAAAATCCCAGTTTAAAATCTTGGATTTATTTTTAAAGGAAAGCTTGCTCACTATGTGTTGAGTCTGCAAACATTTTTGTACATGCTTAGTTTAAGCATATATGCATACCATTGACTTCAATGGACTATTTATATGCTTAAAGTTAAGCATGTACTTAAATATTTGCAGGATCTGAGCTCAGAAAGAGTTTTCCTAAATTCTATTTTTTTTCCTTCACAGAAATGTATAAAAATCCAGTGGAAAAAGGTAACATTTCCCACCACTTTTTTCTGCCCTATGCAAGGTGCAGTCAATTTATCATTCAAAAGGACCCAGGGATGGAGCTATATTTTACATCACCTGGATATCAAACATGTATTCTTTGCCATTTATGGGTATAGGTGTATTCTTTGCCACTTTTGATTCACATTGGGGTGAAGGGAACCTTTCTTCTCTATATATGCATGTACCTCAAGTGGGAAACTAAAACCATCATTGGATAATTTGGAGGTTTCTCATCAAATGTGCTTTGGTTTACTCTTAATCCTTTGTTTAAAACTATAACATTTAAAAAAAAAAGTCAAATGTAATCCACAGGAAAATCAGTTAATTCTGATTTAATTCTGTTTTTAGCTTGCAGAGTATTTAAATGTAAAAGGTATATCATATTGCATACTTGTGCTCAACCCCCATCAAATTCAATAACAAGCAAAACAAGTAACTGCACCCTAATGATGTGATAGAGAAATTTCTCCTAAATAACAAGATGTAGATGTAGTGTGAAACTAAGAGTATTTGTGCTCTCTTACCTAATTCACAGTTTAATACCATACTCTTCCCCTTCCCACCCCCACCCCCCCCACCCCCAAAAAGTTGAGAAGTAAGAGTCAGCAGAAAGGTTTGTCAAAGCCCAGACTTTACAAGCTCTAATTATTTGGCATCCAGCAGTGTTGCTACAGCTACTGGTCCATCAATGTCTCCATTAATAAAACTGCTTTGGAGGGGTTTGGAATGCCGATATTTTAATTCAAACGTGGCTGAACTTTGGCATGAAAAATAGCCCAGATGCCAATTGTGTTAAACAAAATTTAAAATTCTAAATGCAGCAAAAGCAAACATACTTCAGTGTCAGGGGGTAGCCGTGTTAGTCTGTATCTACAAAAACAACAAGGAGTCATGTGGCACCTTAAAGACTAACAGATTTATTTGGGCATAAGCTTTCGTGGGTAAAAACCTCACTTCTTCAGATGCATAGAATGAAAGTTACAGATGCAGGCATTATATACTGACACATGGAGAGCAGGGAGTTACTTCACAAGTGGAGATCCAGTGTTGACAGGGCCAATTCAATCAGGGTGGATGTAGTCCACTCCCAATAATAGATGAGGAGGTGTCAATTCCAGGAGAGGAAAAGCTGCTTCTATAATGAGCCAGCCACTCCCAGTCCCTATTCAAGCCCAGATTAATGGTGTTAAATTTGCAAATGAATTTTAGTTCTGCTGTTTCTCTTTGAAGTCTGTTTCTGAAGTTTTTTTGTTCAATGATAGTGACTTTTAAATCTGTAATAGAATGACCAGGGAGATTGAAGTGTTCACTTACTGGCTTTTGTATGTTACCATTCCTGATGTCCGATTTGTGTCCATTTATTCTTTTGCGGAGGGACTGTCCGGTTTGGCCAATGTACATGGCAGAGGGGCATTGCTGGCACATGATGGCATATATAACATTAGTAGATGTGCAGGTGAATGAGCCCTTGATGGTGTGGCTGATGTGGTTGGGTCCTCTGATGGTGTCGCCAGAGTAGATATGGGGACAGAGTAGGCAACAAGGTTTGTTACAGGGATTGGTTCCTGGGTTGGTGTTTCTGTGGTGTGGTATGTAGTTGCTGGTGAGTATTTGCTTCAGGTTGGGGGGTTGTCTGTAAGCGAGGACTGGCCTGCCTCCCAAGGTCTGTGAGAGTGAGGGATCATTTTCCAGGATAGGTTGTAGATAGTGGAAAGTGCGCTGGAGAGGTTTTAGCTGGGGGCTGTATGTGATGGCCAGTGGTGTTCTGTTATTGTCCTTGTTGGGCCCGTCCTGTAGTAGGTGATTTCTGGGTACCCGTCTTGCTCTGTCAATCTGTTTCCTCACTTCCCCAGGTGGGTATTGTAGTTTTACAAATGCTTGATAAAGATCTTGTAGGTGTTTGTCTCTGTCTGAGGGGTTGGAGCAAATTCGGTTGGATCTTAGGGCTTGGCTGTAGACAATGGATCGTGTGATGTGTCTTGGATGGAAGCTGGAGGTATGTAGGTACGTATAGCGGTCAGTAGGTTTCCGGTATAGGGTGGTGTTTATGTGACCATCACTTATTTGCACTGTAGTGTCCAGGAAGTGGATCTCTTGTGTGGACTGGTCCAGGCTGAGGTTGATGGTGGGGTGGAAATTGTTGAAGTCCAGGTGGAATTCTTCAAGGGCCTCCTTTCCGTGGGTCCATATGATGAAGATGTCAGCAATGTAGCGCAAGTAGAGGAGGGGCACTAGGGGACGAGAGCTGAGGAAGCGTTGTTCTAAGTCAGCCATAAAAATGTTGGCATACTGTGGGGCCATGCGGGTACCCATAGCAGTGCCACTGACTTGAAGGTATAAGTTGTCCCCAAATCTGAAGTGATTGTGGGTGAGGACAAAGTCACAAAGCTCAGCCACCAGGCCTCATCAGGGATACTGTTCCTGACAGCTTGTAGTCCATCTCCATGTGTCAGTATATAATGCCTGCATCTGTAACTTTCATTCTAACAAAGAAACTGAGGAACCACCTGATCAGCATCCTGTACAGCAGACAGGAGAAGATCAAGAATGAGCTCTCAGAACTGGAGACTCTCATACAATACCAAGCTTCCACACAAACTTCCACGTGTCTGGACTTTACAAAAATGAGACAAGTCATTTACAATGCACACTTCACTTCTCTACAGAGGAAAAAGGACAGTAAGCTATCTAAACTCCTACCTGCCACAGGGGGCTACAACAGTGGTACCCTCAACTCATCTAACAACATTGTCAATCTTTCCAACCACACACTTAGCCCAGCAGAAGAGTCTGTCCTATCTCGGGGACTCTCTTTCTGTCCCACCATCCCCACGAACACAATACAGTTCTGCGGTGAAAATCTGTTAGTCTTTAAGGTGCCACCGGACTCCTTGTTATACTTCAGTGATTTTAGATCTTCTTGTTAAACTCCTTGTTATACTTTAGTGATTTGTTATACTTCAGTGACTTCCTTTCCTCAAATTTAAAACTCTGACTTCTATCCAAATTTCCTTCCTTCCGTCTTTTTTTTTACTTCATATTTGTTTCTGCAACTACTAAAACTATAAGATGAGAGAGAAATGTGTTTTTAAATGTGTTTCCTTTGTGCATTTGCCAATGCTTGATATATACTTGGTCCCACTGTTTCTCCTGAGGAAAAGATCAGTCATCTTCCTCTTGTTGTGTGGGTTTAAAAGAAATAAATAGGAAAATGTGATTGTAATACCACAATATTTAGCGGGGACTCAGAGACAGAAATAGTATCTGAAATTACTTTAACTGTTTAGAGTGTAATTCTCTAGATCAAGCTGATGATAGCCTTTTGAAATAAAACTATTTTTTCAAGTAATTCCAGAGGTCAATTACTATTCTGATCATTTTACTATTCTGACCATTTTATATAATCTAATTTAAGACTACAAACTACATCTGGCTTGCATGGTAGTTAGATAACTTTTATTACCTTAGATACTTATATGGGCCTCAGACGTTATAGCAACTGAGCACCTCACAACACCCAGTGCTATTATCCCTGTTTTATAGATGGGAAATTGAGGCACCGAGAGACTAAGTGATTTGCCCAAAACCACACAGGAAGTATGTGATGGAGCAGGCAATCTGTCTCTCCCAAGTCCTAGGCTATCACGCTGGTCCATCTTTCAATAAATGCTGCAAATCGAACTGAACATCTATATTGGAATTAAAGACCTCAGGCATAGCCACAGCTGGCCTGTATCAGCTGACTCTGGAACATGGGGCTTGGGCTGTGAGGTTAAAGATTGCTGTGTTGACATGCAGGCTCAGACTGGAGCCTGGGCTCTGGGACCTTTCCCTCTCATGGAGTCCCAAAGCCCAAAAATCTACATCGCAATTTTACACCCTGCAGTCCAGGGCCCGTGAGCCCAAGACCGCTAACCCAAGCCAGCTGCAGGTGTTTAATTGCTGTGTAGAGGTACCCAAAGGAAAAACCCTGCTTCCCCAAACATGTGTGCCAAAGTCCCTGTAGTTAAACTGCATGATGAGATAAGCAAGGAGTTGGCTGCAACTTCTGTCACAGAGCATGGTAGAAGAGGAATTTAAGTAGGCACGCCTATCTCCAAATGAATTAATTGGGCTCTTATTAGTGTTATTGAGTGATGGCTAATGCCCCCACCCCCATTTCAGTGTAAATGCTAGGTTGGTAACCTTACTGTAATAATCTGGTTTGATAAAGCAACACAAGCAAATAAATTTCAAGTTAAGAAAAAAATCTGTTTTCCCTGTTCAGAACCATTGAGCTACATGCTCTAGCCCGGGGTAGGCAACCTATGGCACGCGTGTCAAAGGCAGCACGTGAGCTGATTTTCAGTGGCACTCACAGTGCCCGGATCCTGGCCACCGGTCATGGGGCTCTGCATTTTAATTTAATTTTAAATGAAGCTTCTTAAACATTTTTTAAAACCTTATTTACTTTACATACAATAGTTTAGTTATATATTATAGACTTATAGAAAGAGACCTTCTAAAAACTTTAAAATATATTACTGGCACCTGAAACCTTAAATTAGAGTGAATAAATGAAGACTCAGCACACCACTTCTGAAAGGTTGCCGACCCCCTGCTCTAGCCTCAAGATAATATGTCCATGGAAAGATGGTGCTTTATCCTGTTTTGTGATAGGGGCCCTGTGTTAAAGAAACAAAACAAAATGTGATCACGTAATTAAAAACTATTCATAATGTACTTGCATATGGGGTACGCGTTAACATTGCACAGGCAACCTTAATTTTGACACTTCCTAACTTTTGAGTCATTGACCTTGCAACCTTAACATTCTCTTACCATTTCTTTAATGTAAATTTCTTACTTTTCTACAAAAACTGAAAAAATAGAAATTCCACCATGTTGAACCATATACTGATCACCAGCTTGGGTCATCAGCAGGGTTTGGACCCCTAGATCCATGGCACAGCCCTCTGCCACTTGAGAGAGTGGAGTAGACTGAGTATGTGGATAGTAGTAGTAGCAGGCTGAGTATGTGGACCAGATAGCAGAGGGGTATCAGACATACACTTTGTTAGCTGTTTGCTCACAGAGGAATGTTGACACTCAGGAGTAAGACTCCTCGGTTTAATTCCAGGATCTGGAGGGGAGTGTGTCAAGTGTCAAATCTAACCTCTTGCCCCCTCCAGGCCTCTCTCTGCCCCCAACATCCCTGCTCCTGCCTCATTCCTTCCTCTGCTCCTAGTAAAACCTCCCTGCCACATCTTTCTCCCCCTCTGCTGCCACCGCTACTGTCACCCACTGTTTTCCTTTTGCCCGCATCCCCTCTGGCTCTCTCCCTATCCCCCTCACTGCCCTGTATTCTAAATCAGGCTGCAATCTTCTTCTCCTCGCTGCCTGGGCATCAGCAGGGACAGCATTGAGAATGCAAGAGAGAGAGTCTCCCTGCCCTCAGTTCTGGTGCGGGGAGCCACAGTAGCCCAGAGTAATTACAGGGAGAAATCCTGCCCAGACCCAAGATGGAGCATACGAGTCACTGTGTGGGGATGGTAGCACCTTAAAGACTAACAGATTTATTTGGGCATAAGCTTTCGTGGGTAAAAACCTCACTTCTTCAGATGCATCCGAAGAAGTGAGGTTTTTAGTGAGGTTTTTACCCACGAAAGCTTATGCCCAAATAAATCTGTTAGTCTTTAAGGTGCCACCAGACTCCTTGTTGTTTTTGTAGATACAGACTAACACGGCTACCCCCTGATACTTGTGTGGGGATGCTACATGAGCAGTGCAGTCACATGTGGGAGCTCTGTAGGGGCATACCCGTGCAGACAGAATTTCTCTACCAAAACCTAGCAACTCCCTACTGAGCATACATGATCTGTCTGTGAGAGTTCAAAGGCTCTCATATCTTGGCCATATGTGGACAGTATTTCACAGGGATGGCAAGAGACACATCCCTGATGCCAGGGCAACCCCCCTACCAAATTTCAAGTCCCTGCGCCAAACCAGAGAGGTGCTAGAGCTTCTAAATAATACCACCACCAATTCATCAACATGGCAAAACATCAACATGGGCAAAACCGATATATTTCTTTAGTCTTCTGAAAAACTATTAAACTATTTTTGCTTAAACTTACCCAAAAATTCAGCCTAAAGCAGACACCGAGCATGGAAAACTTCAGCATGAACAGTTAAAGTTTGGCAAAGTTATGAGCAACTGAAAACAGGGTCTTATAGTAGGAAGTGTCAGGCAGCCTTAATTATTTGTGTCACTACCTATGCTGTCTAAAATAATGTATGAACCTGTGTATACATACTTCAAGAATACTTGAAGTAGCCAATATACTTAAAGGTGTTGCAGGATTTAGGATGTTTGAGTGCCTTAAAGCCTGTGAAATAATTTGTACTAAGATACAATCTAGAAATCTTATAAAAATCATTTTAGGATTTTTTTTAACTGATTATGTGACTGTATAACTTTGATGGTAGGGACACTTTGGCCTGGTCTATACTACCCGCCTGAATCGGCGGGTAGAAATCGACCTCTCGGGGATCGATTTATCGCGTCCCGACGGGACGCGACAATCGATCCCCGAATCGGCGCTCTTACTCCACCAGGGGAGGTGGTAGTAAGAGCCACCGGCGGGAAGCCGCAGAAGTCGATTTTGCCGCCGTCCTCACAACAGGGTAAGTCGGCTGCGATACGCCGAATTCAGCTACGCTATTCACGTAGCTGAATTTGCGTATCTTAAATCGACTCCCCCCTGTAGTGTAGATGTACCCTTTGTCTTCAGCGTCGTGTCTTACAATACGTGAGACATATTTATCCTGCACAAATATGACATTACATTCTATCATGAGGTGTTCCTTGCTATCTTTTTTTTCTTATATATGCATAACATTGTAATTAACCAGATAAATTAATTAATCTGCTAGGACTTTTAAAAGAAATAGAGGGAGCAGCAATAATGCAAAATATTTCTGGAAAAAGATGCTGCATCAAAGCCTCTGGTTTTTATGTTTAACTTACTTTATTTTTTCCAGCAGTACAGCTGTTTTCTGAATACAGCCGAGCATCTGAAATATTGATCTTTTTTTCTTTAAAGTTTGAAAAGTCCTGTGTATTCTCTTGTCTGTTTGCTCACACTAGTCTACAAGGTATGTATCAGCATCTCCTTCATCTTATTCAGTTAAAACTGACAACTGACTGATGGGCCAGTGCTACACAAAAATCCAATCAGCACAGCCTCTGTGGGGCTTCAAGTCCAGTTCAGGAGCCAAATCCACAGTAATTCCATGGAGTTCATACTCCCTTGACTTGTACAAGGCAAGAAATGAGCCATCCATCAGTTGCCATATATTGAGGATGGGTTACACCAAGGATATGATGTTGACTCATCTTGTTGGGTTCCAAAGAGAGCACAGATGTCAACAAACAAAGGAAAAATCTCTAATTGAGAGCATCCAATGGTTCCCCATTTTCAGCAGCAGGACCTAGGAATTTGTTGCTACTGATTCTCAACTTTATACCTGAGAGATGTCCCAGATTGCACTGATGCACTCTATGGACTAATGAGATGGGGTATAAAGGGGCAAAGATAGCAGCTGGATCCAGTAGTGATTATATAAGTCTTGCTACGAGTATCTAAAAATACTTACCCCTAGTGGATTGGGGAAAGCAGCCTATCTTGCTAACCCAAAGATGCAGGGTGGGTGAGAGTACCACAGTATTAGGAGTTAAAAGGAGGGCAAATAGCTGCCAAACAGAGTAAGGGTGAAGAGCATCAAGGCATCCAGCATCCCCTAAGAAGATAACTAAAGAGGTGTGTGTGTGTGTATGTGAGAGAGAGAGAGAGGTGGTGTGTGTGTGTCAGAGAGAGAGAGGTATTGTGTTGGCACTGGGATGCTTGGAACCTGTTGAGAGGATGAGATAGTTTGTGTGGAGGGAAGAAAGAGTCCAGCCTGGCCTGACCTGCTTCTTTTCCTGACAGGGTCCTTCATGCCCCTCCTGAGCACTGGATGATCTTTACTCCCAAAGTCCTTAGGGAAGGGAGCTTCCAGGGGAAGGAGGCCAGGGAAGAGAGATTGTCCAGCCAATGTCAGCTCAAATAGGAACTGTTGGCTGGGCTGAGCCAGGCAGAACTAGGAGTGCTATCTGCTGTTTGTGTCTGCTGCTCTTGGATACTACTCACACAAATATTAGCCATATTCTGAAGTACTTGGTTCAGTTAGTATGGCTGATTCATATTTACTTAACACATTAATTATTTGATTTGCCCCTTCCTACTCTCCACACTGAGTTCTGGTTGCAATGCTGGAACTAGGCCAACAGGACTGGGTAAATTTGTGATCAATATTAGATGGAAAGGAAAGGAAAGCAATTGTCCTGAGACTGTGATTTCAACTATAAAACTGTAAATTAGCTTTTTATTGCTGAAAGCACATGGCATACAAAGTCAAGGGGTAGAAACATTAACAAACAATTATTTTCTTACAAGTGTCTACTCAATTATTTTTTTAATTGCCCTAGTAGAAGTGTTTATTCCATTCTACTCAGCCCTGCCTACAGCCAACTCCTCCCCATTTCTGGAAAGTCCAGGACCTCCCTTCCAAAAACCTCTCTGAACCTTTGCCCATTGATGTGTCAGGATTCCCAGCAGTTTGGAGCAGTGAAAGTTTGTGCTCTACTGTGGGAAACCTTGGAGGTCTTCAGTTTCATAGGTTTGGGAAGGTTTGGGGAGGCCCATTGGGTTCTTGGTGTCCTGTAGTTCTGTGGAGCCCAGCTGATCTCTTCTTGTAAGCCATCAGTGACTGACACCCTTTTGTGATTCTAATAATTATTTATACTCTGATTTGCAGAGTATATCACGTGATTCCCACATGATATCTTTTCTCCCACAAAATTGGGGAATGTCAAAGTGTCCTTTGTATTCATTCAGAATGAGGGTGGATGAATATAATTAATCATGCCACTGGTAGAATGACCTGATCCTGCAATCTTTACTCAGTGGGAGGATTCCTGTGTGAGAACTGCAGGACTGGGCCCTAAAACCACAGCCAGTGTGTAGCTGAACATGGTCACATCCTGCACTTGATGTGTACTACTATTTTGCTGAAAGCATTGCCTATCATGTTTTATTGCTTAATTAAAGCGTTCGTCCTGAAGTATAATTGACAGTTACAGGTGTAAACTTAAACAAGACTATAATTCTACTTGAAATATGCCCATGCTGGTTTAGACCAACATTTCAAACTGACCTTGTCAGTTTGTATTAGTCTGACCACAGGCTATAGCATATTAAGAGATTTTTTTTATCCGCACTTAGAGGCAGTGAAGACATGTTTTGAACTTGCATGGTTATGTGGAATTAAGCACATTAATGGAATTTACCAAGACTAGAAAACAACAACACATACATGGAAGATTTTGTTTTTCATCTTCAAAATACCATAGTGATATCAAAATGACTAAGTTATAAAAGATACGCTTAGCCCAGAAACCTATTGCAGTGTATGTATGTGTATATATATATATATAATTTGCAGTTATAATATCATCAGGCAATTTTGCATCTTACATTATTAGAACAAGGTAATTCTAGTCTCAGGGAAGTAAACTTTTTAAAACTCCAATGTGCTAACATCACCTGCCAGCTGTTTAATGTATTTATAGTTTATGCTAACCTTCCATAGCTTTTTTTAAATTCATTATAGTCTGTGTACCTGGTAAGAGGGAAGCCTGCAACCAATTGCAATTACTTTGCAGCTCCTATCTGTAGCCACGAAATAGCTATTTTCTTTTTTATTTCTGGAAGTTGGTGATTGTGGGGTGTTATGGAAATGCGGCCTCATTAACAAAAGATCCAACCAAATAAATTCACTGCTAATGTTAGAACTTGTAAATGTTTACTTCTTCACCCTGCTCTGGGTTAAATATATATTATGTCCAGTAATTTGTGTTTAAATATTTACCTTTTGACTTTTTTTCATTCTCGGGAGATGTGTTAAGATGGCTTATGGCTCCTGATAAGCATTTTAGTGGGTTCTTTTATACCATATTTATTGGAAATGCATCATTTAAGAAAATGTTTTATTAATGCTTCCCCCCATCACCCCTTAATTTAAGTACACACATGTTCTAATTTAAGTAAAATGAAATTGATGATGTGCAGTTGTAGTCAAGATTATTAACATTGGCAATGGTGTGACCATCTGCTACCTCTGTCTGTTACTCTGAATATCACAGGGATCTGCAGTCCTCAGTACTCACCTTGTCCTGTATTCCTTGCATAACCCAAACTGAGTGACAGTATTGTGGGTGTCCAGGAAAGCAGCTTCAGGTCCAAAGTTAGAGAATTACTCCTGTTAGCAAGTAGTACGAGCCCGTTTTTCCTGGTCAGTGCTTTCATACATTCCACAACTGACATTGATACTGAGGGAATAGGAATTCCAAAAATCATGCATATAAGGCTTTTTCCCATCCATTTCTATCTGTCTAGTTTTTGAGTGCACATGGAAACAAGAATAACCTCAGAATTATGATAAATCTCCGCCATGACATAGTTTGGAAAAAAGCAATGAAATCTATGATAGAAAGTACCGTACTTGTACCATACAAATGCTACTTCCCTTTTGGGTCTGATTCTCAAAGGTCCTATCAGCATTGATGGGAGTTAAGGACTTGAGTCTGCACCATTTCAGATCAATGGGTTTTCCCATTGAATTGAATGGGAGTAGCATTATGATTAAGATGGGGATGGGATATTGAGCAAACACATGGGATTATAGGCCCAGATCCTCAGAAGTATTAAGGCACCTAACTCTCATTGATTTCAGTGGAAGCTAGGTGCCTATATACTTTGAGGATCTTGGCCATAGTTACCCGTTCTTTCATGCTCAGAAAGATGTGCTGGTATGAGTACTCTGTCCCTCTTTTTAGCTTCATGGACTAGTTGGGTTTAAAAAGTTGGTAATATTGACCATTTTCTCATTCTCACATATCAGAGGGGTAGCTGTGTTAGTCTGAATCTGTAAAAAGCAACAGCAACATGTGTCATTCTCACATGTTGTTCTTCCAAAGAAATTATGCTCTGCTTAGAATGTTGCAGCACTGACTTCAGCTTCACCTGTCTAGCTCCTTCATGTATTTCTTACTGTAACTCTGATTTGAGGCTCTCTTTAGAGTTTCCATGTTATTCTTTTATTTTACCAGTCCACTTCCTGTCACTGCTCAAATTACTCTGCAGCATTTATTGCTCTGTCCTGCTACTTACTCTCCATTCCTAAAACTTTCTTTGCCTACACATATCCTGCTATGTTTATTTTTAATAATGTGGGTGAATACACAGCTGGTTGTATCAGTGAGCACAAATAGTTCTTACAGAATTACATCCCTGTAATACTTTTTCCTCTGCTTCAGCAAAACCCATAACTGTCATACTGGGCATTTAATTTTCACTAAGCCAAAAAAGAAAGCCAGCAACTCTACTGATTTTCCTTCTAGGGCCTATTCATCACCTTTTTTCGGGGAAAACTCTGAGTGAGCCAATGGGAATCTTGCCCAAGTAAAGCAAGAGGATTTGTATCTTAAAATCTAAACATACTTCAGGGGTGCTGGAACAACTTTTATAGTGGGGGTGCTGATGTTGGAAACCATGTATTTGGTGTTTGCTATTACTACTTCAAGCCTGCAGCACTTGAGCTAATCCCATTTCATATTTTTCTCCTTGTGATATGTTTGTTATTGTTTTTATAGGATTTTTATTTGATTCACTTAAGGTATAACTACTTATTTTAGGGGTAAAATTTTCAAAAAGCACTTATGTCATTTAAGGAGTTTAAGTTCTATCAGTTGCTTAACTGCTTTTGAAAACAGGACTTAGGAGCTGAGGGTATGTCTACACTGCATTTAAAAGCCTGAGGCTGGCCCGTGCCAGTTGACTTAGGCTAAGGGGCTGTTTAATTGTGGTGTAGAAGTTTGGGCTCGGGCTTCAGCCCGGGTTCTTGGACCCAAGTCCCAGGTGTTTTTGTAAGGTATATTTTGAATATGTTTTTGGAAACTAAAGTTGGCTTAAAATTAAGTGTTAATTAGACACTGTAATTTTAATGATAATCTTATCACTGTACAGTGTGCATACTCTCTTTTAGCAGTCAGCAGTCTAAGATTCCAACCCAGGCATCTTAACTAGGTTATGCTAGCATTAAGGCTCTCTCATCAGAACTATTAAAAAACAAAAAACCTTCCACAACAGAACCCAAAACCAAGTGAGAGACATCTGGTTTGGTGTTCTAGTGTAAATTTGAAACCTCAAGCCATATTCTTAGAAAAGTTTGAACTTGGATGCACTTTTCAGCAAAATTGGGGCAGTTTATGGATTTGCACTGAAATCATGTGATATTTGCAATTGCACATAGGGTTGTGATATAAAACCTGGTGAAAGTTTCTACTCCATTTAAATTGTGTCTGAATCCAAGTCTCAGTGAAACTATTAAGACAAAAATTTACAGTAATTAAAACTGAAGAGCATGGACCAAATTCAGATTTCAGTTTTGTCAGTATAAATCTGCAGTAATTCCATTGGTTTCACTGGAGTTAAAGTTTACTTAACTTTTTTGATTTGGAAAATTTTGGGAAAGGTTGACTAGAAGCATTGTGATTCTTTCTTTCTTTCTTTCTTTCTTTCTTTCTTTCTTTCTTTCTTTCTTTCTTTCTTTCTATAAAGCATTTGCTTTTTCACACTAAGAATCTATTTCTTTAATGCTGCCTTTCATTCCTCTTCAGTGACTGGACTGGACATCTCTGAGCTATGCACATAAGAGTAGCTGAATTTAAGAATGGAAGGAATCAACCAAAGATAGGCACTCTTTGCTGTAACAATTGCACACATGCTGACTACTTAAGAAGTTTCTCAAATTATTCTACAGAGAGAGATTAAGGCATTGCAGTGATGACTTTGGATGGTCCCATTACTTCTACATCTCATTGCTAAGAATTAAAAGATTTATTCCTCCCTTTATTGGATTTGAATAAATTCATATTTAGTTATACTAAGCAATGGGTTTTATATGCATTGGATTATTGGGTTGCCTGTTTTGTTGAAATGGATAAAAAATATTTAAGTGAAAACGGATTTGCATTTATTATCTAATGTGACTAGCCCCACTTTCACCACCTAGCATACCAGCATCTATGATAACTTGTGCATTCTACAAAGTTTGTCCACTTCAGTTTTGTCAGACACTTGTGTTGTGTCTTGTGTTGTGTTTTTTAATTTAAAGACTAGAAAATGTTTTGGTTTATTTCCCCCTAAGAACTAGGTTCTCGACCTTGCCAGTGATATCAGATGTTGCTGGCTACTTTTCCTGCAGACTCCTTTGCACTTTCTCCCAAACCAACCCTTAGGCATTAGAGGAGCCCCTATAAAAATCTGCAAAGCTAATACATTACCTTGCTTCAAATCTCTCCAATGCTCACTTCTACCACGATGCCTAGGAAACACTTGGCAATGGCTAGACATCTGATGTTCTGTGACCACTGCCTGTTAGACTAATCATAATTGTCTCGCTGTCACCTTGTGCCCGCAATAGGGTTCCCAACTTTCTGATTGCAGAAAACTGAACGCCCCTTCTCCAAGGTCCTGCCCTCGACTCACTCCTTCCCCCCCCCCCCCATCACTTGCTCTTCCCCACCCTCACTCACTCACTCACTCATTTTCACCGGGCTGGGGCAGGAGGTTGGGGTGCAGCAGGGGATGAGAGCTCTGGCTGGGGGTGCAGGCTCTGAGGTGGGGATGGGGGGTTTGGGGTGCAGGAAGGGGCTCAGAGCAGGGGCAGGAGGCTGGGGTGTGAGAGCGGTTTGGGGTGCGGGCTCCAAGCGGCACTTACCTCAGGCATCTTCCAGAAGCAGCCAGCATATCCCTGCGGCTCCTAAGTGGAGGGGCCAGGTGGCTCCGTGCGCTGCCCCACCCGCAGGCACCGCCCATTGGTTGCAGTTCCCTAGAGGTCACAGGAACGTGTCGCCGCTTCTGGGAGCCGCGTGGAGCCAGGGCAGGCAGGGAATCTGCCTTAGCCCCGCTGCACAGCTGACTGGATCTTTAATGGCCCGGTCAGCGGCCCTGACCAGAGCCTCCAGGGTCCCTTTTTGATTGGGCGTTCCAGTCGAAAACCGGACACCTGGCAACCCTAGCCTGCAAGTCTGTTTGTTGTGTCCACCTGATGTCTCATGTCACATACTTAGACTGCAAGTTGTTTAGGACAGGGACTGGTTTTTGGTTGTGGGGTTCCTGGCACAGTGGGGCTCTGATCTTCATTGGGGCCTCTAGGTGCTTGGCAAAAGGAGTTCACCAGTTCAAATCCAGGTAAGGCCTCGTCTGTGCAGTTTTTGTATGGATATAACTGTTTCAATTAGGGGAGTGATTTCTTTACTGAAATAGTTATACAATTACAACCTGTAGTGTGAAAACAGTTCTGGTGGTATAACTTACTCACCTTCCATACCTAGGTATAAGCAATACCGGTATAAGGAACCTTGATACCCATATAAATGCATCCATGCTAGGAAGGTTGTACCACTTCAATTATACCAGTATAGCTAAAGTGAAACAACTTGTGTGTGTAGATGAGCCCTTAGTAATGTCTGAAAGCTATCATCTTAAGGCTGCTTGGTAGCCTGTGTTGGAATGGGCTGGTATCCTTAGTGTAACAGAATTTCACAGTGAAATAATATTTGTTCACTTCCAAAAAAGGCTTTTGATTTACAAGAAAATTGTTAAGGGAGGAACAAAGTATAGTTTGCTTCCTCTGGTCCCAGTCCAACCCCCACGAAAATGTTTGGTTTTGCTGCTGCTTTTTTTTTGCCAGATTCCCCAGTGAAGGGACTATTTTTGCAGAGCTGTGTTACAGACTGTGAAAGCTTGAAGCCAAATATTACTATTTTATTGCCTCTCCAACTTAACTACATAGCCAGATGTTGTAGAAAAATCGGCTGTTAGCCTGAGATACTGAGTCTTTTCTCTCACGTTCAACATAAATCTTCTGTTGCCATGAGAGAGGGAGCAATTGTCATGTAACAGCATGAAAGTTGAAATCAGAAGCCCTGGGTTCTGTTCTGGTTCTGCCACAGACTTGCTCTACAGCCTGGGGCAGGTCACATAAACCCTGAGTCATCAAAGCATTTAAGCATGTGCCTCAATTTCCCTGTGTAAAATGGGAATGATATACCTACTGCACCTCACTGGAGTGCAGTGAGTTAATTCATACATGTCAAGTGCTTTGAAATTCTCATGCAGAAAGCACTACAGAAGTGGAAAGTAGTATTATTAATTATAATGTTATTACTATGGTTAAATTGACCCTATCATGCTTTATTTAAGACTGAAGCAAGATAAATTACAAACTCCCTCAGAAACAGGTTTTATAAGAGTTCAAATAGACCCTTAACTGCTCCACACTCAACTCAGTTAAAATGATTTTCAGCCAATTTATTAGACCCTTTAGTAAATGTCATCACTAAGATTTTCAAAAATTAAAAAATACCCTGGTTTTCTCTGCAGCATGAATTTCCTTCTAACCCTCACTTCTGTCGAATGTATACCAAGTCTACTGATGTTACTAAGCAACGCCAACATTACCAAATAGTAGAAAACATAACATATAATGATGCTATAATTTTGACGCTGTATCATGGGGTTAATTTTTTAATTATATACCATAAAGCTAATAGGAATGTGCTGAGATTCAGGAAGTGCATGATGCTGCAATTTAAAATCTATTGTTTTCATTATACAAAACAATTCATATTGTCTTCTAAAAATGTGCATTTAATTGCATAAAGACAACAAAATACAAAAATTATTGAAATAATGTATTCCAATTTAAATCCTTTAAATCCTGTTTAAATCCTTTTTACATTTATGTAGCAATTATAGTCTAACCACAGGATCTAACATCATAGAGCTTCATCAAAATCAATCAAATTTCTTAGGCTGAACCTGGAATGTTGTTCTGATGGAATTGCTCCCAAAGGCAATTTTGATCTATTTAGGCATCAGTTTTACAGCATATTCTGAATTAGATTATCCCTGGTAATATTTTCAAGGTAATGTTTTATTCTGGCAATAAATCTAGAAATTTTGATCATGTAAAATAATAATTGAATTGTAAAGTAGCTAAACTGAAATATTTGTTTGTACTCAAAGACATTATTAATACTGTTAGAAAGTGCAGAACCAGTTTTGTTTGAGTATGTAATTGTAACAACTCTTGCTCTCAAGCAATAGGCACACCAGACCCTGAGAATCCTTTGGTGTGGACCTGCTAAAAGGGGTACAAGCTTTCTGTACTACTGATCATTTGTCTTTCAATTTCTGGGCTCCCTTGACTCACAACACATGTGACTGACTCTATGAGTGAATGAAACCAGATCTGTCACTTACTCATGGGATAAAGAGATAACTAGATTAAATAAATAAATAAAACATTGAGTGGGGACAATTTGGGCTTCTCTGTGCCTGTGGCCAGAGCTGGGGAGAACCTAACCAGGATTCAGATTCTAATGATCACTTGATGATTACCTGTTCTGTCCATTCCCTCTGGGGCACCTGGCATTGGCGACTGTCTGAAGACAGGATACTGAACTAGATGGACCTTTGGTCTGACCCGTATGACCGTTTTTATGATCTTATGATCTGTCTACATTACAAAACTATCCCTAATGTGAAACACTTTTCTAGGGTCTTAGAAACAGACTGGAACCAAGCAGCAAAACTATGCCAAATGAGAAAAACTTTCAAAAGTTGTTTAGGGCTCTAACTTAGCTAGTCTGACAGGTCGTTTCCAGAAACCCTTCTAAAACATGTTCCCCAGCCACACAAGATGATGGTTCCTGCTGGTTAAACCATGTTACCTGACATAATTTTTAGGAACCAGTCTATAAACTGTTTCAAGATTGGGGATTTTTTCAGAATAAATTGTATTATCATTTATTAATCAATTTTTGTTTATGGTAGCATCCCAATGTATTCAAGAAAAGACAGTCCCTGTTCCAAGGAGCTCAGAGTCTAAGGATGTACAGACAGGTAGACAGAGGTTGAGGAAAGGAAATCAATATGGATTTTATTTTAAAACACAAGTCAACTGCTATTCTGTATGAGTGTTTTATACTGCCCTCATCACTGTAGTATATGAATGCCTTCCAGTAATAGTAGTAAGCAACGTAATTAACAACTGAAACAATTTGATTCACTCTAGGCAGGATGGCAAAAGTAGGTCTTTAAGAGGGACTTAAACATGGACAGGGTAGGGGTCTTGTAATTGGAGTCATGCCATGCATATGAGACCATGTAGAAGAAGGCATGGAGATGATGATTCAAGAAGCTGACACATGGGGATGGAGGATGGCAACATTGCATGGAGCAGAAGGAGCTAGGGCAGTAGTTCTCAAACTTTTGTACTGGTGACTACTTTCACATAGGAAGCCTCTGAGTGCGACCTCCCCCCCTTATAAATTAAAAACACTTTTTAATATATTTAACATCATTATAAATGCTGGAGGCAAAGCGGTGTTTGGGGTGGAAACTGACAGCTCACAACCCCCCATGTAATAATCTCGTGACACCCTGAGGAGTCCTGATCCCCCGTTTGAGAACCCCTGAACTAAGGCAACATGAAGCTTGCCAAGTGAGAGTAAGTAGGAAGGAAGAGTTATAAAGAACGCTGAATGTTGTGCAAAGAAGCTTAAATTTGATGCTATAGCAGACGTGAAAACCAAAGGAGAGATTTGAAGAGGGTAGAAGCATGATCAAATCAGCAGGTAAAGAAGATGGTTTAGCAGGTGGATGTTTTTAAAAGTGGCTAAAGGGAGCAACATGTGTTTTTTGGGAGGCCACAGAGAAGGCAATAGTCAATGTGGGATATAATGATGGCCTGATGAAGATATTTGGTTGTGAGGGTGGTAAGAAAAAGATAGACTGGATCCATTGAGCATCTTTTCATAATTATTCTAACACTTATAATGTTCTTTGAAGGTGAGCCAAATAGCTCAGGCAAATACTATTTTTTAAGTGTTCAGAGTTCCCAGATACATAGCATAAGGGCTTAATTGTGCTCTGAATTAAGACACGACCCGTGGTAGGGAATGATGTGGACATTACCCCAGCAATAGCCTCTAAGGGATTGCACTGCAGGCAGGAATAGGGCTTCCAAAGTTAGGAGAGTATGGAAAGGGTTAATTTATGCTGTTTCTTTTGCCTTGTGTTGTACCAATCCTGATGACTTTGTGGAAGACTGGCTGGGTCATAGACCCTCTCTAATCTTTTGAGGAGTCCAGTTTTGCAACAGTGATAGACTTGGTAAGCCTTGTGCTGAGAGGAATCATGATTGTGCTAGGCCGTGTATATGAGTTAGGAAGGATATTCCTTGCACCCTACCCTTCCTGCCACAGGAATACCCAGTGCAGAGTCTAAGCAAAGTAGCGTTCTTCACATATGTAAATGTATTTGTAATCTTTAAGAGAAAATACCTGATGCCACATAGCTGAGCACATACACTGGTAATGTATTATGAGTGACTGCTTGTGATGTCTTGGCAATAGTGCAAAACTCTTTTAGGGCACATGATACTTTCCCCACGCAATTAAAATAGATTTAGACTTCTTATAGTGAAGAAATCACTAAGGGGAGAATCAGTAGCTATGATTATTGCCATCATCCTACACTACAGGTTCTAGAACATAAATCAATATGGTTTCTGATACTGTTGTGGCTGCTACTGCATTAACTGGTACTTGGGGAACGCTGCAGGAAAAAACACAACTTGAAAAATTAGCAATGGGAAAACCTGATGTGTTTTAGATGCTACACAAAGCTTAATCAAGCTATCACAAGCAATTGTTTGCAAACTTGGGCAGAAAATCTTGCAAGAACAGTCTCATGTTACTTTACTAGTTCCAGACACACGTGTTCTCTTCCCCAGGCCTGGTCAAACCCTTCACAACCTTACCCCTTCAACAAGCTACACAAAGGTTATATGATGTTAGAATGTGTTTTGTTCTGCAGAAAGACACATCCAATTCCTTTACTTAGGGTGGATTAGATTAGAGATGACATTTCACAGCATCTTTAAGGGTTATGAAGCAGATTCTCATCCCCAACTCTGCCTGCTTGCTAAAACAAAGCACCCAGAAAGAAAGTGCAATCTAAGCACTTTCTAAGGGAAAGCTCCAGGTGATTTAGCCATCATTGGGAGTATGTCTAAGAGACAGGGGATGTCGCCAGAATACTGCTGCACTCTAGTGGTTTGAAGCTGCTGGAAGTAGCTGTTGCAGCTATGAGCAACTTCGATCAGTCCTGAGGCTCCAGGTTACACCTTGGCCAGCCCCACGATAAGGGGAAGCATAAACATAATCTAAGGCCCTTGGGGATGGTTGATTGTGGTGTGCAGGACCCTGGTCTCAGCATCCCAGTCAGAAGCCTAGCTCTCTGGGAGCATTTCTCATGCTAAATCACCCAGCTATGAAGGATGCCTGTCCCACCTAACAACATTTAGACCAAAGGGGGCAGATGGAGATGCAGGTAGCAAAAATAGCACTTGATTGCAAAACTGTCACAAGAAATAGATGCCCTAAATACAACAGCTGTGAAATCACAGATTCAAAGGGACCTGTGCATAATACTACATTGTAAAGGATGGAGCCTGTTTGTGCTCAGCTAATGACTGAAGTACAGGGCCCTATATCACTATTATGACTAGAAATACTGTGACAGATGTACAACACAGATTGATGCCTGATTGTAGTAAAAGACTTTGGGCCAGACTCTGAATTCTGTTACACTGGTTTAAATCCAAAATAACTCCATTGAAGTCATAGTTATTCCCGACTTACTCCGATGTAGCTGAGATCATTAGCTAGCCATTTTTTAAAAAAACGTTTTCACTCTTTCTGATGTTTTTAAAACAGCTTACAGTTTTCTCCAGTCACAAATGAAAGCACAGATTGTGGATGTAGCACAACAGAATTAAGTTTTAAGTGTTCTCACCTGAGTTTGCTGTAAAAACCTGTGTATCAAAACAGATGTAATAACTCTAAGCTCTGCTCATTTTAAACATTGAATACTTTATATTAAAATAAGCACTGCCCTGAGTATTGTCTATTTGCAGATGTTTGGGACTTGGGACTTTGTTTTCTGGTAGCATTTATGTATTAAATGAGCAATCATCATTAGTAAAAAGAAAATGTAGATATGTTTGAATGTTTCCCAAAATTTGTTTGAGGATTGTCAGCATGTGACTAAAATAACCCAGATTTCAATTTACCCTGAATTTTTCTGGCATGGCAAATCCAGATAGTCAAATGTTTTCTCTTCTGTAATGATTTACCTTTACATGGTATTAATTAGCACTTTGTGAACCTACCCTGCATGCTTTTCGCCATGTTTTCTTTTAAAGTCAGCTCAGTGAATGAAAATGCATTTGGATATTTTGGCCTTTTTTAAAAAAAAATCCACTTGTTTCCATTTCAAAACAAGTTTGTTTTGTTTGTTTGTTTGTTTTTCCTTTTTCAACATAAATATATAAACTTCAAGCAGCATACCTTGATGATTCTCTCCATGACAGCATGGCATTCTCTGTGCACTACTGTTCACATGGTTGAAACCTAGTCAGCTCTTACTTACAGCTGTCTTATCATTTGTCTCACACCTTCAGAGGTACAGTTTCAACCTGACCTGCTGAAATTGAAAATGTAACCTTCCCAAAATAACAGATGAGGGATTCTTTGAGCTGACATTTTGTGTGGGCCTGAGTCTGGGAATCTGTGACCTAAAGCATGAGAAACATCTAAACTACCAGCTTACTGTACTTATGGCTGCTGTAGCCTCCTAAGAGGGTACATCAGTTGAACTTCACTGTATATGTTAACTCCAATGATCATAGAGGTTGTAAATAATAGGGCAAATGAACAACAGAATGCACCTAACTGTCCTTTATGTGAATCCTTGACAGTTTAACCTAATTTTTAGCTTTGTTTCCACATTTTGCATCAAAATAACTACAAGACCAAACAAAACAAGTCTCTCAGGGCTTGGGCACAATAAATAAACAGCTTGTGTAATAATTCATCTACAGTGTTTTGTTCTTATAGCTACAACATTTAAAGAGCTAAGTAAGTATGTGTTGGTTCCATGACTAGCACAGTGGTTTTCCAATCTTGGTCAAAGCTTCTGGGAACATCATAATATAAAGAAATAATATTTAATAGGCAAACTGTGTTTTAAATCAAGGCTGGGATTTTTCAGTGGAGCCTAGAGACAGATGGACAACTCCCATTGTAATTAATTGAAAACCCCACCCTATGGACCCTAGTTCTGCATCTGAATATGTGTGCAGGGAAGTTCACTTGTGCATGTCTGTTTGCAGAATCAGGATTCTAGATGTTACAGCATGAACCAAAGCATTTGTGTTTTAATTCACCAAAAGTTGGTGGGGATTTGAACACTATTTTTTTTAACAGTTTGTTGTTTCTATGTTGCTTAAACAGTACATCTGTATAATTTTTCCTGATAAGTAAATTTTCACTTTTGGGTAACCCAGCCTATTTCATTCTTCATACGGTTTACCTGAAAAAGAAGAAAAAAATGAAGTGCATTTCAGTAACAGATTAAATATCCTAACAATGTTTTTGTAAAGAATATCAGAAAAGAATCATTTTATACCATTAATTATTCAAAGAGGTAATTGGCTGATTATGCAAACTAAGAGACTACCACTGATAAACCTCTTAATTTGCCTTTCTTCTCTGCTGACATATTAGTAGAAATCTTTTCCACTGGAGCTAAATGAAAAGCATAAGAAAACCTCTCCGAATTTTGGGGTCTCAAATAAAAAGGTCAGAGATAAGCAAGAGCATAGAATAACTTAAATATGAGCTGAATTTTTCATGAGAAGCAATATTCTCACTGGCGATAAATAAATATAGAAATATCCACTGTCCTAATCAGTAAGTGTCCTTATGAGTCTCAGATCCCTTTCTTACCTGGTTCTGAAGGACCCATGGTGTAACTAGATTCCACAGTACCCTGGGTGCTTGTGGAGTCTCTCTGTAGGCCAACATTCTCCTGTGCAGTGGAGTGTGGGATTTCTGCTACACTCCTTGCCTGCAGTGCCTGTAGGCAGGAAGCCAGAAGAAAGCAGTATTTCAGCTTATACCTAGTTCTAAAGGCAAGACTGGGCCTAGCTATTACAGGATTTACATTCTAATCACATTTTCATTTATAATTACTGTAATTCTTTTAATGTGTTCTTGTTCTCACTACATCTTTAAACAAAAAATGGTATTTAAGGTATATAGACTTCATGGTGCTTCTATGTTTGTGATGGTTTTTCATAAAAAGGGGATTTTTTAAAATACCTTTTTCATAATTGTCCTTAAATCTGATTCATAACTGTGCAAACCACTTTGAAATATCAAGAGCCACAGAGGTAAAACTGTGTTGGAAATTCTTAGACTGTAGCATCTGACTTGCATTCAAATCCTATGGCCAAAATTTTCACAAAGAGCCACTGTTTTTAGGTAAACAGACTAACTGTTTTGCGGATACAGACTAACACGGTTGTTACTCTGAAACCTGGTTTTAGGTACTTCAACTTTGGGAGCTCTACATAGGGTGCTTTACGCCATCTTTGAGAAAGAGCTGTGCACCTTCAGCTTCCATTGCAGCTTTAGGTGCTCAGCACATCTGAATATTAGGTCCAACGTTTCTCAAGATGGATACCCAAAAAATAGTAGCCATTTTTTGAAATTGTGGCTGCAAATGACTCCTGGTGTGAATATATATATTCTGCCATAGTGTCCTAATATAAAAACTTGCATTTGGTGTCCCCTGTGTTGTCTTTGCGAATTTAAAATAAATCTTGAATGGAAAACTCATAATAAAATGGTGATATGTATGAACCCTTTAAACAGAAGTTTTCTCTCAACTGGTAAAACTATAACAATATTTTGTCTAGTTGTGACTACCAAGGCATTCTGCTTTGGACTTTTTATCTTGGGTTTGATTTGGCTTAAAATTTCGGACTAGATTAAAGATTGGATTTTTCTGTATTTAAATATGCACATATATTTATGTATCTATTGCTCCTTTTGAATAGGCTGCTGCCCCGGGGTCTTCCGCTGGGAGCTCTGGGGCCTGCTTTAATGTGGATAGAGTCTTGAGTGAAGTTAGTTCCACAATAGGAGGCACTGTTCATAAGTAAAATTAAAGTTTTAGATATATTCAGACAGTCCAAAAATCTTGCTGATGAATGCTGCGTATAATTTAGGGCCTGATCAAATTCCCATTAGAGACAATGGGAGTCTTTAAATTGACTTCCAAGGCAGTTGGATTTGGCCCTTAATTATTAAATTTAGAATTGTCATTTAGTGAATCTGCTGCTTTACTTACACAGTATTAGGAACTACCATAAAATTTTGACAATATTACTGTGATAACTTCAGCCTGTAAGCTTCCAATAACTCATACTAAACAATTACCAAAAGAAATATAATAAAGGGAAGCTGTGAATCCTCTTCAGAGCCATGACAAATAGAAAGTGTCTGCTTTCTTTGAGGTACTATGTAAGAGAAGTTATTAATGAACTAATGTGATGAATATTCAAAAAAAGCACAGCAAATCACTGAAACCAGAATCTGAAAAAGGAACTATAGTTGCAGTAACTGAGAGCATTTTAAAATTGGAGAATGAGATAGAGGTAATATATATCTAAATAGGTAGTTCTTGTTTTAAGTGACTTGCTTCATTGTGTAAGATAACTTCACTATTTATAGCCAGAGCTTGTCAAATGAACTAGTTTTCACACTACATTTTATTAGGATTAAAAATAAATCATGTTCAGAAAAATATGGTGTATATATTACACATGCTTATTACCAATTGAAAACTTCTAGCTGCCCAGAAATAGGGCAAAATCCTAAAGTCCTTCCCATGGAAATTTTGCCTGAGTAAGAACTTAAAGGATTGAAATATCTAGTCCAGAGCACTCAAGCATATTATCCTGGTGCAGATGTTGTATTTTTCTAAATTATTTTTATCAGTGGTTCTGTGATGCCAGCTCCGTTATAGCTAAGTATCCAAATAGTATATAGAGGGGCCTCACGCAAAGTCCATTTTAAATATTAGTAAAACAGTAGGAATTTTATATATATTCTATATATATATATCCCTTCCCCATCCCCAGGAGTCCTGTCCCATCTAGCTGGGACCTTCATCCCATTTAGCAATCTGGGAGGGCAGGATAGTTGCAACTGTCAGATTGAGAACCTCTGCTCTCCTTTAATATCTGGTTTCAGAGTAGCAGCCGTGTTAATCTGTATCCGCAAAAAGAAGAACAGGAGTACTTGTGGCACCTTAGAGACTAACAAATTTATTAGAGCATAAGCTTTCGTGGACTACAGCCCACGTCTTTGGATGCATATAGAATGGAACAAGTACTCCTGTTCTTCTTTAATATCTGGTTTTCTTCTGCTTGAGGATGAATTAATAGTAAATAGAGCCCAGATCCATCCAATCTTACCCCCTGCTCCCCTCCCTCTCTCCACCCCCCACCCCGACAAAAACATTTAGGATCCCCTGAATGTATTCTAGGTGTCTCTTGGAGAGAACCTTTAGCCACTCCTTGGAGACACTAATGTTCTCTGCTCTAATTCTAAAACTCTGCCCTTGCAGCAACTACCCCAGCTACGCATGTGTGCATGCACACACCACAGCTCCTTGATCTTCCACAACTAATCCACCCAGACTAGCTTATCCTCTCACTTCACATACAGTTGATGCAGACTCCATTTTTCTTGCTCTGATGCATTGTTGTGTCTGTCTCTTTACTGATCGAAATGGCTTGCAACCCAAGGATTTTGCCTTATTTCACTCCTGCTCTTGCTAGACACATCTTTTCTGTGCTACAAGTCAGGACTCTCAACCCATAGCCCATTGGAGACAGAATTAAGGCATCAACTAAATGACACTTGCTATTTAGATTCTAGCAGTGAATTTGGGGAGATGAATTGATACTCCAAAATGTCATGGAATCATTATTAATGGCTAGGGTTGTCGATTAATCGCAATTAACTCAAAAAATTAATATATATTAATCACAGTTTTAATCACACTGTTAAATAGAATACCAATTGAAATGTATTAAATATTTTGGATGTTTTTCTACATTTTCAAATATATTGATTTCATTTACAACACAGAATACAAAGTGTACAGTACTCACTTTATATTATTTTTATTACAGATATTTGCACTGTAAAAATGATAAACAAAATGGTATTTTTCAGTTCACATCATACAAGTACTGTAGTGCAATCTCTTTATCATGAAAGCACAACTTACAAATGTAGACTTTTTTTGTTACATAATTGCACTCAAAGACAAAACAATGTAAAACTTTAGAGCCTACAAGTCCACTCAGTCCTACTTCTTGTTCAGCCAATCGCTAAGAGAAACAAGTTTGTTTACATTTACAGGAGATAATGCTGCCTTCTTCTTATTTACAATGTTACCAGAAAGTGAGAACAGGCATTCACATGGGACTTTTGTAGCCAGCATTGCAAGGTATTTACGTGCCAGATATGCTAAACATTCATATGCCCCTTCATGCTTCGGCCACCATTCCAGAGGACATGCTTCATTTTTTTTAAATTGCGCAATTAATCATGGTTAATTTTTTTAATTGCTTGACAGCCCTATTAATGGCATGTCCTAAATAGCAAGAAGTAAAAGGAAGGAAATGATAGCTAGGAATATAGAACCTCCTCTTCTTTCTTCATAGCCTAGTCCAATGTTTTGAGCTAGCAAATGTTCTCATTGATTTAGTATCCACCATTAATCATAGCACTGAGCAAGAAAATGTCAATTCACCATTTTTCTCTCCTGAAACAGAGTGGCGGGGGAAAGGAGGGGAGAGGAAGTGAACTGCTTTAGATAATTTTTCTACATGGTACTAATTACAGAGAAGTCAGACTTTATCTATGATGCATTCATGCATATACACAGAGATAATGATTAGTCTTATTTTATTTTGCAGATGCTTCAGAAAGTTGTTTGCTCGCCCCCAGTTCTGTCAACCAGCTCCTCAAGAGGGGAATCGCCTATTATTGAACTAATTTTTTGAACTAATTATTCTCCACATGGCCTTCCTCCTGGTGTCAGCTTATCTTTTGCTGACTCACACTCAGGGTGCTCCTGTTGAGAATGGGGCACTGCTGGAGACGCTGAAGTCGCAAGTAGGATTTTTCAGTAATAAAAGTGAACACTATTCTGCACAGGTGAGACCTCCTGGCACAAACCGACGAATACCTCAGACGATCATTATAGGAGTTCGCAAAGGAGGGACCAGGGCCTTATTGGAAATGTTGGATATTCATCCTAATATTGTGGTAGCAACTACAGAAGTCCACTTCTTTGACTGGGATGAAAATTATGTTAAAGGAATAGACTGGTATAGGCGTCTGATGCCATTTTCTTATGAAAATCAAATTACTATTGAGAAAACACCAGGCTATTTTACCTCACCACAGGCTCCAGAAAGAATTCATGACATGAATAGCTCTATTAAACTGCTGCTCATTCTAAGAGACCCCACTGAGAGAGTAATATCTGATTATACCCAAGTATATTACAACAGACTAGAAAGTCACAAGCGTGTTCAGCCCTTTGAAGAAATTGTTATTAAAAATGGAGCACTTAATACCAAATACAAAGCTATTCAGAGAAGTCTCTATGATATCCATATGGAAAAGTGGCTTAAGCATTTCAACTTAGATCAGATTCACATAGTGGATGGCAATACTTTAATCAAGGACCCTCTTCCTGAGTTACAAAAAGTGGAAACATTTCTTAATCTTCCTTCCAGAATTATGTCTTCAAATTTTTATTTTAACCAAACCAAGGGGTTCTATTGCATTAGAAGTGATGGAAGAGAGAGATGTTTACATGAATCCAAAGGGCGCCCCCACCCTGTTGTCAACAACACTGTTTTAGAGCAACTTTACTCCTACTTCAGAGAGCACAATGCAAAATTTTACAGAATGGTTAATCATTCGTTTGACTGGCATTAATACATTTGGAATAAATGTTTCTTAAAATGTCCTGAAATAAACTATTTTCAAAGTTACCTTTGTAAGCTCTCTGGGGTAGTTCAGACTGAAAACTTCAGAAGTTGTTATACTGAAAACATAGCCTTCATTGGAGATAGTTGTCCATTAGCAGCACCCTTTAAACATGGGAGAAATAAGTTTGATATATTTGTGTATAACTACTGTGGGCCAGAATTTGATCTCAGTTTCACTGCTGCAAATCCATTAATTTCAGTGGAGTAACTTCAGATTTACACCTGTATGACTGAGATCAGAGTTGAGGCTCTTTGGAAAAATGAGACTGCTTTAAGCAGTGTACAAAATGTAGATAGTTGAAATGGTATCATTCTAACTGTTCTGTAATTTTTGTTGGTAGTATTTTTTATATCATGTGCCATGATAATGACATTGATTTCTAGAACTTTCATACAGTAGAATAATGACATATGTTAATACAGGGGACTCCAAAAGTGCTTCCTTTAAACTATTTAAAATCTGTGAAAGTAGCTATTATTGTAAAGTACTTCCTACTTAAATAACTAACATATAATAAAGGGGTTCCAGTCCAACTATGGTTTTGAATACCTACCAGCTTGCTCTATGTTGAAGCTCCTTCTATATAGAATGTTAGTATTAAACAACACACTTATTGGTGCAAAATCTTCAAACTGGTGGAGAAAATTAACTATTTGGAGAAACTTAAAATTTTGGGGTTCAGGATGCAAACAGACAAGGATCCAAAACACCCTTGGTTTACATAGCAATATTGATCTGTTTAATAAAAAGTAAATCTGTAAACAAAGTCATTAGATATCAGCAATTGTACAAATGTTTATTTAATTACATAAGTTGTCACTTTCCTCTGGAATGGAAAACAATTTTTCATTGATACTACCTTATTGTTTGTATTTCTGTGACTAATTGTTCTATTGCTCTCTTAGATTTAGTTTACGTATCTAATTTGACACATTGTTTACTGAAAAAATATTACTTGCCTGCTCTCCAAAGCATGGAATAACTTTTTTTTGTAATTTCTATTTGCAAATCATGAGATGTACTCAGAGTTGAAAGTAATTTCATGTAACATGTATATAATATGTATATCAGTCACAAGTTATCAGATTCAAGCTATCAAATATGATTTACTCAGATTTTCTATAAAATCATGTCAATCCATATTCATGTACTAGGAATTGTTTGTTCATTATAATTTTGACAGCATCATGCTGGTCTTTTTTAGGTTCTAACCCTTCTCAAGTGTATCAATACTGAAAAAGAAAACCTACTTTTATCATTCTGGCAGGAGTTATTTTGCCAGTTACAGTTATCCTGAGAAATGTACTAGCAGTTGCATTTGGGTTTTGGTCTTAATTATCATAGTATGAAAATCTCTTAATAATAATCACCCACCAATGTACAAATAAGATCCTATAGAGGGATTTTAAAAATACTTTCTATATCCATCAACAGACATGGCTCCGGGCAGGCAGGAGAGACGAAGAAAATATAGTCTTCATGATCAGTTGGAATGTTGCTACTCAGGAACTCCAGTTTCACAATGATAGGTGACGATTCAGCCACACAGGCAGAGGTAAAAGAAAGCTTCTATGGTCCAGTACGGCGTACTGGCAAGAAAGCCGGAACACGGCCGACCGTACCAGCGGGGCCGCTGATGAGGGTGGGGGGTACAAAGGGGCAGTTACCCTGGGGCCCGGCAATTTAAAAGGGCCCGGGACTCCTGGCAGCAGCTGGAGCCCCTGGCCCTTTAAATCACTGCCGGAACCCCAGGGTAGCGGTGGCCAGAACCCTGGGGCTCCCGACCACTGGTACCATGCCAGTGGCCAGAGCCCCGGGCCCTTTAAATCGCTGCCAGCCCTGCCCCTTCCACACAAGACCCCACCCCTTCTGGGGGCCCAGAGCCGCCCCCCCTCCTTGCCCAGGACCCTGGCTGCCCTGCGTGCCAGTAAGTCCATCAAGTTACTTTCACCCCTGCACACAGGTCACATTGGTATGAATTGGAGTTCTGCTACTCATCCCTTAAGTGTTCCTAGTACCACACTGCAGCCTGTTCCCTAGCAACCACAACCCTCCACTCTAGAGACATGTTGACTACTGAGCAATAACAGGGGATGCCTTTCTGGAAGACATAGTTTAGTTTTGATGAAATTCTATGGTCTGTTATACAGCAGGTCAGAGTAATGATCTTATAGTCACTTCTGGCCCTAACAGTTATTAATCTAGTGCTTTCTGCACTGAGATCATGTGTACCTTGAAATCCAACTGAAGTAAATGGGAACTGAAGTTATTCAATCCTTCTACAGTTGGTTAGTGTGTTCTTTACATCCACAGCCAACTCCTCTGGAGGTTAAATAGAATCATCCCCAGACAAAGTTAAAGGGAAATATATCCTTAGTCAAAACCTCTCCAATATAAAAGCAGAATATTAAAAATTGTGCAGAGCAGCTTGTATTTTCAGACTAATATTTAAATTACCTACTTTTGCTATTTTTGTATATCTGTGTGTACATATAATAATTTCTGTATTAATGAGCTTTTCCAATTACTTTAGTTTTCTGGAGTATCAATCATTTAGTAAATCTCTGATTTGTAAAAGTGGGTAAGTACATCTGAAATGTACTTATAGACCAGGGGTGGGCAAACTTTTTGGCCCGAGGGCCACATTGAGGTTGTGAAACAGTAGGGTGGCCCTCATAGGGAAGGCTGTGCCTCTCCAAACAGCCTGGCCCTACCCCCTATCCACCACCTCCCACTTCCCACCCCTTACCCATCCAACCCCCCCGCTCCTTGTCCCCTGACCGCTCCCTCCTGGGACCCCACCCCCATCCAACCCCCCTGCTCCTTGTCCCCTGACCACCTCCCCCCTCCCCCAAGGATGACCAGACAGCAAATGTGAAAAATCGGGACGGGGGTAATAGGAGCCTATATAAGAAAAAGGCCCCAAAATCAGTACTGTCCCTATAAAATCAGGACATCTGGTCACCTTGCCCCCCCTCCCCCGAACCTCCACCCCATCCAACTGCTCCCTGTCCCCTGACTGCCCCCAGGGACCTCCTGCCCCCTTACCATGCCACTCAGAGCAGCAGGACAGGCTTATTGGAAAACCTGGTAGGTAGGAGGGCACAAGCCACGCTGTCTGTGCAGAGGCATGGCTGCGGGGGAGGGGCCAGGGTCTAGCCTCCCCGGTTGGGAGTTCAAGGGCCGGGCAGGACGGTCCCACGGGCTGGATGTGGCCCGCAGGCCGTAGTTTGCCCACCTCTGTTATAGAGGAATAAATAATTATGGTCCAACTTTTTTACCAAAGTCAGAGTTGTATCATCTTCTAAGGAAAGGCCTCAATGGAGTAAGAGTCTGATTAGAGTGTCCCATTGAAGTCAAACCAGAAGTGAAAACCGTATTCCAAACAAGGACATACCATTAACTTATAGCATTCATTTTTCCCCAGTATTATTTTCCATTACTTATGCATTCTAATACTTTAGTTGTACTATTTTTCACATTTTGTTTTTCTTTTGGCAAGGTTTTGATTGAGGTTAGTTCTATTTAATTGTATCAAGCAAGTGTAATGTTTTCCTTGGTGAAAAATGAAAGTTGAAGACAAAGGCTTATTTATAGTAGTTGCCAATAACAGATGATTTCACAAGGCTGCATCAAATTCCTTTAGGTTTCTGAAAGAAAGCAAATATCTTTCTATACATTTGCCTGCAGGCATCAATACAGGGGGTTTTTTTGTTTTTTTTTTCTCTGAGGTGTACAGATAATCTTTAAATGACTAGTATGCAGGAACACCAGAAACCTGTGTGCATCTGTGAAAATGTTAGTGTCTGTTTCTGAAATTTACATTTCAAGGAGTGCTGATCTATATGGATTAGTGATGCATAAATCTACCTGATTTGTCAGCAAAGTGTTCATCCATTTCTGTTCAGCAGTTCTGGGAAAAACAGCTAAGGGAATGAATTCAATGAACTCCTTACAATTTACTAGTACCAGGAGAAATATATTATGCATAGCTTAACTTTGTTGATCAACTTTTTTCATTTAACTAAACCCCTCTGAAGTTTGGATTGAGGAATCCATTTTAAAAGATCCAGTTTAACCTTTGCATTTCAGTATTCATCGGGCTGAAAAGGCTGTAGTGAAGATTGCAACTATAATTTCAATGACAGACCCCATTTCAGTCTCCTGCAGGACAGAAATGTTCCATACATGGGCTCAGGTGAAAGGTGACCTTTTCCCCATACATATAATAGAAAATCCATGCAGCTATCTTTTAGCCATATGAAACTAAACATAATAATTTCCCCTGGTGACGTAATACAATTTATTTTATATACACAACTCAAAAATGGTTCAATTTTGAAACCTGCTATTTAAATAATGCTCATTGAGGAGTATATGCACCATCAAGTGGGAGAAACTATTATCCAAGGAATTGTTAAAGGGCAGGAGTGACAAATATCATCCCTCCCATTCCCTCCCCCTGTCCCCCCTGAAAAAAAAACAACTTTTGGATCATCCAAATGCTCAGACACGGCCTGCCAGCCAGAGGAACTGCTTCAGAGACCATTTTCACAAGGGAGATTGGTTTGGAAGATTGTGCAGAGATTGTTTTAAGCCCTGCCACTAACATCAGAAACAAAAATACGGTATTGCAGAGACGGAGGATTTCAGAAGCTCTCTAGCATTCTGCAACATCCTGTAAATTTTAAGCTTTCACTTTAAATATAGTTTCCCTCCTTTTTCAGTTGGCAAGATACAGCTGGCAAAATATAAACAGCTGTGCTGTTGCCTTTTTTTAATGCAGCCTTGCAGAGAACTGGCACCAGTCAAACAGCAGCAGCAGCCACACCCGTGTGAATTCTTTTTGCGTTGTCCCCATCTGTACTCCCATGCACTTCAAATGAAAGATTTTACTTTACAGCCGAACACTGAAAGGTCCCAATATTATTCAGCTAAGGTGCACTTGGTCTCTAAAACACACTAATAATTTTCCAGTTGATTTTCATTATTATTATAGGCTGGATAGTGTCCTCCTGTGGTACAACCCACTCACTGATAGCATGGCTTTGATGGAGCCATACAAGTGGGCTCCCCCCACCATCTCCCTTAAGGGGGGATTTCCCTGCATAGAAAGGCTCTCTGTGGACCATCCCTAGGATGCAGCTGCTTTCCATGCAAATCTTCAGAGACCCAAATCCTAGAGGGTGCATATCATGTCACCCTCCCATCCCCACAAAATACTACACCCCCCCCAAGCAAGGCTACATCTTTCCACTCCCCCTCGTACCCCCCATGTGGATCCCAAACCCATGCCGCTTCCAAAACAGGGTCCTGGGAAATGGTTATGATTAGGCTGAACCATCCTTGCAAGTGAAGGAGGGGGGAACAGTCACATATTTCAAGGGCATGCGCAAACAAGAAAAAAAAAGCAAAAATTCAGAAGGTTCCCACAGCAACTTTAACTCATAATTTCCGCCCCCCCCACTCAACCACTACCTCTCCACAAGATCTTTTCCACCTTCAGTTGATGCATAAAAGTTTGAGTAGTGTCATGATGCTACATTGTATCTTGTTCAAAATACTGACTCTGCTTTGGCAGTCTATTCCAGTTTACAAACTCAAAAATGGCTTACATGTTACTCCTGTGGGAGGCATAGACTGAAAGATGAACTGATTTGGGTGGGGGCAGGGATTGCCTGTATTCTAGCCTTCAAAACAATAATTCGACTATTTTACAAAATGTATTAAGGTCATGGATGAAACATAAGGCTGGAAGTGACCTCGCAAAGACATCAAGGCCAGATCCCTGTGTAACGCCAACAGACCCCCCGGTCGTTGGCAGGCAGGATCAAACCGCGGACCTCTGGAGCTAAAAGCATGAGCCTCTACAGTAGGGGTGGGCAAACTTTTTGGCAGGGGCCACATCGGAGTACCGAAACTGTATAGAGGGCCGGGTAGGGAAGGCTGTGCCTCCCCAAACAGTCTGGCCCCTGGCCCCTATCCGCCCCCTCCCACTTCCCATGCCCTGACTGCCCCCCCCCGGAACCCCACCCTCCATCCAACCCCCCCTGCTCCCTATCCCCCTGACTGCCCCCCAAGACCTCTTGCCCCTTATCTAGCCCCCCCACACACACTCCCAGCCCCCTTACCATGCCACTCAGAGCACCAGGACTGGCAGGCAGGCAGGACAGTCCCATGGGCCGGATGTGGCCCGCCAGCACAGTTTGCCCACCTCTGCTCTACATAGGGTGACCCTATTTTATAGGGACAGTCCAGATATTTGGGGCTTTTTCTTCTATAGGTGCCTATTTCCCCCATCCCGATTTTTCACACTGGTCACCCTAGCTCTACAGCATGAGCTAAAAGGCAACTGGGTGTTAGCTAAGACTGTAGAGCAGACTCATTTTTCTCTCTCTCTCAATGGTCTTGGTGCCACTAGATGGGACAGAACACCACACTCATCTGCACTGTGGCAAGATCAAGTAAACCTCCACTATCCCTGACAGATATTTGACCAACATATGTTGTTTTTTAAAACTTCCAGTGATGATGATTTCACAACCACCCTTGGAGGTTAACTACTCTTCTAGTTTTCCTAAACCTACATGCACTCACAGAAACTCCTGACTTTACTCAATTACACTTTAAAAATATAACAAAATAGAAACTGGAATCCAAACACCGAGACTTTAAAAATATGACTAATGTGCAGGGAACTAAGCCTTTAAATTATGAAGATGAAGTTTAGACTTTTTCCTGCAGTTGTAAATTTGATCCCTGAGTCCAAAGTTTGAATTGCATCAGGAGGAAAAAATGCAGACCCATTGGAATTAAAATCAATAGTAACTAGCCTATTAAACCAATAGTTAATGACCAATGTTTGTTACTGGCCAAATACTTTGCACGCTGGTTATATGGGATTTTATTGTAAGTGACATTAAATTTCAGTTACTATTTCCTAAACCAAATGCCAAGGTAATCTTGAGCAGTGGCTAAAAATGTGTCTGCACTATCATATAGTGGTTGCACTGGGAGCTGTTAATTTCCTTAGTTTAATGTCCTGGGACCCAACTCATCACAATTCCTGAAAAATTAATGGAAAGAGAGAAAAGAGTTGGATTCAGGACTATGAATTTCATGCTAGTGCCTTACTCAAATCTGCTGTGATTGCTGTCACTAATATTCCATACAGATAAAAATAGCACATTGTATTATGAACATACTGTATTCCTTTAAGGTCATGTCATGTCAAATTTATAATATCTAGTAAAATAACAGATGTGTAGCAAATATCATTTAGTACGTTTTTGTGTTATACTTTTGATGCGAGTTTGACTTGCACTTTTATCCTGTCTGTCCTTTTATTCTTAGTACAAATAACGCCCACCAGCTTTCTGAAGAAAAAAAATGTCTTACTGCACACTCTTTAGAAGAAATGCAGAGGTGTTTTTGGCAGAAGAGAATGAACAGTTTTTCTTAGCGGTAGTTCAAATATTGCTACAATGGAGCAGAAGGACATGAAACATGCTGGGATTAAATGGCAAGAATTGTTATGGCTATGAAGTTGGTTCCAAAAGCCGACTCTTTAGTCATGGATTGAAAGTAGTTTTAGAATAGAATTTGCCTCATTTTTCTTTCTCTACTCAGAAATACAGCTAAGTAATCAAGTATTTTTGTCCTGTACAGGCATATACTGCTGTAAACTTTTAGTAAAGCATAGATCTCCGGCTTCAAATGAAATAGGAAGGGTGTGAGGGAAGCACAGTGCCCTTAGACTCTGTTGCCATATGCTACCACTAGCCTTGAGCAACATGACCTAAGTCTGTGTCAGGCAAAAATTCTGAGTTGCCTGATCTGAGAAGTAAAACATCTTCATACTGAAGTGTCTCTTTTTATCCTTCCTGAAAAACCATGTTCTGTAAACACTAAAATGCCCTCTTTCATATATATCTATACACACACAATGGCGGGTGAATTTTTGTCTTGATTGGTTTGTAAGAGGAGTGAAAAAATAGTGACGATTCAAAGAAGGTATGCTATAGCTGTGCAAAAAAAATCATCTCGCACCATTTGGAAAATACCCTGCTCCAATACAAAACAAGATTGTATCCAAAGCTCTGCACTAAAATCAATATCCTGTTGGGGGTGGGCTGTAGCATGGGCAGCTATTGGAATGTTTGTAATTTACTATTACATATACATACCTCAGTCATTCCAGGGCCATGCTCCAGTGAGTCCCTCATGAACAAATACCTTTCATCCCGCCTGATGAATCTTTCCTAGTGTGACATTCTATACCTTGGGGGAACATCATGGAACCCCCATATTCCTCATTTTTATATAATTGTGATCTTACCTATAAAGTATGCCTTGTAAGATATCAGGGGAAAGCTTATGATCTGCTGAAAGTCATTGTTCTAGCTAAATACGTGTATCATCAACACATATGAAGTTATGAGAATTGTGTTGTATGGCTGTCATTAAAATATGCTGTGGGTTGTGGAGGCGCCCAGATACTGGCTCTACAGAGACAATGACAAAGGAGGTAACCAACACCTGGGTTGGTGCTGTTGAATAGAAATCACCAGCCATTGTCCAGCAAGGAAGCTACAATTCAATGACTCACCTGCATGAGGCCACACCAGGGGAATTGCTCAACTTTGCTTAGGGACTCAGCAATGCCCCCAGACGTGCCTGGACTTGCATTCTCCAAGCACATGGACCTGAGGTTATAAAAGAGACCATAGGGGCCCCATCCTTGGCTCTTCTCCTGCCCCCATCTACACTGCAAGCAACCAAGACACTGAGAAGAAGACAAGACTCCAACAGAGGAGATTGGCCCACATTTAAGGAACAAACCTGTATATTAAGACCTGCAATATCCAGTGGGGTGAGAAAAACTGCTTAATCTAGTTGCTGCCCAGTCTAATAGGGTGGAGCGTTTAGACTGCGTGCTTATATTTTATTTCTTTGGTAACTAACTCTTTTTTTTTTTTTGGTCTATATCACTTAATATCACTTAAAAATCTACCTTTTATAGTCAATAAATGTAATTGTTTATCTTTATCGGTGAGTTTGCATGAAGTGTGGGGCAAATCTGCTCCAGTTTGAGAAAGGCTGATATTCCACTTTCCATTGTTGAAGTGGTGACCCAATTAATAAATTTGCACTGCCCATCTTGAGCAGTGCAAGACGGTATATTCCTGAGGTACAGTGCTGGGAACTGGAGGGATTTGGCTCTGGTGCCTTTCTCTGTGTGATTCATGAGTGGCTCTGGGAGCATTCATGCAATCTAGCTGGGTGTGGGGCTCCACATGCCATTGTGCTGAGTGATCACAGTGCCTGGAGTGGCTTGCTGCTGGTCATTAGCAAGGCCTTGTGAGAGACAGCTCAGGCTGAAGAGAGTTAAGGGGGCACAACGGTCCCTCAGTCCCAGGCTGCACCCTGGGGGGATCCCGTCACAGTGGCGCAGAGAGCAGGGTGAAATACATAGCGTCTTGTACTGAGCAAGATTTGCACTTCATACACTGGTGTAAAGATTTTAAGTGTGGTGGCTAATGACAATCAGGAGGAGGCTTCCGGTTTGTTATTTTCTGTTTGCTTGTTTCAGAAAAGGTCAGTAGGAACAGAAAAGCAGGAAAATGACTGAAAGCAGTGAAGCAATTGAGAAGTTGGAGCTTTTCAGTCTGCAGGTTGCAGAAAACGAGAGGGAGCACCAGAGACTATTGCAACTGAAAGGACTGGAGATAAAGGAGAAGTGGGAAGAAAGAGAGAGAGAGCAAAAACACCAACTGGACCTGCTAGAGAAGCAGAACCAGAACCCCAGCGATTCCCATCATGCCAAAAATCCACAGCTGGGACCATGTATGTCCTGCGTACAAGGAGACAGATGATATTGCTGAATATCTGACTACCTTCGAAAGGCTGTATGCAGTGCATGAGAACCTTGATGCCAAGAGAGTTCCTACCCTAGTTGCAAAATTAACTGGTAAAGCTCTAAGTGTATTCACTGAAATGCCCATTGAGGATGCTTTAGACTATTGTAAATTCAAAAGCACTATTTTACAAAGGTTTCAGATTACCCCTGAAACACAGAGAGTTAAATTTAGGAATCTTAAGAGGGATATTGGTATGAACAAATTGAAAGATTTGATGGGAAAGTGGGTGAGGGCAAAGGTGTTACAAGCTTTGAGGGGAATGTTTGATCTTGTGGCTCAAGAGCATTTCCTAGGCATGTAAGGCTGAGGTAAAGCAGAGTCTATGGGACAAAGATGTAAAGTCTGTGGATGAGATGGCATCTCTTGCTGATGCCTTCGAACAGACCCAGACATCTATTGAAAATAAACCACCGAAAGAGGTGTTTAAACCTGGTGGGAAGGGGAGATCCCATTTTATCTCTAGCAAGAGAGTGGGAGGCTGGGTACTCACCAGGGCTGGCGCTTCCACTAGGCGACCCTGGGCGGTCGTCTAGGGTGGCAGGATTTGGGGGGTGGCATTTTGCCATCCTCGGCGGAAATTCGGCAGCAGGGGGTCCTTCTGCTCCGGGTCTTTGGCAGAAATTCGGCAGTGGGTCCCTCACTCGCTCTGGAACCCGCCGCCGAAGTGCCCCGAAGACGCGGAGCGGAAGGACCCCCCGCCGCCAAAAACCCTGGCGCCGCTCCTGGTACTCACCTCCCCAAAAACCATTCCTCTAAACCTCATCCCAAATCTCCTGTAAAAGCAGAAGAGCCCAAAGCATGCTATCAGTGTAATCCCACTGATCACCTGAAGAATAAATGTCCTGTGCTAGGAGGAAGCAGGCAACCAATAGCTCATGTTAGCCACTTGAATTAAACAATGTGAGGCAAATACTAAGCTCTCTGCCAGCTGATACCTTCCACTCTTAGGTGGTGCATTGCGGGGAGAGGGGGAAGAGGTATCAGGCATATTAGGAAAACCATAGCAATATATGATCATAGAATATTAGGGTTGGAAGAGACCTCAGGAGATCATCTAGTCCAACCCCCTGCTCAAAGCAAGACCAACCCCAACTTGATTGTTGTCAATCAAGCTCTGAAATGCACATAAGTTGAATCAATCTGTTCTCTACAGACGGAGGGTTTCAAAAGCACCTCTGTGACTGAAAATCCCACCCTCTGCTTCCAGGGCATGTGACGCGTGCCAGAAAAGGAATAGAGGTAAAGTTTTGAAAAGCCATCGTAAGGCTAAATTCACAGAGGGGACTTGGGTCTCTTTCTGGACAGTGGAAGTCACAGCCCCCAAAATGGACTCTCAGTCATCAAGTGAAGTAGGGTGCTGCCTAAGCTAGCCTGTAGGCAATGCAAAAGAATGACAAGTGCTTAGGGCCCAGCTCCTGAGGGTGCTTAACTCCCATTGGATGCCTGACTGACACATGGGAGGGAGGCACCTATCTCCTATACTGATTCTCAGCTGTGAACCCTGAGTTCGGTGCCTAAGCCAGAGCAAACTTTCGCACCAAAAAAAATGAGAATGAGAGCTTTTATTATCCAGTGGTTAGGAGGGCACTCATCAGGGATGCAGTGCAAATCATCACACTGACTGAGAGGAGTAGAGACTTGCACCCAAGTCTTCAAGCAGCTTCGATGTGAGTAGCTAAGCAGTTTCAAGACTTAGGCCTTGGCTACACTTGCAGATGTACAGCGCTGTGAGTTAAACCTGACTTCGTACAGCTGAGTAGGGAAAGCGCTGCAGTCTGTCCACACTGACAGCTGCCCAGTGCACTGTCGTGGCCACATTTGCAGCATTTGCTGCTCCATTGGGAGCGGTGCATTATGGGCAGCTACCCCACAGAGCACCTCTTCCCATTCTGGTGCTGTGGGTTATGGGAAGGGGGCATGGGTGCGGGGCATTCTGGGTCCTGTCCCAACGCCCCGCGATGCATCGCTTCGCATCCCAGAAATCCCTTTGTTTCCGTCCACCTTTGGCGCCATCTTTCAATGGTTTCTGTGCAGCGCGATCTGTCCATGGGAAATGGAGCCCGAACTGCTGAGGCGTATGCTGACTTATCTCGCCAGCATGTTACGTTTGGCTGTCGAACTATTCCTTAGGATCCAAAGTGACAGTGAGAGTGAGACGTCTGACGATGCTATCGAGCTGCGTAACGCATACGACACGAAATTGCTTGTGGCATTCACAGACGTGGGAAGCTGGACTTGGCCGAAAACAGCATCCCCGCGGTTATATCCGCATGCTGTGCCCTCCATAATATTTGTGAAGGGAAGGGTGAAAGCTTCACTCAGGCATGGACCTCTGAGGTTGAACACCTGGAGGCTGAATTTGCACAGCCAGAGAGCAGGGCTATTAAGGATTAGGGATGCCTTGAGGGAGCAATTTTTGAGGCTGAAAACCAGCAGTGATATCTGGTGTCCTGCATGGGAGTGAAGTGCAGTAGTTCCAATCTTTAGGAATCAGTGTTTGCTAAGCAGACAAGCAGACTTGCAGTGCCTGTTTATTTCCTGGGCTAAGGAGTCTTTTACTTTATGCAATAATAAAGAATGTTTTCAAAGCCAAAAAATCCATGTATTGAAAAGAAACAAGGGGATGGAGTGGGGAACGGTACAATCACAGATTTGCGTATGTCCTGTCTGGTGTGCTGTGCAGTGAGTGCTGCACTTCAGGATAGCTATACTGCATGGTGATGGGGGTTGAGTGCAGAGGGTAAGGGTCGTGCTTTTCAGGGCTGGGTGGTGAAGATACTGGTGTTGGAGGCAGCTGGTGGTGTGAAGAACACGGAAGTTGAGGAAAGTGGGTTGGAGGTGACAGTGGGGCACAACGGAAAGAGTTTTGGGACAAGGGCTGGGGGGGGGGCATTTGCGTTTGCGGTACTGCTCCTCTTTCTGCATGGCTACGAGCTCCTGGATAGTGTCTGCTTGGTGCTCCAGGATGCTTATGAGCCAATCCGTGCTTTGCTGCCGGTGCTCCGTGCTTTGCCGCCGGTGCACTGCATTTTCCTGGCGGATCCTGCTTTCTCTCTCCCTCCAGTTCCGTGCTTTCTCATTCTCTTTAACAGATTGCCGCATCACTTCTTGCAGCATGTCTTCTTTGCTTTTTCGCGGTCTCTTCCTGATTCTTTGCAGTCTCTGAGCAGGCGATAAGAGGGACGGCTGAGGTCTCAAGGTTGATGCAGCTGTATAGGCAAAATGCAACATTTAACAGAGGCAGCATTGTTTATACCAGACAGAGTAATGATTCCCCCCGCACTTAAGGAGTAGAAAACACACAGGGTCTACACAATAGCTAGGGTTACCATATTTCCACAAACAAAAAAGAGGACACTGGGGGGGGGGGCGGAAGCCCCGCCCTAGCCCCGCCCCATCCACTCCCTCCCACTTCCCACCCCCTGACTGCTCCCCTCAGAACCCCAACCCCCCCTGCTTCTTGTCCCCTGACTGTCCCCTGCTGAGAACCCCCTACCCTAACTGCCCCCCCCCAGGACCCTACCTGTCCCCTGACTGCCCTGACCCTTATCCACTCGCATGGGTGGCAGGGTTGTAGAAATTTTGGTGGTGCCCAGAACCCCCCACCCCACCTGCCTAAGGCTCTGGGAGGGAGGTTGGGTGGGGGGAGGAGGTCTGGGGTGCAGGTCCTGGGCTGGGGATTAGGGTGCAGGAGGGGTGCAGGTTCTGGGATAGAGTTTGGGTGCTGTGTGCAGGCTCCAGGCTGGGGCAGGGGGTGGGTGTGCAGGAGGGGTGCAGGCTCTGGGATGGAGTTTGGGGGTGAGAGGCGGTGCAAAGGGAGGGGGTGCAGGCTTTAGGAGGAAGTTTGAGGGCAGGAGGGGGTGTGTGGGAAGAGGGAGGGGGATTGGGAGGGAGTTTGGGGATAGGAGGGGATGCAGGGGTGAGGGCTGTGGGTTTGGGGATGAGGGGTTCATGATGCAGGAGGGGGCTCAGGGATGGAGCAGAGGATTAGGGTGTGTGGGGATGAGGGCTGGGGCTGGGGGGTTTGGGGTGTTGGAGAGGCTCAGGGCTAGGGTGGAAGGGCAGGGTAAGGGCAGCCTGTCTTCCCATTAGTGGATGGGGGCACTAGGACCCGGGGGCAGCAGACAGCAGTTGTCTGCGTGTACTGCCAGAGCCAGCACAGCAGACAAGGGAGAGACAGACAGGGAGGGGGGGGACGCACCGAGGGGGGGATGCACAGAGGGGGGGTGGCAGGTGGAGGCTGGGGACCCATCCAACACTCCCCCACTCCCTGACTGCCCCCCCCCCCACTCCTCTTACCATTCTGGCTCCACGTGGGTCGGTTTGTGTGTTACAGAGGACTACAGAGAGAGGGAGGGGGGAGCAGGGGAGGGCTCTGGCTGCTGGAGGCCAATGGGAGTGGGTCAATCGGCCTAGCCGCCCAATCAGCAGCCACACTCTGCATGGAAGGGAGGGAGGGAGGCGAGGGAGAAAAAAACCCCGGACATTTTAACCTTGTTACCAATTCCTCCCGGACGGCTATTTAGAGACGCAAAAGCCGGACATGTCCGGGGAAATACGGACGGATGGTAACCCTACAATAGCATAATTTTCACGTCCGAAACAGAGCACATATATCCCACGGGAGCCTCAAAATGGTGAGTAAGGGGGACTGACTGTTTCAGGGCTGCACTGTCCTCTGGGTTTCTGTGCCTTGGGGAGAGCCAACAGCTTCAGGGGGCACCTACACTGAACACTGTCCCAACATTTTCCACAGGAGTTCGTCCTGGATGATATCTCGCTGCTGAGGCTGACCTGGGAAGCAAGGGAGGGTCTTCTACTGCAATGCGGCTTCCACCCTGGCCCATATGCAGCTTGCCTGTGGGCAGCAATGGTCCCCCGCCCCTCGCGGCATAGTGGCGCGGACACGTTAGCCTGGCTGGGACAAGGACCACGGTGGCTCTCCCGATAAACCTGCACAAGCGCATTGCACAAGTTCTGGATGAGACATTCAAGGAGATTACCGAGGCGGATTACCGCGATGTGATAAACCACATCAATGCACTATTCCACATATAGGCATGCATGCCTAACCCTCCTCTCCCAAAGAGCCCGCACCAAAAAAATTCCTTCCCCCCCCAAAAAAAACGCTTCCCGGGAACCTGCTCTTCTGTTTGTCCTCCACCAAAGGTAGCTGCGACTGGCTACCTTCCTCCTGGCTCGAGTAGAGCTCCTGGCTGCATGGCTCCAGGGATTCTGGGGTGTCTCCATCCGGCCCACCACCCTCACTCCCGTTTTCCTCCTCCTCCTCCTCCCCTACCCCTCACACCGGCTCTGAAGTGTCCATGGTGGTGCTTGGAGTGGAGGTGGGGTTAACCCCAAGTATCGCATCCAGCTCTTTGTAGAATTGGCAGGTCGCGGGGGGAGCACCCGAGCGGCCATTTGCTTCACGGGCTTTGCAGAAGGCACTCGGCAGCTCCTTCACTTTAATCCTGCACTGCAGGGCATCCTGGTCATGGCCCCTTTCCATCATGTCCTTTGATATCTTCCCGAAGGTATTGTAATTCCTACGGCTGGAGCGCAGCTGGGACTGGACAGCTTCCTCCCCCAAACACTGATGAGGTCCAGCAACTCACTGTTGCTCCATGCTGGGGCTCGCTTAGCACGTGGAGGCATGGTCACCTGGAAAGATTCGCTGATAGCACTCCACGCCATGCCGGGCTGAGCAAACAGGAAGGGGATTTTTTAAATTCCCGGGGAATGTAAAGGGTGGATCATGTGATTGGTTACCTGAGGCCAGGGCAGTAGAGTTTGAACTGATGACCAGAGTGGCTAGAACAGGCATTGTGGGATACTGCCGAATACTTCTAGAGGTCAGTCACAGTGCATTGGGCGGCCACACTGGCGCCACAGTGCTGCAGCGGCAGCACAATACTCGCTATTCCTCCCGGGGATGTGGAGTACATGCAGCGCTGCAACCACGGAGATACAGCGCTGCAAATGCCTTGCCAGTATGGACAGGGAGTGAGTTACAGCGCTGGGGGCGGCTTTACAGCGCTGCAACTCACAAGTGTAGCCAAGGCTTTAGGTGGCTTTGTGCATATGTAGTGGCAGAAACTTAGGCAGCAGCTGAGTGGTGGTTTTATGACCGCCAGTGGCACTTAAATGTTGGACTTAGTAAGTGTACCTGGCCTGCATCCGCTGACACAGGGCTCGGGCTGTAAAACTGCAAGAAGGTCCCACAGCCCGGGCTTCAGCCCAAGTCCAAACCTAGATGCTGCAATTAAATAGCCCGAGCTAGCTGATACAGGTCAGCCTCAGGTGTTTAATCACAGTGTAGACATATCCTAAGTGCCTTTGTGGAGCTAGCCCTAGGTGCTACGTTTCTGCCAGTAGGACTCACATCTGATGAGCTGTTCAGAGTCCTAGCCCTGGTGGAGATTCCCAAACTCCAAGTTTACAAGTGGGGTTCTGATTCTATAGTGCCCTAATGGCAGGGCTATAGCATCACACATTGTTTCTCTCTAGCCTAATGACTATTGCCCACCCCAAATACTCTGGTGGTTAGGGCACTCAACTGGGCTGTGGGAGACCTGGATTGATGTCTCTGTTCCAAATGAGAGGGAGCTGAAAACAGGGCTCCTACATCAGACTGAGTGCACTAACCAAAAGACTATTGGGGTGTGTCTCACGAGCAAGGTCAGTTGGCTTTGGTGCCTAACTCCACAAGATGATTCATGGCTGAGCATCCCAAACAGAAGGATGCAGCACCCATCAGTCTGGGGGCCTAAGGCCCAGATCAATGGGAGTTAAGCATCTAACTCAGAGCCCATCAATTGGATTGGGCCCCACAGGTGAGCTAGGCAGGGAAAACTCCTAGTTGTGAACCCTGACAGGCAGGGCCGTCCATACCCATATGCAAAGTACGCAGCTGTGTAGGCCCCTGCTCCACCTCTTCCCACCCCAGCTCCGCCTCCACTCCTATGAGGACTCCAGAAGCAGTCGGGCCTGCTCCACTCCCCTGGCTCCCAGCTGCGCCACTGTTGAGTGCTGGGGGGCGGTTCCTCCCTCCCCCCAATCCTGGGAGTCAGGGGAGCAGAGCAGGCTGGGACCTGGTCACTCCACTTCCTGCAGGAAGTGGCCAGCTCCTGTCCCCCGCCGCCACCCATGGAGACCTGGGGCCAGTCCCCCCTCCCCCCGCTCCTCCCCGCAGAGGCCTAGGGGGGCCTGCGTAGGGCACCAAAATAGCTAGGGACAGCCTCGCTGACAGGGCTTAGGTTTGACCTGGACATTGGGCATGAGGACACAGCTATCTGTCTGCATGTCCACTGGTGATGTGTAGGTGCCTGGAGAACTCTATGGGTGAAAATTTAGGAGCCTAAGGAATTTAGGCAGCTCAGTGGGGAGTTTTGAGGATCTAAGTTTTGGATTTAGGTGCCTAACGTGGCAGTTAGGTGCATAACTCCCTTTGTGGAACTAGCTCTCTGTATCCGTACTTTTCTGAGAGGCTCTCTCTGTGACCCCACCTAGCCCAATTACCAGCTATAGCAATCAGGCTCTGTGGAGGAATTAATGAGGGATTGAATGTCAATCAGGTACAGAAGAGCCTGAAAGGAGTTTCTGCCTGTGTAGCTCTATTCAGGAGGTCATACGGGGAGGAATGTCATGTGACCAGAAGTTCAGTCCCTCGCTGCACATATAACCAATAACTGGAGGAAGCCTCCTGAGGCCTCTCCCATAATGACAGGTGGGCCCCAGTTTGCTGGAAAGGTGACTACCCTGCCCACAACACAGTGAAAGGTCTGCAGGTAGCCATTAAAAAAAAATTCCCAGCCTATACAGCATGGCCACAGCCATCCATCCTATTCTGTAAAGCAACACAGCAGGCAGAGCTCATTGGTATGGGCTGTCCTCTCACAGGCCACTCTGCAACTGCCATCTACAGAGGTGAGCCTTTTTTTGTTGTTGCAGGGTCCTTGGAGTTGGCCAATTCCCCCCCCCCCCACATCATTTCATGGCTGGAAATGCACCTACATATGATGCTGGATGAGGCAGCAAGTTTTTATTTTATTCTCTGCTAGGACATTTTCCTTCCATTGGAGTAATTATTACACACATAAGAAGGACTTAATTTGTGATTCCCCTTGGACTGTGAGACCGATGTTTTAGTGAACTGTAACTGCTTTACACCCTACTAATTCATTGCTACAGGCTCTTAACTCGTGATACTTCCTCTCATCCATCAATGGCCTATATAACAATTACCTGCCTTTTCAGATAGTGACAGGAGTCTAACTGGCAAATCCAAGCTTAAGTCACTTACGACTAGATTCACAAAGGCACTTAGACATTGCAGTGCCTCGCCCCTCGGCACCCTGCTGCCCTGGGTTAAGCACCCAGGCTCCCCATGCATTATAGGGGGAGAATTATGTAGATAACACCTGTAAACCTTTCCTACTGGCTAGTTTAGGTGACTGTCTGCTCAGCCTGCTAGTATTTGGGAATCCTATTCTCAGATGCCTAACTCTCCCTGGCCATTGCATAGGGAGCCTGGGCATCTAACTCAGGCTTGTGGATTCCACTAGGCAGCAGGGCACCTGAAATCAGGCTCAGAATTGCACTGCCTAAGTCCCCTTTGAGGATCTAGCCCAGAATGTCTAATCAGTTTTCTGCAACTTCTAGTTTCAATGGGCCAGCAACTGCAGAGGCACATCTTACCTTGATAAGGTCCTTAGTGCATTAGTCTTTCTTTAAACAAATAAGAACTGGGTATTGTCTCAGTCCCACATGTTCTAGTTTTTATGAACCCCTCTCTTGATTACCTGTATATTATGATCATAAGGAAGAGGAATGCATTACCCAGATTTAACACTAAAGCCCAAGGTGTTTATTTTACATAAGCCCATCTATCTATCCACTATCACTCATAAGCCGTCTTTGATTTCCCTCTCTTTTTGTAGATTCTTCTCTGTGTTTTTAAATTTTGAATGAATCCTGACTTTACTAATTCATGGAATAAATAGTTTTGACCTTAAATTGCATCTCCCTGGACTGAGAGAAGTAAAAACAGAACCAATTCCCTTTTCTGTGGCTTTCACAACTAAACTGTTTTATAGCTATGTTCCATTACTGTTTCAGGAGACCAGACATGCAAACCTGAGAACAATTAAAACCAAAATACCCTTCCCTAACAGACATATCAAACCAAGTGATTGGGTTGCTATTTTTTAAAAAAGTAGAAAACCCAATTAATCTTCAATTGAAATATATATATATTTAGCAAATTTACATAGAGACAGAACTTCAGCTGCTGAAATTGGCATAGTTTCCATTTCCAGCCATAACATCCATCTTCAGTGGATGTTTCCCCAAATATTTATTATAGCTCTGGCAGAGATTTTATGGAATGTTGAGAATGAAGAGCTATGTTACAATCACTGATACATCAGTGTGTGCAAAAAATATTCTTTCAGTCTTTGGTGGTTGATAAGCCAGCTAGAATGATTGTACTTTCTAAAATACAAATACAGTATCTCTTAATGTATGAATTAAACATATGGTAGCAATGTTAATAATAATATGTAAACCATTTCTCTCGCAATTTAATTTATCAGTAGAACTACCATTCAGTACATTAATGAATGACAAGCAATAAACTGTGTTTTCTAACTTCATATATAAATAAATATATTTACTGCTAGGAGTGGGGGAAAAGTTTCCTTTATTTGCATCCCTGGCCTCATTCTGTCAACATATCACACAGATTGCTGGATACACACAGAGATGCACTCTGGCAATGCTAGGGAGGGACCTCCTTTTCCTGCTGTCTGTTTCAACTTATTAATAATAGGATGATGCTTCTGGCATATGTAAAATAAATTAATATTGGATTAATTCAATTCAAACAATATTTCAGGAAAACACATTGCAGATTCATTCATCACAGACTTGAGATCAATCCATTTAAAAAAAGAGTAAGAATGTCATTATGTTTACATATATAATTGCCTAAAGCTGATCTAAGTGATAGAATATACTCTAACACTCTCCAACATGCCTTCAAAGCTGATAAGCCACCAGTTTATAAAATAGAAATATAGTATTTGCAACACTAGCAGTCACACTGAGGAATTCTTTAGCTATTTAGTTTTACTTTAGATAACATGTTATCTGAGCTATCAAAGTAACTTATTGTAGCTGTTGTTTCAAAATTATGCTTAGTGGCAATTCCTTTGTTGCTTAATGGTGATAATTTACTTTTAATATAAAGCTCATAGGACTGAAAATCTAGTATCATTTTTGCAAATGCTACTGCAATGAACTCAGCAACCGAGTGTTTGCCAAAATTAACACAATTCATTTTAAGTGTAGTGTTCTTTACTTCCTTTATTTGCTTGTTTGTAGAACTTTATGGATGACAAGAATATATCCAAATAATCTGTGTGTATTAAATTCTATCCCATACTTTTGATGTTAAAAATGCAGAATGCCTGAATAAATATTGTAGCTTTTACAGTATGAATCCTGTTGATGGGTAGATCAAAATAGACAGTATGAACTAAATGACTGATTCTGGAGCCCATAAAATTCCTACTGAATGTAATGGGTGTTCTGCCTGAACTAAGGGCTTGTCTACATGCTGCATAACTGCGCACCAATGGGGGTGTAAATTCTAGTTGGTCCCATTGTGTCATGCACTAACTGTTTGTAAAACAGGACTAAGTAAATGCACACTAGAGAACTTTTAGTGAGCACCAACAGGGTTCACACAATCAGCTACAGGTCTGTCGCATCTTATGCGCATTTAACATGCGCGATTTCAGCTTTACGCGGTCGGCAAAAACAGAAAGAACAAAAAAAAAAAAGAGAAAAATAACTATTTTAATATTGTACTTGTAGTGCTGGCGATTCCGCCTGCCATTCAACTCAATGTAATTTTGACTATACGCGGTTTTCGCTTTACGCGCTAACCGCGGAACGGAACCCCCGCGTAAGATGAGACTCGCCTGTTGTGTGCAACACACAGGTGCACACTTCAGTCAGAGCATATCTAGAAACAGTTAAAACAATTACAGTGCAGGGGTTCTCACATTTTTGAATGCTGGTGTATAAACCTCTTAGAAATACCAAATGTATGATTGTTCTCAACTCTGGAAGGAAGGCATTCCCGCAGACCTAGAGCTCCACAGGCAAAAGTACCAACCTCTGCTTAGTCCATCACTAAAAGCCCTCAGGTCAAAAAGCTATCTTTCCCTCCAACCTTTGAGGCTGGGATGGAATACAGGGCATCAGAAGTTCAGAAAGACACTTGGGATAGAATCCATTTGGAGCTTTAAATATTAAAATTAAAAACTTTAACCTTGATACTTGGGCTAACAGACAACTGAGCTAGATAGCAAGACAGTGAGCAGTCAGACTAACCTCTGCTAATCTCCCCCTGCAACAATCAGACTGCTGTATTCTAAACCAGCTGCGGGCAGCAGATCTCTTACTAAGGTTGCCCAGTATATATCACATTACAGTAATCCTACCACCAATTCACAAAGATATGGATCATGATTACCACCAGGGAATACCACAGTCTGGGGGGCATTCTTAACATCATAAAGTAACAGCCCTTACCATAGTTGACTCCAGATGTCCTCAACTCAGCCCTAGGTCAATGATCACACTATGCTGGTCCGGAGAAGCAGCTCCTCATTACAATTCAGAAGGCCTAGGGAAATGACACTTTCTTCACATCTCCTGCCTGAACCAATCTGCATAATCTCATTTATGCAGCGGTTCAATTTTAGCCAATCTCTGGTCAGTAAATTAAATTAATCAGACACTGCATATCCCCTTACAACAAAAACACACAGCCGTGTATCTCCTGTACATGGTAGTCCAGGCCATCCTTCTGAAAAGTTTCTTGAAAAGACAGACTATAGCTACATGCATTAGTGCCAAAACCAATCTGGGGGGACACACCACATATGAGCCTAGAATTCTCCTGTCATTGGCTGGGATGCCTGAAACCACTGCTGTACCAGTGAGACCATACCATCTCAAATCTGCCTCTATGGCCTCCAATACAGCATTTGCATCCAGTTATACCAAAAATGAAAAGCTTCCTGTAGGTTTAGATTGTCTTGCCCCAAATGCATGGGCCTACACCAGCACTGTTTACATTGTGTAGAACAAAATCAAACTAGGGCATGAATGGAGTTAACACAGTAGCTAGCACATTATTATAAATGTCCACTGCTCTTTTAGCATCCTTGTGATGGAAAGGTAGAGATTACTTTCCCTTAGTATCTTCCTACAATGTCTTGCATCCAGTAAATTCTTTGGCTGAAAATATGTAACACCCAGTGCTGAAATACAGAGCATAAAATAAAACTCTAGTGCCAATATGCAAGCCTGATTCATGTCTAATTCCCAACAGTTTACTGTGGGCCAAAGTCTAAAGTCCTAACACAGGCGAGATTGCCCTCACCCCCATGAGAAAAAAATGGGAAGAGACCTGGGATTGTAGTGGGGCGGAGGGAGGGGATTCTGAGGCTCTATACAGATGTTTCCTCCTGGATTATGAAGCTGGGAGGGGGCAGGCCAGGAATGTTTCTTCTCACTGCAGAATGAGAAAAGGTTCAATGATACACAGTATTGAATATGGCAGAGACACAGAACTGTCTGTGCAGAGACCTTGTGCCTCTGAGCACAACTCCAAGACTCCTGCCCATTCCCCTTTCAGACCCTGGCAATCTGACAGCATGACTCTTCCCCCCATCCCACATGGAGGAGAATAGAAAAATAACTGACACCCTGATACTTATCTGCAGATTTAATGCTGGTCATGGGGGGAGTCTCACTGACCTTGTCACTGCTAGACTCAGCTCCTTTACCTTCTTATACAAGTGGAGGGTCCTCCACTGAGTTTAGGGCATGTGGGGACATGGTTTTGTAGAGGCAACTGCTATCTCCTCTCAGTTCTTCCTTATTTTCTGCCACTCAAGTGCAGAGAAAGGACACTCCATGTGTGGTTCCTGAGGGACTGAAACTCTTCCCCTAAACTGTAGGAGTTCCCCTAAAAACTGAATAAAGGACCTCCTCAAGATTTAGCCCATTGATCACAATTCTATTTTGCCTCCTTTCATGTTAAATACCATCTAACTCTAAATCAATGCATACACACACAACCTTTCTGCTAATGCATTCCATGTGAATATTAATCTATCTGTATTCATATAAAGGTATATGCAGTGTAGGTGTAGCCATGTTGGTCCCAGGATATTAGGGAGACACAGCGGGTGAGGTAATATCTTTTATTGGCCCAACTTCTGTTGGTGAGAGAGACAAGCTTTTGAGCTTACACAGAGCTCTTCTACTACCCCAGACAGTAAACAAATTGTGAGTCATTCCGCAAAGAATCAAGATTGGTTTAAAAAATAATGAGATTTAAAAAAAAAACATAAATACATTTGGGTCTTTTTATTTGCCTTCTGGTATTTAAGCCTTTATGGTACACTCGGGTTATATTTTCACACTTTTCTCTAACAATGAGTTCTACATATTTTCATTAAAAACAAAAAACATAAGCTGAGATTCTCATGTATTTACTAATTCCAGCAACTTGGAGTTTAAGAGCGAATATCTTGAGACTTGCACTTAAAACACAAGAGCTGGCAACACTGCTAGTTTTCACCACAGAGAATGTTGGGAGTATTTATCACAAACCTATTCTTTTCAGTTCATTAGGATGAGGGACTGTCTGAGACTGAAGTATCCAGGAGGTGACGCAACAAAATGATAAACTAAACAGCAGCAAGTCACTAAATGATATTCATCCAAGTATTCTGAAGGAATTTAAGTGTGTAAGGACTGATCCAAAGCCTTCAGAAGGCAATAGAAAGGCTCCTACTGACTTCAACTGTGTTTGGATCAGATCAGAAGCGTGGAATGGTCAAAGCAAATTTTGTGTAACGCTATTATTTGTGATGTTTGGCATAAATTATTTTGTTGATAACAGCTAGCTCCTTGGCAATTAGAAATTTTAATGACTCTGGGAGATCATTGTATTTTGCTATTCATTCACAAGGAAACATTTCCACATTATTATGTACAAAGAAGTGGTTATGCCCATACGTAAATAGCTTGCAATGTTGCACCAATTTGGCATTAAGCACCAAATTACTAATCTCTTGGAAGCCTTATTCTAAATTCAGTACATGTGCACTTTCTTGATAAACACTCTCAATCATTATTCTCAGAACATAGCTTCTTTTTAATAGGTTTATTATCAATGGAAATGATGTCAAGTTTGCTTTCATTAAAGATTTTTCACTAATCAATGCAAACTCAGTTCACATAGAGGTACTGTTTGTTTGTTTTTTAAAAAGGTCCTGAGAAGCAAGAATTTGTGGATGCTGAGCCAAACACAGGTACTGGGGCACATACTAAGCAATCCCAACTTTAAAGATTTCCTCTTTTCACTTGGAAAATGTGGCATACTGTTCAGTACACCACAGCATGTTGATGGTTTCTAATCCTTTCCCCCTCCCACAAAAGATGTATTTCAGTTCATCCATACCTCAGTCACTGTATCCCTGTCATTGAAGAAAAACAGGATTGTCTGCCAAACCATTTTGTAGGGGAAAGGAAGCAGAATCCTCCTTCAAGACTCTGGAATCATAGACCAACTACTTAGTGACCCTCTTCGGCAGCAGTTGAATTGGACATATCTTTTTAACCTGAGAGGACCTCTCCATCACTGTAGAAGGACAACAAAAGAGTAGAAGACTGTTCAGACATTCTCTTGCATGATGCTATACCTAATTTATGCTGAGCAACAGAGAGTCCCAATGGTTCCCAATCCTGCTGGAAAGGCGTAACGAGTGGGATACCGCAGGGGTCTGTTTTGGGACCGGCTCTGTTCAATATCTTCATCAACGACTTAGATATTGGCATAGAAAGTACGCTTATTAAGTTTGCGGATGATACCAAACTGGGAGGGATTGCAACTACTTTGGAGGACAGGGTCATAATTCAAAATGATCTGGACAAATTGGAGAAATGGTCTGAGTTAAACAGGATGAAGTTTAACAAAGACAAATGCAAAGTGCTCCACTTAGGAAGGAAAAATCAATTTCACACATACAGAATGGGAAAAGACTGTCTAGGTAGGAGTACGGCAGAAAGGGATCTAGGGGTTATAGTGGACCACAAGCTAAATATGAGTCAACAGTGTGATGCTGTTGCAAAAAAAGCAAACATGATTCTGGGATGTATTAACAGGTGTGTTGTGAGCAAGACACGAGAAGTCATTCTTCCGCTCTACTCTGCTCTGGTTAGGCCTCAGCTGGAGTATTGTGTCCAGTTCTGGGCGCCGCATTTTAAAAAAGATGTGGAGAAATTGGAAAGGGTCCAAAGAAGAGCAACAAGAATGATTAAAGGTCTTGAGAACATGACCTATGAAGGAAGGCTGAAAGAATTGGGTTTGTTTAGTTTGGAAAAGAGAAGACTGAGAGGGGACATGATAGCAGTTTACAGGTATCTAAAAGGGTGTCATAAGGAGGAGGGAGAGAACTTGTTCACCTTAGCCTCTAAGGATAGAACCAGAAACAATGGGTTTAAACTGCAGCAAGGGAGCTCTAGGTTGGACATTAGGAAAAAGTTCCTAACTGTCAGGGTGGTTAAACACTGGAACAAATTGCCTAGGGAGGTTGTGGAATCTCCGTCTCTGGAGATATTTAAGAGTAGGTTAGATAAATGTCTATCAGGGATGGTCTAGATGGTATTTGGTCCTGCCATGCGGGCAGGGGACTGGACTCGATGACCTCTCGAGGTCCCTTCCAGTCCTATAATCTATGAATCTATGAGTCCCCAGTATCACATGGATATCAATTATCTTCTGTAGTGTGCTTTCTTATAATAAGAAATACCACTATGATTATAACAATAATGAACCCAGTCTTGTTTACCTTTTGGAGCTGATCAAATCAGAGTAATTTTCAGATATTGAACAATATGATGCAGTTTCTTTGTCTCTAAAGATATGTCTCAGTTACACTTAACTAGTCCAAACAAATACTGCTGCAATTGTATTTTCTTTACAAATGCCTACACTGCTATGGTAATAACTCTCTCATTTTCTCTAAAGTCGCTATCTTAAGATGCAGGAAAGAAAATTGTTTCCTCTTTTATTGCAGACAACACAACATTAGAGTCCAACATTGTTACTCTTGGAAAATATCCAGGATTGAACCATTTAGCTATATGGCAAATGCAAAGTGTGTCTTAATCATGAAGATCCAATTTGTTTAAATAGATTTGTGCATGTAAATTCTATTACCTTTGCCTGTAAGTGTTAGTACTTAAAAATGCATGTGCAAAGGTTTGTGTGTGCATTTACTGAGTCTAGCTTTTAAATATTTAATCCATGGGGTTGGAAGAAGGGACTCTGAAATTATATCTGGAATTACAAGTATGTATCAGGAGCTCTTCTCCTCCTTCCCCCGAATGGGGGAAGTCTTAAGAATTGTGATCAAAGTTAAGATGAACAGAGAGATGCTATTGTACCTCTGTAGGCTTTTCATATATATATATATGTTAGTGTTCCTCTAAAATGTTCAAACTCTTCATAAGGATTCTTTCATTCAGATCACCTTTCAGTTTTCAATTTATTTTATTAAAATCTCAATAAATCATCATATTGCCAAATTCTTTAACTGAAACTCATTAAAATATCAGAAGATAATTTATCAGTCACATCTCGTATATTGCTTTTCATATATCAGTTTGTCATTTTTCTGCCTTCATTCTCCTTTTGTAGAACCTAAGGAATTCTTATCTTATTTCAAATTTGTATTAATGAGGACGTCGGTGTATATTTTAACTGTTTTAACTCATCCAAAAGCTTAAATTAACTAAGTTAAAATGTGCCTTTTTTTTTTACCTTTTTTATTTGATGAATTAAAACATACTTTAAATCTTTTTAATAATCTTTGTTGTAATGGCAATGGTAGTAATTAAACACATCTGGTTGAATTTTTATATAAATATTTTTATGTATTGTATATTTTTGTGTGATAAACTCTTCATAAAAAGGGGTAAGCTTAAGCCTTTCCTACACTAGCAAAATTTTGCAAAAATGTTCCACAATCATAGAATCATAGTACTGGAAAGGACCTCAAGAGCTCTTCTAGTCCAGTCTCCTGCACACAAGGCAGGACTAAGTATTAGACCACCCCTGACAGGTGTTTGTCTAATCTCCAAGAACAGAGATTCTGCAACCTCCCTAGGCAATTTATTCCAGTGTTTTTAACAACCCTGACAGGAAGTTTTTCCTAATGTCCAACCTAAATAGCCCAGGCGGCAATTTAAGCCCATTGCTTTTTGTCCTATTCTCAGCGGTTAACGAGAACATTTTTTAACAACCCTTTATGTTCTAGAAAACTGTTATCATGTCCCCCTTCAGTCTTCTCTTCTCCAGACTAAACAAACCCAATTTTTTCAATCTTTCCTCATAGGTCATGTTTTCTAGACCTTCAATATTTTTTGTTGCTCTTCTCTCGACTTTCTCCAATTTGCCCACATCTTTCCAGAACTGGACACAGTACTCCAGTTGAGGCCTAATCAGAGCAGAGTAGAGATGAATAATTCATTCTTGTGGATTGCTTACAACACTCCTGCTAATACATTCCAAAATGTTTGCTTTTTTTGCAACAGTGTTACATTGTTGACTCATATTTAGTTTGTGAGCCACTGTGACCCCCAGATCCCTTTCACAGGAGTGTGGTGAAGGTAAATATATTAAAGATTGTGAGGTTCTCAGATACATACAAAACCTAAGATTAGACAGATAAGCAGCTGCCAGTGGTTTAAGTACTGTGTCATCTAATCCTGCTCATAATAGGTCTGACCAACTTGGTCCTTAAAATGCCATTGGCAGCTAGCAGTCTGTCCACATTAAGGGCTAGATTCTCATTTTCACTAAAGCTTCTTTATACCACTCTGGCAGTGTAAGTAGTAAATTAATCTGTGAGGTGGGAGGTTTCCAGAGCCCAAATGTCTACACCACAACTGAACAGCCCCTTAGGGTACGTCCAGACTACTCGCCGAATCAGCGGATAGTAATCGATCTACCGGGGATCGATATATCGCGTCTCGTCTAGATGTGATATATCGATCCCCGAATACGCTCCCATCGATTCCGGAACGCTACCAGGGCGAGCGGCGGTAGCGGAGTCGACGGGGGTGCTGCGGCTGTCGATTCCGCGCTGTGAGGACCCGAGGTAAGTCGAAATAAGATACATCGACTTCAGCTATGCTATTCCCGTAGCTTACGTTGCGTTTCTTACATCAAACCCCCCCCCACCACCACCCGCAGTGTAGACCAGGCCTTAGACTCGACACTGGTTATAGCAGACTCCTTTTGAGAAGTTCCTTTATGCATCTGCTCTGCAACAGAAAAGGAGGGCTGATGCCCAAGTGCATCTGACCTAGTCTGTGCTTCCTATTGAGACTAATAAAACCCATGTGACTCTGAAACAGGGATGTCCTCAGGCAAGAGTATAGCGGAACAGCCAATGGGCTGATTGCAGGGCAGAAACCAAGGATCAGATTAGGAGCAGCTTTTCTTGTTACAGTGGCCTTGTCTACACTGTATAAGAAAAAAAGTTGTGTTCTTAACTCAATTTAGCTACTGAATTAACTAACTCAAGGTAAAATCCTAGTGAAGACAAGGCAGTTTGTAATTTTCACACAGATTAGTAGGTTGACATCAAGCTAATGGGGGATCATTGGCTTTGACTCAACCTGCTAACTCAGGGTTTGGCAACCTTTCAGAAGTGGTGTGCCGAGTCTTCATTTATTCACTCTAATTTAAGGTTTTGCGTGCCAGTAATACATTTTAACGTTTTTAGAAGGTCTCTTTCTATAAGTCTATAATATATAACTAAACTATTGTTGTATGTAAAGTAAGTAAGGTTTTTAAAATGTTTAAGAAGTTTCATTTAAAATTAAATTAAAATGCAGAGCACCCCAGACTGGTGGCCAGGACCCGGGCAGTGTGAGTGCCACTGAAAATCAGCTTGCTTGCCGCCTTTGGCACGCGTGCCATAGGTTGCCTACCCCTGTGCTAACTCATGAAAACTACAAACTGCATTGTCTTCACTAGGATGTTACCTCAAATTTAAATTAAGGACCCACACCTCTCTCTCAACAAAGACAAAGCCAATTAAATGTTAGCTGGAGTTTCTGCAAGTGGAATTCTTTGTATGTAGTTTTGCTGTTGTTTCCATCTCTGGTCAGGGTAAACATGAATTGTGTGCATCGTCTGAATAAAAATAGATTATGAGAAAATACCCCAAGGGCTTGTCTACACTAGCAATTAACAGCGCTGCAACTTTCTTGCTCAGGGGTGTGAAAAAACACCCCCCTGAGCACAGCAAGTTGCAGCGCTGTGAAGCGCCAGTATAAATAGTGCCCCAGCGCTGGTAGCTACGCCCCTCATGGAGGTGGTATTTTAAGAGCACTAGGAGAGCTCTCTCCCAGTGCTGTGCCGCGACCATACAAGGCATATTAAAGTGCTGCTGCGGCAGCACTTTAGCATTGCCAGTGTAGACTAGCCCAGTCTGTTTCACCGCTTTCTTCTCTAACAAGAAACAGACCCACTGCAAAGCCCCCAAAATCTGCTCTGAAAGGACATTTGTCACCTTTTTCACTGAAAATCGGTTCTTGTCCATGGTCATTAGGTGTTTCCTCTGTCTCTATTGTCCACAGGCCTGTAAGAAAGACACATAATGGGCGAGGACCCCCTACTCTATCCTCTTTTGACCAAGAATCCAGATCAGAAGAGGTTGTAGATAGATAAGCTTCTTTTAACTACCTCTCCTTAGGGCCTGATTACAAAACCAGAAAACCATACTGGCACTGAGTGTCAGCAATGGCTGCTGTTGAAGTTGTTCTGAGCACATTTTGAGCTGGAAGCATGGGCAAGTACAATCATATTCAGCACCATTTTAGGCATTCAAGCAATAAATAATTGCAGGTCCAGAAAGAGAATCCAGTTTCTAAAAAATCTTGCCCTTGATTTAACTTCTTTCTTATACTTTATACCTTACCTTGCTCATATTAGTGATCCTTGTTTCTTAAGCTATATTTGACCTACTCAAAGATGTTCTACAAACTACCTAAGAGAAACAAGGGGACAGTTAATTGGTGCTTCTTGGGACATGAACCTCAATAACCAGGTTCAATTCCAGCAGATATCTTGGTTCCAGCAGATGAAATTAGCCTCTTTTAGAACAAAACATAAGATCATAAAAGTTTCTGCACTGGATCAGACAAATTGTAGTTCTGTCTAGGCCAGTGTTTTCTTCCCAGCTAGCAGCCAATATAGAATTCTTCAGAAGATAATGAAAATGCTATAATTCCACCTAACTAATTTGTTCAGTGCTATTTGGGGGGAGGAAGGGCTGGAGCAGAGATTTTAAAGCCAACCACAGACTTATTTGTCTCAATGACCTCTTGCAGCAGTAAATGCCACCACATGATTATACTCTGGGGGGTGGGGAAGAATCCCTATATTTGTTAAAATGTCATGTGCTTTAATTTCATCTTGTCCTCTTAGTTTTCTATTTTAAGATAGGGTTAAAAGGAAGATACTAAGCAGTTCTTACTAAGCCCTTTATAATCTTCTCACCTCAATCAAATCCTTCTGATTCACCTTTCACACTAAATTATCCCAGTCTTTTCAATCACTCCATGTTCCTATGAATATCCTGCCACAGCACTAACCATTTTCTGTACCCTTCTCTGGACCCTTTCAGTCTCAGCTCTATCTTTCTTGAGCAGCTGTTAGAAACCACTGGGATCATATTTGCTTGGGGAAATTGTTCATAAAGACGGAAATACAAATGACAGTGCTTCACAATGGGTCTCTCAGCATACTCGTGAGAATGACCAAGTAAGTGCAAAATCCTTTAATTTAAACCCAATGTGTTCTCCTCTTAATTTAAATGCTCTGTACCTGCTCTTCTTCTTTATAGGTTTTATGCAAGGTGGAATCTGTGAAAGTTTCAGATGACAAAACAACCCAAACTTGCAACCTGTTGTAAATATATTGCAGGTGCAGGAACCTATAGACACAGAGGCAAAGTATTTTTCACAGCAAATATTTTCCAATTTCATGGACATGCTGTGGGAAAATATTGCGAATTGCATGGTAATGATGTGGGCTTGCCAGGATGGGGAGCCAGGATCAAAGAGAAGTAGCCACAGGAGGATGGCCCAGTGGGACAGATCAGGGAGGGAAAACCAAGAGCCCAGGGAAAGCCAATCCAATGGGAAGGAGCCTGGGGAGGTGGTAACAAGGAATTGGTCCAGCAGGAAGTAGGGAAGGGTGGTAGGAGATAGCTGCTCCAGCAGGAACAGGTGTTTCCAGGGGGTTTTGCAGGTCAGCCTTATTTTAACTAGACATAGCTGGAATTCATCCAAAGAGTGAAGATAAATGACAGCATTTTTGCACCATCCATATAAAATACCCAGTTTTAGTCACTGGCACATGGAAGGTTCCTTCAAGTTTCATCAATCTAGTCCCTGTGAAGTTTGACACAAGAGACAGAATTCTTGAAACTAGATTTCCTTCACAAAAGAAAGTAGACAATGATCAAATAAAACATTTGACTCCTCTACTCGAGCTTAAGCCATGCTGTATCAATGAGTAAATATTAAAGAGCTCCCTTTCCTCTAAAGGAATTTAGTCCTTATTCATTTTCATTCCACAGTTCTGAGTTGTATATTTTGTACAGAATTGCTTTGGTCTTGCCTTTCTCCTGCACAACTTTGGATCATGGCTGGATTTGATAAAAGCATCAGACACACATATACAAACAGAAGGCTGTTTGTAAAACTGCCGGTGGTGAACACAGCTTTCGTTCAGCTGATATTTCCATGCCCTCCACCGACATCCACTTTTTAGGACTTGTCTACAGACATAAATTGGATAGATTTAATTTTCCTGGCACAGTTAAAGCTCTACAACCCCCAACTGTGAGTACAGTTATATCAGTACAAAGATGCTTCAGAACAGTATAGCGATTCCCATACTGGAAGGGAAATAAGCGGTACCAGTATAAGGCAGCTTTATACCAGCATAACTGCATCCACATGAGGTGTTGTACTGGCATAACTATTTTGGGCAGGGGAAATTAACTATGTCAATGGTTTTCAAACTTTTTGAGCTGAGTCCCCGCCTTTGAGTTACAATGTTTGGTTGCACCCTCCTCCCCCGCACCCAGACAAAAATAGACACATGCAAAAGTATGCTTGACAGCCTACTCATAGACTTAACACTACTTTAATTAAATTACCTCAAATTAAATTAAATTATCTCAGCAGCTGGCTGCTTCTGCCTCGCAGGCAAGCTGCACCGTTAGGGCAGAGCCCTCCGCCCTCCGGTTTTCAAGGTGGGGAAAGGTGTGTGCGATGGTCTCTGGAGGCGGAGCCTGCGCTGGGCACGGAGGCTGCCAGGAGCAGAAATCGGACACTGACCCATGGCTGTGGGGGCTGCTGAGGTGAGTCGGGGCTGGAGGGCATGGTCTGAGCTGCCTGGCATTGTTGTTCACCCATTCAAATATTCCTTGTGGCAGGGGGGGGGTCCCCCAAAATTTGAAAACCTATGCACTATGTGATAGAGTCTATCCACCTTCTATGCCCCTTATTGGGGCACCCTGACACTTCCCCTGCTGCTCAAGGAAAAGTCACTCAGACCACTACTAAAGAGACGGTCTTTCAGAGGCTGGAGGAGACACTGACCAGTCAGGAGCCAACAGGCATATCTGTGTCTTTGCAGGGGTAGTGCAGGGTGAGGCTGGGTTATAGGAAGAGCAGCTCAATGCCAGCCCAGAACCTCAGGGCCAGGTTAGGGCCTTGCCTGAAGTGCTGCAACTATGCATGTGCCTTTGAGTTTTGTCAGGATGTATGTGACTTTAAACACACACATTCTGAGATTTGTTAGCCATCCTGCTGCAAGGAGACAGCCATGACTTGGGGACTAAGGCAGGGAGTGCTTGGGGTGGCACAACTCCAGGGACAGCATTCCGGGAGGGGTTTTGGTTTTCTTTTGCTTGGGATGGCAAAAAACCTAGAGCCGGCCCTGCTTGACTCCACAGGAACAGCCCCCCCGTGACATACTGGTACAAAAAAAATGTGGCTCTTCTTTCTAAAAGGGCATAGTAGATTGCAACCTGGAACCCATCCTTTTATAAAGGCCTCAGGAAATGCCCACAGATATGCTTTGATGCCCTTTATCTCATTAACAACCAGTGATAACGGATGACAAAATTATCCTGCTCTAGAGCTGGGTTAAAGTCATTTTTGCTCCGCTATTCATAGTTGTTCAGTGTTACAGAATCGGGATTAGCTTAAAAAGTTCCCTTTTTTCTTTCAGGATTGGATCACATTTCAATCCCTTTTCAGACTGATTCACAATGAGTGAACCATGCTCAGCAGTAGAGGTGAGGGTATATTTTCTTCTAGTATCTGTCAGCAAAACTGAAACTTCTGCTGACACAAATCTCTGGTCCAGAGGGAATCATTTTCTGCTTTCTTAAGAACTGTAGAAAAATAGAGTTAAATTCCCATTTAAGGGTCTGTGTAAAGTTTTGATATTGACAGAAAAAACAAACTGCAAAGTCAGCATAACTCAGATAAATGATCTTACAAGTAAAACCAATGGTCAAACATCTAAAAAAACATCCCACATGTTTTCATGTATAATATTGAGAAAGACTTTGAGTCAAATTAATCTCTACGTAACTCCATTGAAATTAATGCAGTCACGCCAGGGATGAATATGGTTCAATTTCTAGTGAAATTTGCAGCTCTCTGTTTCAGTCAAGGAGGAAGAGAAATCAGCTTAAGTAAGTATTCTGTCAGAAAATTTCTTTAAACAGATGATGCATGACCCTAGGAAAAAAAAACTAGCAAAGTTTTGTAGAGAACTGAAGAAAAAACCCTTAAGAATAAAAATGTGTCAAACTCTCTGGACTTGTTATGTCTAAATCGCTTTCTTTAAGAGACAAGGTTTTATAAATGCCTTTTAGCTTAATTTTGTAGCTCCTAGATGACACCAAGTGGTTACTCAGGCCAATTACTCTATTTTTTCTGTGAACAATCATAAGATCTTCTCTAGTAAGCTATTCCAATATGTTAAAGACATAATTTATTGCTTATGCAGCTTGTGTTCCTCTATTTTAAACTCAGTTTTGACTAAAGTGTCAGTTTCAATACTTTTTTGGAAGAACTTCCTCTCTCTACCCATTCCCTCCGCCCAAAAAAAAGTCACCTGAAGGACATAACATTTGCTTAGCTCCTTCCAAGTCTATTGTAGAATGTTGTCCTTAATGTATCTTTCATGTAGTTTTCAAAAACAACCTAAAACACAGGAGATTATTTTTGACCCTGTGGGACCCTGTCTTAACTTGATACAGATTAGCTCTTGTGGAAGGTCAGTATAAAGGCAGAGACACACACAATTTGATAAAGAAATTCAGTCAGACAAATCTTCTAGGCATGATTATATGTGAGGAACTGATGTAGCACTCTGGTTTATAGGAGTAATCTCCTTATGTAGTATAGCAAGCAAGCCTATGAAATGGAAAACTCTTTAGCACATTGCAGTTTTCTCTCTTCACTGTTGCTTGAAAGAGATAAAGGAAAATCATCACTACATAAAGTATTTATTAAGCAGTATGTTTCCATGATCTTACCCAAGTATTGTATATGCATGCAGCTGTGTGTTTAATGGTGAGGAAGATCAACACCAACAACAAAACAAAAAAATGCTCCACTTAGAACCCAAGATGGATGTAAGGTTATATATACACATTAAGGAAATCTAATGCTCTGAAAACAATCTCTCACTTCTGGAATTCATCTATAGTTTTCTTTGAACTGCATTGGTTTATTGAACACTATACTAATTTGAAGAATTAGACTTAGCTCTTCAAATTTTCATTGGCAGGAGAGAAATATTTCTCTGATACTAACATACATTAAAAGAGTCTTGTTGGCACATAATTGAGATTACAGCAGCTAAAAGAACTCCCATACCATGGATTTTATAGGCAATAAGGCAGCAGTGGCTCTTACTGAAGAAGACAAGAAGAAAGTTGAACTGAAGCGTGATCTTGGAAAAAGAGTTACAGAAATGTGATAGCTAGCTTGGAAATGTTTAAATGGCTGGACAGGAAAAACATGACAACTAGCTTTCATCTTTAGAAATAGTCAAATTTATTGAAGTTTATATTTCTCAAAATTATATGGAAGTAAGATTTCTCTTCCAAGTACTCTCCATTTATCTCCAAATACAAAACAGAAAAAATTACAATCTGGAGATGAATTTTGGGACAACTCAGGAAAGCATTACTACTGTTTGCCAGATCTCATTTGTGTGCCAATTCTCCACTAATTTACACACTTTGCAATCTCATTGATTGCAGCTCCCCGCCCCCCACACACACATACAATGACAGTGAAGAGTATAGACCTATATGATTCCACCTTTCTCTAATTCTGTATTATTAATCACAGTAAAGCTTCTTAGAGTAAAAAGAAGCAATGTCATATACCTGTATTAATTTTTTCAGGCTTTCTGGCAAAGATTTTCAAACCCAATGCTAGGCTCCTAAATCCATATTTAGGAATCTAAATAGCCTATTTTTCAAAAAGTGCTGAACACACTTGCTCTCATTGATTTTTTAAAATGTTGCCCTTGACCTAGATCCTTAATGTTAATAGATTCTACAACATCGGTATGGAAAATAATATGGGTCATGGCCCTTCCAGTAGTATCCATACCTTCCCTTGCTTCCACAAGGTAATGTCCATATAAGTGCATTGGATGCTAAATGTAAACCTCTTTCCCCCGTCCCCAGCCTAAATATCCTACAAAAGGTTAAGCAGCCTGCAGATGCCTCATAAAACTTAATAACAGGATTGCTTCCAAGCTCTGCCTTGGTAGCAGATTCCACCCTGTATGCTTGTCAAATAATACCTTCAATAGAATAATCAGATAACATAAAGCTGTCACTCTCTATCAAGAACTGCACTAAGATATCTTGTCATGTTTTGATTTGAAAGCTCTGATCAGCTCTTAAAAAGATGTTTACATTGGCTATGAAGCTTGCAAAGGCACATTTGTGGCTAATTCCTCGAGAAGTTTGGTAAAGCCCGAAGCATGATACTCTTCTAGATTCTCTGAGGAACTAGGCTGCCCTTCAAAGGTTGATAATCACCCTCATGCCCCAAGCGATTTTTCTAACAAGACAGTCACCTTGGTTTTCCTGAGCTCTGGGGTTTCAGCACTGAACTTGATTCAGAATGACAAGGACCCTGGAATTAATGAATGTCGTCTAGATGGTAGGCATGAAACCCTGCTTCATTTAAATCTGTTATATTAACAGTATTAAGGAGACACATGAAAATTGTATTTATATCCCAATTTGTTGTAATGTTTTCAATCCAACCACTTCTTCACATAGGAGGTAGTGTTAGAATTATTTAGATGACATATTATTTGGCATTAATCGGGGATGAATTTAGCTCAGGGTCTTAAAATAATTAAAGATATACAATACAGCTAGGCTGACCAGATAGCAGTTGTGAAAAACTGGGACACTTTTTTTTTCGGGAGGGGAGAGGGAGTATAGTTTTGTATATAAGACAAAGCCTCTAATATCAGGATGGTCCTGATAATATTGGGACATCTGGTCACCCTAATAACAGCACAATTCTCCATATGACATGTTAGAGTGTTACAATATTAACAATCTGAGAATTAATTACAAGTGAAAAGTCTGAGCTGGGTCCCACTGAAATCCAGAGCAAAACCCCAGTGCTTTCAATAGGAGCAGTAGTAAGGATTTTACACTGGTCATTACTTCCTTTCAGAATAAGGAAATACCCTAATAACAGGCAATTGTGAACTATGGTGGGCACCTTATTCCTTTGAAGGAAGTCAAGTCATAGCTAATGTCTCAATCCTGTAAGGTTCCACATACCTCCAATGAATAAATCCACTGATTCCTTTCGTTCCAAAGTATCCTAGTTCTTGTCTCATTCTTGGTGGCTCTACCACCTTCCTTGCTTTCATCATTGCCAGTGCAGCTCTCCCTTGACAGTCTATTGGCTCTTCCTTCATTATCTTCAGAATAGCTTTGTCCTTCTATTCTTGGGGCAAGCTACTGGGTGAATTGCACAATTCCAGGGTGTGATTGTCTGTCTTCATGATGCATGAGTGAGACATCAGCCCTTTTTTAATGAACTGGAAGTAAAAAACGAAAAATGAAGCGCAGCCTGGAGGCACCTGACCAGTAGTAACATAGGGCAGGAAGATGAAGGCAAAGGAAGTGCATCCAAAGCAGTGTGTACAGTAACTCCTCACTTAAAGTCATCCCGGTTAACATTGTTTCGTTGTTACGTTGCTGATCAATTAGGGAACATGCTCGTTTAAAGTTGTGCAGTGCTCCCTTCTAACATCGTTTGGCAGCCACCTGCTTTGACCACCGCTTGCAGGAAGAGCAGCCCGTTACAGCTAACTGGTGGGGGCTTGGAACCAGGGTGGACCGGCAGCCCCCCATCAGCTCCCCACTCCCCTAAGTTCCCTGTGCTGCAGCCGCCCAGCAGGCTATCAATCAGAAGTTCAGCTGTCCCTCCCCCCACTGCCATGTGCTGCTCCTGCCCTCTGCCTGGGAGCTGCTCCCAGAGACTCCGGCTTGCTGTGCAGGGGCAGAAACGGAGGCTTATGTCAGGGTGTTGCCCTCCCCCTGCTCCTGCACCCTGCTTACCCCTTCTCCATATAGAGCAGGGAGGGGACACAGATGGAGAAAGACAGAGAGAGCTTGGGGCAGCTGCTGTCTCAACTTCCCGATCCACTTAAAAAGACAATGCACTTAAGAGTGGGTCAGCTTACTTAAAGGGGCAGTGTCCATCTCTCTCTCTCCCACACACAAGGTGTGTGTCTGTCTCTAGCTGCTATGCTGTCTCCCCTCCCTCATGTTCATGCTGCCTTGTGTGAGTGGCTACATTAACAACAACGTGTTAACCCTTGAGGGCTCAGCCGAGTGCTAGTTCATCATTTAGCAGCAAGGCATTCCCTGGGAAATATCCCTCCTTCTTCCACCCTCTAACTTCACCACCTCAACCAAGCTTCACAATCATCATTGATGTGAACAGTATTAAATTGTTTGTTTAAAACGTATACTGTGTGTATATCTATATAATATATATTTTTTTGTCTGGTGAAAAAAATTTCCCTCGAACCGAAATCCCCTTATTTACATTAATTCTTATGGGGAAATTGGATTCACTTAACATCGTTTCGCTTAAAGTCACATTTTTCAGGAACATAACTACAACGTTAAGTGAGGAGTTACTGTACATTAAATGTGTACATCGGACACTAATATCCCCAAAATTATAATAATAACACTGTCACCCAGAAAACCTGAACAACAAAGAGTCTTGATATTTAAATGCTGCTGTCTTAAGAATGGTCCCATGTTAGCAATTTCATTGTATGACGATATAAATAAAATAATAATGAAAAATAAATATATTACAAAACAGAATAAAGGTAGAATGGAGCAAACAATACATTCCTACTTTGAGCTGGCTTTCATCCGCAGCATTACTGTAGAAAAGCATCCCTTCCACACTGGTGCTCTGGCTACAGAACTTCGTATGTGCAGTCAGTGTTGCAATTCATCTAGTACCTTTTAGTCTTAAATCTCAGAAAGCATATCCTAATAGGATAGTACAATAATCCTATGTCCTTCTTAACAGTATTGTATACAAACACACTGGCCTTCTATTCCACCTTTGACTTGGTGTATTTAACCTGAGCTATGCTATGTAGTGTGTACTTAAAGAAATACTGTAAAATCTTTCATTGTGCCATCTTATGACATTTTACTGTTGACAAAACAAAAACAATTTTTTTTGTATTGTTGTGCTTGCAAACTCCACATGAGTGGATCTGAAGAACATTGGAGACCAGAAATTAAATACAGCAGCATGAATAAAAAAAAATAATCTTACTATTAAAATCACATTGTATTCATGGCAAATAAACATTTTGTCCTCCTCCAAATCACACAGCAAAATGTACTTTTTTCCATGATACATTTCAATGATACTTCAGCAAAGAAAGCCATATGGTTTTGCTTGCTTGTTTGTTTTAAGAGTGTACTATATTAAGGCTGACTTCTGCTGGGTGTTTATGAGTCAGAAATAGATCACCTAAAATAGCCGTGATCCTGTCACTGTATCTGCCTAGGCAGACCCTTGTAGCTACATCAGTATTATCAACCCCAAGGGCTGGAAAATTATGACTCCAGGCCCCCTAGAATCATAAGATTTAAAAATACTTCTTGGGTTCTTTTTAATCGCCCTTTGGCTTTTGAAGCATCTGTAAACTTTCCTCTGCAACGAAGAGGGTTAAAATTTTCCTTTTTTTATTTTTATTTTAAATGAAAGCTGAGATTCTCACACAAGTACAGGAGCTGGAGTTCTAAGAAAAGTACCAAATATCATGAGAGTTGGCAACACTGTAATGGATTCATCTGAATGTAAGCTCTGTGGGGGAGAGGGTCACGTCTCTCTGATCCGTTCTGCACTGACTTCACCGTAGATAATCAAACATAAAACATCTGGCTCACATCGCCTCCTCTACTTCAGTGAGTGGGATGCAAATGTCCCTTTCTGCCCCATCCTGTCCCCATGGCACCCTCCCCTTCATCGCTGCACCAGGCACAAGCCTCTCTGCAAGGTTTTTGGTGGTGGGGAGAGGTAGAAAGGGGAAGTGGCTGAATTCCACCCCACTGTCGCAGAGCACACTGATTATCTGAATAGATGCCTTAGCTCAGTTAACAGCAGGAAGGCTCCTTCTGGAACTTTGCTCCCCAGTGGAGCTCAGCAAAGCCCCCTATTCAGCCAGATGTGCCATAGTCATCCATACCAGGTTGGGAAGCCTGATCTTTCATTAGTTAATCACACAGCTTTCCAATTTCAACTTTTGTACAACGAATTTGCACAGAAGCTGCTACAAGCTATTTCGCAAGGGGATGAGCCATGAAGAATAAGCCCTTCTATGTCTACACTTGATGAACTCAGCTTGCAGACTTTACCTTGTGAGCTCAATATCCTTTGTCTATTAATGTCACACTGCAGATTAAATGTATACCACCTCCTAACATCTACTAGGCTTCACTATTAACAGTTACTGTACACATCTGCCAAAATAAATATAAATAAATAAAATAAACAAATTAATGGAGATATCCTGTCTCCTAGAGCTGGAAGGGACCTTGAAAGGTCATCGAGTCCAGCCCCCTGCCTTCACTAGCAGGACCAAGTACTGATTTTGCCCCAGATCCCTAAGTGGCCCCCTCAAGGAAATTTCACCATTGGGAAATTCAAACCACCCCATGTACAGAAGCCAAAGGAGCTGCTGAATCAGAGTGTAGTGTTCTAAAATGGAGTCACTACACTAAAATCTCTTCCCAAATTCCAAAGGGATTTGCCCCCCACGCCTTTGCTTGAGCACCAGAAACACTAAGAAAGAGGGAGTGTGATCTGAGTACCAAAGAGCACATCTCAGTGCCTTCTTTTTCTTGAACATCTGGAAGGGCCCTCCATGAGCAGTCAAAAAGAAGAACTATATTAGAGAGACTCAAAATGGGAATAATACTTGCTTATAGTCCCCATATGGGAAACTAAACAAAATTTTAGTTGATATCAAATAATGTTACAAATATTTGGGGGATATTAAAATCATATTTTAAATATTACAAAATAAAAACCTTTATAATACTTAAAATATAAATGACTATTATTGAAAAAATTTCTATGGAACCATGTATTTTGTACAATACATCAATAGTATGATATTTAAATATTAACCTGATGTAAAAATATATTATACATATATGTTTTTCCAGCATATTAAGACAATTATTGGATAAAATCCATGCTAAAAATTACAAAGTTAACATTCCTTCAGTTATATATGAACATACATCTTATAAAATAAGATTCTTATAATGAGATTAAACATACATTATGTAAGTTTTATAAAAAGGCTATGTAGTGTTTAAAACATATATCATCATGTTGAAATGCTGGTTGTTCCAACAGCTCCTCCCCCATAAAGGTGGAATCTCATATGGTACCTTTTTTATTCTGCCAGGAGTATTAGGGATGTTTCCCATAATCTTGGTATAAATAATTAAAAAGCGTGTAGGGAGGAGAAGAGTTACTTTATCTTGTTAGATATTATTTGTGACAGGTTGGGTTACAGAAACCCCCTTGAGACTGCCACCTGATGTGCTAAGACTACCTCTGAGCCCGTTTTCCCTGCCAGCTTGGGACTTCAGTACCCTGTCTCGTTGAGCCAGACACGCTAGCCTGCTGCAAACACAGATCTAGGTCTTAACCACATCCCCCAAAGCTGCAGACTTAACTGAAAACGGCTTAAAAAGTGCTCCTGCCTCTAGCACCCATATACCCAGTTCCCAATGGGATCCAGACCCCAAATAAATCCATTTTACTCTGTATAAAGCTTATATAGGGTAAACTCATAAATTGTCCGCCCTCTATAACACTGATAGAGAGATATGCACAGCTGTTTACTCCCCCAGGTATTAGTCACTAACTCTGGGTTCAATAATAAGCAAAAAGTGATTTTATTAAGTATAAAAAGTATTATTTAAGTGGTTCCAAGTAATAACAGACAGAACAAAGTAAATTACCAAGCAAAATAAAACAAAAACACGCAAGTCTAAGCCTAATACAGTAGGAAACTAAATGCAGGTAAATCTCACCCTCAGAGATGTTCCAATAAGCTTCATTCACAGACTAGACTCCTTCCTAGTCTGGGCCGAATCTTTTCCCCTGGTACAGTCCTTGTTCCAGCTCAGGTGGTAGATAGGGTATTTTTCATGACTGCAGCCTTCTTTGTTCTGTTCCACCCCCTTATATAGCTTTGGCACAAGGTGGGAATCTTTTGTCTCTCTGGGTCCCCACCCCTCCCTCTAAATGGAAAAGCACCAGGTTTAAGATGGATTCCAGTACCAGGTGACATGGTCACAATACCTGTGAGACCCCAGGCCTTCATTCTTCCTGGCCTGACTTACAGGAAGTCTTGCAAGTAAACAGAGCCATTTACAACCAATTGTCCTAGCTGATGGGAACCATCAAGATTCCAAACCACCATTAATGGCCCACACTTTGCATAATTACAATAGGATCTCAGAGGTATATTTCATATTTCTAGTTTCAGATACAAGAATGATACATTTATACAAATAGGATGACCACACTCAGTAGATTATAAGATGTGTAATGATGCCTTACAAGAGACCTTTTGCATGAAGCATATTCCAGTTACATTATATTCACATTCACTAGCATATGTTCATAAAATCGGATGGAGTGCAATGTCACACCAGTCAACTGCTTGCACCACCAATGAATTTCCCTACTGTGTCTTCCCCTGGACACTCCTGGAACACCTTATTTTGAATGACCACACCCCTTTTCCACCTACACTCTCACTTATCTGATGTATAATTAAAGGGTTTGCTACACAGTTTTTAAATTACTGTTTTAATTTAGAAACTAACACATTTACAATGATAAGCTTTACGGAGATATGCACCTTCCTACTGGTGTATCTGCATCTAGGCTTTGGAGATGTTGTACCATTTTAACTATATTTCTAACTATGTTTCTAAACTGATTAAAGCAGAATAACTCTCAAGACTAATAACAAGGTGTATGTCTTGGTAAAGCTTATTCCTGTAAATGTGGGAGTTTACAGTCAAAGTGGTACAAAAAACTGTGTGTAGGCTGGCCCTAAGAGGAGTGATGCTCCTTTTGTACTACTAATGAATTCCAAATTGATGAAAGTTAGATTCCTTTGAGACTTACATCCAGTTTCTAACTTGCATACTGTGCGAATGTTTCTTTAAAAATGTATCAGGAAGAGAGTAGGCAGAAGCACTGCTGTGAAGTAGAGAGAAATGCAGAGTAGCTTTAGGGGTAATATTGTTTTCCTTATTTTAATGAAGTTCCTTCTTCAGTGTTAGAAGAAAGCAACTCTTTGCCACATGGCACATCACTGAGGAATTCAGCCCAATTTAATGTCTTAGGGTGCTTGGGAGGAATTGTTGTAACAATTAAGAACCACAAAAATCCCTTCATATGTTTACATTTTCGTCAGATTGAGCCCATTTCTGTCTGGTGATTAAGGTTAATTATTTCAAAGAGAGAAAATTAATGTGAGGAGAATTCTGTCTGACTAGTGGAACTTTCATTGAACTGTTAACATTTGAGTGGAAATATTGCCTCTGACACAATATTATTACACTTGTAGCGAAGTTGCTGCCCCAATACATCCCCTTGTGGTCACATGTGCACCCACACACTTACACACACTGTCCGTCAGCCTACTCCTGCCACAGCCTTCCAGCCAGGCTGCTTTACAGAGTCCTTTACCAGAGTCCTAATGTAATGTGTACATAAGCAAACCTTCAGCCTGGCTGGACTCAGCTGACAGCCATCTCACACAGGCATGCCTCTGCTGCCCTAGACTGTCCTTGCTAGCCATAGCCATGCTTTCATCAACCCCACCACTCCTCCCCTCACTCAGGGGTTCAGGCTGGCTACTGCTCCTCGGGGTCCCTGTCTCTAGTCAGGCCTCCTGCTCACTCCTGCAGAAGCCTGTTTGCACTCTCTCATTCTCAACCTTCTTTCAGGTTGCTTGCCAGAGAGAGGGAACTTTCCTATGGGTCTCCCCCCTCCAATTGGGCTCACCCAACTCTTTATGAGAAAACAAACAAACAAAAACAGCTTCCTCGCCTGCCTTCCCCTCCAGCTGGGGTTTATCTTTAATTAGGCCTGTCCGACCCTCCAGGTATACCCAGTCTGGTTCATGGGCTTCTCAGGCTCATCTTAACCTTTTCACAGCATGTGGGGGGTAAACCCCATTCCAAAGCTGTTTGTTTAATTTTTAAGAGGCTTATAAAAAATGGGGGGTGTATACAGCTGAAGTTATAATAAGGAAAAGAGGAGACTCCAAGGCCCAAAAAGCATGGATATTTTGTTTTGTTTTGTTGTTTTTTGCCATCTAAGGGGTACACAGATTCGTTTATATATAGACAGAAAACAATAAACATATGCTAAGTACAATGTATTAGACATTCTATTTGATGGGGAAATGAGCGGACAAGTGATTTGACTGTGATAGAGAGAGCTCCTTTCTTAACTGCCTTGCAGGTTGTGTAGTCATTTACACCAATTGAAAGTGTGTGTAATGTGCTACCAAAGCAGAATGGTTTCGTTCTGCACCTGCTTGCAATCTGCAAATGACTACACAAGGTGCAAACCAGTGGAGAATTAGGACTCAAGTCTTGGTATTAAGATTACAAAGATTACAATTTCACAGGACAATTGGCACATGAAAAACAATCCATGATGAAGGTGACCTAAACTGATTCCTAAGCGAACAATTGTAACACTAAGTGTGGAAACATATGGAAATCTTTGAAGCCATTTGTGGCGAAGGCCATGTGTTTATACACAGAAAAGCAGAAGGAACTCTGCAATCTGACTGTTGAGGTGTTCCTGTTACAGTGGGAAAAGATGCAAGAAAGAGAAGCCTCAAGTAAGAAAATGAACTTGCTCTTTCACAGCGAAATCTGGGGAGTTTCTCTTCTACTTTGTTCTGTGATAATATTATTATTATTTACATTGCAGTCCTCAGAGACCCAAACAGGACTAGGACCCTATTATGCTAGTGCTGTTCAAGCATATAGGAAGACAAGCCCAAACCCCAAAAGGTAACCATATAAACTGAAACAAGGCACCATAGGCAAGCATAATAAACAATGGACAGGAATGCAGGAAGGAGGGCAAAGATGGTAGCAGTAAGATCAAATGGTTGCACAGGCGAGCTAGAAACACAAGTTGATGCTTCCAAATTTGAGCCATTATTTACTGGTAAAAAGAAATTAACAATATCAGCTGTCTCCAGTTGCTGATTTCTTGTATCCGTCACAAGAAAAGTGCATCTTAAAGAGGGATTTGAAGGAGAAGAATTAGGTATATGAGGGTTGTTCCATACACAAAGGGAAATGTGTAGGAAAGCACAGAGGCTTTTGAGAGAGAAGTGGACATTCAAGACTGGCATCAATGGCAGTGAAAAGGGGCGAGGAGAAGCAGTATAACATAATAAGAGACAAGACTGGGAGAAGTAGTAGTGTGAAGGACTTTAAAAGGTAGGACAAAAAAGCTTGAGTTGGCTATTGTTGAAGAGGATCCAGAGGAAGGATTCAAATAAGAATGTAATGTGGCCAGAATGACGAGCAAGGATGACATTAGCAGCTGCTTTATGTATGAACTGAAGGGACTGAGATGGGTGTTGGGGAGGCCAGAGAGCAGGAGATAGCAGGAGTCCAGATCTAAGTTCCCTGTAAGCTGCGTGGCCATGCAGAGGCCTATTAAGCACTGCACAGGCACTCAGGGAACCCACCCAGCCAGGAACTGCCACAGCCAGGGGAGGGGACACCCCTCCCCTGGCTCCAACCCAGCCTGGCCTCCAACCTGCCACAGCTGGGGGAAGGGTGCCCCTCCTCCGGCCTCAACTCAGCCCCGGACCTGATGGGGGAGGGAGCGGCCTGAACCCAGCCCTGGTCCAGACCTGCCACAGCTGGGGAGACCCTCTCCCAGCCCAACTCAGCTCCAGACCTGCCATGGCTGAGGGTGGGGCAGCCCCAACTAAGCCCTGGCCCAGACATGCCGCAGCTGGGGGAGGGACGTCTATCCCGCAGCCCCAGAGCTGCCATGGTGGGGAGAGAGCTGGGGGGAGTCCTCTCTCCCTGCCATAGCCCCGGGGCATCCTGCACCCCAAACCCCTCATTCCTGGCCCCACCCCAGCGCCTGCACCCCCAGCCGGAGCCCTCACCCCTGCACCCCAATCCTCTGCCCAGCCCTGAGCCCCCTCCGAACACCTACACTCCGAACCCCTCAACCCCACTCTCATCCCATGAATTTTGTTATGTGCACCAATTGGAGGTGGTGTGTCACACATTACCTCCATATTGGTGCACATTACAAAATTCATTCGCACGTGTGGGAGAAATCAGAGGGAACACTGGTCAAGATGGGAGATAAGAACCCTATGAGTGCTCCTTTGGGAGTCTGATAGTGCGCTTTTTGTGTGCCCACACTCCTGTTAAGTCATTGGGAAGTTGGGGTGTGCCGGCATGTAGGATTGGCTTCCTATTGCTTTTGTGTGTGTCTATGGGAGGTTCTGGAAGGAGGAGACACGATTATATTGTTAGTCAATGATCAGTCAATCAAGGGCTCATCTCTGCACACATGGGAAAATATAAAAGAGGAGCATATTTAAAATGCATTTCTTTCCCTTAAGATATACTTTATTTTCTTATATCTGTATTCGACATCCAACAGGCAAGGGATTTCTATTTAATTCAACATTCATAACTTGCTGCAGTGAAAGAGCTGTGTCTTCCACCTATATATAGAAATAATGTGTGTTTTTATATTATCTGGAAGGTTGTCTTAGAAACTGGATACCTAATATGAGTGTATTAGTGTATGTTGTCAGCTGTCCAGAAAAAAAAATGCAATTATTTCCAATTTCCATCCTGAAAAAATTAATGTCAGTACCATCAGGGCTGGCTCATTTTCCCTTCATTTTCATCAGCTGAGGGCTATGCCAAGGTATCATGGGAGACACTTTCTACACTGAAGGAAGAGGTTTTTTTCCATCACTAGTTATTCCACCTATTTGAGAAGTGAGCTGCATCTACATCAGGGGTATGGTGCACAGGGCATGACATTTTTCACAGCCCTGAGTGATGTACCTACGTCAGTCTAATTTTTAGGTGTAGACCAGGCCTCAGTGAAATGAAATCTAGAATCTAAAGAACTAAGATCTAGACCTGAAATCCTGCATAAGCGTGGGAAGTAGAGGTGCAGGGGGTGCTGCAGGGGGTGCTGCAGCACCCCCAGGTTTTGCGCCCGGAATCCCAGCTGCTGGCCCTGAGCCCCTGCTGCCCAGGGTCCCGGCCACCAGCCCCGCACCCAGGGTCTCCGCTGCTGGCCTGGGGTCCTGCTTGGCCATTAGCCCCGGGGGCTCTGCTGCCGACCCCAGGGTTCCAGCCGTTGGCCCCAAATCCCTGCCACCTGGGGTCCTGGCCACCGGCCCCACAGCCGGGGTCTCTGCTGCTGTCCCGGGATCCTGCTCAGCTGTCAGCCCTGGGGGCTCCGCTACCAGCCCCAAGGTCCCACCCAGCTGACAGCCCTACGCCCGGGGGCTCCGCTGGCTGCGCAATGCCTGGGATACCTAATATGCACCCACCCCTAGCTGCGGCCTCACCTCTGCCACCTTACTCCTGTCCACATCCCCCCCTCCTAGAGCCACGGCCCTGTTCCCGGCACCAGCTAGGGGGCGGTGAGGGACATAGACAGAGGTAAGAGGGGTGCAGCTCAGCACCCCCACTTCAAAAATTGTTCCAGCGCCACTGAAATCCTGGCCCCACTGAAGTCAAAGGGAATTTTGCTATTGATTTCAATTAAGCCAGAATTTTACCCTCAATCTGGCCGTGGGAGTCATTGTACCCCAGTGTGAAAACTTTCAGGACTCACTTCATGCATCAGATTAGCCCCATCTCCTGTGCTCCCATCCTCACAGAGCAGGAGCACTGGGGGGAACAAGTCAGCCCCATCCTCCTGGATGATGCAGAACCTGCATCCCCCTGCGCACACCATTCACAATTTCTCACATAGCATCCCTGAACCAACTGGCTTTATACAGAACCCTATTCAGGGCTGAGAGTATATCACAGCCTAACCCCACCTGTGAGAGTTTGGGACTGCAGGATCCGGCCCATGGTATATGAACAGGAAGTGGGGTGGCAGCTGGAGAATATGATTTTCCAGAAAACTTCATAATGCTATTTGGATTGGCCAAGATCCCTGCCTTGGAAAGGTGAGAAAATGTGCAATATAATGCTCAGACTGGGCTCTCTCGCTCTCTCTGAACTTCCCTGAAAAAGTAAAACCATGAAAGACTTTGCACAGCAGACATTACAGTGAAACGCATAGGTTGAGACTCAGTTATGTCTAGACATAGCCAAAACAGTCTTCTGCCCAGCTGTAAAGAATGACAAAGAATCCAGTACTGGCCGACAGTCAAGGTGAATAGGAGTGGGAGTACTACTGGCTGTGTCTCAGACACTCAGCCTGTTGTGGAGTAAGATGGGTGCCTGTAAGCTAATGCCTCTATGCAACAATCTATATAACCCATAGAGGGACCTGTATGTGCACCACTCCCGTTCCAATTTCATATCATTCTGCTTCAGAAGCTGATTTACTAGGGAGAGAGCCCTCAGCAAACTTTGCTCAAGCATGTTAAGAAACCAGTTTTTCTTCTCACTGTTCTCTGGCTGCTCTAGTTCATGCAGGTAACCCACACACCTGCTGGGTGTGGTGCTCTATCCCATCCAGTGGCACAGAGACCATTTCAAGAGAGATTAATGAACCTTACTCTACAGTCTTTGCTAATGGCCATGTGGCTTTTAGCTCATGCAGTAAGGGCTCATGCATCTAACTCCAGAGTTCCCCGGTTCGATCTTGCCAGCTGACAAGTGGGGTCTGTCGGTGTTACCAGCGGCGGCTCCAGGCACCAGTGCAGCAAGCGCATACCTGGGGCGGCAAGCCGCAGGGGGCAGCCTGCCGGTCGCTGTGAGGGTGGCATGCCTGCGGGAGGTCCGCATAGGGGTCACCTATAGGTCATCTCGATTATCGCTTCAAAGTTTTTTCTTCTGCTGCTACTGATAGCCCATCTCAATTGATTGGCCTCTTACAATTGGTATGCGTACTTCCACCTTTTCATGTTCTCTGTATGTATAAATATCTTCTTTCTGTGTGTTCCACTCTAAGCATCTGAAGAAGTGGGCTGTAGCCCATGAAAGCTTATGCTGAAATAAATTTGTTTGTCTCTAAGGTGCCACAAGTACTCCTGTTCTTTTTGCGGATACAGACTAACACGGCTGCTACTTTGTAAAAAAACATAGAGCCGCCCCTGGGTGTTACATGGGCACAATCCAAACTGTCCCAATTTTGTCTATTTTTCATCAGGACCAGTGCTACCGGGGAGCAAAGGGGACATTTGCCCTCCCAAATGATTTTCAAGGGACCCCAGATTGTCAGAAAGGAAAAATATATACAAAGTTATCCAACTTTAAGCAGTGGAACAGCAGCAGATTAGAGTCTTCATCCTTTAGAAATTATAAATCACAGCAAAATACTGACAGTAGCCAAATTTTGTTATTTTAAACTCTTAAAATCCAAGCTTTTCCAGGGATCTAACTAGCCCCTGAACTCAGTTTCTTTCTTTATTAAATAGTGACATCCAGGAGCCCCAAAATACCTGCTTGCTCCCCTAGAACCAGCCCGGTTTTTAATTCTTCCATTATCTTTAATTAAGTTCTCCTTAGGCTTGTAGGAGTAGAAGCAATCTTTTTCCTGGTTTTTAAGCAAACAAAAACTGAAGTTTGCTGAGCAGGCAGATTTTCCTGAGCTCTCACAGCTTTAATTTTAACACTGAAAGGCTAATCAAGTTGCATTTTGAAAATCTGTGAAATGTTACTTCCTGCTGCTAGGTTCAGGGTTGGTAATTACTGACTGCTTTTTTAGGAGGGATATCTTGTCAGTGCTTAGCCTTCTTATCTAAAATTGGCAAGATGCCTTTTTACTCGAAAAATGCCCTCTCAAAGGCTTGCTTTGCTGCACTTCCATTTTTCTTAAGGTCATTTTGTTGGCATCAAAGCAGATTCATTGGATGAGTTCAGATCTTTTCCATGAAGTTTAGTTAGGCTCTGGAAATGTACACAAGGCATCGGAAGCAAAATAACTATTTTTTTTTAAATTGATTAGCTTCATGTTCTGAAGATATGATATTAAAGTAGCCAAATTTCATAAAGTGTAAAATTAACTTGTAATGTATTTCAGGGAACATGATCCATTGTAATCTAGAGCTTCAGTACCAAATAAAATGCAATATTCAGATAGGATGGTGATTTAGGCAGTTCAAACTAATAGATCCCTCTAGGGAGAAACTAAAATAATATTGCCAGGAAGTATTTGCTTTTTGGTTTTTGGAAACAAAAACAAACCAGCCGCTTATCCCCACACTCTGCTCTATTTGGTTATTGGAATTCTCAAAAAAAGGACAGTTAGTTATTCTGAAGTGTGGCTCTATTAGTGCCTACATACAACAGTGAATGGTGCTACATAAAAACCATCAACAGATTCAAAAGAAAAGTACAATAGAAGTGACAATTCAAACAAATATGTCATCATTTATTCACAGATAACATGTTATCACCTCCCTTCCCCCTTAGCAACTTGACTTCAGTAGCATTCCCAGCCAGGCATGGACATTTGCCCAGGTAGAATAAGTTGAACTATCAGGATATTAACTTGCAAATTAAAGGTACAGCTGTGTAGTCTGGAATCTAGCCTGGGACTTTTAAACTGTGTTCCACAGAGCACAGAGCTACTTGTGTCACAATAGGAACATTCCATTCTTGCTGTCTGTTCCATTCTATGCATCCGATGAAGTGGGCTGTAGCCCACGAAAGCTTATGCTCAAATAAATTTGTTAGTCTCTAAGGTGCCACAAGTACTCCTGTTCTTTTTAATAGGAAACTTCTCCATCCTCCACCTCCTGCTAGTTGTAGCTCAATCAAAGACTCTTTCTTAGGCTTCCTGAAGATTTCTAGACCAACTCATTAAAAACAAAACTTAAATTCCAAACAGAACAGAGAGGAATTTAACCAAGCAGCTGCACTCATCTTATTAAACCAGTTTTATTTTCAGTTTGTGTCCTTAAAGCAGTCCTAATATTAATTTTTTGTGTAACTGAGCTTTATAGTTACTGCAAGGCTGTTGTAAGATTGCAAGTGTGTGTGGGGAGCCAGCTCTTTAAGACATGGTCTAAAAGCCTGAGAATCCCCTGGGTCCCACAGCATGGGGCTGGGGATTTCAAAGGGAAGGGAGTTGAAAAGCTGTGCATTACCAATAAGAACAGCCTCTAGCTTTCAGCTTTCATCTTCTCAAGTGTAAACCTATGGGAGCACACCCACATATCACAGAGGAATCTCTGGAGAGAATGCCCCACATCCTTTTAACTTCTGACTTCCACTCAGCTGCTACTTGGAGAAGACAGAAAACTACTGGTGCAGGACTGAGTATTTTTATTATTTCAGTACCAAAGATTTAGCATGCAATGTTTGTTCTTCTTTTGCAGATTCTCAATTCACTTGAGCAAAGAACAGTAGTTGAATTAACCCACACACTGAACATTTAGTGTAGCATCAGCAGAATATTTTCTAGGAGGACTAGTTAGCAGTGTATTGCTCACTTTTTACATCAGTGCATCTATCTCAAAGCTCACTTATACAGCTATTCACACTATGGAATTCCGACAGCAGAGAGCCTGTAGTTCATTACTCTCAGCTTCTTCTAGAAGAACTTTGGCTCAAATCCTACACAAAGTTCTGCCTGGTTACTCTGAGGGTCATTCATTCTTCCACACACACTGGGTGGTCAAGTGAGGGGAGAGAGAAGGGTAGAGTCTAGATCTGTGGCATGTTGGCTACATTATTTGAAGCTTGATTCTTCTGCCTCCTTTATTCATGTTGAGTAAAACCTTTTCACTGGGGCTTTTTATGGAGTAAGGTACTACTCAAATGTGAGCAAGGGGAAGAGAATCTGGCTCCTAATCCCTTTGTGCCTCAGTTACCCCATCTATACAGTAAGGATTACAATGATCTATCTGATCATCTCCCACCCCCACATCGTTGGGGATGCTTGAGATCTGTGCATAAAAGAGTGTTATATACGTGCCAATCATTATTACCGCAAAAGGAAAGTGCTTGGAGTGGTTGTTACAATATGAGAACATGGGAGACACCTAAGTGAAGTGTTGAATAGTGGACACTGTGGGCTCAAGGAGTTCTACAGCAAAAAAAAAAAAGTGTTTTTTTTTTAATAAATCAAGATGTTAATTTAGGGCCAGTACCCTGTTGGCCCTGTTGAAGCTGCCAAGGTCCAAAACCGCATCAACACAGTTTCCCCAATACAGAAGGATGTAGATTAAACCAAAAATGTGGGTCTTTGCCCTTTCTGATAAGGGGATAACATACCTCTTGCCTTTATAGAGGAGGAGGAGGAGGAGTTTGGGAGGATCCAGAGTTTGTGTGTTTGTTTTTATAGGGATATTCCATTAAAAAATAAGGAAGAGTGAGCAGAAGAGATCAAGAAACATTCAAGCAAAAATGAGATGAGCATGGGGCAGAGCTCTTAGAGTGCTAACTACTGAAAGCTGGAAATACTAAAAATAAAAAAATAGTAATCATGAATCAGTAAATTATATAAAGCACATTTCTAACAATATTAATTGTAACTTCCAGTAGTAACTGGGAATGTTTTGGAGGTTGTGTGTATAGGTGGTATTAGTTACATTTGTGCTACTGTACCATTACAGTGCCTATCACCACCTTAACCACACTTGTGTTATGCCTTTTCCCCTACCCTCTCTGTGTTTTCCTTTAGCATGTGTGACTCATATCTCTGTTAGGGAAGCAGGGAACCAGGACCACAAACCAGATGAAGTACAATTACATGGGACCTCTGCTGTGGATTGGTGGACACATTATGCCCCCTTTAGCAGTACAACCCATTTTATGCCACTGGATGTTTGCAATAGCAGACACCTTTGAAATTTTATTTCCCTTAACAGCAGTTACGCACCATGACTACTGATTAATAATGTACAAATGCACAAATACCAGTTTCCCTGCAATCACATCTGATGTTGCCTCATCTCATGATTTCAGGCTCCCCTTCCCTCCAGTATACTCTTTTCCACAATTACATTTACCATTTCTTTGCAGCAGAAATTACCTTCAGTTTTCTTGCATTGACATCATTTGATGTTTACAGGTTTGTCCTGACTCCTTCAGATCTGTTAATTTATATGCTGTTCATTAAGAATCCAGAGCAGTGTAATTTCTCTCCCCCTCATAATATTTACCTTTATCTCTTTTATATCCACTAGTCCAGCTCCTCACTTGTGTGATCTGATACTGATAAAGGCCAGTCATTTAAAACAATAGGCAGATGGTGATCTAACCCTCTGGCCTTTCACATTTTATTCAGGCCAGTCACAAAAACAATCTGTGTGATATGCGCAGTTTCTTTGAGAGTGTGTGACACAGTCTCTCAGCATAGTCTGAATATTCTTCGAGAGGCTCCTCAGGGCTCTAAACAGAGTTCCTAATGGCCTTTTGTTTCAGCCTGTATCCCATTAAATATCTGTGAACATTTTTTAAAATCGTTTTCTCTTCTCCCCCCAATGAAGAAGAAATGCACTTGATGATTACTTCATGCTCAACCCAGCCACATAATTAGTATGGTGAGTAAATACCAAATTCTAGGTGAAAGAGAGGAAGCTACTATTAAAAATGTAACCATATTTATCAGGATGAGTTTGATAACTTCTCAAACTCCAAATCAATGGAAAGTCTTTACTAATGCCCAGAGACCAGCAATGATACAAGATCATTCACTTTTCCTCCTACTCAGCACAGTGATCTTACTTAAACACACAGACATACACCCCTATAGTGGGTGACTATAATCAATCAATTCTCCCTGGAGGTAAGTTCAAATATTGGCATCTTGGCATGGATATTCCCAGAGGGTAAGAGATAATATATGGGAAAGGAGGCAGGGGAGCTGAGAGAAATAGTCTCTGAAAGGAGTGTGACTGAAAGATGGTGTCTCTCTGGAAGAATCTCAAAGCTTATTTTGGTGGGGGTGGGGAGGAACCCAAACTGTTCATCCCTTATGGTCTTGATTAAGCAAGAATGGAATGGACTTCTAAATAAACTACTAAATCTCAGTCTGCACAATAATGCCTCCTTCCACTGAACTGGATGATTCTGACCTGGTTAACTTCATTTGTATAGCCCTGTTGCAGTGGACAGCAAGAGCACCTATCCCACTCCCTCCTGCAAGCTGTCTTAAGCACTAGTGTTTATTTCCTACCTAATGTGGAATGATGATGTCTTGTCATGAAGGCACTGAGTAGGATTTTGGAGATCTGAGTTTAATTATCAGCTCTGCCCCAAAGTTCCTGAGAGACCTTGGGCAATCAATCGCCTCTGTGCTCCACCTGTAAATGAGGTAACACTTTCTCACCTCACAGAGGAATTGAGGTAAATCTGTTAAATGCTTGGGAGGTACTCAGATACTTCAGTGATGTTTGTCCATATAAGTAAAGAGATAGAAGTCTCAAGAATTCAGGTCAGAATAGGACTGGTGCATGGGCAGAGAAAGGACATGTGTGAGAAGAGGTAAGTTTAAGCATGATCCCCAGCATGCAAATAGGATGTTTAGCTCTGGACTCCCCGCTTTGACATTACTCCTGGAGGATAAGGTTATCCTGTATTCTCTGTCCTACACTTCTACATGCAACACATTCTACCTGGCTCATAATCAAGCTTTCTGAAAGTCACACAAAGCAGATTTTTCTTGCGTTAGTGGAAGAGTATTAATATTAACTATGTATCAGAGGGGTAGCCGTGTTAGTCTGAATCTGTAAAAAGCAACAGAGGGTCCTGTGGCACCTTTGAGACTAACAGAAGTACTGGGAGCATAAGCTTTCGTGGGTAAGAACCTCACTTCTTCAGATGCAAGTAATGGAAATCTCCAGAGGCAGGTATATATCAGTGTGGAGTTAACTATGTAGTCACTCTATAGCAAGAGATGGGTCTAAGCCCTATCCCTGGATCTGGACAGTACACAACTCGGTGGTCAAATTTATTTCTAAGTCCTACACTAAAAGATAATTATGAGACTATAAAGTCTCCAGGACTACTGTAGACTGTCTGTTAAATTCATATTTTCCATTTTACTTAGCTACTACTGCCATCTAGTGTTGATATAATATAGTTACATCAGAAACTTCAAAATATATTTTTACTTGTGTGCTTTTAACATTTATATAGCTCCACAAATGTGCATGGAATTTGCAGCGCACACACCACTATCACCAGTATCCCTGCCCTGTTTTAGTTTATAGTTTAATGCCCCATTCCTGTAAACACTGATGCATGTAAATTTAGATATATGAGTAGTCCCATTGGCGTCATTAGAAGCACTCACTTGGGCCCTGATCTTACAAACGCCTACATGTAGCTGTTTGGAAAGGAATTGGCCATTAGAGCCGAGTAATTCACAATGTATTTAATAGAGTTAGCTCTCCCACACACACCTCCTGTTGACAAATCTCCCACAAATAGGTCATGAAATTCTTGACTGTATTGATTGTTTGAAATTATTCATTAATTTCTTAAATGAGTAATGCTTGGTCCAAGTATTGTTCGAACAGTAAGTACGATCAAATTACAATTCACAGTTCATACTTACAATCAGTGTAAATAATGTAAGCAACCAAGTTTAAAGTAAGGGCTGGTCTACACTGGGGTGGGGGGTGGGGGGTGGGGGATCGATCCAAGATACGCAACTTCAGCTACACGAATAGCATAGCTGAAGTCAGGGCCGACTCCAGGCACCAGCTTGGCAAGCAGGTGCTTGGGGCAGCCGCTCGGGAGAGGGGCGGCACCTCCAGCTATTCGGCGGCAATTCGGTGGATGGTCCCTCACTCCTGCTCGGAGCGAAGGAACTTCCGCCGAATTGCGGCCACAAATCACGATCACGGCTTTTTTCTTTTCTTTTTTTTTTTTTTTTGGCTGCTTAGGGCGACCAAAACCCTGGAGCCGGCTCTGGCTGAAATCGAAGTATCTTGAATCGAATTACCTGGGGTCCACACGGCGCGGGATCGACGGCCGCGGCTACCCCGTCGACTGCGCTACCGCCGCTCACTCTGGTGGAGTTCCGGAGTCGACGGTGAGCGTGTTCGGGGATCGATATATCGCGTCTTAACAAGACGCGATATATCAATCCTGGATAAAGTAGATTGCTACCCGCCGATATGGCAGGTAGTGAAGACATACCCTAAAAGGGAATGCAGTATCCTCTCCTCTGCTTTTTGCAGAGACAAAGTTCCATCACCTCTCCCTCTCCTGCACTCAAGGCCAGCTCTAGTTTTTTTGCCGGCCCAAGCAAAAAAATTTTGGCTGCTCCCCCCTTTTTTTTGGTTTTTAAATGTTTGCACTTTAAATTTTAAACAGTCAAAAAAAATTGCAAAAAAATGAAAACAAAGAATTTGTAGTTAGTGAAATAAAAACAATTTCCTATTCATGAACTCAATTTTAACAAAATCACAATTACAAACACTAATACTGTAATGTTAAAAGAATGCATAATGCTAGGGCAGTATTTGGAGTGAAAAAATCATTTCTTGCTATAAATTCTAATACTCTTAGAGGAGAAGTTTTAGGACTTATTAGCTCAGATAAAGCTATGTCTGGTTCAGACAAGCAGCTGCCAGCAACTCTGGACCCAGAGAGGCAGCAGCACACACAGATTCCCCCTGTTCCATCACCCCAGCTTAGTGGAAATTGGGTACACGGGTGAGGAGGGAGGGGGACACCCCGCCATTAATCAGCACCCACTCACCCTCCCGCAGAGCAGACAGGAGGACGCTCCCAGTCTGGAGTGGTCAGGGGTGACTCCAGGGATGATCGGAGGGCTGGGGGGGAGGGGGACCAGGAACAGCAGCAGCGGCACATGTGGAGCAGGGCAGAGGAGGGGCTCCCCCTGCTCCAGAGCAGTCACCTGGCTGCTCCAATGGCTGGTCGTCTAATTGCCCCCTGCAGCTCAGGTCTCTCCCCCTCCCCCATACTGCTGCTTGCCTGCCTGCCATGCTGCCGCCGTCAGCCAAGCGAGCCTCTCGGCAGCAGGTCAGGTGGGAATGCACACCCTCCACACCGCGGAATGCCGCCCCTGGAAATGTGCCGCCCCAAGCACATGCTTGCTTTGCTGGTGCCTGGAGCCGGTCCTGCCTGGACTTGGGAAAGTATTGATCTTCCTCTCCCTCTTCTCTGACTGGTGAAGTGATGGACTCACCAGGCAAAAAACTGAACAGCAGAACAACAGGTTCCTGGCTGGGGAGTTTCTGGAGCGTTACTGGAAGCTGAAGTTAGACTAATTCTAATAAAGGCACAAATTTTCAACCATGGATGGTACCTAGCCATTGGAACAACTTAGCCTGGGAATGTTGTGGATTCTCCAAATGAAGTTTTTACATTGAGACTGGATCTCTTTATAAAAGATATGTTCTAACTCAATGGTAATTATGAGCTTAATGCAGAAATTACTGGTGAGGTTCTGTTTATGAAGGAAGTCTGACCTAGATGATCATAATGGTCCCTTCTGGTCTTAAAAATCTATTAATCTAATGCATTTGTGTGCGCAGACATGTTGTTGTGCTCATAATCTTGCATACACATATTCAGTGCCAATACATTCAAAATGTAGCCCTAACTGTCCTGCTAAATAATTACAAGCTGCAACATGGATGTTGCTTTACAAACTGGCATGTCAATAAAGGGTGCAACAAGATCACCGTATCTCCCTGGGCTTCCACACCCCATGGACCCTCTGAGAATATTACCAACTACTGAAATTGTTAAGGAGGAAATGTATGTGCAGATTTCATGTCCTGTCCTGCATACTGGGTCCCCCAGGCAATGTCTTCAGACTCCAACATGTTTTGCAAATCTACGGCTTACACCAGTATGTGGGCAAAAATTCAAGATGGACGCCACTGCCACTTCAGTGAAAATGACGAAGTAAACACTAGTGCCAGAGTCACAGAGGGTTAGATATTGTTAATTAAACACACAACACTTTCAGAAATTGAAGATTATTCAGCTTGGGGGCCTGCGACTTACTATATTCAGTCCTGAGTCACAGACAATTACCCCCCCTCCCCCTTTTTTGGCTAGGCTGAGCAACTAATGACAGTTGTAAGGTCTGGTATTTTTTTAAACCCAATAGAGCTAAACATAAATACGTTATTAACAGCTTTCCAGTGGTATAACAGCTTTCACATGGTAGCAATCATTAATTTCAAGCTATCAGTTTCTGCTGTGCCATCTGGTAATAAAATCACAAACTGAAGCAGAGAAAGAAGTGCAAGATGGCGCTCAGAATACGGTACTTGAAGGCTCACTGGAGACTGCCAGAATTTGCAGCAGTTTGACAGTACATATCTATGCTCCCAGGGCCAGTGCACATTGGCTCAAGATCAACGAACATAAAGGCAAATGTTTAACCTGATAATTAAATAAAGAAAATAGCTCAGAAACTTTACCGGAAAATAGTTGTTAAAATGCTATGAAGTAAGAAGGATGACTGCAGCTTACAAACATCAGAAGAGCCTCTGAAGCATGAAATCTGAGCACTACAGGCGAAATCCAAAATGTTTTCCAGGGTCTTTGTCTTGCCAAGCCCTCTGCAGACTCTCAAGTGTTCTCTTTCCTCCCATCACTCATCTTTGTCTAGCGTCAATCACAATTTATAGAAGGGGGGGCATATATTTAAAGAGAGATTAGGGCATGATTCACCCTGATTTCACAGAGGGAATCAGATTCCACATGTATGTGTATGCTTTGCAATTTTAAGATCTCTATCAATATACTTGTTTTCTAAGAGGAAACCTGAAGGATTTCCCCCATACACTATTTTTCCTTTTCACTCCAATGCCTGCATTCAGAGGTCTTGTACCATGCAATCCCTTCTCCAGTTTCAACCTGTCAACACTAGTTGGATACAGGGGCCAGACAGAATCACCATTTTGTGCAGAAGGGATCACTAGGAAGTAATAGCAGTTGCTCTCTGCTTTCTCTTTCCCGACAGCTCCCATCTTCCCCACACTCCCAGAACCTACCGGATGGCATACCAGCCTAGTGTCTATTACCCGTTTCTGTATCTCAGAGGTTTATTACAGCTGGAAAATGATCAGAGGCTTGAAGTTTGATCTCCTCAGAAGCAGTACTTCATAAGTGTCTCAAATCATTTTCGAAGACCGTTGAAGAAACTTGACCGGAAAAGTTTTCTATAACATGGCTAATTGAAAACAAGACAGGAGCTAAGTGTCAGGTTCCAAGATATTACAATCCAATGAAATTCCTTGGTGCAACAAATAATAAATCATGCAAGCCCTTTATAACTAATATGCCATTAGTTATAAATAATTGTTTCCTAAGATATGGAATCTAGCAATTACACACACAGCTAAAATTATCCTCAGCTAAAATCAATTTTAAAAATATCAATGAGAACTAAAAAAGTCCTCATCATCATATAGCTAAGTTTTTTTGTCTATCAGTCTCCCTGTATCATAAAGGACAAAAAATGCAGAAACATACAGGAATAATTGGCAACTTGGGAAAAGCTTGAATATTTGTGAATAATTCACAAAAAACATACATACTAACAAGTCTGAAAAGAGAAAGGATTTAGTGTGGTGCATCTGATAAACCTTAAAGATTATGTGCTAGGAGACAGACATGGCAAATCACTGTTTTTTCGTTCTGTGAAAATGCTCAGGAAAAGCGTTGAACTGACAATCCTGGAAACTTCATACTTCTGTTTAGCTACAGAACAAGTACACGGCATGGAGCAACAAGCTGCCCTACTGTTCCACCAATGAGCATCAACCCTGCCCTGCAGCATCCATCTCTAGAGGTGAGAAGGCTCATTCAAACTCTAGGACCATTCATTTCTCAGATCTCTGCTGAGATTGCTAACAAAGTCGTCAGTTAGTGCTTAGTGGTTGCATCCAGTTGGTCCTGGACTGATACCACCAAATTATTTTACATTCACCACCAAGCGGCAATCAGATGGTAACAACTTTCTGTCACTATTAAGGGCTGCACTGAAATGTAGAAAAGCCAATTTCTAGCCAAAGTTCTGATTTTATTTGGCTTTTGGCCAAAAATATTCAAAGTGACGTATTTAAGATGTGTCTTTTTCTCTCATCCCCAGAGCTTGTTGGGGTGGTGAGCCAGAAGAGTTACAGCAGGGGCAGAAGTTAGGTGGAAGCACGGCTGGTTACAATGTGCAGCACTGATCACTTCTTTGGCCCCCCTCCTCCTACAGCCAGTTTATGTCAGACCTTTCACTAATGTTCCTTTCCTACCCATCTCTTTGTTATCAGACCTGGCCATACTTGCTCAGAAGTGAACTGAGGAGCTTCTGAGTCCTGCAGGCTCAAGGAGCACACACCGGTCTGATTTTTTTAAAAAGGCTTCTAAAGGGATGGATGAAATTAAATAAAAGGTGCAAAGTTGCCAATTCAGCTATTTGTCAGCAATATCATCCTACCTGTCTGACTGCACCTGCAAAATGGATAGATAAGGGGGTGCAACTGCATGATGAAACAGCTACGCCTTCAATTTTCCACCTGCATTTAGTTATGCACACAAAACTGCATCTACAGTATTAGAGACCAGGTAAAGGCCTACCTAAAATCAGAGCCACAGCCCTCAGTGAGGCGACTGATCTCATTTCTGATGCATTAGTCCACTCTTACTCATAGAAATGAAAACAAAAAAATGATACTATAGAAGAAAAATTGGCAAGATGTTTATGGAAACAGGACCTTTAATGATGAATAGGGATTCAATACTGAAATTCCGATACACCTTTTGATCAAAAGAAAGTTATTGACAAAACAGGACAAGTAATATCCTGAACTGTGAGGTTAAGAGTTTAGTATTGATATTGGTTCCGATTGCTAACTCTGTACTGCAACCAATGATCAAATGGAACATGGGCCTATTCTTTGTTACCCTAACTTCTAACACCTGCAGACTGATATATTTCCAGTTATTTAATATTCAGACAAATACTGAAGTTAGGCATTCATCACTCCCAGCCTGGACTTCACTCAGTACAGGCCCTCATGGGAAGAAAATATCGGGAACTACGGGGCTCTTGTTTTAGCACAGACTCCCATAGAACCTCATATAAGACGGATCTGTTGGGGCTTCTGAGCACTTACCCAATACTATCAGTTGGGGCCCTAAGAGGGAAAGCAGCAAACTCCATCCACCCCTGCTTAGGTCTGCAGGAGAATCAGAAACCCCTCGTGGGCAGTGGTATGAAACACAGTTGAAATATTTTAAATGAATTAATGTGAAAACCTGGAGTGAAATCCTGATCCTCAGTTTTACTTTTGATTTCAGAGGAGCCAGGATTTCACCCCTGTGGCCATCCATTTCCAGCTGCCCTCAGTAAACATTAGTTACACTTATGTGGTGTTGTATTTTTGCATAATACCATGCAGCAAATAAGCCAGCAGAGACATGCGTGAGATCAGTTTCCTCTATTGTGAGAGGTTAAGTGACCACACAATTGTCTCATGAGAAGGATGCAGACAGCACTTAGATGGGAGTGTCTTTTAAGATTTATTCCACGGAAGAAATAGAGAACAGAACCATGATCTTTGTAAGTAAATATTAGACCTTCTATCTAGCCTAGAAGATGTCAGAGTGCTGTGAAGTTACCCAGTATCGGTCTGAGGGAGAGGATCTACAAAATGAAGTAGAGGGATGTCACAGGGAATTACAGTGAGAACTGAATTGTTTCCAGAGTACACCTATTCCAGGAGAAGGAATTTAGCTCTCATTGAAGTTCCCTAGTGTCATTCATTCTGCTATATCTTTTAGATCCTAGTCCTCAAAGCGATACTGAGCAGCTTCTAGGTATTATGTATCTCCCAGATGGGATGTAATATCTAATATTTATTAAAAAGCAACAGAGGGTCCTGTGGCACCTTTAAGACTAACAGAAGTATTGGGAGCATAAGCTTTCGTGGGTAAGAACCTCACTTCTTCAGGTTCTTACCCACGAAAGCTTATGCTCCCAATACTTCTAATAGTCTTAAAGGTGCCACAGGACCCTCTGTTGCTTTTTACAGATTCAGACTAACACGGCTACCTCTGTGATACCTAATATTTATTGTTAAACGTATTGTCGCCCTAACTTGTCCCACCTGTTGTCCCCTACTGCCCTCCCTCCTCCTTACACAAACTCATTACTGCAACATTCTCCATGTGTTTTAATAATGTGTAGAAGCCTGGCAAGTGCTGTGAGAAAAAAAACAAAAAACAAAAACTGTTTTTTCATTTGAATGGTAAAATTCCTCACCACTTACCAGATGGATGGAGGGGAGTGTTCATAGTTCAGTCTTCATTATCAACTTTCCTCCCCCGTCCTCAAAAGGGGAAAGGTTCTCACTGTAGTTCATTGACAAAGGTTTTCTTTAAAAGTCCCGGAAGAAAGAAAATTAACCTTGAAACAACTGGTGAAATCATAGATCTACATAAATCACATGTATTTGACTGCCAAGTGTGGTAGCTTTTGTATTTAAGTGTATTCTAGTTTATTTAATAAATTGGAGGGGATTTTCTTCAAATCCAGCTATCTGGCCTGAACGAGAGCTCTGCCCTAGTCCAAATATATTTTTGATTCTATTCTACCCAACCCAGAATAATATTTTAACCCAAAATTCAAACAAACAGAGCTGAACTTGAAGTTTGAGGATGTCTCTGAAGGAGGAGTCTAGGAAAGAGAAAACCCAAACACTGGATCTTAGCCATTCTGCTGAGAAGTTCTATTTCAGCTGCCACAGGATGGGTATAACTTGCATTAGCTTCTCCTAGCACATATACCCACTTGAACAAAAGTTAATGATTTTGGGTGTCTCACTTTTTGGGTTTTCACCTAGAAACTCTTTAGTGAGTCCGGATTTTCAGAAAATGCTGGACCAGCACCTTAAAAGATCCTGATTTTCAGAAGATATCTGCAGTTGAGACGTCTAAAATCACTAGCCACTTTTTAATGTCTTTGCCTTAGTTGCGTTTTAATGTTTGCAGATTCTAACATAGGCCCTACATAGATGTTTATCCCAGTTGTGTTTAACTGTAGGCTGAAGCCTTTCACTATCCTGCCTACAGCTGAATTTATAGTTGTTATAATTAACTAATAACATGTGAAAACACAACTTAATATTCAATGTAGACATACCAATAACTTGCAGTGGAAGAATTGTGTATTAGGGGAGAAAGCAAGTGCTTGTTTTCTTTCCCCAAAATACTTAACATAAAATCCTAATTTATTTTTTTTAAAAGAGATTTCAGCTTTTGTTTTCACCAAATAATTATTGGTTAATTACTCTAGAATTTCGTGCTCTGCAGAACACGGATTGTAATTATGTGCCAAGTTATTCCATAATTCATTGCTTTTGGATTGGAAATTAGGAGCACCCAATATTTGAAGAGAATTTAGCTGATAAACACAGAGAAGACACACTTTAAAAACCCAGTTTTTTAAAAACTGAGAAATCATGCATAATGACCAAAAAGGTGCACTGGTTTTAACATTTAATTTAAGTAAAGGCTCTGCCAGGTCATTGTCACATGATTTTTTAAAAATCTGGCTTCCACCTAATGTTTATCTAGACCTACTAAGATGTAAAAAACGTATCTGTGGTCCCCCATGTAGTCATTATGGGCCACTTCCGAGTGTGGGCCCGGCACGAGGACGCCGTAGCATACCCGGTACTGCTGGGATGGGGATGAAAACCTTTATTCAAAAACAAAATAAGATATTTGAAGCCACACTTGATTTAGACCTCCACTCAGCCCCTAGAGAACAAACTATATATCCAGAATATTCTTGAATTTGGTTTATTTGTGTGGGAGAGAGTTGCTATTTAGTTTTGTCTTTTTTGTTTAAGCACTCAGGGCTGGCTTGGGTCCCTGAACACAAGTGCTTAACTAGCACATTTATGAGCCATCTTAAGCCTGAATCTAGCAGTCAGTGGAGCTGCACCTGCATCTCCCCACCACCAACTCCTCCACCCAAAGTTACATTCAAAAAATGTATTTATGAATGCTGGGTTTTCTACTTTGGTACAATAATATTTACCAAACTCTTTTAAAAGTTACTTTCTTTAGCCTGTTTCTCCCTTTGCCTCACCACCCCCGTCATGACTTCAAGTGAAACAGTAAAGTTACTCGGGAGAAGTGTGGGGAGGAAAATTGCTGCTGCCCATTATTTGCAGGGAGAAAGGGCCACTGAGACACACACACACTTTACCACCAAGGCTACCACAATCCACCTCAAGCCCCTACCTCAACCTTCACACCTGTGCTCTCCTCCCTCTGCCCCACCTCCTGTCCCCCTCCCCCCCATACAATTATCCTGCACCTTCACACAAGGGGTCTCTCCTCAATCTCCCTGCTACTGCCCACCAGGGCCGGCTTTAGGAAGTGCGGGGCCCAATTCAAACATTTTTGGCGGGGCCCCAAAAAAAACATGTAAAAAAAGCCTTTCATTTCTTCCATGTATTATTTACTTTCCATAACTATATAAATAATAAAATTATATATTATGTACATTGCATCATATATGCTGTTGATCGGTTATTAATGAGCTCCGTTTCACATGTGTGGGTCCCCTCCACTCCCTGGGCGTGTGCTAAGGTGACCAGATGGCCCGATTTTATAGGGACAGTCCCGATTTTGGGGTCTTTTTCTTATATAGGATCCTATTACCCACCCACCGCCGTCCTGATTTTTCACGCTTGCTGTCTGGTCACCCAGTGTGCACATGTGTGGGTTCCAGCTGCTCCCTGCCCCCCTCATTGAAGCAGGCGTGCAGGGTTACTGCCCTGGGAACTGCAGGGCACCAGTGGACATGGGGCTGGCTGGAGGCAGGGCAGGGGCTGACTGGAGGTAGGGTCTGGCTGCAGGCAGGGTAAGGAGTGCGGGACTAGGCTGGAGCCAGGGGTGTGTGGGGTGGGCTGGCTGGCTTCAGGCAGGGCCGCAGGGGGGTGCGGCATGGGTTGGCAGGGCTGGAGACAGAGGAGTGCGGGACTGGCTGGCTTCAGGCAGGGGGGGTGCGGCAGGGATTGGCTGCAGGCAGGGCAGGGGGTGCGGGGCTGGCTGGAGACAGGGGCCGGCTGCGGGCAGGGCAGGGGGTGTGGGGCTGGTGCGGGCAGGTGGTGCAGGTGAGGCAGCTGGAGCCCCAGCCCTTTAAATAGCCCCCAGAGCCCCCGCTATCCCAGGGCTTTGGGGGCTATTTAAAGGGCCCGGGGCTCCCCTGCTTCCACCGTACCAGCCCTTTCAATAGCTGCGGGAGCCCTGGGAATGCGGTGGGGCTCCAGTGGCTATTTAAAGGGCCGGGGCGGTAGAAGCAACGGGAGCCCCGGAGTTTTTAAATAGCCCCCAGAGCCCCGCAGCCCTACCACAGGGCTCCAGCAGTGGGGCTCTGGTGGGGAGCCCCAGGCCCTTTAAATTGCCCCCTGGGGAAGCCAGGCCACCCCGGTATGGCGCACTGGCTCTTGCCGGTATGCTGTGCCGGGGCTTGGGCACGGGGCCCTCTTAGGCGCGAGGCCCGATTCAGGGGAATTGGTTGAATTGGCCTAAAGCCGGCCCTGCTGCCCACCCCCACCCACTTTCACCCCAGGGCTGTCACCTCCCTCCCTTCTTCTGCCTCCCCCCCCCACACAGAGCCAACCCCCACCTTCAACCCAGACTCTCCCCTCCCTCCCTCTACCCCCCCACCTTGCTTCTCCTACTCCCCCCACCCTCCCACACGCACAGAGTCACAGCCAGCCCCACTGTCATTGCCCCAGCCTCTCTTGCGCTGGCCTGATGGCAGCTGAGAGGACACACACACAAACACCCTGTAGGCATGAACCTGCAGGATCGAGATGATGCCCAGGAGCCCAGAACCGGGCATCAGGGTTTCCGGGGGGGAGGGGGGGGGAGGGGGCTGCATGCCAGGAGTCACAGAACTGCTGCCGTCCCAGGAGAGCGAGGGGGGGGGGGCGGAAGGGAGGAAGCAAAGAGCCCTCATAACCATACCCCTCTGGGCTGCATGTAGTCATTATGGGCCCCTTCTAAGTGTGGTGGCTTAGAAGGGGCCCATAATAAACCTGGCTGCTCTGGGTTGCACAGGGGTGGAAAATGTGGCAGTTTACAATGTGACCAGTGATCTGGGATTCTTTGTGTTTAGGGTGCCCAATTTGAGACCCCTTAAAAAGGCCTGATTTTCAAAAGGAGGGAGACCAACACAGTATTCACAGACAAAACTTAGGTGGCATGCTACTTGTCCCTGAAATTTTAAACAACACAGTGTCTAGGCTATAGAAAGTGGGAAGCTTTTGCATTTTCAAAATCTGCAGTATCATGTTATAAAAGTGCAGGATATGAAAGGCAGACACCCACAATTAGTTAAAAACTCTTGGCCTCTCCATAACCATAAAACTCTAACATTGTGTCACTGTTTTCACTAGAATATTCTCCAAACATTTCTCAAGGTTCATTTTGCTGTCACTCCCTCTTGCAAAATCAGAAGATAATTCTGTCTCCTTATTAATTTCTTTCTCAGCTTGTTTGATATCAGTAACATGCACCAACACTATGTGAACTTTTCATCTCTCTTCAAGGCCACCAGTTTGGATTTTTCTGTCTACAGTATTTCTAAAGGTAACTGTAACATTTCAAAGAAAGATCACTTGTAGAAAACCTGTAGGTTACTTCATCAAAGCTAGTCAGATTGTTGTGAAGAGTAATGTCTTAAATATCTCTTTAGGCAGTATTCTAGGTAGAGCTATTAACATTTCTGACTAATTAAAATTGAAGTAGTTTTGCATAAGCCATTGGTCAAAAATGTTCAGATGCTGTAACGGTCATATAAATAGGATTGAAGAAAATTCTCCTTGGGTGATATTTTGATGTCTGTTGACACAGAATAAACCAGTAAGTTTCATTTACAGACTTTATCTAGCAAAAAATATGCAATTCTTAACTTTACTCCTGTGACTAGTCACATTGAAATCAACAGATTATTCATTGAAATAAATAGACTATTCTCTTTTAAAATATCAAGCATATATAATTTTTTACAGGATTGGGACTGTAAGGCCCAATCCTCAGCAGCTGTAAGTAGGTGTAGCTCCAATGATGTCAAAGAGGTATGCAAATATATACCAACTGAGGATCTGTGAACTCTTTAGGATTGTTATTTCTCTGTTCTTGAGAGAAATATCCTAAGGGCCAAATTCTGCCACCTTTATTAATGCTGAGCATTACTTTACTCCTCAAACACTCCTATTAAAATCAGTGGGTCCATTCATGGAGTTAGATACAGAATTTGCCTCTATGATAATAATAATTTTACCACTAATGCAGAGGAAAACCATAAAGAAAACCACAAGGATAAGAGGATGGCAGTGAGCTATATTGCAGGAAGTCATGCCAGTTTGTGGCAGCTACACAATTTTCATCTGGAGTCTGCACCCAGCCTATTTAACAGTTAAAAAAATCTCATAAATGCTAAATCAGTTCCACTTATCTTTTGTTTTTTCTAAAAAGACCTACTGTAGGCAATGTAGTTGTAGCTGTCTCGGTCTCAGGATATTAGAGAGACAAGGTGGATGATGTAGTATATTTTACTGGACCAACTTCCAATAAAGTTGGTCCAATAAAAGACATTACCTCACCCACCTTGTTTACTGTAGGCAATAGCTTTGTAAACCCCTGTCAACAAATCTATGTTGGAAATACCCACTATCAGGATTTGCACAAATTGCCAAACAGTTCTAAAAGTCTGTAGAATACATTTAAGCCACGAATAGCACAGTTCAAAAGTGGTTCTTTCCTCAACACAGTTTGAAAGTTGTAGGGGCGGATCCTCAGCTGCTATAAATCAGCGTAGCCACAGTGAGGCCAGGTGAGGTTTGCTGATTTACACCAGTTGGTGATCTGGCCTGTAACACAGATATGGACAGGCCTTTGAAGTTCTCATATTATTCAAATGCCAATGATTTGCTTGGGACTTTTGGCTTGTTGAACACATTTTCTTCTGACTGATCTTTGAAGTGCAGGAATTTGTTTATGCTTATTAAGGATTTAGCAAATCACTACATAAAAAAATATGGAAGCCCTGGCTCCCAAAATGTTATTCATTTTTAGGTGTAAGCTCAAAGGGAATCTTTCTGGAAGGTTATGGAAATGATTAATTACAATTTTCCCAATATTTTTCACACACATCCACACTTGCCATGTCTGTCTGTCCTGGAGTTCAATTAAGAGGGCCAAAATAGCATGGGGGGCGGGGGGGAAATAAAATCCATCTATTTCCAGACTGATAGGAAACCTGAAGTGCCAGAAATGATGTGAGAAAGTCCAAAGATATGCTGACAAAGTGGTTCTGATAGTTTTCATGAGGATCTACACATTTCTCAACCACATCTAATCTGTCCCTTTTTTAAAATTTTTCCACCAATAATTGTAATATGTAGCCAACACCTGCTAGTCCTGACTATAATGAAACAAAAGTCTTATTTGAAGTTATTCGCAGTTTTGCCCGGTCAAGGACTGATACTTGCCAACTCATTATATTAAGATACTAGGGTACAGATCCTCACCTGTTGCAAATTGCCAGAGCTCCACTGAATTCAATAGAGTCATGACAATTTACACCAGCTGAGGGTCTGCCCGTAGAAGTTTCTGTCTTTAATATTTCCATAAACTCGGCCTGTTAGTTTTAATTCTGGACACTTGGGACCTCCCCCGCCACCATGGTCACATTCAGGTCATGAATCCCAGTACAAAGTAACTGCAAACTTACAGCCAAAATGAAAGGTATGTGCTAAATAAGTTAATTGGTTACACATGTACCTTTTTAAAGAACTGCATGCTTAACTTTAAACATGTGAGTAGTCTCATTGAAGTCATGGGACTACTCAAGTTTATAAAGTTACATATATGTAAGGGTCTTCACTACCGAATTAGCCTGGGGGATTGGCACTTGGGTAAGAGCAGCCACACTCCAAAGTCAGACACCAGTGCATCCACACTGATGCTGTAGTCACTCGTCTATCTGGGACCATATCCTGTGGGCCTTAGCACTGCAGTAAGCAGAGCTGCTCTATGATTCTTTCACAGTGAATAGTGGGAGAACTCATTTGTCCTTCTGGGCAATGGGAGGAACTGGGGGAAGACAATAGAGGACTATCAGCTCTCAAGTGGTTTAAGCTAAGCCTTTGCTGCAAAATGGACAGGCTACCAGCTCAAGTGTAAGCAGCACTCAGGATTTAGCGGATAGCCAAGAACAGGCCAACTAGCCCAGGTGAGTGGTTTGCCTGGGTGGATGGGCGACTCCCAAGTAACAGCCCAGGTTGTCTTCACTGTGGAGTTAAGGTATTTGCAGAATTAGGGCCTAATTTCTTCCATGTTCTCCTTTAGATAATCTTCAAGATATTTAATAGGCTGAGACATAGGGATGGTCTCTAGATAATACTTAGTCCTGCCTTGAGTGCAGGGGACTGGACTAAATGACCTCTCGAGGTCCCTTCCAGTTCTATGATTCTATGATAAGTGCCCCACAGACCACCTTATCCTCTGCATCCTCAAGACAACTATGCTCCACAGGGATCCAGCTCCTGCATAGAACAAGTTTCCTACTACTGAGCTCTGAGAATAGAGAACCATAGCAGTGGGGCTTTTTGCCAGAAGAGATTAGACTGAGCCCAAGCTGGCTGTGTTTAGTAAAAACACCCCTTTCAAATAAAAAACATACCAGAGCAGATGGTCTTTAAAAGAAAGCCCCACTCCCCTGCAAAGAGAAACAGAGAAATCCACCCTTTTCTTCTGGACATTTATGCTCTTTAGTTTTGTGCAATGCTTAGATTCCACTGTGACAGGCATTGTATAAAACCAAACAGAAACAGAGGTGCTAATTTGCCTCCTAATTCACGTTTTAGGACATCAAATCTTGTAGCTATGTTGAATTTGAACTAACTGTTGAGTTATGTTACGTAAAACACTGGTACAGCAACATACATTCTCACTAATAGTGGAAAATGAACAAATGTAATAAGGGTTTGGGGCCTGATCTGAAGTGCATTGTAGTCAATAGGACTCTTTCTATGACTAAAATGGACTTTGAATCAGGCCCCTGCATATTTGTTCATTCCAGTTCACTTTGTAACAAGCTGCTTCCTGCAGCTTGCACACAGTCAACTTTGTTCAACCTGTTTGGTTGAGAAAGATACAGACTTGAAGGACACCCGCTTTATCTTGCATTCTTTTCACACTTAAAATGTTTGCCAACTTTGTTATTTCAGATACACAATACACTGACTCTTCTTCCCGACCTTTAGACCGTCAGCATTTATGTCACTGGCATATTTTTCTGTTTATGTTTCAAATATTTGGGTACATTTTGTGTAGCTGCAATTTAAGATGATTTAATAGGAAAGAAGAGTGGGAAAACTATGTGTCTTGTACCCGTTATCAGAACCAACTTGCAAGGTGAACTTCCTACTTCTCCTTGTTTTTAAAACATGGAAAAAATTTATGCAAATACACTGGTATTATTACGTCCTTTTTTCAGAAATAATACAAATATAAATCCTTTTTCATTCAATGCATTTCTCACTGGCATAAATTCTCACAGATCTTAATCTAGCAAAGCCCCTATGCACTGGTATAAGCATGTGAGTAGCCCCAATGACTTCAGTGGGACTTATTCTTAAGAAGTTAAGCATCTATTTAAGAACTTGGCAGAATGTTGCCAGATGGAAATAAAAAGTGACAAAACGTTTCTGCCATAGGGTGTTTAAAATCTAAACTGGACAGTACAACTGGAGCCTATGAGCATCAAGGCAAACCTAAACAATTTTAATTAGATAATTTGTCTTTCATGCGTGCCTCATTCCACCACCACCCCTCCACCTTTGTAGGTCTGTTCTGTCCATAAAGTTCAATGTAAACCAGTGGTTCTATAAGAAAATAATATATATGACCAGATTTGAAAGAGTGAGCATAGGTACAACTCTGATTTACAATGTGCATATAAATATGGAGTTAGGGTGTGTACTGAGGCATCATATATTGTAGTTTTGAGAATTGTCAGCATATACATAACTGAAAACACAAAAAAACAGGGGAATAAATTTAGGGGGGGAAATGGAGGGACCAAGAACAGAACGCTGAGGGACACCTACAGAAAGAGGGAGAGGAACCACTGAAGGCAATGCTGAAAGTATGATCACCCAAGTAGGAGGATCAAGAGAGGACAGAATTTTGGATGCCCAAGGAGAGAGGTTGAACCACCCTGTTGAAGGCAGCAGAGGGATGGAGAATGACTATTGCTTTCAAGTTGTGATATTTGCATGTATTAGCTAACACAATTTAAAAATCCAGTGTAGACAAACAACACTGCTTTTAACAGGTGTTAAGTTAGTCAAGGTAAAGACAAGCATCAAAGAGAAAAGATCACTAAGAGATCATTCTACTAACATTTTCAATCCCTCTCAGAAACACACCTGCATTAAGAGGAATGATAATTCATTCCATTGCATATTTAGGGAAAGAAAAAGGAATATGACAGAGAAGAGGGACATTGTATGATGCAACTGCATCCTCTGTGGGGCATACAGATACCCCTTTTCTGTTAATAGTCCGCTTCAGTGAGCACCCAGAAAAGGAGCCCAGGAGTGAAAAACATCAGAGGAGGGTGTTCATATACCTTTTAGAAGAACAAGCTGCTCCATCCTCCTCCTCCACCTGGGCACCAACATGGAAAGGGCACTCATGGGTGAACACTCTCCCAACCTTTAACTCAACTGGGGACCTTAATCTAATCTCAGGTGGGACACTAGAAGCTCTGATATCACCACTGTGTCAAGAATGTTAGGGATATTCATTAGAGAAGCACAATGCCTGACCACGTGCTCTTTACAAGATGGAGTTTTCTGAAAAATATTCTCCTAGAAACCTGGTCCCTACCTGATTTTCCCAGCTGTCTCCTCTCAGGGTCTATAAATCATATATTGACCCAAGCACCCCAACTGCTGCTTGATTTCCAGTTTCTAAGAACTAGACCTCCAGCCTAATTACCCTCCTCCAGCTGGCCTCCTGGCCCCATTGAATCATATCCCAACCACAATTGTGGCCTCAACCCCTATAAATCATGTGCTTGGTGGAGGATCAGTCCAAGACGTCTATGTCAGCTGCAAGAGTTATTTCCCTGTGAGCTCTCCCTCTCTCTGCTGCAGCTGTTCATGAACATCCATGCATAGAGGGACAGGGCACAAGTGTTTGTTTTAGATAGGCAACCCAGAATAGAGCAATTTATCTGGTTAACATTAAAAAAGGGCTGGTCAAATGGTTAGAAGCTCAAAGGGACTGACAGAAGGACACAATGAATTGTATGCTTAGTTTGGATGGCCATCCTCAACTGTCCCTTTAAACTCGTGGAAAGTTTTTTCCACACAAGCTCCCTTGTTATATACACATTGTTACTGGCCTGTAAATTAGTCACAGAGAGAACATTAATAGTTACAATCAAGAGATCATCTCTGGGGAGTAAGAGGAAATGTATAAAGACTTCTACAATTTTTAAGCTGAACTTGCCAGATTCATTAGCCTGGGCAGATTCAATACAAGTCCTGTATAATTATCATATTTGCATTTCCAGTAACTGGAAAACCAAAAAGTTCTCTTTAAAAATAAATAAGTCACCTTAGCCAACTTTTTTCAGCAGCAAATGGACTCACTTCTATCTAAAAAGAAGGTGTGTTCCACTGTACATACCATACAGAATGACTGACCGTGGAGGTGGAGAAGACCTATAGGTTTTCCAAAGTGCCTCCTTGACAATTGGGGATTCAACCTCTGACCCAGTTTGGACATATGGGGCCCATTCCTGCTTCCACTGAAGTCAGTGGGTGTTTGGTCATTGACTTTAATGGGAGCAGGATCAGTATCCATTTTTGGAAATCCAATCTCTTCAGTTTTATGCAGCACCAAATATTTAAGATAGCCAGCACTAATCCACTCATTGACAGCATTTTAATGCATTGCAAATAAATACATTTAACAATTGCTATCAGGCAACATCAAAAGGGAGGGTTCACATATTAACTAGGGAATAATTCCTGTTCCCTGTTCGCAGCTATTTAGAACATCGGACTATTTAAAGATAATGCTGGAGATTAGATTGGAACTTATCATGAGCCTACCAGTTTGAGAATATGGTAGGCTACTGAATAATCTCTTGATAAATAAGGCAATACAGGTTATTTTTAAAGGATAGTTTCATTAAGGTGAAATGTATCCTCCCGCTCAATGAACCCCCTAGTAATTGGGCTATGTAAGGGGATCTCCATGGGGACTAAGGGAGAAAGGATTCACACATTCAATAAAGCCAAGGGAAAATGTTGTTCTGCTCATCACAAGCCACTGTTCTAGAATATAGGTGGAATAATGGGCATTGCTGTTCTATACCCGCCAGGCAGAGTTATTAGATCTGCATAACTGCAGATCCCACAGTATTGCTCCAGCCTGCCCTACAATATCCCCTATACACCAGCATATTTGAAACTGGCATGGAATTCCCCTCCAAAGCATACAGGAAACAAACAGTCACATCATAGGCCTTGGCTACACTGGCGCTTTACAGCGCTGCAACTTTCTCACTCAGGGGCGTGAAAAAAACACCCCCCCTGAGCGCAGCAAGTTACAGCGCTGTAAAGCACCAGTGTAAACAGTGCCCCAGTGCTGGGAGTCGTTGCTCCCAGCGCTGTAAGCTAATCCCCTCGGGGAGATGGAGTACCTGCAGTGCTGGAAGAGCTCTCTTCCAGCGCTGGCGCCGCAACCACACTCACACTTCAAAGCGCTCCGCGGGAGCGCTCCCGCGGCAGCGCTTTGGAGTTTTGAGTGTAGCCTATTCCTCACCAGCACAACCTCACTGCAGGGCTTACGTGGTGCAGAGGGCCTTGTGTCAGCTCTCCATACCCTCAAAGCACAATCCATCCATGTACTTGTGTTAGAAATTGTTACCTGCACTTGTGATTGTGCAGTATTTCCTGAAGCTAGAACCAGTGACCTAGCAATGAAGGTCTTCATATCTCACAAACTATTTGGAAAGCAGCACAGCAACATTCAACGTGGATTTGGAAAACAAACCAAAAGCTCCTTTTCCCTCATAACACTACACAACATTGTATTTATGTGCGCTCATGCTGATAACCCGCCAAAACACCTTAAAACCACAAGGGTTAAATGGCAATGTGGTTTCAGACAAAATCTACAGTAGGACAGTGTAAAGCCCGTCATAATAAAAATAAAACACACTTCCCAAGCAAAAAAATGTCCCTTTACCCATAAATAAACCCTTATCAACACACACACACACCAGAGGTGAAATAAAAGTGTCTTCCTCCATTCCATGAAAGACCTCAGTTCACAGATGAGCTCTGGCATAAAGCTGAGACGAGCATTCCAAAGCTGTATGTGCTCTGCCTTCTGCCCTCTGGAGAATATATCATGGGATCATCAGCAATTCTAGCCTCACTGACTTTAGGTGCCATGATGGGAGTTAGAACAGCAGACATTCCCTCAGATATACTGATCCTAGATAGTAGGTTTTTTGTTTTTAAACAACAGCTTGAGGTTATGATCCTACAAAGACTTATGCACATGCTTAACCTTACTGGTCTATTTGTGTGCATGAAGTTAAGTACATGCATGTGGCTTTGTAGGACTTTGAAGTGCACTCACTGAACTAGAGACCACCAAGCTGCTCATAAAGCACTCGCATAACTAGTCCTTAGAGACATTAGAAAGTTAGGCTGCACTAGCTGCAGCCTATGTGTAGCTTTCAAGGGAAACCCCGATCAGAGTGCTGTTCAGTAACTGAGCCCAGAGATCACAAGAGATTGGGACTTTTTAATATTTCTGGGGTTGAAAAAAATAGTCATTCTGACTTGTATGAGTGGCTCATGCTAAAAAATTGCTTCCAAATTGTAAAGTATACTTACCTTCCTGGGCAAAACACACTAACACAGGGCCTAGTGCTTTGCAACTGAAGTAATGGGAGCTTTGTTTGAGCAAAAATTGCAGAATCTGACCCAAAGAGAAGAGCTATAGGTTAGATGCATTAGGTATTTCCCTGATATACAAGTGTAATGCTCACAGACCCTATTCGACAGAGGGCTGTGACCTCTGGAGCTTAGTGCATGAGCCTGTACGGCGTGAGCTAAAAACAAGGTGGCTCTTAGCTAAGGCTCTAGAGCAACTCATTTAACTCTCTCTCTCTCTCTCTAAGTGGTCTTGATGCCACTAGAGGTGACAGAACACCACACCTAAGAGGTGTGTGGGTTACACAAACATCCAGTACCCTTTATAAATTGCAACCTTAAGGTTCTGATCCTGCAAACTCTTAGGCACACGAATAACTCTACTCAAAAGTGAGCAGACCTTTTGACTTCATTGTGGACCTTTCATCTGAATTGTTGTTCATGTGCACAAGTGAAAAGTCCCACTCTGTTATGAACACCAACAAATCCTCAGCAGCTGAAACAGTGCCTCTCAGTGAACTACAACAGTCAATCTTCAGCAGCACATAACAATTAGTATTGTGGTTACTTAGTATGTGAGGAAAAGTGCAGGTGCTGTGGCATTCTGATCCACTTTGAATTAGTTCACCCAGCCTTCCTCTAACTGCAAGAAGATCTATTTCATCATATGTCCATAATATGGCACATTTAGGAAACAGTTGATGGAGTAAAAAGATCAAGAAAGTGTTGGAACATGCTGAAGGAAAAGAAGCAACTAGAAAACAAATGGTTAAAGCATTTGTTAGCAATAAGGATTAAATATGGTGAAAGAGAATTCTCAGCCTTGGTACCCAGTAGGGGAGCCTTGCCGGTGCCTGGATAAGCAGGGAAAAGCCTTGTACACAGACCTTGATATCTCCTCACTAAAGCCATGTTTGCAGTGAAGGACATTGATAGAGATTTAAAAAAAAAAAAAGACAAGGGGAAAAAAATGTAGTGCAACTTTCCAGAACGAAAAGTTCTCTCCCAGGTTTACATTTTCCAACCCATTGACGTATGTGAAAGAAAAAACAAGCGATAACTTCTCATCCTCACTGCACATCTCAGGCCATCTCTTCTAATCATTCCTTTTGTCAGTTGCACTCCCTCACATACCTCCCCTGGCCCACAAGTGATCCTTTCCAAGTTTTCAGCACTTTTACTAAGCAATGCTTTTGTGCACCCAACCTGCAGGTGCACCAGAGTCCTTGGCAAGGGGCAAGCTGATTATCACTTATGAAAACAGCTACACTGTATTGTCCATACTTCTTCAAGGTCTTGAGCAAGGCATAAATGCTGATGAAAAAGAAGTTGATGCAGGCAGAGCTTCAGAGGGCTAATCAGGTAAGTCTTATTTGTTGTTTGCAGAGAAGGCTTTACAGTACTTTGCAGTTTACATACAACGTTTTTTCTAACTCTCTTATGTTTGTTTTACTTATCTAATGGCTTTATACAATCAAACAAAACTTTAGTATTGTACAATAATTCTGACTTCATGCTAATGAGAATGCTATCTTGTTAATGACCTGAAATTCATCTTTAGATGATTTGTGGAGAAATTATTGTTATTGACTTTTTCCTTCTGCAGACTCCATATCTTATTTGTTTTTAAAGATACTAACTTAAATTGATTCATTTTCTATATACTGAATATTGTTAAAACAATATTGATGATTGATATATTTAGTCATCACTTTCTTGTGTTTTAACCACTGTTCTAACCTGTATCCATTGGGGGATATTTCAAGAAAACAGATACTGTTTCAAGGGTAATTACTGATTTATATTCTCATTAACATATGTGTTTACACTTTAGGTTTCCTTGCCAACTGTTGGATTTCTTTTGATTCTGCTCGTTGTTCCTTTTTCCTATGCATATACTTCTTTGAGAATTGGAACTAAAGAGGCATAGGGCATGGGAAAATGGGGCGACTGAGGTACTCCACCGCTCACTCTACAAAGCATCTTTGGGAGGCATGTGGGGGAAAAAATGAAAGCATAGTAAGTACCTGGTATAAACAAACAGGTTAATTGTGAAATTCTAAGGGTAGAAAAATGCTTATTAATAGTAATGTGTAACAATTTATATAATATTTACTCAGATACACTAGCTGAATGTTTGTCTCATGTTAATACATTTATTATAATTTCTTGTCATGGGAGTAACAATATTTAGTACACGCCTATTTATTCAATTACAAGAATCAATATGAATTTGTTAGAGGTTCCTTCTTAAAGAAATGCTTAGGGCTCACTCCTGTAGTCCTTACTCAAGCAAAGCTACCATTAAATTAATGGGAGTTTTGCCGGACTAAGACTGCAAAAGTGGGCACTTTGGGTCAAATCCAGAGCCTACTGAAATCAGTGAGATTCTTTTTATTGAGTTCAGTGAACCCTGGATGAGGCCCATAGGACCAGTCATGCCATTGTTATGAATGCTGGTGGTCTTTAATGGGACTACTCATGGGAATAAGGATCACAGAGTTCTTAGGGCCCAATCCTGCAAAATGCCGAGTGCCTCTTGTATGGTGCTGAGGACTCACAGCTTCCACTGAAGTCATCTTGCAAGATCAGGCCATTAGTCTGAAACAAGTAAAGAAAGATAAGACTCACTTTTTCCTTTGTTTCATCCACAGGTATTTGGAAAGTGCAACCTGTAACCTGACTCCAATTTTTCACTCAACAGGAAAATAGCCATTCATCGCAGTGCTTTTATGTCTAATTAATTTTATTTAGTTTTGATACAGATATGTGATTTCTGGAAAAAGGGTCCAGAGAAAATGAAATAAATTTGAATTATATGTACTACAAGTGAAATAGAAATCTAATATTTTAATCATAAATCAGAAGTTTGCTTAATACTGTATCACAAAATCTAACAACACTACTTTGGTTATTGCTACATGTTTATATAAAGCAGGGCCATGTCATATTACATGGCATTCAATTTCTAACATATACTGTTATTATGCCACACAATACAGGCTAATTTAAAATTATACTTAAACTAAGTCAATACAGAGATACAAAGCCATATTTTCTATTGCCTTTAGCATGTAGAGTTTTGGAGAACTTTCATTTTACTTGTGAGTCATTCTTTTCCATATATTAAAGAATAATAAAAATATTCTACCCACAACTCTGTGTATTATTCATATATTTCATATTGAGGCTGGGTGGAGGGGAGAGTCAGAGGTAATTTAAACAATATATGTTAGTAACAATGCATTTTCTTAAATGTTTGCAAGATGCTTGAAGGGTGTTTGAATGGAATAAAATAATTGAATTGTGTTTTTCATAACACTTTAATTAAACCAAAATGCATCACCACTATTAAAGAACAAAAGGGATACAAAACAAATGAAAATAAAAACAATCTTGTTGCCGAGAGGGGAAACTCCATACAATGTATGTGCTACTCAAATCCTGAGGAGATTTTGTATTAGAAATCAAAATATAAAAATGCAATTAAATAGACTATGGAATTGGTATGATGCTTGTGGAAAGCTCCCTTGTGTAAGAATTATGATCTATTTTTATATCCAAAGTGCATCCCACCAGGGTGCTCAAAGACACATGTACAATATGATTAAAACCACACACACACACAAAATACAATTAAACCCATAGTTTAAATGGGCACCATCTTAAAAGTCAAAATGAATCAGACATGGGTACATGGGCACTGTAAGCCCATTAAAGGATATAGAGACAAAAGTGTGGTGGGAAGGACTGCTAATAAATATGGGGCCCAAGAGCAGTCATACTAAAAATGTTTGTAGGAGGAGAAGATTAAAGGTAGAGTGTGAAGCACTGAGGTGCATGTCAACAGGGAGAGAAATCCAAACCTTGGGGCCCAAAACAGGAGTGGTCTCTCTTTTCTTTTGAAATTTAGATTAACAGCTTTCAAAAAAAGCAAATTAGAACAGCTGAGATTTTGGTAATAGCTTGAAAGTCAAGAAACCAATATAATGCACTCCCTGCAGCAAAAAATGAATGTGCTTCATTCACTGACTATTTTATGGGGTAGTCAATGAAGAGAAGTTCAGTTCATTCATACATATCCATTGAAAGGCATTTATCCTGCTAGGAAATAAGAGGCAGAGTTTTAGGGCCCCAGTCCTGAGAGGTGCTAAGTACTCCCAACTCAGAGTCAGTGGAAGCTATGACTCCTCAGCATCTCATAGGATCAGGCCTTAAAGGCTAATGAAATCATTAAATGGGCTGGTATCTAAGAATACAGGGTGGAATTTTCAAAATCACTAAGTGACTTAAGAGTGCAAGTTTCATTGAAAGTCATTTAGGTGCTTTAGAAAATCCCTCCGTTTGTGTCAGTCTAACTTTCACCATTCCAAATATCATTGACTAGCATTCCAGTCATGGGGCCAAAATTAAGCTTCACAAGCCATTACATATTGCTGTGCTTACCTGCTTTGCTGGATGGGGGCCTGAGCAGGAAGAGGGGGGGAGCAGAGTGTAGTGGCTGGAGAAGGAGATAGGTGCAGGCAAGAAGCTGCAGCAAAATTCCCTGTCTCTTCATGACGTTACTAAATCCAAACTTTACTCCAGCTAAGCAACACTAATTAAAAAAAACAAAAAAAACAAAAAAAAACCCACATTGCTAATAGGGTTAATGCAAGGGTTAAATTAATCTGTTTTTGCCAAGTGAAATGGAGGCTTTTTCATTGGGATTAGTAGGGGGTGGGGATGAGAAAATTCAGCCATCCCCAGCCTTAAAAAAAAATGGGGGGGTGAGGGAGGAAGGGGTGCAAAAACTTCAGTGAACCCCCGCGCCCCCCCCCCCCCCCGACACACACACACACTCATCTCCAGAAAGACTGAGATTGAGGGAAACTGATAAACGAATGTGAGGAATACAACATGCATAGAGGTATATGCTACTTAGCCAAATATTTAAACACACATTAAGGCAATATTAAGGGTCTGACTGAAAAATACAAAGGAAAGGAAATTCAGTGTTAAGTCTTTTACTGTCCTATTATGCTTCAGCACTGCAGAGTTCACAGTGCTGAAATACTTTAGCACAATGACCTGACTTAAAAATGAAGTGGAAGCCTTTAGCAAAATGCCTTTGCAAGACTATACTTACAGAGTTCATTTAATTTGTCATTTTAAGGGCAATTGTTAGGGAAAGGAAAGACTTTTATGACGCCCACTTCTATAGATACAAGACACTGATCACCTGCATCACAGCCAGTTACTGGAGTTTAAAGATACCATGAAATGTATGTTATCTTCCTCTGCATTGCCATGTACTCTGTGGAATCATTAATCTCCAAGCAACAGATAGCATAGATCAGGGCCATTCAAAGATTTTATCTTAAAACACAGAAAAAAGAAAGGAAGAAAAGCAGCAGAAAGCAGGAGCTGCACAGAGGGAAAAACTGTTCTATTACATAACTCCAATTCCTGAAACGTGCCTGAGGATGCCTGTCCCTGTAAACCTTAAAACCAGGCTCTTTCTTGGGCCTCTCATTCCCAAAAAACACTTTGCACCAGTCTCTCTGTCATACAGTACATATCGGGTGAAGAAAGAGCTGGGGAAATTTTCCTCCACTAAAACCCCCTTTCCAAAGCTGCTTCTAATTTGTCAAGGAGCTCAGTAACTAATTATCATAAATTACTCACTACTTTTTTGTCCATGAGGGGGAACAAGGGAGAAAAAAAAAAAAATAAATAAATAAAAATAAAAGAGCTGCAGTTTGGCTATGTTGAGGCAGGGCCCCCCAGTATCCTAGGTGGCACCAGTCTGCTCCAATGTATTTCCTACCTTGGCTGTCCTAGCTGAGGTGACTCAGACCTCTTCAGTCAGTTTTCTTCCTCTCACAGTGACTGACAAGGGCTGTTTCCATCAGGGAGGATTTCCCCCATCTCTCTGCCCTTCCTCTCTATTCTCTTCTCTCAGTTAATTGTCATCTCTCTTCCTATTTTCCGTCTTCTCCATTTTATCCCCTACTTCTCCCTCCCCCACCCCTGCCCAGTCTCCCTAATTCTCATCACCATGTCCTCAAGGTATTTCTCTCTTCCTCCCTGGAATCTGCTGCTTTTTGGTTGGGAGTGGGGCAATTCTTACAGGTTTCTCCTCCTCTTGTGAGTAGTACTTACTCAGAAAGGTGAACCATCAGTGTCAAGTTTCTTATTCCCTTTGCCAAAAAACATCATTTTACCCCACCTACATCCCATCCCATTCAAAAAGGGAAAGTAAAGGAGAGAAAAGTGGAAGCATTGCTTTGTGAATAGCACTCATCTTGATTATATGCTGCTATTTTTGAACAGCTATGGGCCAGATCCAGCAAATCTTTACTTATGCTTTTGACATTACTCAAGAGTAATCCCATTGATTCCCCAAGATTGCTTTCTTTGCTTACACTTTTCCTAAAACCAATTCTAAAGGTTCTGCTCATTCATGCCCAGATTCAAAAGAACACAGGAGCAGGTGCTTAATTTTAAACATTGAATCAGGACCTCATCAAATGAACAGAAACAATATCATGGAAAATCAAATAAAAAAATTAACCAACACAGCCTGAATTTTAGATGCCCAGCACTCTTAGATAACTGCTCATGGTCAAAACTACACACCAATAATTTTTCATAGAAACTACGCAATTCTAAATAATGAGTAATTTTTCAAAAAGTATAAGTTACTTGCAGTTCACAAAAGCAAGAGAAGTTCAATGTATCTAATAAATCATTCACTATAAATTATACACTCAGCTTTGATTTCCTCACACCCCAAAGTTTTGAATGGCTGGTCCCTTCTAGTCCTATTCTTCTATGATTCTATGTCCTGTTAAACAATTTTGTGCATTGGGTCTCAAGATTACAAATGAGGATGATTCTAGAATTTTGCACAGAATCTTGTTTTTTTTAAATACTTTCCCATATTTATTATGAAAAAGTAACAGGTCATGATTTTTCCACATTATTACATTAGGATCAGGGCCTAGTTTTGTGGATGTAACAGCAATGAGGAGTGAACACAGTTTGAGTCCTAATCTCACTCTGTGGGACATTTTTCAGAAACAAAATATAGAAATGGAAACTCATAAGAACAACATAAGCTGCCGCACTACAATAAAATGTAGGCCAGGTCAAGCATATATACACAAAAATCATATTCACAGTTAAATCTGAACAACGGTCTCCCAATAGATAGGCCCCTACTTTAAATGACAAAGGTATTTTTCATAATCATTTCTCTCATTATTTATAAATAACCCTCTTGAAACTTTAAAAGAAAACTCGATCCCTGACTGACATAACTTTTCCTGCTACCAGGTGCATACACACGGCTTTGTGATGTGGGGAGTTTGCTCACTGTGAGCTCTGCATTTTGCTGGTGATTGTATTTATATTTTGTTTAGAAAAACACAGAACAAACATTTGTTTTGAACCATGACCCCTCCTGTCCTACCAGTATCAATCTTCACAGTACAACCAAAATACAACTCAGTGTTACCAGACCCTGAAATGCCAAGCATCTTAAGCCTAATCCTTAAGACTTGTATATGCTCCCATTTTGTAACTACTTACTTTTACTTGATTTTTCTTACTGTAGATGATCCTAAATTCTGCCTTAATAAATCAAGCAGACTAGTGGAGTCTGCTAGTTCAAGGCCTGCAGCTAATCTTCAGGCCAACTTTCCCTCCTACAGATGGAGTTTCTCTCTTTGCAGCACCAGGGACATTATCTTTCTAAAAGAAAAGAGAGGTCATTCATAACAAGGTTTGGGACTGATGTTTTGCATTACAATTGCAGGAATGCAGTTAATATCACTGTGTACTTGTGCAATAGCTCCCCTGTAAAAGCATTTTATGATATGTAATTAAGAAGACATGAAAATCTATTTTCCAAGTCATTGTAGCTCATCTAAATCTAACTTTGTTACATGAATCCACATTCTTTTATGAATACCTCTTTTGTCTAATTGGAATATATTTTATGATTTATGCATGAATGCCTGTTATTAGCTTACATTTATATAGAATATTTTATTGCAAAGTATTTTTACAAATTTTATTCCTGATTTGGCAATCAGATCGACGTGAGCAAATCACTGCACCCACATGCTGCCCAATGGAAACCAGTGGGTGAAATCCACTCCATCCACACAGGGCCCAAGCATTGGCCTCTATGCAAGTGGCTTGTGGAAGAGATTAAATTCACCTCACAACCCAAGGCCAATGTGCAAGTCTACTACACCAGCCACAGCCACTCTGCTCAAGTCACTTGAGAATTGGGTCACCTGGGCCATCCCTACTGCAGCCTTTTCTCCAGCATTCATCTTCATTCATTCGTTCTTCTTCCTCTGTACATTCATCTTCCTCTGTACAATCTATACGGGGCTTAAGTAGAGTGGAGAGCCTTACTCTGATCCTGCAGACCACAACAAACAAATCTCACCCCACATACAGGTCCATAACCACAAGAGACCCAGGATATTTTTGTCCAAAAAAGAGCATTAGCTATGTATTACTTGCACATGTTAAAAACAAAAACAAAACAAAACCTTCAATAGTCCAATCAGGGAGCAGAAACAAGTCCATACAACTTAGGTGATGACCAATCATACACCACAAAAAGCAAATAACCAAAGTGATCAATTCATGAGCAACCTATAAGGTGAAAAGGGTCATCCTATGCTGTTTAGAACACACATTTGAATAATTAATACATTTCACAACACAAAACTGTTTCATAAACCATCTTCCAAACAGAAAAAATGTACTAAAATGGTACCATTTCTGAAATTCAAACAATTCTAAATGATATAATAGCAATTATATATAGCTACAAAATTATTTGGAGCTTTGGACATTCAGATGACACTATGAAAAAACCTAGCAACATAAATTTTGATACTCCATGAATATTTCTGGGTTTCAACAACAAAACAAAAAACACCAACAAACCAACCCAGATACCAAAGCTTGACAAGTCCATTTACAAGACAGAATGCTAAGAAATATAATTTGGTGTTTAACTTTAATGTCAAATATTTTAAATGCTAAACAGCTGCTTTCACAATGGAGAATTTTCATAGAACTGGGCAAGCAAATGAGTTGAATCTAAGGCAGAGTGTCTGACACTTTACCAAATGTTTGGTCACTTAGTACTTCATAATTGTCATGATGCTCAACATTGTCACCACCTGGCAGTGGCGGATTAGCCACTAGGCCAACGGGGCCCATACCCAACAGGGCCTTGGCCAACAGGGGGGCCTTGGAAAAATGGGTGCCCCTGGGCACCGACCTGTTCCACCCACCCGGCACTCCTACCGAGGAGCAGAGTCAGGGTGTGGGGGCTTGCCCCGCTCCGCTTGCCAGGCAGCAGGAGAAATCCCTGCACCCTGACTCCGCTCCCAGGCAGAAGCGCCGGGTGGGGAGTCGGGGGGACTGCAGGCAGAAGGGGTGGTGAGGAGCCCCCACTTGCTCTGGCTCCAGGACCCTACAAAACCATAAACGGGCAGTCACTTCTATTCAAAAGCACATCCATAAGCACTTCTATTAAGGCATAGTTATGTCACTGCAGCTCTGCTGCTGTAGTGTAGACGCTTCCGACATCGATGGAAAGGGTTTTTCCATCGATGCAGTTAATTCACCTCTCCAAGAGGCAGTATCTAGGTAAATGGAAGAATGCTTCCGTTGAGCTAACCGCATCTACATCAGGGGTTAGGTTGATCTGACTACGGTGCTCGGGAGGCAAAATTTTTCATAGCCCTGAGCAACACAGTTAGGTTGATAATTTTTTAAGTGTAGACAAGGCTTATAGGGCTGTAACTCTACCAGTATTGGTGCCCTTTACACACAGTTGAGTATTTCCAGTTCCATCCAGAGGAGGGCATGTGTGTATATCTCTCTCACACACACATGCACTGTGTGGCTTGTAAGCTTCTCTCTCTCTCACCAACAGCAGATGGTCCAATAAAAGATATTACTTCACCCACCTTGTCTCTCTAATATCCTGGGACTGACATGGCTACAAAAATACAGCGCACACACACACACACACACACACACACACACACACAGAGAATATTACAACACTGATGGCATCCTGCATGTCTTGAAAATCACTGTCAATTACATAAACTCAGCTTTATGAAAATAATCCAGTCAAATAACTGGAAAACAAAACAGATAATACAATTTTCTGATGCAGAAATCCTGCCTAAGGAGTAGAATGCCACTGATACTCACTTTGAATTAACAGTATCTTGATTTTAATGGTGTTTCACTTCTCAGAAACAGTGGTAACTCTAACTGATTAATTGAGTGCAAGCTTTCTCCTTTTAGCACATTTTCACAGTTGTAAACAAAATTTCTTCTAAGTGTGCCTGTACTCGTTTTCATGTAACTGGGGTGAAAGGCAATGATAACTCCTCTAACTGTTTTTCAATTATGCCAGGAGCACTTAAAAAAAAAAAATCTGACAAGCAATACCAGTAGAAGCCAGACAAACCAACCACATCACAAAGCTCAGCCATTTATTTTCTTACAGCATGCTGGGCACATTCCTCTTCTGGGGAAGGAGGCAGCTCGCTTTTCTCTGTAGTTACTCTCTCTCTGACCCAGGAGGGGCAGCGACAGACTCACTCCAAAGAAGAGAACTGTCTTTGAAGTGGAGGGGAATAAAGAGAAAAGTGGAGAGATCCCAGAGGAGCTCCCAAAACATTCATATCTTAATTAACATTCAGTATTCTTCAATTTAAATGGACTGGACAAACTACATGCACTGTGCAGCCAATTCATTCAAAACATTACCCATTTTGCACTGGTGTAAACGATGAGCCAAACCCTGTAATTCTAACAACTGCATTTATGTATGAAAGATCCCATGCAGGAGCAGAACAACAAATCATGGCCAAGGTTTTCAACTGCGGGAGCATAAGGTCAAGCACCATGGCCAAATTAAAGAATTTTGGGGCCCTGTGCACTATGGAGATTTTCCCCCCCCCCCAACCTTCCTTGGGATGAGAGGCCCTGGATGGGAAGTTGGGCCCTGCAGTGTGGGTGGCCCCGGTGGGATGGGGGTTGGGTTCTGCCTCCAGGATGGGGAGGCCTGGAGGGTGAGGTTGGAAAGCGAGCCTGCTCCTTGCCATGGCCTGTTGGCTGTCACTCCAGCATGCAGGTGGGACTAAACTTCAGTGTACTGCCCCCACCACCACTCAAATTTGGCCCACTCACCCCTCCATCAAACCTATTGAGGGGCCAAGTCTGTTCAGGCAGGGGGTGGGGCTGATCCAAAGTGCCAAGGAAGGCAGACACCTATCCATGGAAGTTCACCCACTCTGGGCCTGATATCAGAGTATGTGTGTTAACCAGGTCGAGAGTCAGCCCCTCCACACAGACCCGGAGGTACAGCAGGCATCCTGGCATGGCCTTGGCAGCTCCCAGCACCTTGGGCTGTAGGTCTGGGGAAAACAGGGTGGCTACCCCCTATACCAACACCTCAGTGAGGTGGTTGAAGTACATCCCATCTCCCCTTTTCAGCCTCCATCTGGCTTTGGTAGCTGGATTGGTGAAAGTCTCCTGCAAGAAGATCACAGGGTACCTGGCACCTGTGAAAACTCACCCTACAGCCTCTGATTTTAAGTGATGCAAAGGTGGTGGGTTTCATCAGAGAGGTAGAGGATCATCATGCCCAGGAGCGCCACCTGCCCTCACCGAGCCACACAGCAATCCATGGTTGATTTGATCCCAAAGGCGATCAGGAAATCGTGGAAGCTGCAGGCCCACTGGTAGACTGTGGCCTGGTGTCCTGTTTCCTGGCCCTCTTGCCTTCCCCCATCAAGGCCCTCACAGCTTGGAGGATAAAACTGAAATCCCCCCACCCCTGGAGAGCAAACTGCACCTTCCCCTGGAGCTACATATGTCTGCCAGGAACTGGCGCAGCTCATCCCACAAAGTGTCTGAGGCAGAGAGCTCCGTAGCCTCAATCAAGCCCAACAACTCCCAGCTGTCCTCCATCTGGGTCTCCTTAGCAGCCCTGCAGCCTAACGGCAGGGGCATGCTGGGACACATGTCCCTGCCCTGGTGCCAGCTCAGGACAGGGCTGCAGGCTAATTCACTCATATGCTAATAGAAACCAAAGGAGTGTCAGAAGGTATTGTAGTGTAATCAGGCCAATTCACTTGTGTGTTCAATTTGTTCAAAGGAAATGTTAATGGTATTGTCTTCACTTATCTATAACCTGTTGATTGCTATCCCAATACATTTTGTATATCCATGTAACTAGTTAACCCTAGATCAAAAGTGTGTGGTAGTGTTAAGCTGAGAATGTACCTGATGTGTAAACTTCATGAAAACTAAGGAAGGATTGTTGTTTGTGATTACATTACCTTTTATATTGTGTATATCCCTGTAATTAAATTATTCATCAAACGGGAATGGTGCCTTGGAAATGTAAATGAAGAAGAGTGCTAACTTCAAAGCAAGGGTCCTTGTGTTCGACAATGGGAATTCACAGACTCAGTTTGCATTTCCTATTCATCAAAACCCACATGGTTAAAGACTGTGTTCAGATTATTTTCTAGAGAAGCTATAAAATAGATTTCAAGGGATGATCCTGTATATCTCTGACTGTTTGGACTCTTACAGGGAAGATACCAAACGCAAAGTGGAGCGCCCCAGAAACATCTAGGTATCCTGAAAAGACTTTTGGGAAACTAGCAGTGTATTATATCAACCATTATGATTTGGGACCTACAAACTTTTATTATATTTTACCTGCTTTAACCTCTCAATAACTCTCATTCTTAAAGGGGGAGGGATAGCTCAGTGGTTTGAGCATTGGCCTGTTAAACCCAGGGTTGTGAGTTCAATCCTTGAGGAGGCCACTTGGGGATCTGGGGCAAAATCAGTACTTGGTCCTGCTAGTGAAGGCAGGGGGCTAGACTCCATGACCTTTCAAGGTCCCTTCCAGTTCTAGGAGATGGGATATCTCCATAATTTAAATTTAGCTAATAAACCTATAGTTAGTTTACTATAGAACTGGCTGTCAGCACTGTCTTTTGTGTGAGATCCAGAGTACCAACTGATCTGGGGGCAAGTGACTGATCCTTTGGGACTGGGAGTAACTTGATGTGGTGTGATTTTGTGTTTTAATAACCTTTTTAATCACAAAGTTCAGTTTGTCTGGGTGACAAGATAGGCTGGAGTGCCTAAGAGGACTGTCTGGGTCTCCATGGTAAGACTGGTATAGTGATCCAGGAGTGCACAATTGTTACTGGCCTGGTGGAATCTAATTATAGAATATACCACCAGTTTGGGGTGCCTGCCCTATTTTCTGACAGTCTGACCTGAGATTGGCACTCACAGTTGTGAGCCACTCCAGACAGCATGACTATGCATACACCTACCTCAATGGTAGCTGAGCCCCGAACAGCATTACCCACACCGCATTGTCCACCTGAGCTCCCAACACAGGAGCGGCAGAGGGAGTACATCAGGCCTCAATGGAGCAAGGACTCAGCACCCCATCTGAGGTCCTCTGGCAAAGGGTTGTTCTCCCCCTTGTTACAGGGGTCATGGCCTCGCTCTCCTCAACATTCACTCAGACAGATGGTAGAAAGGTGGTGGGGGCCCTCCCTCTAATGCTTCCTCCAGGAGGACTCCAGGAGGGGACAGCATTGGTCCCCTCTGCTGTCAGAGCCTCCTTGGCCCGTTCCATCCATTGGACTTTCTTGGGGGGCATGGATTCAGGTCCAGCAGTGGCCCTCCAGAGGTCTTACAGGAGGCCTCCTCCGCACCCTCAAGGGCAAGGTGCTAGGCCAGTGACTTAAGTTTATCAAGCTTTCCCCCGTCATTAGTACCCAGCCCTCCATGGTGGTATTGTTGGCTGGCTTGCTGACAGGGGTGGGTCCAGGGGCAAAGGCGATAGGATTGGGGTTTGGGGGGATGGAGATGGGGCAGCAGAGGGAGAGATGGTCTCCTCCTGAGATGGACCCTCTCCCAAGCTCCTGGATGTCCTACCTACCCCCTCCTCCAGGGACCTCACCCAACAGCTTTTATCAGCAGCAGGGGCCCACCCACTCAGCTGGGTGTGATGGGAGGCCACCCCTGGCACCCAAGTGGGATCATCAGTTGCCCTGAAGCCTTGCAGAGGAAGCACCGAGCCTCCCCTGATGAGTAGTGGACCTGGCATAAGGCTCGCTGAGAGGCACCTAGAAGGACCTCTCCAAGCTCCCTCCACCCTAGAGCACCACTAGCAGCTGAATGGTAACTTGCTGGAGGAACAAGAAGACGTGACAGAGGGTAGGGCCCTTACAGCTCAGCAGAAGAGGGCTGATGGTTGGCACCAGCTTCCCCAGGGTGGAGAGGGGAAGCAGAATGGCAGTTTTAGGAGGAAGGGCAGGAGGAAGGTGAGGACCACCCATACCCCCAAGTCCTCAAGGGGGATGTAGAGGCCCCGCACTGAGATGCTTTTTTCCATTGCCTCCTGGGCAAAGCCTCTGATCCCAGGGAGAAGACAACCTTCTCGTATAGCTTGGAATTGCCACAATGGCCAAGGACCCCACCACCTGGGCCAACAGTTGCATGTAGGTTTTGTCGTAGATCAAGGCAGCCACCAGGAGACTGCGTTGATGGTATTAGCAGAGGTGCTGGTAGCTGTGGGGGCGGATGGGGGAGAAACCCGAGGTGGGGCAACAATGGTGGCCAAGGGTCTCCCACTTCAGTATCCCCCCATCCCACATAGACAAAGCCATTGGAGCGGAAGCTTCGTACACAGCCATGTCAGGGTTCACCATCAAGGTCAGGTGATGGGATCAGCCACCAGAGAGCAGAATAGCAATAATAAATAGAAACATGGAGGTGGGGAGGACAGAGGCTAACAGTTCCTCACCACCACCACCGCACTGGAGCTGCATGTGGGGGGAGGAGGGTGCAAACAGAAACTGGAGGATTAGTAAAACAAGAAAAAAAAAGTGGGAGTCGCATTTGGGGGGAACCCAGATGCACTGGGAGTAAAGGGCAGATGTAAGTGGGGTGGGGTGTGTGTGTGTGTGCTCTGAATGGGATATCAAACAAAAGTTGGGGGTGGGGGTCTCACAAGCACAGAGATGCACAGGTGCACAGAGGCAGGAGGGAAGCAGCCAGGGGAGGCTGGAGAAAGCAGATACCACATCCTGGGACATGCTGGGCAGGGAGCTGGGCAGGTTGCAAACAACGAAATGCGGGCTGGGCAGGACAAGTAGCAAGCAGCAAAGTGGGGGTGGGGAGAGGGAGGGAGAGGCCCACCAGCCCACAGCAAACTGAAGGACAGCAGGGAAAGGAAAGTCGGGGGGGGGGGGGGCACGTGTACTCACATGTGCTTGTGAGGCTGGAGAGTCTCTGCTGCTATACTCCCAGGCTGGCTAGGTGGAGGGAGGCAACCGAGTGGAGGCAGTCCACAGGTGGTCTTCGGAAGCGTGAGAGTAGATAGACTGCAGCAGAGGGCTCTACACCGCTTCCCTCCTCCCCAGTAGCAACAACAGCAAAGCAGCAGGGGTGGTGCAGTCCCAGCAACAGCGCCAGTAGCACTGGAAACCCCTACCCAGAGTCACAGCTGTACAGGGAATGAGGAGGGGGATAGTAGGAAAAGAAAGGAGGGTTCGGTGTTTAAGGCAGTTGAATGTTGCCCTGGAGAACTGGAGCCAATCCCTGCCTCCGCCACAGTGTTCCTTCCTGTTGCTGGGCAAGTCACTTAAAATCAAAATGCTCACATTTGGCCACTAATTGTGTGTTCCTCATTTCTGGGTGGCAGGGGCCCAATGTAAGACACCTGGAGCCAAATGACCATTAGGAAATTTATTTGTATTCAGTGCACACTTTGGATGGTGTGTATTAAATAGGTATAGGGGCACACATTGAATGAGAAGAAATGTTGGTTAACTACTTATTCACTGAACAAGGCAGGAGATCTGTGGAGGGAAAAATAGTATGTGATCAATTAGTTAATGACATCAAAATGCAGACACACAAAAGGGTTGAGTTTAGATTTCACTTTATTTGGGGGAGGGTGTTAAATGTAATTCTAATAAAATCAATTATTTAGTGTTAGGAAAAAGCTTTCCTTTCCCATGATCATGATACTCATTTGCACAGTAGAATGACACTGGTTCTCTATTCAGGGAAGCTCTAAGACAATGCAAGCAATAGCCGGGTTTGCCCTTAGTGAAGCAGAATGCACTGCTTGTGCACACGTTGTTTTTATTTCTGTCGAGCCACAGGTGCTTCACAAACCCCAGTGCACATTTTCAGTCCATTAATAGCATCTCTGCTGAAGATCACCAGCCATGTCTCAGCGACATAACTCAACACGGTTACAAAAGGCTTTACGCAGCAAAAATAAACCAGATTCAATTCAATAAAGCATTGGAGCAAAGCGAAAGGGACACACTGCAAGGTCAAACTCATCCAATCAAGACATCTACAAAAGCTGACAAAGAGGAAGCCATGAAAATGCACGCTGCCTGCAGAAGTCTTGTTGGATTTCCCAGTAAGTTGCATAGGCTTTTGCACATTACCCCAGTAAAGTACAGTCACCATAGAAACTGCCACACCAAGTTTATCTGTTTAGCCACAGAGCAATTTCTTAAAGAAATGCTCTCAGTGTATCTCAATGGGGTGGGGTGGGCATTACTTACATATGCTTGAGAATATGTTGGCACATTTTCAGAATGGATTTTAATATTATTTTTAAAGAATCCATTAAATTATTAGAGCGGCTCCAAACAACATTGTGGTTAACATGCTGGCAGACAGTGACACCTTGTTTACATTAGCTTTCCCGCCGTTGCTGCCGTGGTGGAACTGAGCTGGCAGTAGCAGCAGTGGGAATTTAATACCCCACTTCTGGGGTTGACCTCACCTGGCTACATTACGGTAAAAACTACAGAGCTTTATCTCCACTAGTATTTTACAGCAAGATAACTAATTTCTGTCATTGTCTTGCTGTAAAACACACACGCATGCACACACGCACTATTTTTTGGCAGTGAAGATATAGTCTTAAACATGGGGGTGTTGGAATACTCCCTTCCCCTGAGAATTTTTAATAGATCACTGTCATCTATGAGGACAAGCTAACACACACTAGGGGCTGGTCCACACTGAAAAGTTACATCAGCGTATCTATGTCCATCAGGGGTGTGAAGCTGTAGTTAGGCATATGATGCTGACAGACCAGTGCCAGTTCTTGCCAAGGCTGTAGGCATCAGCTGAGCACTGACAAGTTCATAGCTGGAAACCAGACCAGCTCAGCTGTATGTTAGTATTTTGCAAGATAGGTAAGTTGCTGCATGCATTAATTTCACTTGTAATGTCTGTATTCTATGCCATAAGGTGATATGTAAGTTTTGCTTTATATCTGTAAAAATGCTTTCCCTGAACCAGTCAGGAGGAATGATCCACTGCCCACCAAGGCAGACTATCAAAACTAAATGTACTATTGTGGAACATCACAATACAAATACTTGGTTTATGGTCCTCTCACAGACATGAAGCTGCTACCGGAGGGAAAGCCCATCCCATCAGCTTGAATTCTGGAAGAAGGTGATAAAACAGGGACTCAAGAAAAATTCTCTCTCTCTCTCTTTTGCTCTTTGGAACCTCACAGGGCTGGGGACCTAAAATCAGAAGCAGAGATCCCCAAGGTCAACCTGGATTAGCTGTAAAAGTTGTTCAGTGCTGACACATTACTACAACTCTGTCATTTGAGTATATATGTTGCCCGCTTTAACTTGTAAATAATTCTCTCATTTCTTTTTCCTAGTTAATAAACCCATACTTCATTTACTATAGGATTGCCTACAAGCATTGTCTTTGATGTGAGAAATTGACCTGGATAGAAATTACATGCTTGAATTAGAAGAGTATGCAGTAAATGTACTGCCAACCACCTGACCCAGATGGTGATTGTGAAATGCACAGGGAGATTAGAGAGCCAAGAAAAATAGAAAACTATAAAAATGGGGGATTTCAACTGCCCCCATATTAACTGGGTACACATCAGCTCAGCACTGGATGCAGAAATAATGTTTCTAGACACTATTAATGACTGCTTTTTGGAGCAGCTAGTCTTAGAACTCACAAGAAAAGAGGCAATTCTTAATTTAGTCATAAGTGGAACACAGGATCTGGTCCAAGAGGTGAATATAGCTGAACTGCTCACTAATAGCAACCCTAATTAAATACAATGTTCTTGTGGATGGTGAAATATCAAAGACGCACCATAATAGAGGCTCAAATGAAATGTGTACCCCAAATTAAAAGAATAGTACGAGAATCAAAAAAATGCCACCATGGCTAAACAACAGAGTGAAAGAAGCAATTAGAGACAAAAAGGCATCCTTTAAAAATTGGAAGTCAAAACCCACTGAGGAAAATTGAAAGCAGCATAAATTCTAGCAAGTTAAGTGGAAAAGTATAAGAAGACAGGCCAAAAAAGAATTTTAAAAACAACTAGCAAAAGATAAAAATTAACACCAAAACATTTTTAAGTACATCAGAACAGGAAGCCTGCCAAACAAATAATCAGTGGGGCTGGAAATGCTAAATCAGGAAATGCTAAAGGAGCGCTCAAGGCTGTTGTGGAGATGCTAAATGTATTCTTTGCATTGGTCTTCACTGCAGAGGATGTGAGGGAGATTCCCACATCTGAGCCATTCTATTTATGTGACAGATCTGAGGAACTGTCCCAGATTGAGATGTCAGTAGAGGAGGTTTTGGAACAAAATTACAGATTAAACAGTAATAAGTCACCAGGACCAAATGGTATTCACCCAAGAGTTCTGAAGGAACTCAAATATGAAATTCCAGAACTACTAACTGTGGTATATAAAACTTATCACTTAAATCAACTTCTGTACCAGATAACTGGAGTATAGCTAATGTAGTGCCAATTTTTTTAAAAGGCTCTAGAAGTGATCCTGGCAATTACAGGCCCGTAAGTCTAACTTCAGTACCAGGCAAACTGTTTGAAACTATAATAAAGAACAGATGAACACTATTTGTTGGGGAAGAGTCAACACAGATTTTGAAAAGGGAAATCTATTAGAATTCTTTGAGGGGGGTCAACAAACAGGTGGACAAGGATGATCCAATGAATGTAGTGGAGTTGGATTTTCAGAAAGCCTTGGACAAGGTCTCTCACCAAAGGCTCATAAAGCAAAATAAGCAGTCATGGGATAAGCAGGAAGGTCCTCTCATGGATCAGTAGTTGGTTAAAAGACAGGAAACAAAGGGTAGGAATAAATGGTCAGTTTTCAGAATGAAGAAAGGTAAATAGTGGTGTCCCTCAGTGATCTGTACTGGAACCAGTATTGTTCAACATATTCATAAATGATCTGGAAAAAGGGGTAAAACAGTGAGATGGCAAATTTTGCAGATGATACAAAATTACTCAAGATAGTTAAGTCCAAAGCAGACTGTGAAGAGTTACAAAGGGATCTCACAAAACTGGGTGACTGGGCAACAAAATGACAGATGAAATTCAATGTTGATAAATGCAAAGTAATGCACATTGGAAAATCTCAGCTATACATACAAAATGATGGGGTCTATATTAGCTGTTACGACTCAAGACAGATCTTGGGGTCACTGTGGATCATTCTCTGAAAGCATGTACAGTGAAAGTCAAAAAAGCTAATAGAATGTTAGGGGCCTTTAGGAAAGGGACAGATAATAAGACAAAAAAATATCATGCCACTATTTAAATCCATAGTACACCCACGCCTGGAATACTGTGAGCAGTTCTGGTTGCCGTTTCTCAAAATAGATATATTATAAATTGAAAAGGTACAAAGAAAGTCAACAAAAATTATTAGGGGTATGGATTAGATTCCATATGAGGAAAGATTAAAAAGATTGGGGCTATCAGTTTGGAAAAGAGACAACTAAGGTGGGGATAAGACAGAAGTCTATAAAATCATGAATGGTTTGGAGCAAGCGAATGAGGAAGTCTTATTTACCCCTTTATGTAACACAAGAACCAGGGCTGAGCCAATGAAATTAATAGGCAGCAGATTTAAAACAAACATAAGGAAGTATTTCTTCACACAGCACACAGTCAACCTATGGAAATCATTGCCACTGGATGTTGTGAAGGCCCAAACTATAACTGCATTCAAAAAACAATTAGATAAGTTCATAGAGTTCATCAATGGCTATTAACCAAGATGGTCAGGGATGCATGCAACTCCATTCTCTGGATGTCCCTAGGCCTCTGATTGTCAGATGCTGGGACTGGATGACAGGGAATGAATCACTTGATTGCCCTGTTCTGTTCATTCCTTCTGAAGCATCTGACATTGGCCACTGTCAGAAGACCGGGTACTGGGCTAGATGGACCATTGATCTGACCCAGCATGGCCATTCTTATGTCTACACTGAACCGTTACAGTGGCACAGCTGCAGCTGTGTTGCTGTAGCATTTTAAGTGTAGATGTAGGCTAGATGGAACACTGGCTGCCTGTATTCTTAAATGAGACTTTTAGCTACATTGATGACAAACTATGGTTCAGTCTGGCATGTTACGTATTTAAAACAGTCTTTCCCTTAAGTGCGGCTCCAGGCATGATTCCCTATGAGGAAAGTGGAATCAAATACCAGCAAACTTCTGATTCAGATTTCATAATGTAAAATCACTTCAAAACACTGCCATCTACAAGGGAAAACAGTCAATGTAATATGGCGGCTGGAGGTGGATTAGTGCAGCACAAGAGGGCAGACTAATGCCTCAGTGCTTAATAACACCTTATTCTACCAGTAGTTCCATTGACTGGCAGTGCTTGAAAAGGACCTGATGCCACATCAAGAGTAAGGGGATCACAATCTGGCCTTGTGTCTTAAAAGTAATAATAAATATTATTATTAATGGATGATTATGATAATAATCCAGGAAAAGGAGACAAGAAAGAAAACATACATTCAGTAAAAGTTAGCATGAGAAGGTTTGAAAGGCTTTGTTAAACATTTCCATATTAATCATTTTATTGATGTGATCAAAGTTTTGCTTTAAAGAAAAATGTTAAGTTTGGAGAAAAAAGTTGGGAGAAGAACAAGAAAACACGGACACAAAAAATGTACATGACCAATATTTTTCTGCATTCCCGTTTCTTGATATCAAAGATGTATGGCTAAAATACATATACATTCCCATCAAGAATATGTAATTATACAACCTTCCTATGGAATTGACATCTATACAGTTTAACATGGATAAAAACAGAAATAGCAGGGAGTTTTAATTATTATTTTGCTTAAATGTATTAAATTGGCTCATCACTATTTATTTTACTTGTATTTTGCATAACTCCTGAAAGTTAATGTAAAGATAGAATCCTGCAGTCCCACTATGTTTCATTGTTTAAAAGGAGTTAACTGCTCCTTCACTGCTTACGGAATACATATGGTACTCATCCGTTTCCTCTGCATATCTATTCTAATTAGTGCCATACTAGAGCACATTCATTGAGCTGCACCAAGCAAGTACATTTGTTGGTAGTTTCTGGCATATCCTGATGTTTCCTTCAGTAAATAAGCTATTAGAAGTCAGGGCATCTAAGGGGTTGTCTAGACTAGAGAAATCTGGGGCAAATTTATTTTGCGCCAGCATAATGTTTTTACATTACAGGTTTGCACTGATTTATGTATATCTCTATATAGATGTATTATAGTGGTACAAATTCCCCTAATCTAGACAAGCCCTAAATAGCCACATGTTAACATGTGAATGGAAGCTCACACCTCTCTTGCAGCTATTATTTCAGTTTGATTTGTTTGGCTGTGTACTAAAAGAAAAAAAAAAAGAAAACCAAACCTTTACATTATAACAGCTCTTTTTGCAATTAGAAGAGCTAGCAACTTCCATTTATTATTCATTACAATGCCTAACACAATGGGGCACGGATCTTTTTCAGAGCCTATGGAAGTTACCGTAATACAAATTAACAAAGAAATTATTTATTGATCATGGGCAGGGTGCTTGGCACAGTACAGATTTAAAGGGAAATATGATCCCTGTACACAGGCATCTTCAGCGTGCCCACCACTGTGATATCAAGGTTCCTATCCAGAGGGATTTACAACGCTATTTAAAAATGAAAACTTAGAGAGACACTTACATTTTGGAAAATAAAGTCTAAGTTGTCTCTAAGGACCAGATCCTACTCCAGTTAAGGCAGTGTCCTAGTTTCTCTGCTGCACTGGCTTTACACTTGGCACAGCAAAGTGGGGACCATCAGAGCACTAGTTACTGTTCCCTGATTCGCTGTTCAACTGGTAGAGCAACCTCAGGGCTCTCAAGCCTGCACCAGCTGGCAAGTTTCCAAGGATCATCTGCCAGATAAGGATAGCCAGAGTGCAGCACACACTACCTCCTTGCTGCCCTTCCACATCTGCATCATACTCCTTGTGCTATCCTGGCTCTAAGCCCACTGAGAAATTCCTCCTGAATCTGGAGGTACTCTTAGTAGGGGAGTCAGGCCTACATTCTGCACTGCCCCTGCATTGTAAACAGGATGGAAAAGATAGCCCAATGAGAGTTTTGCCATTGACTTCAGTGGAGGCAAGCCTAAGTCCTGAGGGGACATTTGGGAAAAGTTCAAAAGTATGCAGTATTAATCTAACAATGAACACAACCCATCATTCTAAAAGCCAAGTGTTTTCCATTATCACCATGATCAACACTTTTGTGGATGTGACTTTTACAACCAAATAAACAAAGCATTATTGATGAAGCTAGCATTCCTTTGTAAATTAGACTTGATTTTTCACCCTCCCGCCCATCACAAATATGTGTACATCCAATAGATGGCAATTTGATTGACTTTAAGGATTTTGCTTTTACTCTCAAATACATAGTAGTTCATGCTGTTACAAACGCTTTACAATTGCTTATTCAGTGAGTCTCCTTAAGCCAGCTGTAGCACATTTCATTTCTCATCTATTTAAAAGGTGACTTCTGATACTTCAGAATATGAAAATAGTGGGCTTTTAAAATAAGTGTATTGGTCAAGTTCAAATAGTGATTATGGGCTATATTGTCCCCCTTTAAGGCTACTTCTGTGTAGAGGACTGTTTAGGGTATATCTGCACAGGAAGTGAAGGTGTGACTGTATTGTGGGTAGGCAACTTGTGCTAGCTTTAATCTAGCTAGCCGTGCAAGTAACAATAGTGAACAAGTGGTGGCTTCAGTGTGGGTTGAGCACCCCACTACAAGGTTGCCAGGGCCCTGGGTATGGACTGAGGTGGCTAATCTTCACTGAAGTCTGTACCACTGCTTCTTCACTACTATTATCATCTGTGCTAGCTATATAAAACCTAGCACATAGCAGAGGTATGCCAGCCTGCTCTACAATCACACCTTCACTTGCTGCATTGGTGCCAGCTCTACTCAGTACAGACACTAATGAAAGTAAGACAAAGGTGAATGGATGCTACCTCTGCTCTCCCAGTCTTGGGACTGGTTTAGCTCACTGGCACTACTAGGTAAAGCAGCCCCAGAGATGTTCAAATTTTCATCTGGCTGCAAAAGCACAGCCACACACCCTTTCCTTAGCCATGTCCTGTGTGCAGGTGAGGAGGTGCTAACCCTATTCAGATAGCTGGCTAAAGCTGGCTTGGCAGCAGCTTTGTACCAGCAGATTGGTGCTAAGCACCCATATAGAGGGCCAGGATCTAGCCTGCTGGTTTTCTAATGAAGTCTTCTTCTGAGTGTAGGGTGACCAGATAGAAAGTGTGAAAAATCGGGACGGGATGGGGGGTAATAGGCACCTACGTAAGGAAAAAGGCCTGAATATCGGGACTGTCCCTATAAAATCGGGACATCTGGTCACCCTATCTGAGTGCAGGGTTTGCTTTTCATCCAAGTGGCAGGGAATCTGCAGGGTCCCAAACTTGAGATCTGTGTGGCTCTATGGAGGTCAGGGCCATCATCAATACAATCCCACACTGATCCCCAGTCTTCTTGGCATCAGTTTTTTAAATGACATAGGATAGAGACAAGAGAACTGTTTCCTGATTATTGCATACATGAAGGCCCAATGATCTGGTTTTGCTCCTCCACAGTTCTGCAAGTATGGGAATGTACCAGGAATGTGAGAAGTACTCCCCCTATTGTTCTCAAATATGCTATGCTATGATCTGACATTCTATCAGTCTGAATGGGCATGCTGTTAAAAGTAACACATGTATGGCCCATTAACAGTGAAATGTTCTGTAACTCATTACTGTTGTATCTCAGGGCTTGTCTACACTTTAAAAGCAACAGTGGCACAGCTGCAGCTGCACGGCTGTAGTACTTCAGTGTAGACACATGACACTACCTACACCTAAAGGAGGGCTTTTCCCGTCAGCACAGGTAATCCACCTCCCTGAGAAGCGGTGGCTAGGCCGACAAAAGAATTCTTCCACTGTCTACACAAGGGGTTAGATTGGCTTACCTACATCAATCAGGGGGGTTATTTTTCATACCCCTCAGTGACTTAGCTGGGTCAACCTAACTTTTTAATGTAGGCCAGACCTCAAACTATCATGCTGAACAACAGCATTAAAATAGTCCTAATCTCATTAAGATACATTGAGTTGGGAGGAAGAATTCACACTATTTGCTGGTGCTATTATTTGTTTGATAACAGTTTGTCTCTGGACAAGCTTTCTCTACACAGGACCTCACACACTAAACATCCATTATCATTTATGGTAATTATGGCATGGGACCAATTCTACTGTCCTTATTCAGGCAAAATGCCTACTAAATTAAGGTGGGCCTTGTCAACTCTAGGAATTGTTGGACCTGTAGATGCCAACAGATTTAGCTCCAGTGGAACTTATAATGTAAACATGGCTCAGATGGGATCAAGTTCTATCTAACCCTGCTACAGATCAATTTTTTGCAAAATGATGTGGAATAATCAATAAGTTCAAGAATACTGTGATCTGCTGAGAGACACTCTGCAAACAAGAGAGTCAAAATTCATCAGATAAATTATTTATCCACCACTTCCTGGAACACACACACACACACACACACACACACTTTTTTTTTTTTAAATATAAAAACACAAACCTTCTGTCAGCATATGGGGTATCTACACTAGGGGGTTCTGCCGAAGTAACTATACCAGCAAAGTATTTTTAGTGTAGACAAGGCCTTAATAACAGCAATTTTGCAGAAAAGAACTGCTCCTGCAACCCAAGCATTTTTTTTCTACCTCCATAAAGGCACTATGTCTCACCATGTACACTTAACCTACATTGCACTGCATACTGCAGCACAACTAGGGTCGGAGGCCTGATTCTCCACTTCATTACACCAATTTCATTCCAGAGTAACTTAATTGATTTCTTTATTTGATTTTACTCAACTGATTTGATTTTCGCTGACTCCATCAAGTTACACCAGGGTAGAAGATTAAAAGAATCAGGGCCAGAAACTGGCTGGTATTAGCAGTCCTCCTAGGAGTACATCTTTAAAGGGTCAAACATAGCCTCCTCTATTTTAAACACTGAAAAATCCTCTCTGGTCCTGATTCCCCATTGCTTTGCAACTATGTAGTCATTTACACCAATGTAAAGTAGTGTAAAATACCACCAGATCAAGACAGTAGCATTTTACAGTGATCCAAATGACTACACAAGGTGGATGGCAATGGAAAATTAGCTTCTTGATTCATTTCTGTAGGACACATTTTGCAATTGTGAAATTAAATTAATTTCCACCTTTGAAAATTGTTATAAAGGTAGAAAGTATTCTTGCAATATAGTGACATGGCTTCAAAATGCCATTCTCATGATCTGCAAGGCACGGGCCCATCTACGATACAAATATATCTAAATCAGAGGACCCTGTTACAATATAGTCACAGTTTATAGTTCAGCTGGGATCTTGACTATGTTCCATACCAGGAGCAATGCCCAAAGAGCAACTGTACCAAACGATACAATAAAGCAATGACCAAAACCAATGCTTACTACTATCTGAATATATATCATGCATTAAGAGAAGTTGAAGTAGTATGAAGGAAGCAGAGCTATATTTAGTACAAAGCATCTTAATGAGATCTCCATTATAAAAGGGTATCCTTAGATCACAGTAGTAAGCTCTCAGTTGCATTGGCTCTGGAAGCTCACCTGGCCAGTGGTGTACATGAAACACACTTGCTCAGTTTGTGCTATTTAATTTTGTTGTTAATGTGTTTATGTATACACAGATGAGACTGAATACTGGAGGTGGACATTGTTTCATCACAGCACTTGACAACTGTTAATTGTTAAATACACAAAGTAGCAATGACTACTTCAACTGGGATTCCTTTCATGAGGGGTCTACTTAGAGCATCCTAGCAGTTTACTGATCAAAGTAGTTTTGGTTTCAAAATGTGGAGTTTTGCCTTAAGCTTGGTTCTGTATTTTAAATAAAGCCTTTTTATAATGTACAAAGCATTTGATGTATATTTCCTCCCTTGTTCTAAGTTTTTGAGTATTTACCCCAAAGCAGTGGACACAGTCGATTCCATAGATTTCCCTGCCCCCACCTTCCAGTTTGTGTATGGTAGTTATTATTATGGCTTCCTTTAACTCGCTTACCAGAAATAAAGTTCATATAGTATCAGCCTGAAACAATGTTATTTCATCTGAGAGTCAACGTTTGTAACATGAACAGAAAAAGCCCCAAGATTCATTTGTATTGTGAAATATATAAACCAATACAGATGAAATATTAGACCAAAATCTTAAGGGAAGAATTCATTTTGGGTATTCAGACTAATAAAGTATTTTTTAAAAAAACTAATAATAAGGTTATAGCAGAGTAGAGCATTTTATACAGCAAGCATGTGTGCATACAAAACAAAGATAATATTAGTATGGGGGGGGAGGGATAGCTCAGTGGTTTGAGCATTGGCCTGCTAAACCCAGGGTTGTGAGTTCAATCCTTGAGGGGGCCACTTGGGGATCTGGGGCAAAATCAGTACTTGGTCCTGCTAGTGAAGGCAGGGGGCTGGACTCGATGACCTTTCAAGGTCCCTTCCAGTTCTAGGAGATGGGATATCTCCATTATATATTTTTAGTACACCATATTGATAAGATTTTATTTTCTATTTCATTATAAGTAATGTGTGCTTTGAGTAGCACTAGGCATTGTGCAGTATATGTTCATGTGTGCTTAGAAACATGAGTGCAATAGAAATAGCACAGTTTTAATTAAGTGTCTTTCTTACACTTGTGTAAATTGGGAGGATTTTGAAGTCAATATATTTACCAGAATACAACAGGTGTAGCTACGAGGAAAAGTTGCAGCACCTGAGTCCTTTATGGATCGCACCCTAAGTAAATTGTTGGATTTTCATTAAGAAAATGATTGCATCGTTATTGGATTCTCTAATTAGCCACTGAGGATTTCAAAACTTGCTTCAGTTTATAAATTATTTTACATTCTCTGTACATTGGTTTTTTTTTTCTGATTAACTAGCCACAAGGTCTTAACCTTGCAAACAGTTATTCACTTGAGTAGTGGATTGAGTTGAATGAGACTACACACAGGTGTAAAGTTAAGCAAGTGTAAATCCTTGCAGGATTGGGATCTATGTTATTTTAAAATATATTTTTAACATTTATTTTGTGGGAAAAATCACTCATAAGAATCTTTCCCCCATAGCCATTACTCCATATTATCACACTAGGATCAAGATCACCCCTTGTCACTAATAAAAACATGCTATTTGGTCATAGGAAGGAAAAAACTGACTTTTTTACATATCTATAGAGATATTGTCACAAGTGGGAATAATTGTCTACACCAGTTTCATTAAAATTAATATTGTTTTACATTAAAATTAAACAAACACAAAAAACTGCTGACTAGGTCTAATATAGATATATGTTTATAGACCTTGAGACCTTTTCCACTTAGGGATTATTTACAGATGAGGGCTTTGGTTAGTTCTGTAGAACAGTTTATTATAACATGGTTGTCTGCACTGGCCAAGAGAATATTACCATAAATCACCACATCCTGCAGTTTCAATGCAATAGGAAAGGAATATGCAGCTACAAAAATAGAACTACAGTCCCTAGCCATTTTGCTCAATTAACATTTTTGTAAAATGCATACAAATTTTAAAAAGGCTTATCTTTTGTTTTCTTTTACAGCATGTATATTACCTCAAAATATGCAGTGCTGATGAGAAAGATAAGCAGATTCAATAATTAGCTAATTAGACAGGTTTTTCTCCATATTACTAAACCGTGGAAAAATAACTCGAGATTTACCTGTGAAATTTATTCAGGGTGGGTAGTCACATAGAGGTCTCAAAGTTGCTGACTCATGTCATGCTGTGATGCATTAAGCACAAAATCATGTAAAGCGCGTTATATTATATGACGGGGAAATCCATTGCCTTGCTGGGAAATTGCATAAAGCCGGGGGGAACAGACATCTCAGAGGATGGAGTTATCAGACTGTCACCATCTCACTACAAATATAGCACCGTTCATAACAGGCTGACAAGAATCCTTTGAAGTTTAAGAATTAACATATCTCAAACATGTTCAGATCAGCATGGAGGAGTGGAAGAACATAAGCTAGTTCATTATCTCTGGGCTGTATAAACTCATACAGTTGGCGACTGTTTATTGAAACAACCTGTAAAAGTGTTAGCTAGTATTTGCCGAGGCTAAGGACTCTGCTGTCCCAGACGCACTTCAGACTGTAAAAGTGGCTCTTTTCTCACTCTTATCTGAATCATCCCTTAACAGACTTTGCCTCTTTAACAGAGTTTACACTCCTCGGCTTTGATCTACTTTATAAAAACATTAGGGCTGTTTACTTTGAAATGCACCAGCCCCGTTTCTTTTCTCTATTTTTTTTTCTTCCAGACATTGACGGTTAGATTCGAAACCAGCAGTTATTTCCTCAGGGTTTCCTTTCTTTTCTGCCCAAGGCCCTGACACATATTCCCCCACTGACCGGTTTAATTCTAAAATAAAATCACAATAAATGAATTGTCTCTGCTCTCTGCCTACTGGAGGATCAAAAGAATTAGCTCATACTGCCAAACAAAGGAGTAAACGTGATATAGTTTCTGACCTTCTGTTAATGAAGGAACTTACTCTGCCCTACGGAGGTCAATACGACTTCTGTGATAGATTTTTCTGGAAGCAGGAACGAGCCTTAAGTGTGTAGGTAAGACGGGTTTATTTGCCATATATTTAACCATACTTTAAGATCAGTAAGAATACAGAAAATTGCATACAACTACGTTCCCCGCACCCCTAAGTTCAAACACTGGTGCTTTTATTCCCCTCTGGCCAGGTATATCCCAACAGCCTTAGACCTGTCTACATAATGGGAAGAATATTGCAACTTTAATTTCTTGACGAAGTTTACCTATTCCCCAGGCCCGTGGGTCTGCTTTGCTCTAACCCTTTCCTAGGATTACTTTACCTTTGCTGGTTAGAATGGCTGGTGAACTTTTGCAAGCACTGGAGCAGCCGGTGTGGGTGTTTCCAGCTCCCTGGCAAGCGATCAGGCAGTCTTGGGAGCTTTTTTGTTCTTGATCGTCGAAGATAAAGATTTAAAATCCTCGGATGGCTCAAACGCTGCAGTAGCTGGAGTGAGTAAAACTAAAGTGCAGGCCCTGATGTAATTATTACCAGCTGTATCATTAGGGAGTGATTCTGAGATGAACTTGGCGCCAGGTCAGGTAGCCTTGAGTTCTGTTAACAACTGTGTTCAGAGATTAGTCGGATGTAACAATCACCTGAAAGGGGAGATTAAAGGGTCTCAATGGGATCCTTTGTTCTCGGCCTCATTTGATGCTTTGGGCCTTTTCAAATCACGTCGCGGAGGAGCTTTAAATATTTGGAGACCCAGGGGGGATGGTTAGTCGGTCTGCTAGAGCGAGGAAGGGCTCTAAGGGGCGAAGGGCACGGAGGATGGAGAAGGGGTCTTTCTCGGTGGAGTGGCTCGCTCAGAGCAGCCACGAGAAAGCCCAACCTGCAAGCGGGGTGTCTTCCACCCACCACCCCCCGCGGGGCGACCGGTCCCTGCCCAAGAAAGCAGCCAGTGCCAGCGGCGATCAAGAGAAGGGAAACCCAGCGCTTACCACGCCAAGCACTAGGAGCCGGAAAAGGCCGCCTGAGGGCGCCCGGCGGAGCCCGGGAGACCAAGGTGAGTGCCAGCCCTGCCCATCCACATGTGGAGTGGGGCAAGAGAGAGTCCTCGGGGCGGGATCCTAGTCGGTCCTAGCCAGCGAGAAAAGGGTCCCGGAGCCTGGGGGACAATCGCAGTCTCTGTCTATGGAAGGGGAGCAGGCTCGGGGGACCCCACTGGGGCAGAGACGTCTTAGGAAGCTGAGCCCTAAACTCCAGGTAATGTGGACGCTTATGCCAGAGCTGGCTGAGAGATCCTGCCCTGGCCTTCCCACCCAGCGGCTGGGCTGAGCCGGCCTGCGGATGGTGAGGCCACTATGAATCCTCCCTGATAGAGGCCAGGCGTGGGAAGAAGGACCCTGATGGGACATGGAGGCCCCACGTGAGTGCCACCTGGCCAGCTGACTTCAGCATGTAATGCCACGTGCCCAGGGCCGGTTGGGGCATGAGGCTGCCCCCGCCTGGCTGCGGGTGGGGCTGCTCTGGAGCGTGGGGTCTCTCTTCTCACACCTTGCTCCGTTATTCCAGCTGCTCTGAGGGAGCTGGAGGAAACTGGCCCAAGCAGTGCCGCGTCCAGCCCGAAGGAGGAGGAGGAGGAGGAGGCAGGCGGGGAAGGCAGCGGCTCGGAGAGCACCAGCTGCACCCAGCCGGGGCGGCCCCGCACCAAGTTCTCGGCCTCGCAGCTCCAGGAGCTGGAGAGGAGTTTCCGGGAACAGCGCTACATTGGGGCCAGCGAGAAGCGGCGGCTGTCCAAGGTGCTGAAGCTCTCCCAGACCCAGGTGAGGGACAAACCAGGAGGAACTGGGGGTGCCCAGCCGCCCAGGATCAGAGTCCACGGGCGATCACCTGCTCCTGGGGGAGGGGGATATATTCACGCGACGCCGCCCCCAGAGGCCAAGAATGTGCGAGAGAGAGTCATGGGCTCGTATCTTCTGTAAATCCTTTTCTAGTCCCGGGGCTGGAGCTCCACGAGCCCTAGTTAAGGCGGGTACTAGCCCTACATTGACTCTACCCTCAGCCTTCCCCCAGCTTAATTCAATCCGCTTGATCCTGTCTGGGAGTAGGTGTCTCCTATATAAAGGGGGTGGGGGGGGGGGGGCAGACTGCTAGTCACCGCACAAGCGGATAGGTTTGGGTAAGCTTCCTGCACACTGCCATACTATCTAATTTCGGTGGTTTTTACAGTGGAACCTTAACTGAATTTTCAGGCTAACAAAGATTGCACAATTTAGTATTCTTAGTGTGTTTCCTCTGAAGTAAACTGGTTTCTTTCTGCATTAAATCTGAATTAAGTTTGCTGAAAAATAGGGGGCAAATTCTGCTGTTATCTCTCTCTTGGTACTTGCATAGTATGAAGGAGGTGCAGTGACTGAGTGGTTAAGGCACTCTGCTACAATCCTGAAGGTCTGGGTCTGAGTCTATCTTGATCTAGTACTGAAAGGCCACCTCCAGTTCATTCAACTGAAAAATAGTTACCTGCTAATTTGGGCAGTCAAAGGTGATCTGACATGATGCTCTGGCCACATCACTCCCTTGTGGACATTATCTATGAAACTGCATCCTCGGGGGAATGTTGACTGTTGTATGAGTGTCATTGAAATCAGGGAAAATGTCCAAATTCACAGAGTTGTAACAGCAGAATTTGGCCAATAATCACCAACACTTAATGCATTTCTAAAACTTGTAGAACCATCTGCACATCTTTATTTGGCAAAATGAATTAGTAATAACCTCTTGGATGTTTATTTTTCAGATAAAAACCTGGTTCCAGAACCGTCGTATGAAGTTCAAACGACAGACCCAAGATGCCAGGGTTGAAGCTCTCTTTTCAGGCTTACTTCTACCTTACCGTTACTCAGAGATCCAGACACCCAATTATCCCCCTGGGATGGAGTTCAACGTCTCCTCTGCTGCTGCTGTGACTTGTTCCCTTCACCCAGCTATGCCAACCCCAGCCCTGCTGTTACCTCCTGCTCCAACTCAATCTCTTCAGCCAGTTGTGCCAACCCCAGCCCTGCTGGTGTCTGCTGCTCCAGGATTTTCTTATCAGTCTACAATTCCAACGGTCTCTCTAACCCAAGATCATAATCGACTGAGATTCCAACCATATCTTCCTCCCTCTTAAACATGCATAAAAGTGCCCTGAGCTGCAAAATGAATTTTTAAAATGAACTACCTGAAATCATGAAGAGTACTTATTTAACTTATTTTTATTATAGTCATTAAATATATTAATTCAGTATTTCAAAAACTTTAATTTTTTGGTTATTTTGTCTTTAAAGCAGTGTTGTTAAAGGGACACAGTCAAGAACAGGCTCAAAATGGTAATTAGAATAGGCTGACAAATGTTAGAGCAAGTTGATGTTGCAAAAATTCTCCTCCCTTCCTCCAACTACAGACATGTTGCCATCAAAACTTCAATGAAAACTCAAAACTGGGAATAATGGTGTGGGAATATAGGAGTGATTTTGCTGATTATTTATAATAACCCAACACTTTATCAATGTGTTAACTGTCTCTGCAGAACAGTGTCACTCAACCAACTTGTCTACTGAATCCTACCTGCAGAAATATTAATCTATTATAATAGCTCATGTAGTTCATAAGTGTGTGTGGCAGGGGTGGTGGTGGAATTATTTAACAAGCGCATGGGAGGGGGGACAATAGGGTGCTTTTAGTTTCTAAGACTAGTACTTTACCAGAATTTACTAGTCAAAATATTAACACTTGACAATGTCCCTTTACAAACATTGTCAAACTACCTCTAAGGAAACTCTTGTAATAATTACAGTAAAATATAGTAATGGGAACACTTGATTGAAAAAGGGTGTGTGCTTGTGAGTGGCAAACACAGAAGTTCAAACAACTATATGGGACTAGGGACCATTATGGCTTTCACAGTACATTTGTGAATAGAGGCACCTTGTGATTAAATCTTTTTTTGGAAAACAAAACTGTCAGACCTAACATCCATTTTCCATGAAATAGCTACCACTAGCAAGCCAGAAATGTCTCCTGTAATTAATACTTGTTTTCTTCTATTTCATGGAACAAAATCTTGTACTCAAAACTCCTATTTCAAGGCTCCTTTCCTAAATAAGGACTGCAGGATGTGTTCTGCAGTGTAAGCACAGATAATTGCCTGTTGCCTGGAGAATTTAAGATTTGAGCATTGCAAAATTTACATTTTACATTAATTTTAATATTCAAATTCCATAAATAGCTAGTCATGTACAAGAGTCATTCAAGACCAGTTAACTTCAGGATGTTACTCACAAATTTTATCTGTGTGTATGTGATAAATATAAACTGACTCAGCATGAGTGCTTAAAATAAAAGGTGACTTGTTTTCTTACTCTCAACTTCATGGCAGTTGTTTTGTAATATAACTTTAGAAGGCTGTATGTGATCCATTACAAGGAATGGTCTGAGCATTGATATGCACAAAACTATTGATTGTGGTGCAAAATGGAACACCCAGAAAAACCTGATAAACAAAGACAAGCTGGTGATGCAGGCAAAGGAGCTTCAGCTATCAGTGAGAGCCAGCTTCACTCCCTGCCTGGGGACTGAAATGAGAGACCTACAAGGAGGGCTGATGGGGTTGGGAGAGGGGCAAGAATGCAGATTTGCAGGGAAGCAGTGGGGACTGGAGACCTGGAGGTGGAAAGTGGATGGGTGGGGGGGGGGGGGAAGGTAACGGAGGGAGGAGAAAGTGGGAGTGGGAGGGAAGCAGGGACCCATGTAGGTGGAAAAAATGGGGCTAGTGGGTAAGAAAGGATGCAGAGTGGAGGAGATATGGAGATTGGGAATGGAAAACATGGACCTGTCTCTAGCATGTGATGGAGGACTGTGGCAAACATGCAGAACCTGTCATGAGCAAGGTTTAGGGAGGCTTACATAAAGTCCCTGAAATATAGGATGGGAGGGTAGCACATAGGGAGCTTGTGGCAGATGTGTGGGATGAAAAGATTCTGTTGCATGAATACCCTCAGCCTAGGGAAGTTACAAAGTGCAACTCTTTTATCCAGGGTCATGACTGTGAAGTACCAGCATTCTGACATTAGAGGTCACCTATAGCTCACAACACTCCTTTCCTTTTTTGTTTTGCCTATGGGAACAGTAGGAACAGCTCTATTTACTCTATGGGTTAAGGTTGCTCATCTGCATAAACTGAGTTGTGAAAACTACAAGACCTAGGCAAAAAGTGAAAATTCAACACAAATGTTTGGTGAATTCATGACAGTTTGCCTGAATTATTGTGAACAATCCAAAAACCTCAAGACTTCATTTCAACATGTTTGAAATTAATTTTTTTTTTTTGGTTCAAAAATACTTTTGAGACAAACACATGCAGTCTTTACTTTCAGGGAAGTGGAGGGAGAGAAAAGGGTTGGTTTGGGGTGAACTCAATGCCTCCATGTTCAGGCATCAGCACAAGAAATTGAATGTTTTGCTCCTATATCTGTCTGCAGCAATATTTGGGGGTAGCCATTGATACAGATACAATGTGTCTGGAGAGCTAAAGCAGCAACACAGTGGCCTTATCTCAAGGGCCAAAGGGGTGTGTTTTTCAATCATGTTAAGCACCCTTAAAAAGCCCTATTAAGGCCCAATCTATACTACAAAGTTAGATCAACCTAACAGACAGAGGTGCTTGTGGCACACTAGGCTTCCTCCTACCCATTGCACTGTGCTTTGCATCCCTGCAAGCAGACAAGTATGAATGTCACAGGTTCTGGAACAATTTTTATAGCTGATGATGGAAACCATATATTTGGTGTCCGTTTTTACTACTTTAAGCAAGGGGATGTAGCAGCACCCTGCACCACTGATTCGTGTGTGCAATATACAAACTTTGGCAGCTGTATATGGATATGCTTCAATGGGCTTTTTCAATTGTATTTAACTTGATTAAAAATACACACCCTTTCATGCATCAATAAAGGGCCAGTTTTCTAATCAAGTTAGTTCAAACAATCGAAAAGCCCTATTAAGATCTAACACGTGGTTCTCAAACTTTTTTACTGGTGACCCCTTTCACATAGCAAGCCCCTGAGTGAGACTCACCCTTACAAATAAAAAACACATTTTAATGTATTTAACACCTTTATAAATAGGAGGGGGGGGGAGAAGGTAGCTCAGTGGTTTGAACATTGGCATGCTAAACCCAGGGTTGTGAGTTCAATCCTTGAGGGGGCCATTTAGGGAACTGGTGAAAAAATCTGTCTGGGGATTGGTCCTGCTTTGAGCAGGGGGTTAGACTAGAGGACCTCTTGAGGTCCCTTCCAACCCTAATATTCTATGAAATGCTGGAGGCAAAGCAGGGTTTGGGGTGGAGACTGACAGCTTGCAACCCCCCCATGTAATAGCCTTGTGACCCCAAGGGGTCCCAACCCCCAGTTTGAGAACCCCTGATCTAACACATAAAGCCATGTTAACTAGCTGCAGTAGAACATGGAGGCAGGAGGAGAGTCTAACATGCCTAAGCAACACACAGTTTCAATTATTGTAGCCTGTATCTTAACAAGGCTTTCCAGTTGTGTTACACCCTTTGCTCATTGTAGTCATCAAGTTTAAGGGCAGGAAGGACCACCAAATTGCCCTCCTGTCTATCACAGCTCACTAAACACAACCCAGCTACCTCCACACCAAGCCCAACAGCCAGAATTAGACTGAATATTACAGGCCTGAGGAGATTAAACTACTTCATGCTACAGGCAGAGACATACTCATTGTGGCTCTACTGATGCCTTTGCACAGAAGCAGAGGACTCGTCTGTATCATACAACCAAGATTAGTCAGTCCAAAATGTTATTTCAGGAGGAAACAAGTACAGGAACATTAAAAAAAAAAAAAAAACACTAAAAAAGTTACATGGAACATGCAATAGTGCTCTGTCAAGTCCTTGTGCCAAATTTTTACATTAAATTTCATTTAAAGAGGGATTTTAGTTATACTTTAAAGGCAAAGACTTTCAAGAATATAGGTTATGCTCCAAAATCCCAATTTAGTTCCTAATAGGCTGGTTTTCAAGAGTGCTAAGTACCCAGCAATTTCCACTGAAGTCAATTGGAAGCAAATCTCATTTTTCCCCATAGGAAAAATAGTAAATATTTCCCCATCTCAGGAGCTTGTCTGTACACAAAAAGTTGCACTGTTTCCACTGTAAATTTTGTAATTGATTTAAACTCATAAAGCCTGTGTGAGCTCACACACACTTATTTAGAAGTTGTTTATAGCAATGTAGTTTAATTCAGTAAATTACCAATTTAGTTAAATCAATATAAATCAGTTGTCAATTGATCAGTGCAACTATTCTATGTTCTTCATTTGTAGAACATTTTGAGGTTCTTGGGTGGAAGATGCAATCGAAGTGTAAAACAGTAATTTATGTTCACAAAACAATTCAATGACCAGCACTTTGCTCCCTCCTACCCCCCATAATTCACACAGAATCCTATAATAGAAGCACTATGCAGTACTGAGGTCACAAAACAAGAACATTATATGATTCTACTCTTTAAATAGTGTAAAAGTTTTAATTTTCACTGGCTGTAAAAACAGGCCAGCAAACACTTGGATGAGAATAGGAAAAGTGGACATGGTCAAAAGTCACAAATTGCATAACTGCCAACTCAGGATTATGTGGCACATTGGAACTAAGAGTTTATAAATTGTCTGTCATCCTTTCCTGCTCCTAACTGGATGTTCTAGGTGTATAATCTCATCAGAAGCTGGTTGCTGGCTTTCTGACTCTAAGCGGAGTGTTACTACCCAACCAACAATTAGCAAACCAGAAACCTAATTGTATCTGGTTTCTGTGCTGCATATACACAGGAAAAACTATTAGATTAACAACATTACTATAACAATGCCTCCAGATTGATGGTTTCTTCACAGTTGATAAGTTTTTGCTATAGGTTAAATGTTTGCATAATATTTTAAAGTATAGGACTCCAGGGGTTGGTTGTGTGTCTCTACAACAATGAATTTTATCTCACAGCCTTGCCTACATGGTGGGAATCCTAGTGTAGACAAGGCTGTGTGGTCAAACCTGTACACAATTTGCTTTCAGCACATCTACATTAGGGTTCTCACCAGTGCCAGCAGTAGTTCCAGTGGAATTCTCCTCCTGGAGACAGACTAATTGTCAATATGGAATTTATAGCAAAAGATCCTTTTAAGCATCCACACACTAATGGAAGATAACATAGTCTATCAGAATCCTTCAGATCAGTAACCTTCAAATTACATAGGTTGGGTATAAACCCAAGAATTAGGACTAGAGTGCCTCTAACAGCATTCAATCTCAATTAAATACAATTATACTTAATTTAGGTATGAATTTAATATTTAAAACTTTATATTAAAAATATACACTTCTACATCAGACAAACATTTTAAGTACAGTTGAATCATATATAGCGTATTATATTATACTCTCTGTCTTCCACTTTGCTTATAATGTTTGAAGAGGATTAAATTGTTTGTTGTCCATTTTGTTCTGTATAACTGGATGGACAGAGAATTGTGGTAGAAAGTGTTGCTGGAAAAAAGGCAGATCATGTGCCCTAAGGGCGTATGATGGGTTTTGGGAGTCATATATTTGAAAGGAAGAGTTGAACTGTAAAGCACAATTAGGAGTAAAAGGTAGAAGTCTTTGTTGCATTGGACTAGGATAGTGGGAATAATCCTGTAACATATTTGGTGGGGTCCCTTGTTTATAGCCATAGAAGGGATCTGAAGATATGAAGCTATGATGGTGGTCTTGTATTTGCCTCTTAAGTTTCATCCTGCGATTCTGGAACCAGGTTTTGACCTAGAAAAAAAAAAGTAATGTTAAAGAAATCAGGGTCCTAACAGAATAATTTATAAAAGCTACCATGTATTGAGAGCATCTGTAACTGAACTCACTTGTGATCCATACAGTATAATCGGAGTTAAAATAATTTGAATTAAAGCATTGATCTTATCAGCAGAAAAGTTTCCATATTGTGTAAGCTCATAATGTATTATTTACTGTGTGCATTTGCCAGAGATAGCAACTGCAAAGACCAAATCAAGGGCTTCATCCAGCTTCCATTTCAGTCAATGGGAAGTCACTGACCCCAACGGGAGCATGTTAGGGACCCAAATCTTAAGTCCATTAATTGTGAGCAGCCCTTGACTGATTCTACTCAAGGTGTTAACCAGTGCATAAGCAAGTGCTTGCAGGATCGGGGCCTTATTTAGTAACTCTCTAAATTTTCTGTCCAAGTGAATATCAAACTTAATATTTATCAGCATCAGATCCCGGTTGTATTGTTAAGTTAAAAAAATATTAAGTACAAATGTTTAAGAGTTTTAAAGATACTCTTCGGACCCATGGAAACAGGAGATTAGGCTTCTAGTAAATCCTGCACTTTCTTCAATGGACAACATGCCGTGCCCTGCGTTTATAGTCGGTAGGAAGCAATTTGAATACCAGTCCCCATCAGCAAGAAATCATAACCAGTTATCGTTATGCTCAGCACCCGTGCGGCTTTAAACACGCAGAGCGTGGCCAAGTGTGAATCAGCGCTCTCTTTGCGGGGCCAGACTGAAGCCAAGGGGCAGCTGGAGGCGCAGCGAGCGGCCCAAAGCCCCCCAGCCCGGCTGTCTCTGCCGCGGGGACTGGGGCCGGACACTGACCTGAATCTCGGACAGCTGAAGAGCGGCCGCCAGCTTCCTCCTCTCCGCCGCCCCCACGTACTTCTGCCGCTTGAAGGTTTTCTCCAGCTTGCCGACCTGCTCCGGGGTGAAGGCGGTCCGCGCCCTGCGCTGCTGGGGCTCGCCCTCCCCCGGCGACGAGGGGATGCAGGAGGCGGCGCTTTCGCTCTCGTACCCGGAGGACTCGTCCGCGCTCACCCAGCCGCCCTCGGGAGCTGCAAAGGCGGAGGGTGGGTTAGGGCTCCGGTGCCCAACGGGGGGAAACAGCCCGATCGGGCCCCGCGGCTTGCGAGCCAGCTAGGGTGACCAGACAGCAAGTGTGAAAAATCGGGACAGGGGGTGGGGGGTAATAGGAGCCTATATAAGAAAAAGACCCAAAAATCGGGACTGTCCCTATAAAATCGGGACATCTGGTCACCCTAGAGCCAGCCCTCCGCTGCTCCCCCAGCCAGGGCAACAGCACCTTCCTTTCCGCCGCCCCACCCTCCTCCCCCCGGCCAACTGGAGGCTCTTCCTCGCGGCCGGATCAGGGCCCTACTTTCCTCTCCAGCACCAGCCACCACCTCCCCCGGGCTCGCCTCTGACTTACCGGGACTTGCTCGGCCGTTGGGCAGCTCCTGTGGCTTGGTGTCTTCCAGCTCCTCTCGGCGCAGGCTGCTGGGTTGGAGCTGGCCCTCGGCCGCGGCTCCCCCTTTGGGCTTTGCTTTGGCCAGGCGGGGACTCCTGCTGAAGGAGGTGGGGGCCCGCGGAGGAGGAACGCAGCAGATGTGAGGCCTGCCCGCTGGCCTTTGCTCCTCGCTCTCAGGCTGGGCCGGGAAGTCCACCGAGAAGGCGACCTCACCCATGGCGAGTGGGAGCTGAAGGAGCGGGGCTCACAGGAGCTGCCTGCAGCTCCCTCTGTTTAGCTAGCGCTGCTCCGCTGGAGGGGAGGGCAAGTTGGTGGGTGGGGGCCTCCATTTATTTATAGGGGGCCCTCCCTCGCGGGCTCGTTTGCGAGTGTGAATCCACATCAAAGTACGAAGAGAAAAGAGAGAACAGCTGTCGGTTAGGAGTAGAGTTCACACGTCTGGCAAATGTCTGCAGCCCCTGGCTCCAGAGAGTCTGCAGGATTGTTTCTGCCCCCTTGAAATGCAAACCTGCTCTGGGCCCCTCCTGATTCTCCCCTGGAGAGGGGGAGTGGCGGCATGGACAATTCCAACCACACCAAACAAAAGACCAGCAAAAGGGCTTTTAAAGACAGTTACACGCCAGATAATGGCAGAACGATGGGGTTCAATCATGTCCCTTCCAAACGTCGATGGACTAACACAAAAGGCACATACGACATATTTTAAATTGCATAGATCTCCAAGCATTAACAACCGCATCTCATTACAGCCATAATCAGGGAGTTCCTTAGGGCAGGGACGTGAATGGAGCAGGGTTTTAGTATCTTTATCATGCGAGGTTCCGGTTCTATGTATGAGAACATTTATCACCGATTAACACAATTCAAAACTCTGTTATAACAGGAATTTTTACATCAATCATTGCCTTTCAAAATGCAGATCTAAATGAAGCTACCAGGTAATCCTTTGAAATGCCCTCTTTAGAGTGGCAGTATATATTTCCGAGGCAAGGTGGGTGAGGTCATAGCTTTTACTAGATCAATTTCTCTAGCTGGCCCAATAAAAGATATGACCTCACCCACCTTGTCTGTCCAATATCCTGAGCCCAACAAGCTACAACACTGCAAACTATATATTTCAGGTCGGGGGCTCCTACTGAAGGGGAGAAGGAGGGATAGTCTAGCAATCATGTAACACAAAACGTTACTACAAACATGGTAAATAAAAGTCACGATCGATTTCCCATAGAATCCCGTCTATGTTCCCTATCAATATCAGAACCCCTTCTACTGTAAACTAATGAGCGGAAGAAATCCAAGTCCATTGTAAAGGTCGTACGGAGACATCAAAAGTCTGGGTTGGCTTGGATTTCCCAGCTCCTGGCTGTATTATTGCTGTTTCTGGTTTAACGGGTACAAATTCAACCCTGCACTCCTCTCAGCTTGAATTTGGCGCCAGTTGTCTAGCCAGAAATGTAGCCAATCTTTCACCAACGCCTGGAAGTTTAGCGATCAAAGCAATACAGGACCAGAAAGCTCACACCTCATCAACTTCAAACTACCCCAATTTACACGTTATTTATAAAGCATAGCTTCGCCTTTGTGATGCAAGGGGCAGATAATGCTAAGAACCGCCCAGAGGTTTAATCACTGTAAGTATAATAAACCGTTATTAGAAAACCCATCACTGAGGTTTCAAGCATTTTCTGCGTTTAGATAAGCCAGTGGAAAAACACACAGCAAGCACAAAGCACAAATGAATCGGCTACAAAAGACACCGGGGCACCATATATTCAGATTGTTCCTAATTGGGAGAGCAAACTGCAGATATTCCCTCTCTAACCCTGAACCTTGATACCAGGGCCCTGTTCTTACAGTGCTCACAGGGGCTAAACTCCTGAACTCACTGAGCCCCCGATGAAACCCGCCAGAACTGAAGGATTTGACTCCATAAACTCGGATCTAATGAGCAGCGTGTTTGTTTCTTCTTCCTATAAACTAGATTATTGATCTTTCTTTCCAAAAGGAAAAACATAAATGCCTCCTTCTTTCCCCAAAGGCAAGTTTCACTGAAAATGCAATGGTATGTGAGTGAGGCTGGTTTTCTTTGTTTCACCCTCATCATCTGCTACTGATGTCTTAACACACGGAGCTGCAGCAGATTATAAACTTGTACTGACCTGAATCACAGATATACTATCTATAAATGCACGGGGCCATTAAAGCACAAAACTTTCCAGGAAAACTGTAAGACTCTTTGTTAATCCTACCAAAGCGCAGAGATTCGACTAGTTGCAACCTGGCCCATTACATCCAAGTAAGAGGGCAGCAGGGCCTTCAGAATAGATTTTACTCAGCACCCGCATTTCGGGAGAGCTGCATATGCTGAACACGGCTGAATATCAGGCCACATGGATCTAATTTCTAAGGGGCCTTCTGAGAAGGGCTGGCTGAGCTGGCATGGGAGTGGTGGGCTCAGGAGAATTTACAGGTTCCGGCTCCATTGTGTGCGCAAATAAAGCAGCAGCTGCCCTTAGGATGCTGTTTTCCCCGAAGTTTCCTTTCTCCCTGTAATTCATACTTAACAAGAAACTTGTTTTGCTTTTATTTATTTTCCAACCCCAGATAGAAGTAGGCTTAAAAGGCTCCCTGTGCCCCCCCCCTTGTTTGCTGTATTACAACCAAACTATTGTGATTAAACACACAAGCTATAATGACACACCCTCTGTCCTTGGCATGACATGACCGGGCAGCGTCGCGACCGGAAAACAGGTTCGCTACAATCGTGATAGAATCATGCCAGGCGCTCATCCAGCTACTTAGTTCTCATCCACAGCTCCCAGACTGGGGCTTGTTCTATTTGTTAGCCCTGAACACATACGGGCCAGCCTGTGCTGCTTCAGCTGGGCGGGGTTACTCGAGCTGTCCCTGTCCGCCCCGCCCCAGGACTGCCGGGGTGCTTGAGCCCGGCCCCGATCTTCCTGGCTCTTGGCATTTTCCTGTTCCCAGCGCTGTCGCTGCGATCGCTCACAGCTGTGCCTTTGGGAGGCTCCGTGCTCTCCCCCCTGCTCCTCCCTCCCACCGCGTTATCACAGGGGAACAGGCTCCAGCTAGTTCCCTCCGAGCTTTGCACGCCGCTTCCTCACACCTGTCTGCTCGCAGCGTTTCCTCTTCCAGAGCTCGTTAGAGCAGCTGCTGTTACCTCTAAGCTGGGAACCTCTACAACGGACTCGGCTCCACTGCGGGTTGCGTGTTCGGAAACACCCGGATCCCGTCTCTGACGGTTTAAACAGTGAGGGCTGACTCGGGCTTTTCGTGGCCGATCTTTAGTGGGACTGAGCAAGGGAGAGATTTCCCGAAGCTCCTGCACGGCCCTGAGCCAAGAGAGCAACCGCTACACAAGCGTACGGGGCAGGGTGGGCTCAGACAGGCTCCAAATCCCGAGGGGCCGCCTGCGCGAAGTGGCGAGGCTGGTCGTGCTCATGACTTTAACTCTGCAGAGGACCCATGTCCATTTCAAAGGCTCTCCGCACAGAGGGGTCAGTGGCTGACGGAAATGGAGCTTGCAATAAGAAATACCAGCAGGGCAGGCGATTCCGATTTTAGCGTCCCTGACGTCCCTCCAAACACACACACATATAACCTGGGGAAAGGCCTGGGCTGAGAGCAGCCCCCCTCCCTGCATTTCAATAGCCTTCCCGGCCATTACACACTTGCGGTCACCTCTTCTGTCACACTCACAAGTTACTTGGAGCAGATCTTTAGAAAGGGGCAGTCCTTCCAAAATGTGGTGGTTTTCTTCATCCTTACCCTCCAACACACTAACAGCCCGTGGTGACGCTATGTTTAAAGGCCGTGTAACTCCAGAGAGTGGGTTAGTGCACTTACTCAGATACATTCTAGAATCAAGACTTTCCCTCCAATTTACATTATATCAAATAAATACACATTGTAGACTTTCTCAGGCAGATTGTTATACAGTCATGTCCAAACTGTGCTCAGTGGTGTACGTATAGGCAGGAAGAGGTGCTCAGCAGAGTTTGCAATCTACAAAGACAGCTAGGGGCCAGAGAAAGGAGTAAAAGATTTAACAACAGAGTCAGGGTGATGTTTGGGACATGTCTGCATAGGTCAATATTTTAATATTGTTTTGTATGTAAAAAGTATCCCCAGATGCTCCTCCCCCCAGCTAGTGTTGGCGCCACTTTTTCCCCCAGCTATTTTAATATACTTAGAAAATCACTACAGATTCATTCTTCCCCACCCCAGATCCCACCCTCCCAGAAGTTACAGATGCTTGAATTATGATGCACTCATGCAATATTTTATATATGTACACACACACACACACACACACACACATACTGACTGACCTATTTATAGGTCCCATTTAGTAATATTACTGGCCATTTCTGATGTTAGCATAGCAATATAATAAGGACCTATGACCACACATATCCTGAGACATACTTTCCCTCCCCCAATCAGATTTATTTGTTCTCTACTGAAGTGTTCTGTGGATGTCATCTTTGTACATTTCCATTTCCTTTCCCCTGGTGCCTGCGGTGTATGACTAACTACACTTAAACATATCTAGCATCATGACTCCTTTATGTATCTTTCACCTTGAAACTCTGACATTACTATTAAATATTAATTAGGTGCCATTGTGGATCACAGCACTACAAACAAAAATGCTCATGTCTTTACAAAACTATTGTGACAGACCCAGACCAGTGGGGTACAGGAGTCTGGTAGAGGGCAAATATACTGGTCACTGGATGAGTAGTTTTCCATTCCCTGAGTGACCAGAGAAGGGACTGCCCTAGAGTAATCAGGAACCTGCTAGAACCAGTTAAGGTAGGCAGGCTAATTAGGACACCTGGAGCCAATTAAGAAGAAGTGGCTAGAATCACTTAAGGCAGGCTAATCAGGGCACCTGGGTTTTAAAAGGAGCTCACTTCAGTTTGTGGTGTGAGTGTGAGGAGCTGGGAGCAAGAGTGCAAGGAGGGGAGTGGGAGTGGGAGTGGGAGTGGGCAAGGCAAGGCAAGGCAAGGCAAGGCAAGGCAAGGCAAGGCAAGGCAAGGCAAGCATTATCAGACACCAGGAGGAAGGTCTTGTGGTGAGAATAAGGAAGGTGTTTGGAGGAGGCCATGGGGAAGTAGCACAGGGAGTTGTAGCTGTCATGCCACTGTTACAGGGGGCACTATAGACAGCTGCAGTCCACAGGGCCCTGGGCTGGAACCTGGAGTAAATAGTGGGCCTGGGTTCCCCCCAAACCTCCCAAGTGACCTGGCCTGTGGGTTCTTCCAGAGGGGAAGGTCTCTGGGCTGTTCCCCAACCCACATGGTGAATCTCTGAGGCAAGAAAATCTGCCAATAAGCACAGAACCTACCAAGATAAAGGAGGAACTTTGTCACACTATCTACTAACTAAAGACAAAATCAGACTATGTTAAAAATGGTTCAGCCACAACCTTATTGCAAGCTAATGCAAACAGTGCTTGCAAAGCCACAGTGGAGAGAAAAGACCAAAACACCTGAAAAGAGAGACAGAGAGTTAAGTCGCTTCCTCTAACAGCTCTGAGGACTAGAGACTCTCTCTCTTTTAAAGAAATCTGACATTTTCATGCACTAACCTGATCCTAGCAATTGAAGTGTTCAGAAAAACATTAAATACCTGGTTTCAGAGTAGCAGCCGTGTTAGTCTGTATCCGCAAAAAGAACAGGAGTACTTGTGGCACCTTAGAGACTAACAAATTTATTAGAGCATAAGCTTTCGTGGACTACAGCCCACTTCTTCAACCCCACGTCTGGCTCCAGACACAGACCCAGGGTCTGAATCACTTGTCCCAAAGCTGCAAGTTTACCTGAAAACAGCTTACAGAAGTGTGCTTGTCTTTAGCACTCAGATGCCCAACTCCCAATGGGGTCTAAACCCAGATAAATCCGTTTTATCCTGCATAAAGCTTATGCAGGGCAAACTCATAAATTGTTCGCCCTCTATAACACTGATAGAGAGAGATGCACAGTTGTTTGCTTCCCCCAGGTATTAATACATACTCTGAGTAAATTTATAAATAAAAAGTGATTTTATTAAATACAGACAGTAGGATTTAAGTGGTTCCAAGTAGTAACAGACAGAACAAAGTAAGTCACCAAGCAAAATAAAATAAAATGGGCAAATCTATGCCTAATCAAGCTGAATACAGATAATCTCACCCTCAGAGATGCTTCAGTAAGTTTTTTCTCAGACTGGACACCTTCCAGGCCTGGGCACAATTCTTTCCCCTGGTACAGCTCTTGTTGCAGCTCAGGTGATAGCTAGGGGATTCTTCATGATGGCTCCTCTCCCCGTTAAATACCTGGTGATTTAGCCAAGAGAGTTGGTGACAGTGGAAGACATGGTCAGATATTGTGTCTGGATAAGTTGAATATATAAATTGGAATAGGAAACAAATCTCTATTCACATCTGTATCAGCAAAAAGCAGGTGAAACTGTCGCGAGGGCTAATTGAGTAGAATCGAGTCATTTAGCCCCTATTTGTTAAGAGTGCTAGGTGCGCTACAGCAGTAGCTCTCAACCTTTCCAGACTACTGTACCCCTTTCAGGAGACTGATCTGTCCTGCATACCCCCAAGTTTCATTGCACTTAAAAACTACTTTCTTACGAAAACAGACATAAAAATATAAATGTGTGACAGCCAGACTATTACTACTTTTTCATTTTTACCATGTAATTATAAAAAAATCAATTGGAATATTATAAATATTGTACTTACAAATCAGTGTATAGTATATAGAACAGTTCAAACAAGTCATTGTTTGTATGAAATTTTAGTTTGTACTGACTTCGCTAGTGCTTTTTATGTAGCCTGCTGTAAAACTAGGCAAATGTCTAGATGAGTTGATGTACCCCCCAGAGGTACACATATGCTTGATTGAGAGCCACTGCTCTACAGACATGTCATAGCTGGACTTGTGGGTGGTCCTGTTGGCGTATTCTGAAGATGTGCTCCTTCTGACTCAGGGCCTGGAACAGGGGTGACAGAGCCTTCCGAGAAGTGTGGGGGTCAGCAGGGACCCTCGCCTTCTCCATGGCCCCATCCTGTCCTTTCCACCTGAGGCTCCACCCCTTTCATCTGAGGCCCGGCCCCTGGCCAAACTGGAAGCCAGAGCGGGCCAGGAGCTGCAGACCCTCCACCTGCCCAGGGTGGGGAAGCCAAGAGCAGCCCCCAGCCTGTGTTCCCACCCCTGTTCTCAGTGGCAGGTAGAGAGTTTGCAGAGGGTTTCCCGTTACATGTTCCCATGATAGATAGAGGGTTTGCAGCTCACCCTGACCCAGCTCTGGCCAGGGGACAGGGCCTCGGAGCCGCAGCCCAGGCATAGTAAGAGCTGGGCAGCTGTGGGGAGCCACGGACCCTCCGCCTGCCCTGGGAGGAGGGTCTGGGGGACACGGACATGGGCTGGGGGCTGCTTTTGGCCCCTCCAACCCAGGCAGGTGGAGGGTCTGCAGCTCAGTGCCTCATGCTGCCTGGCCTCCCCAACCAGGCTCCGGGTGCTGGCCTGGCCAGGGGGGTGGGGCCTCATGGGGAAAAGGAGGGGCAGAGAGGCCTGTGGAGAAAAGTGGACAGGCTAGGCTCATCCACTTTCAGAAAGTGGGAGAGCCATGACCCCTGTCCCCCCTCACCCTCTTCCCCAGTTCCAGCACCCTTGGCCCAGGAGACCTGGCAAAGGTGGAGACTTGCCAAGCCCAGGTCCACTGGGTCAAGAGCTTTGGCTTGGTGGTGGGGGATGGGTGGCCCTCGCTCTAGCTCCCTCCCTCCCATCCATGCTATGGGCCATCTGGTGGGGTGTGGATCCAATACTCTCTCTGGGTGTCTACATTTCTGCCATTGATCCCTCCCCACTGGAGAATTGGGGTGATCTCGAGGCCAGAGCGGCTGACCAATTGCATAGGTGCACAGGGCTGCTCAGTGCCTTTTCCTTCAGGGGAGGGCACTAGTGCTCAACAAGCTGGTCCTGTCAATGCTCTGGCACCAGCCAGCCTCCAGAAGATGATCCTGGAGTTTTTCTGGTCAGGGCCCCACTGGGTCTCTACAGGGGTCCTGAGCCTTCCCCTGGAGAATGTCAGCCAGGACTTGGTCTGCATCCACAGCAAGGTCCATGCCTTCTACCTTAGACTCTGCAGTGCAGGGAGTCCGCATGGAGCATGCTGGTGCATGCTTTCTTCCACTGCCTCTGATACAACCAGCTCTTTTACTTCCAGCTGAGTGGGTCTCCCCCCAAGACATCTCTGACCAGTCAGTCTTCTACCAGGCCCTGGAAGCTACTTTCAGAGACCGGGTCCACAGTGGCAGCCAAAGGGAAGGACCTCCTCACGGAGCCCCTGCTACACATTCTGCACACCAAAGTGTGGGTGACAAAGTGCCCCTTGGTGCACTGGAGGTTGGCCCTGGCTGGTACCACTAGAGTTGGAGACCTCCTGGACTATGATCAAAAGGATTGGGTTGATGCTGTGGCACTTAGCCAGTGAATAGAGTTGTCCACCCTGCACATCCGCCGTCGTGCTCCAGGAGGTGAAGGCAGCTTTGCCTCCTGCTTCTCTTGCTTTCCTCTAGGAGGCCCTGTGGGAGGGTGTTCCCTGCCTGCCTCTCTAGGATGACCAGATAGCAAGTGTGAAAAATGAGAAGGGCGGGGGGAAGGAGTGGCAGGGGAATAGGCACTTATATACGACAAAATGCCAAATATCATGACTGTCCCTATAAAATTGGAACATCTGGTCACCCTTTGCCTCTTACCCCCTGGCCCACCAGACTTTGTCATCAGGCCTTTGCCACACAACTCTCCTTGGCCGTCCCTGACATGCAACTTCAGTTGGCTGAACACAGGGTTACCATATTTCAGGTTCCAAAAAGAGGTCACTGCCAGAAGGGGAGGGGTGCTGGAGGGAGGGAGAGGGCCTGGAGGGGAGGTACAGTTGGGGGTGCTGGAGGGTGTATTTGGGAGGTTCTGGAGGTCTGTGTGTGTACTGGGAGGGGTACCCTGTGGGTGCTGAAGAGGATACTGGAGGGGTATGGGATGGGGTAAGTGCATAGTGTGAGGGGCATTTGGGGAGTGATAAGAGGGGGTTATCTGTGGCAGAGGTAATCACTGGAGGTGGGGGGAAGTGTCACTCCCTATCATGATGGCAGGGTGGCTGGTGCAAGCCCAGGACATAGTGCCAGCCATCAGTCAGTGCCTCCCTCTGAAACCTCCCACCCCAGAGCTGGGATCCAGCAGCTGTGACTGCAGGGGAATGGACCAATCATCTGCAGATGCAGGGTGGGACCAATCAGGAAGCAGACCAATCAGGGCTCTTTCTGAGCTGCAATGCCTGCTCTGCAAAAATCCCAGACATTGCCTGTTGTTTGAAAAATCTGCCCAGACAGCAGGCAGATGATCAAAAAGGAGGCAATGCCTGGGAAAACACAGACATACGGTAACCCTAACTGAACACCATCCAGCCAGACCGACTCCAAACCATACCCAGGAAATGTCTGTCTGTGCTCATGCTTCATACCATCCACTTCCTCACCCGCATGTCCTACCTTGACACCAAGAGGCAGGACATGTTGCTACCTAAGGAGGGTGAGGAAGTCCCATTGGCTAGTTGGGACTCCACTCAGGTCCCATGGCCCACCAGAGATATTAGCTGGTGGCTCCTTCATGGAGCTGCAAGCATGGGCATGTACCTGCCATGGTTCATGAACTCCTGACACCTGGATTTTCTGCATCCAGAGGGAGATCCTCACACACAAATGAATAGAATGCATCATGATGCAGCTCCTCTTGTGGGTCCTCCAGAACCTCTTACTGAGGTTCTGGCTGCGCCTTTCCTCGTGTCTCCTGCTCTATGCACACCCCATCCATGGCCCCACAAAGTCGCAAGATCTCCTCGTCAACCTCCTCTTGGGGATGGCTAAGTCAGCCATTCATCATACCAGGAGGAGGAAGCTGGATGGGGGATACTCTGGACTTCTGGCCCCTTATACGTTCATGCCTCTGGACCAAGTTCCTGAGGGCAGTATCCACTGACACCTTAGATGCCTTTGAGGGGTGTTGGGCATCATCTTGGGTTCTCTGCTTGGTGTCCCCCCAGATTCCTTGTTATTAGCCTTTGACCTCATTCCCTTGCCTGTTTTTTTTTCCATTTGTCATTCCCAGAATTCAATAGTAGCTTGAGTTCAGTGGTTCTACCACCTTAGCTGAGGAGGAGGGCCTACACCCACCTGTCCCATTATTATTAATAGTACACATGTGTAATAGGAGTGAGATCTCAGTCCTAAGGGGATTATAAATTCTATTCCTTGTATGTATTGTAACCAGACTAGTGCCAGTGCTACCCCATTGTGGACTCTAAGCAGGAATATCTCCACCAACACATACTAACAATTAATAGGGGACCCTCTTGAGCAGCTTGGGGGCCTAAACAATTGTTTAGTCTACTTATGCTTAGAATTATCTCTGTTTGTAACTAAAGCCAATAGGATGGGATGGGATGTACCCATCTTCTGAATTCCATGATTTTTGTTGTCACTTTACCATTTTTATTCATAAAAAAAACTATGCAAATTTGACTCATTTTTGAAAAAGAGAATCCATAACTTTCATATAACCTCTGCATACACAGAAAATGTAAATATCTTATTGACACCAAATATTTCCCTACCATTTTTCCATGTTATCAATATTTCTGATACAGTGACTTAAACCCTTCAAGTTTCAGCTTCAGAGGTTCTGCTCTCCCTCTTGTAAAGTGTAATACGGTACCTTACAAATATAAAACATGTTTCAGCTCCCAGGGTTCCATAATGACGTCCTCAGTTAGAGGCATACAACACTACAGTAAAACAATCATATCTGGGGTGGAGGACACTAGCCAAGAGGCAAATAGTACAACAACAGGAAGGGAAATTTTGACCAAGAACTTTGGGGCATACGCCTTGTTTGGGGGTCTCGGTACTAGTAAGATCCCCCAGAAGGTCATTATATGGTGGAACTGTGCAATGAAAGAAATAAACCAAGTGTGCCTCTGTTTGGTTCCTTTTCTGCATCAGTTGTCAGATCACAGCTGCTGCCTGGTGCACTAAACCCAGGGTAGCAGTGTCTGAAGCAACCAGAATATGTTCAGGAGCTGCTGCAGCAACTGATCTCCATATACCTTGGCATCCAATGTCACAAGAAAGCCCTTACTATTCACACAGACAGGGCTATGCTAAGGAAAAGTCACACACAGCATACTCTGAGATACTTTCTTTTTCAAGGGTGGAAGGGCTGAGTCAGCCCAGCAGAAATTGGGCCCCATGCTGCTCTCAGGAGTGCTTTGCTATTGGGTTCATTAAAAGCATGGCAGGAAGAGACCATCAGATCATCTAGTCCAGGGGTAGGCAACCTATGGCACACATGCCGAAGGTGGCACACGAGCTGATTTTCAGTGGCACTCATGCTGTCTGGGTCCTGGCCACCAGTCCAGGGGTGGGGGTGGGGGGGCTTTGCATTTTAATTTAATTTTAAATGAAGCTTCTTAAACATTTTAAAAACCTTATTTACTTTAACATACAACAATAGTTACAGACTTATAGAAAGAGATCTTCTAAAAACATTAAAATGTATTACTGGCATGGGAAACCATAAAATTAGAGTGAATAAATGAAGACTCGGCACACCATTTCTGAAAGGTTGCTGACCCTGATCTAGTCTATCCTCCTGTATATCACAGGCCACTAACTGCCACCCAGCCACCCCAACACCTAACCAACAACCAGAACTAGGCCATAGTATTACAGCCTTTAGGTGATTAAATTATTGTCTGCAAAAGGCAGAAAATAGGAAGGACTAAGGTGCACCAATACCCAAGGACACTGAAGTGACATAAATGAGATATACCCCGAGGAGGGTATATATTTTGGATGAGATCCATATATGTTATTTAGATTCACACCAAGATCACTCTATTGATGCAAGGGCATAATAGTTTTATTGAGAGAGAACAGTTGTATTTCCACCCATAGACCTTTCCCGGGGCACATAATATGGCACAAACCATACCCACCCTACTGGAAGGCGCCAGGAGTCTAGGAGCATCTCACGCGGCCGGTTTTGCTGATCAAAGGGACCCAAACTGGGGGAACTCTCACTGTCCTCAGCCCCTTCAGCTTTTATTGTTCTCAGACTTTCCATGGGAGACAATGAATCCCAATACTTCACTTAGGCACACACATCGTTATCTGCTCAGAGGGACAGCTTCCTTTTAAGTATGGCTGATAAGAAAATTGATCACTGTTTGTAACACTCACTGCCCCCCTTAGAAATGCTAACAAGTTTATTCAGCGAGGCTTTGATGTACTGATACATGCTATTAGATAGTCAATTAGGCATCAACGAGATTACTTGTTTAAGAGTAAATGCCTTTTTATTTGAAGTACCCGTGAACACTAACCTGTCCATTGCCCTCTCACTCCCTTGATTGCAGCTGGAGGCATAGTACTGGTATCAATTACGGGGATATTGCAGAACTGTTTTAAAATATCCCCCTTTATAATGCCACCCTTTTTTAAAATACAATTTTAAAATTCGATTGCATGTTGCAATACGTCAATTTCCCTATTTGGACAAAAAGAACAGGAGTACTTGTGGCACCTTAGAGACTAACAAAGGTATTTATAATGTGTTAGTCTCTAAGGTGCCACAAGTACTCCTGTTCTTTTTGCGGATACAGACTAACATTGCTTCTACTCCGAAAACTATTTGGACAATTACATCACAATTGTGGGAGTGATCATTTTAAAACCGGATTTTGAAAATCTCATTTAGCTCTTCGAAAATTAATGACCAAAAGATGACCAAATAAAGTAAGGAAAATGTAATAGACCTTAGGTTAATCATTCACTCAACACCCCGAAACAGCTGAGGGATGTCCAAAGAACTCTGATACCTTTACATTATATTGTTCAAATGTGAAAACATAGTTACTATAAATAATACATAAGAATTTACCTGGGTTAGAAATAGATCTTTGTGAAAGGGAAAGGAGGAAACTTGTCTTTTTGATTACAGAATTATTTTTCTTTTGGGTCCATTAAAATCACAGCACAGAATTTTTTTCGGGGGGAGGGGAAGAAATCCTTTTCTCTACTAGGTTTGTTTGTAGGCAGCTGAAAGGAAAAGTTATCAGGCTTTGCACAGCGCCTGTACTGAAACCTGAAGGTCTCTCCTCCCCCTTCTCTACTCCAAGCCCTCAGGGCTTTTCCAAGTTAATTGTCATCTAATTGCCTATCAAAGAAAGAGATAATGGGCAGCAATTAGATCTAATGGCCCTGTAGTGTGAGCTCTCTCCCGATTAGCACACAGCACGGAATTGCTTCACCTGGTTTGAAAACAGGTCCCTTGAGTGGCTCCACAGAGTCTGTGAGCAGCAGGGGTCCAAATATTCTGGCCAAACCTCTAGTATCCTGGCAAACTACTCTGGCCAAATTGGATAAAGGCGGTTAAGCAAGCGCAGGCTGCAGACATCTCTGACATTATTGCTTTGCTAATTAAATAGTGTCCCCCACGCTGCAGGGGCAGAGATGATTGGCAGTGGAACTTTGAAGTCACTGCTCGAGCGATTTTGCATTCTAGCTTTTTCCTCCATAGTATGGAATCTCTCCGTCGCAGATCCAGCTACCCATCAGATGTGGTGTAAAAAGCCGATGGTAGAACAATAATAGCAGTTTCACTGCGCTGCTTTTTCAAAGGAACAAGTAGCAAACTCGCTTCCACTCCCCACATACGTTACTTTTCTAAAGTACAAACGGAAAACTTGACTCACTGGCATCACGCTGTCCTCAGTGAGTACACTCCAGTACTGATCGCTTATTGTGCCTGACCCCCAAATGCGATTAAAGAGACAAAAGGGGATGTTGAAATAAAGGACTTGCTCAAATCTGCTGGTGGAAAAATCCACCTAACCCTCCTCTGCAGGGTAATTCAGACACATTTTAGTTGCTATCAGTCCATGCTTTTGTGTATTAAGGCATGACCTCAGTCTCTATCTCTCTGGCCGTTTGGAAGTGCGGACCCAAAGTTTGCTGAGGAGAGAGAATCAGCAGCTCTAATTCCTCTGTCTACTTGGTGTCCAGTGTGCTGCATAGCAACTGATCATCTTCCTCTATCCTCAAAGTAGTTGCACTTGCACTTCAGTGTCCCAACCCAAGCTTATATATAATTATTAAGCGATGTGGGTCCTTTGGGGATGGAATTCGCTACAGTGTATACTACACATTAAACACGTTACTGTCAAACTTCAGCCTTCCGTTCTCAAGTAAAAAATTAAACACTATGGCTGGAAAAAAACAAACTTGCAAAAACAAACGAGATCGGTATATGTTTTTGCAGATGCAACATATACCATATAATCACGCTTAATAAACTGGAATGAACTGTTGGCAAAAATGTATTTGCACCGTTGTTTCACGTAAACTCACTCATTTTTCTAGAGTTTAGTTAAAACAGTTCTTGGAAGTTTGACCCAGTAAACGTATCTCACATAGTCATATAGGCAGATTTTGGCATAAATCGGGCCACCGTTTCTAGTTAATGTTGCCAAATGCTAGAAGATTTCAGGCGGTTGTTGAATAGTCATTATGCAAAGTGCTCATTAGCACCTTTTTAACTGGTGACAGGGTGTTTCTGCCGTGTCTTTCTTTTTCGCGGTAGTTTCCTCCCAGCGCGCAAAACCAAAGACAAAAGAACTCCAGTTCAGGAATCATTGCAATGCACAATGATATGCTGCATTGTTTTCACGCACCCAGGCCTAGCCCTTATAGCTAAAATTTGAAACGTATCTATCAAATTTGAATATTTCCAGCTGCCTGGATGTAAATTCCACAAGTGCAAACAACGTGCGTGCATGTAACACACACACGAAATCGAGAACAATGGGGTGTTATCCCAACCGTATTATTTTGTTGTTGAAGGGAGAACGCTAGGAATGCAATTGTATGTATGCACCCCATAGCAAGGCAATACGCTTGGGGTTATATTATTGCATGATATAGTCTTAGGCTCTGGTAGGGGTAGAGAAACTGGGAATAAGCAGTTGCTATTTATCAGTTTGTGAAGCATTGTGCGTTCATTATAAAACCAGATATGGTTGTATGTGAGTATCTGCATTATGATAAAATTCTTCTGCTTTTCTAACTCAAGCCTACTTCTAAGGGGGCCCTTCTAGGAAGACAAGGGTCAAAAGCCCATTAGACAATAAAAGGAGGCCTTAGGCATAGGTGCCGGCACTAGAGGTGCTCCCGCATCCCCTGACTTCAAGTGATTTCCATCATATCCAGGGTTTGCAGTTTGGCTCAATGGCTCTCAGCACCCCCACTACAGAAATTGTTCCAGCACCTCTGGCCTCAGGCGCTGTAGGGGCTGTTTGAAGAAGTACCTTTACTGCCCTGTATGTGAAATGCTGGAGATGAGGACGATAACATACAAAGTGTCATACCTTATAGGCAGTCAGATTCCACAGCTACTGAATAGCTCGACCTTTGCAATTATTTTATTGCTCTTCAGAAGCCATTGTCATTTCGGGGTCCGTGCAACGAGTAGCTACTGCAATGGCTAACCCGGCAGCTGTCTTGGAAGTGGAAAGTCCTAAGCCCAGTTATTGAAATGAGGAGTTTTAAACAACTAGAAGGATGCGATAGAGGCAGTGCAAGCTCCTCCTTTGCGTCTCGCCTTGGACCTGAGGTGCCTTCTCAACCCCCAGGGATGGGATCCTAGGGACAAAGTACATGGGAGGAGCTGTGAGCAGGGCAGCTATTTCTGAGTGAAATTGGGGTGGGGGGAAGAGAAGGGATAGGGGAAGATGCTATGGAAAGGAGGATTTGCTCCAGGTTTTGAATTTCTAGGGGAGCTTCCATGAGCCCTGTTTCTTCATAAAATGTGTTGTGAAAGCCAGACAGCCTGGGGGCATTTTCATCAAATAAGAAATCTGAGACCCTCGCAGTCGCTTCTTCCCAAGGGCCTTGTAAACTTGTGTTATGGGCCCTGGGATGGAGTTTCCTGATTACCACTCCCATGTCTTCCCCTCCCCCTCTCATAGCAGCACTACCTGTTTCGGGAGGGCTGCGCGCTCTCCCTCTCGAGTCGGGTTTTCTGACTCATATTTGCTTCATCACCTTCTCCTCTCCTGTTTTTTTCCTTTCAGTTGTCTCCCCTTTCCCCCTTCTTTCAACCATGCTTTATCTCCTCCCTGCCAGTCAGACCAACTGCCAGGAGGCTCCCCATCCTTCAGATGAGACTGGGGAAATAATTACTGGGTGGGTCTTGAGGGCAGGCGAATTATGCCAGTCACTAACACCTTCAAACTTCATTTTTTTTTCCAAGCAGGAAAAGCAGAAACCGCCCACCCCATCAAAAAAAGGCATTTTGAAGCTGAGTTCCATGCCCCGTTTTATAGTGTATGGGTTTTAGTGAGTTACTCCAATCTTTGCCTGTATAGCAATAATCCCATGGAGTATATAATAGACACAATAAAGCAGATAAATGTAGAGGCTTTCATGTAAACATGTATATTTATAGACATTGACTGTTTGACCCTCCTTAAAATTTGGCTGCTTTAGACCTGATAAGGTATCTACCATATGAAGGCTACCTTGGAGATATTTTAATACATTAATGCATTGAAGAGGTGCACTTCATAATCCCAGAAGACTGGCTTTCATCTTCCTTCTGTTGATCAATGTAGCTACTTCAGGAGGACACATTTTGCATTTCAGAAATAACGTTTACATCTACAACTAATTTAGGTTGTATTCAAAATACTTTCCTCAATGAAATCCACTCATTTTGCTTTTGATTTCTTAAAAGTTCACAGTAATAGCAGGCAAACCCTAGGCTTATTTCTTATAGCCCAGAAGAACATTTAAAGCCACAAACCTCTATTTTTCCTATTTAGCTTCCATACTAGGGATCCTGTTCAGAAGACCACTTTTACAGTCTCTTGGACGCATTCTAGCTCAGCACCAGGCCAGCCTATTCAGGAGTGCACAAGGGAGAAAGCAAAACAAAGCCATCTGCATGGGCCAAGCGGTCAGAGCAGCTTAAAGGGATGCGGTGTAGGAGACCTGATCTGAAACCAATGGAGTCTTTCAAAATACTTTGCGGTAGATCCTCAGTTAGTTAACTTTTTATAACTCAGTTGAAGTCAATGAAACTAGAACAATCCTTTCCAGTTCAAAGTCGCGGGGGGGGGGGGGGAGCGCAGGTGGGGCAATTTCGGCGGCGGGGGAGCCCTTCAGTGCTGCCGATGACGCGGAGCGACTGAAGCCCCCCCCCCCCAAAAAAAAAAATGCCCCGCGAGCCCTGGCCCAGCGGCAGTCCGGGTCTTCAGCGGCATTTCGGCGGCGGGGACTCTTCAGTTGCTCCGCGTCTCTCGCAGCACTGAAGGGCCCCCAGCCGCCGAAATGCCGCTGAAGACTCGGACCGCCGCCGGGTGAGTACAAGCGCCGCAGCTCCCCCACTTTGCCCCAGGCCCCCTGAATCCTCTGGGCAGCCCTGTTCCAGTTTATCTCCCTCCCCCATTTCCATTGATTTCCATGGGCTGCCAATGGGCCCTTGCCGAGTGTGAATTTTTTTAAAGTAGTAGTAGTATTTAAATTAAAAACAACAACAACAGTGAATCTCACAGCAAAATATAAATGGGCCAGACTAACCAATACTTTTATCTTTGGATTTTATTGTAGGCAACCTTACACCTGGTTGATACTATGGAGTTTCCGAGTATCATTATGGTGGGACCCCGGACTGACAGGAGTCTAAACTGATGAAGAAGTTGCAAGGCTGGATCAATGATAAGAGTAAATAGAAACGTAAATCTGGATTAGTCTGGGTGGGATCAGTTCATGTGAGTAATGGTGTTATTTTTCAGAAGGCTTCCCAGAGGCACAACATTTCCAAGAACATCTATATTTTTAACATTGTCATTTAACTACACTTGGTTGATTATTTATTCTTGCCTGTTAATTTGTTAAAACAAAAGCAAACAAAAGGACAAGTACCCTTTCACGGTACTTGGTATCAAAGAAATCTTAAAGGGCTGGGTAGTGTTTTTCAGGGTGGGGAGTTAAAATTTTATACTTTTAAAAAATGCCTACTAATTGCCTATCTAATTTGTCTAGACATTTTGGGTGGGTCTTTTAAAAGGTATTCCCCAATAATTGGTTGGCTAACACAAAAATACATTTAAAATGTAGCACTAGTGTATAAATATTAAAAGGTAATGTACACCAGCCAGTCTGCTATGCACACATATATGTAGTTTTGTCAGTGTCACACTTGTTCCACCACAGACTATCAGGGCCTCTCATGTAAAGCTGTCTTCCATTCCTTTCTGATCTTGCAAAACATAGCAGTTCCTCCAGGTCAGTCACTACTGTGATTGGCCTGATCCTGAAAGCCCTTGCTCAAGGTTACAAGAGTAATCCTACCGGTGCAGCTATCTGCTTTTCATGTTAATAAGAGTGGCAGGCCCTATTTTGGACAGATCTTTTAGACTTATCATTGTATGCTTAAATGTAGGAAGCTGATTTCCCTAATATTAACACCTTATTTTAGATGCATGAATAAATCTGAAAATGAATCCTATGGTCAGTATATATTAGTGCTGTCAGATTAAATAAAATAGAAGCAGAGCCACCCAGGGAGTAGTTGAAGACACAGGGCCCAATCTTGTTCCTGTTTGTGTCAGTAGCAAACTTCCTATGGTGAAATCCTGGCCCCACTGAAGTCACTCAGTAGGAGTTTTGCCATTGACTTCAATTGACCTAGGATTTCACTTCTAGTGATTTAAATTGGATAATGTTGGAGTGTCTATAACAGTAACAGTTTTAACTAGAACAGGGCACGTATAGGAGCCTCTGTAATAAGGATCAGGCAGCAGCACTAAAACTCAACACAAGGTGAAAGCCTGGACGCAGCCAAGTCCATTGAAGTCAATGGGAATTTTGCCATGAGCACATGATTTCACCCACTGTGTGCATACTGCAAGGTTCAACACTCTGTTGGCTGCTGGGTGGTTTGGCAGGGTATTGAGTTTCTCCCGGTTATTATTCTTAAACTCTCAACCCACTTCCTTAAAAGGTGGTCTCCAAGCAGAGTCTATTCAACCAGCTCAAACTGCAAATCTAGATAGGAGCCTATTCCGGGTCCCATGGAAGGGAAGGGTTGGGTTTGGGTCAGGGCTTTGCAGATTAGTTGACATCCTGAATTTAGTAGGGAGGGAGGAAGGAAAGAAAGAAAGAGGCTGTGTTCACGGTTATGGCAAGTAAGGGCTCCGATGATTTGTGCAAGGAAATAGAGTGAAAGCTGGTAAGTGTTTGGTTTTATACTCGGCCCCATTATCCGCATGTAAGTGTCCGTATAAAATATTGTCGCTATGTACGGGGAGATCGCATCACAAACACAGCAGGCAGTTGCACGCCTAGGCGACTCCGCAGAGCCAGCGTTAGTGCAAATCCTTCTCTGAGTCACAGGCCAGCCCCGCGGGTTCAAACGGGCAGCAAGAAGGCCCCGGAGTCTCTGTAGCCCACAAAGCAGGGCGCCTGCCAAAAGCCAGGCTCCCCCCGGAACGTGCTGGCGGGGCTCAGGGCAGAGGCTGGCAGTGCTGGGAAGGCGAAGCTGGCGGGTACGGCCTCCTGCCTGGGGAGGTGAGCCAGGAGCTGCTGCTGAGCCGGGTAGACGTAGTGCAGGGGCAGAGTCCCGGCCCGGGCTCCGAAGGGGACGGGGCTGTAGAAGGGCTCCGGCCTCATCTCCTGCAGCTGCCGCTTCAGCTTCATGCGCCGGTTCTGGAACCAGGTCTTGATCTGTGGGGAGGAGAAACAGTGTCACCCAGGCGCCCCCAGAGAGCCCGGCCCGGGCTCCGCCGCCCTGGCCCGGCCTCCAGCCAGCCGCGCGGCCCGCTCACCTGCACTTCGGACAGCTGCATCTTGGCGGCCAGCTTGCGGCGCTCGGCTGAGCCCAGGTACTTGTGGCGCTTGAAGGAGCTCTCCAGGGTGCTGATCTGCTCCACGCTGAAGGCGGTGCGCAAGCGGCGGCTGCCCCTGCCGCCGGGCTCCTCGGGGGACTGGCACTCCGAGCGGCCGCCCTCCCAGTCGGAACCGGACTCCGCGGCGCTCCACGCCCGCTTGGCTGCGGCTGGTGCTGCTGGGCACAGAGAGGAACCAGGTCAGCCCCGCTCAGAGCACTCCAGTGGCTGGCGACTTAGAGGGGGCTGCAGGGCTCACGCATCCCTCGGCCATTATACACCACTGAAGGACGCCAGCTGCGGGCAGATGACAAAGGCTTTTCCTGGCACGGAAATCAGCAGTTTTCCGAGGCGATTCTGATCTCCTAAATGGAAGGGCTCAGCTAGTACCTTGCACCCACATAGCTCCTGGCCCCACAGGCGCTCCAAGCGTGCTACCGCGGTCCCTTTGGAGGCTGGCATAGGGAGATCAGATGACTTGCCCACTGTCAGATCTGGAACCTGTGGTAGTCGAGGAAATTGAACTCAAGGGTCCCGACTCCCCGTCCTATGCCCGGTCACTTAAGACCATCCCCTGGGTCAAATCCCAACTCTACTGAAGTCAACGGCAAAACTCCCACGGGCTTCAGTGGGGCCAGGATTTCACCCTTTGTGTCCCAATACACTTAGCAAAGAATAATGCACAATTCTCCTCCCTCTAATCGCTGTTATAACTTAACTCTCCTCCCTCCCTCCCTCTACTTACTGAAGAGACAACAAGGGCAAGCATACATTGGGATGGTCTATAAAGCACAATAGTAGATGCAATTATAATCACCTATAGAGGAGGAAGAATCAAAAAGCTTCTCACTCCTGGGGTCGTTCTTAGAAGAGGTGTCCGGGGTCTTTATACGTTCACCCTTCTTCCCTGTTTGGCTTGCGGTTTGGTGCGGTTGTGGGTTTGTTCTGGAGTTGCAGACTGGATTTCCGACCCGGGTGAGCAATCCATGTGATGCAAAAGTCCTGCCCTGAGTGCCTTCTGCGTAGCTACTGGGCCTTTGCTGTGGTTCATAGCTGTCCTGGCTGCTCTGGGAAAGCCACTCTACAGAGAAAGGGGCCTTGGTCATCCTGGCGGTCTTCTATTTCAACACAAACTAGGGGAGGATGGATTTTTGAGCAGCAGAGTCAGAGAATGCCTCTCTCTGGGTTGCTTCTTTTATAAAGGGAGTCCCAAGGAAAATGTTGTTTGTGTAAACAAACATCAAAGGCCCAGATAAGTATCGTCTAATTGCCATCAGGTCTCCCCCACAAAAGATGTTGTTCACACATTTTCCAAAGCTCGGTTAGGGTTGGCTCCACAATGTCTGCCAATAGATTAGTGAACTCTGTTGTAAGTGATTTACAATACTTGTTACATCCTATCCCTATGTAAATGGCACTTATTGCTTGAACTCACAGAAGCTTCAAAAGACAATCGGGAATTTAAAGAGCTTTTCTCTAAAAGGATCGGGTGTTTAGAAATGTACTTTATTTAATTCATATTTTAAGAAAACTATACTTGAGTGAATTGGTAATTTCTACTTTCTGCAGACAACGGAGTACCAATTAAGATTTCCACAGGTCTAATTTAAGTTTGAGATTTTACAAGTCCAGAAATTAGGTTTGTTAAGTTTTATACATATATGTTTTAACAGCTAATTATGAGCCATTGTTTTACTTGGACTGTTTTGACAGGGTGGAGGGGAACTTACTGCTTTATGGATATATAAGAAAAAGTCCCTGCCCCAAAGGGCTGGCAATCTAAAGACTTGATCCTGGATTTGACTCTGTGCAGTCAGACTGCTGCACTCTCACAGAGCCTTATTGACTTCAATAGGGGATTTGCCCACACACATAACAAATTGCAGGATTGGGCAGTACACACATCTTATTGCTGGGCATAGTGCTTGCTTGCTACAACAGCCATTAGTATTTAGTTGCGGGATGAAATCCAATTCTACACACACTTCATGCACAGAACTCCTTTTGACTTCACTGGGATTGCTATGGTCTACCACTTGCAGCAGCATCAGTCAGACTATAAATTACAGATATAGGAAGAGATGGTATAGCTGGTGATCCCAGGATATTAGAGAGACAAGGTGGATGAGATAATTTTTTACTGGGCCAACTATGGTCCAGCAAAAGATATTACTTCACCCACCTTGAATGTCTAGACTCAGGAAGAGACCTCAGAAAGGCAAGGGTGTGAAATAATCGGCATGTAAATTGGAGTGTTTAAGTAGGCCAGCTTCTTCTTGATTCCCATTTTCTATTATTTAGATAATGTATATATTTTATGTAATTATGGATTTATTTTGTTTGTTCATTTTCATATCATATTAGTGTAATAGGACTGATTTTAGATTCATATATGTACTATATAACTAAGAAAGGACAATAAGTGTCCTGGCTAAATCTCAGGCTTTGTATTCCATCCTCATCTGCCTTGCCCTCTCTCATGCTTTTGCATTGTTGATCACATTCAGCTTCTTGTCCTCCTTTGGCTTTCAAAACTATTCTCTCCTCCTTCTATTCTTACCTCTCCCTTCAGACACCCCTTGGGCAGGACCTCTGTACCTCCCCCACTATCCTTGTCTTCTTGCTCTTCTGTCTATGCCCTCCTTCTGTGGGCTCTCCTCTGATTGCTCAATTTCAATAGCCACCCTCCCTCCAACTGTATCTTTCCACTTCCGATTTCTACAATAAATCCTGAAACTTGGCCTGTTACTCTGACACACCTGCTGGATTTCTCATTATTCACTTCAGTTTAACATCTCCTGACCTGTCATTTCTGTCACCATTGACAATGCCACCATCTCCGTCAATCAAATCTGTAAGGGAAAGGTTCATCTTCCATAACTCCTGCCCAGACCCTCATCATTTTATATTTTATTTACTGTAACCTTCCCGAAATCTACAGACACTCTCCAGTCCATTCAAGACAATTGGTAAAAGCATTCTCCTTTCCCAGCACTCCTGGCACTTCATCCTCCTTTTTGAATCCCTCCACTTAACTCACTGCATGAAGTTCAAACTTGACTTTTAAGACCCTTCACAGCTCTGCCCCTCCCTACTTGTTCACTCTGTCCTACTCTGCTCTGCTGGTTTGTCAGCATTTCACACAAATCTCTGTATTTTCTTCCACACTGCTCCTTATGCAAGGAATTCCTATCCTGCAGCACTTTTTAAGGCCTCTACACACTCCTTCAAATAACTGTTCAAGACTCACCTCTACTAAATTGCCTATAAAAAGAACAGGAGTACTTGTGGCACCTTAGAGACTAACAAATTTATTTGAGCATAAGCTTTCGTGGGCTACAGCCCACTTCTTCGGATGCATAGGAAGAAGAAGTGGGCTGTAACCCACGAAAGCTTATGCTCAAATAAATTTGTTAGTCTCTAAGGTACCACAAGTACTCCTGTTCTTTTTGCGGATACAGACTAACACGGCTGCTACTCTAAACCTTAAATTGCCTATGTCAATTGTACCAATCAGTGCTGGCTAGATGACACTTTATCTATTTAATATGCTATATACATAATTTACATATATATTTGAAATTTAAAATGCTTTCTCTATTTGATTGCATCATTATCCCTAGGTCACTTATCTACTTAAACTGTAAACTCACTGGAGCAGGAACTGTGTCTTTGTACATGTTTTTAGACCATCTAGTGCACTGGGGCCGGATTTTGATTGTGGCTTCTGTGGGCAAGTGCTGCAATCTAGCCCTCAAATCTTCCTATGCCTTGGAGTCCCCATCTTTTTACAGCCTGGATAATATTTATCCCATCTCTCACTTTAAAATTTACCAGTGCTACAACAAAGATGGGAACACAAAACTTGCTTGGCTGGGTGTATCAAACACAATGTAGGAGAGAAGTGGATACCAGACTGTAGCAAGGGCATTTTTATAGCAATTATTCTACTGAGGGTTGAATTAATTAGCATTTTTCTTGATTAAATGGATACACGATGTGCATAATGGCAAATGTAAATTATTGTGAAAATGACCAAAAAAAGAAAAAAAAAATAAGTGGGAGGTTTTCCACAAAACCTTTAGGGCAAACAATGGCCGGTGTTCTAGCTTAGGTAGGGATCTATGTAAGCATCATTTGCCATCTTCCATAATCTCCACTCAACCCATATTTAAAACTAGATAGACTGAATCTGCCTCCAAGAAAGGCTAACCGCAACAGTACTAAAATGCTTAAACCCGGACTACATTACAGCTTCAAACATAGGTAACAATGGCACCCCTATTACATACGTACTAAAGATGATTATAAAAATTTCTGTTATAGACAGGGCTTTAGCATGTGTCAACATTAGTTTTCCCCAGACCTAAATTTCTCAACTTGTGACAGCAATTGTGAGAATGGATTCCAGCTACAGCTGGCCAAAATTCTTTGAAACCCAGTTCAATGAGAAATGCCCTTTTTCACAAACCAAATATATTCACATAACTATTCTTTAAAAGAAAAAACACCCTCATCTGTAAATTTTTGTTTTCCAGCTCCCCTCCCTCTTTTTCCCTCCTTTCCCCCCTTCCTCCCTCACATTTCAGGTCTCAGCATCCTCTTTTTTTCTTTCCATCCCCCTTTTCAGTGGGGAAAAGCAAAAACAAAAACAAAATTAAGAGATTTTTCAATCAAAAAATCAGAAAATGTCATTTTTCACTGTTGTATGAAGTGTTGTTGCAGTCATGTTGGTCCCAGGATGTTAAGAGAGCCTAGGTGGATGAGTGATGGATCTTGTATTGTACCAACTGTTCCTTCTCTCTCACCAACAGAAGGTGGCCCAATAAAAGCTATTACCTCACCCATATGCATCCGAAGAAGTGGGCTGTAGTCCACGAAAGCTCATGCTCTAATAAATTTGTTAGTCTCTAAGGTGCCACAAGTCCTCCTGTTCTTCTTTTTGCGGATACAGACTAACACGGCTGCTACTCTGAAACCTCACCCATCTTGTCTCTCTAACATTTTTCACAAAACATACTTATTTTTCAACCAGTTCTAGTGCCAACATTTAACCCTGGTATTACATAAACCTGTTCAGAGCATGAGTGTTGGGAAATTTTAAGGGGAGGTGGAGGCTAGTATAGATAAAAATATGAGGTGCCAACCGAGCTACAAATTATAGTATTTAAATTGGGTCCCTTCATTAAGTTGTATTAATTCATGTGGACCAGAGGTGGCCTCTGGAAGTGAGGGTTGGGAAAGGCTAGACTGTTACTGTGTAATGTGTACCTGTCATGGGGATAATTAGTTTTTTTGAAAGTCTCAGTAGGACACCTTCTTTCACTAGGATTAAATTCACCTGAAAATTAAAAAGAAAAGTGTTGTATTTTTTTCTGGCATTACTTTTCATTTTAAATCTCTCTCCCCCTCTCTCTCCTTTTGAGTGATTCACCTTCATTGTGCATCAGAAATGGGGCAAGTTAAGACATGAAGCTATTTCATCCCTGGCCCCATATTTCCATTCTCCAGACACTGCAGGTGTTTTATATGCAACCTTTTTCTTTGTAATCTGCCCATTGTCAAATCATAATTACAATGGTAAGTTGTCAGAGAGCACACAACCTATTGTATATTATATGGAATTAAAAATGACAGCTGAGTCAGACTTTTAGCATCCCCTGATGTATCTGGTTTGTTTTGTTTACAAATTTAAACACCAGTTACATTTATAAATGCAGTTTAAATCTATTAAAGCAACTGTTTCAGCCAAAAGATTGTGTGTTAAATGTAGAGTGTGCAAAGGGGCACAAACTAGTCAGTTGGAACAAAGGTATAATATTAAATAAATTGACAGGTTTCATGCACGTCCTACAGGAAGTGTGCTTACTTATCCTATTTACAATTTGGATGACTTCCAGGTATAATGAATATTACAACAGTTAACAGCCACCTGCTGAACTTGTTGCTTATACTGTCTTATTTATTAAAAGTCACCTTGGTTCTATTTTTATTATTTGGCAGATGTTTGGCTCTTTTTGTGCGTGTACCAGTTGGCAACATTCAAATGCAACCTGTTTTGAATATTTAACTGGTGACTTTTATGACGCTACACAAGATGTTTTCCATCAATTGACTTATCTTTACACTCAGAATCATTCTTGGGGCTTGATCCTGCTCCCATTGAAGTTAATAGGAGTTCCGCCATGTCTTTGAATGAGGGCAGGACTGGGTCCTTCCTTTATGCTCGTCTCCAAGCTGCATGGTCATTCTCCAGAGCGTACAGGAATGAAAGCGCTGCTCATTTTCATAGCTACGATTCCAATATTTTATGCAGATGGTCATGTAATAGCCCATAGCTCTCTCCGGGACGTCGGCGCCGCCGCTGCTGAAAAATATTAACAGCCAACTTCCTTTTAACCCTGCAGATCAAAGGCACTGATTGGGATCCGCAATGCAAAGCCAAACCAAGGGCCCTTTTGTCTGGGGGTAAATGGGGAGCCTTGCAGCATCTTTATGGGCTGCGTTTAACTTTACTACCTAGGACTTGGGTGCCCCGTTCTCTGGCCTCAGACGGCTGTGGGATCCTGGACTGGAGCAGCGGCTGTGCGAGAGGCGGAGTTACAGGTGAGATTAGCCAGATCTCCCTCTTGGGGGCGCTTGCTGCAGGGTTACTGAGAGGATAAAGCTGTTCAACTGCTGTAACACAGCCCCAGTCTAATCACAGGGTCCCCGGGGCCCCCCTTTGTCTTTCCAACGCCATTACCCTGAGGCTCCCTAGCAGTGGCTATTCCCCTGGGACTCCCACTAATCGGTTGATAATGTGGTGGGCCCAAGGACAACAGCCTCGGCCTTTGTTAGCTAATGGGCACCCCAGCTTCCAGCCCTACCCAGGGCACTTCACGGGCTGCCCCCGGCCCCGCTGAGGTGCGAGGCTGACCTCTTTGATCTCGGCTTGGGTTGCTGCTTTGAAGGAGCCGCTCCACCCCAACCCCCGCCGGCCTTCCAGCCGCAGCCAGGACTGGAGGGAGGGGAGGGTGAAACCGCCTCCTCCTCGGAGCAGCAGAGCGCTACACCAGCCCGATCGGGAGCTGGGGAAACCTTCCCTCGGCCATTACCGCGAGCAGCCCCAGGCCCGTCCCTTGCAAAGAGACCTGCAAAGGGCCCGGGGCCAGTGGGACCAGCTCGGCGGTGCCCGGTTTCCCATGCAGTCAGGCTGCAGCTGGGAGCAGCGATTTTCCCACCCGCTGCCCACCACCAGTGGCGTGTAATCCCTGGGGCAAAACCCCTGGGCCCCCTCCGGTCAGCGCTGCTCTCAGAGCTGCAATGATGCAGATAAAGGGGCATGTTCAGGCCAAACGCGAAGGCGTTCGTCTTCCTTTGTGTCTCTCCCCGGCAAGTCCCTGGGCTTTGTGCATGCGAACGGCGTACGATCAAAGCAGGGTGGGCAGCGGCTGGAAAAATCGCTGCTCCCCTCTGCAGCCTGACTACATGGAGCTGCAGGGATAAGGTCGCTAATAAATCGCTGCGGCTTCTGACCTGGAATCATTCTCCAGCCCCACCTAGTTCAGAGGACTAATCCCATAGGAAATAAATATGGTGAAAAGATTTGAATGTCACTAAAGGGGACAAGGTGCCCTTGAACTGACCTCCCCTTCACCAGTCACTTTTCTGATCTCTCCTGAACAGAAAGAGAGCTAGTTTTCCCTAGGGCATTAGAGAGACCAAATGCTGACAGAAATACCAGGAAACTCTAGAAATAAACCAAATGCCAATGTCAAGATGACAATTAAAATCCCTCCCTGTACCTCACTTCTTCAAATGCATCTGAAAGAAGTGAGGTTTTCTACCCACAAAAGCTTATGCCCAAATAAATCTCTTAGTCTTTAAGGTGCCACCTGACTCCTTGTTGTTTTTGTGGATACAGACGGCTACCTCCTGATACTTCATTGTTCCTGTAACTGATCTATATCAAAAATGTCATCAGCTCCCATGGCCTCTCTATTGTAAGGTTGTTGGTCTTGCTTCCAGTGGTTAAGGAGAACCTGTGGGAAAATTTCCTCCAGGGATACTGTAAATATAACAACCAACACAGGCGTGTGTTCGGGCCTACTTATTTACCAGGATTCAAACCAGGGGTTGGCAACGTGTCCGTACATGGACAAGGGTAAAAAATTTGAGGTCTGTGAGGGCACTCACCTCAGGCAGCTCCCCGTCTCTGCTGTTGCAGGCGGAGGCGTGGCCAGGAGACGCTGTAGGCACCCTCCACGAGCACTGACTCCACGGCTCCTAGCCTGCACCTCAAACCCCTCATCCCCAGCTCCACCTCAGATCCTGCATCCTCAACTGGAGCCCTCACACCCCCAACCTCCTGCTCCAGCCCAGAATCCCCTCCCGCACTCTGAACCCCTCATTTCTGGCCCCACCCTGGAACCCACACCCCCAGCCCACAGCCCATACCCCTTCCCACACGCCAACCCCCTGCCTGAGCCCAGAGCTCCCTCTTGCCCCCCTGCCAGACGGTGATATCAGATGTATCTACAAAGAGAAACTTACACACAAAAATCCCACCCAGTCTGTTACCAATTCAGAGGACATGGACGAGGAATGTGAATGAAAGACCACACATTTCACTTTCATCCTCTGACATCTTTTATAAAGGATAACAAAAAGAGTCTTCCTTCAGCTAATATGTTAAATCAAGGTGGTGGTTGGTTGCTTTGTTTTACCAGCACTTGCTGAAGGATCAAAGTTTCCATGACAAATTCTTCTAAAATTACATTTAGCAAAGTACCTTAAGATAGATCCACCTGATGGCTAGAATAAGATTAAAGATATTCTTTAGTTACTCACCCAATTGCCTTTTAAAAAAAAAGAATATTACACAGAAATATAGCTGTGCAGTTAGTAACACATTTGTAACCCCTGAAAGTAACTTTCCACTTTCAGTATTAATTTTTATTTTTCTTGAGTTTAGAACTAGCATTTGAGCAACAGGAAGTCAACCATAGAGCATGCAGCCAGATCTGGCACTCCTTAGGTCATTTATCACTCCCTCTGCCCATGCTGGCCTATACCAGCCAGTGCTGTTTTAAATTGCATTGGTCCGATAGATTAAAACATTTTATTGACTCTTCTTTCCCCAATGATAAATCTTATCCTTGAGCTGCCCCTAAATCATAGGCTAGCATATAGCCATATGAAATGAAAATACATTTTTATATTCCTGTTATCTTTCTCGTCCATTTTTCTCATCTTTCTTGCTTTCATTTGTCTTCACTCCATTTTTTCTTCTGGTTCCCCACCTCCCACCATTCTTTTCTCTTTCTTACCATATTCTGTTTCTATTTCCTCTTCCAATTATCTCCTCCCACTCATTCACTCTCAATCTTCCTGGGTGCATTCTGCTCTCAATGTCAAATTCAGAGGCAACATAAATGATGTAAATAAGCATAAATGGTGTAACTGATGTGTTTATGAGGTAGAAGATTGAGGTTGAAGCAGGGATGCTTTATCTTAGAGGTGACCTGCAATCAGGGCCGGCTTTAGGAAGTGCGGGGCCCGATTCGAACAGGTTCGACGGGGCCCCGACAGAGATGACTAAAAAAAAAAAAAAAACACATGGGGCTTGTACTCACCAGGCCACGCTCCTAGTCTTTGGCAGTGGGTCCTTCACTCGCTTTGGGTCTTCGGCGGCACTGAAGGACCCGCCGCCAAAGTGCTGCCAAAGACCCGGAGCGAGTGAAGGATCCGCCGCCAAAGACCCGGAGCGCCGCCAGGTGAGTAAAAATTAAAAAGGCGCCTCTAGCCAGGGAAGGGATACTCTGCCACTTGCCCCCCACTCTGGGCGGCCCTGCCACTGGGCGCGGGGCCCCCTTGGGCACGGGGCCCAATTCGGGGGAATTGGTGGAATTGGCCTAAAGCTGGCCCTGCCTGCAATGAATGTTTAAAACACTGGATTTCTGCCTTTTTTGCTTCATTGGCAAATTTATTATTTTTGTGTGTGTTACAGTAGTAACCGAAGTCCTAATTGAACGGAGCATTATACAAACATATATTAAGGCCTGGGCGATGCTCAAAGTTGTACTGGCTTAATTAAAGTTATACCAATTTAGTTAGAAAGGTCCCACTTTGCGTGGTCATTCTTATATCGGTTTGTCTCAGCAGGCACCTGTGAATTTTACTAAGTTGATACAACTAGTTTTAAACTGATAAGAGTCCACACACAAAAATAAATTAAGCTGATTCAAGTTATCCATACACAGTCCCTGTCTCAAGGCAACCCGAACAAAGTTATTGTTGTTCGTTTGGTTTAATTTCTTCCTCCTTGTTATTTTTTTTAACCCTTTGATATGAGCAATGTCAAAACTACCCATATCTGGAATTGCTGGGGAAAAAAAAACCTCTTGGGTAGCCTCAAGGGCATTTCTGGCTACCACCCACACCTGAAATGAATGGGCAGAAGTGTTGGAACTTTATGACATATCTTTTCATCCAAGTGTTCTTTAGGCATTTGAATTAAATAGGCATTAACCCCCCCTCTGAGCCCCTCAAAAGTTATATACAGGCTGAGCAAACCCCACTGTGCTCAGGTTTTCATCTTTTGCAATGCCATACATTTAACTACTTCTACACTGAGTATAGCGTGTCAAGGTCTTCAAGACCCGAGACTCTAGTGCATGCATTTTAAAGCATCTCTGCCCTCTTTCTCTTTTTCTGGGGAAGGGTAACCAGACAGCAAATGTGAAAAATCGGGGCGGGGGTGGGGTGGGGGTAATAGGAGCCTATAGAAGAAAAAGACCAAAAAATTGGGACTGTCCCTATAAAATCATGACATGACATCTGGTCACCCTATGAATCGGGGGGGGGGGGGGGGGGGGGGAGGAATAGAAAACCTTTCAGCCACTGCTCTTCCCCTCTTTTTGATATTGTATAAAGGAATACAAGCCTGATTTTATTTTACTTTGTGGGTCACCTTCAACCTTATTACACACTCCTATTTGTTGCTACAACCCTGCTCAACTGCCTTGTCTGCACTAGGGACATTTTTTCAGAAGTTTCTCAATATTGTTGACCCTCCTGGTCACTCTACACTCATCCCCCAGTAGTGATAGAAAACCTGAAGCTCTGGCAATCTCCTCTTGCAGCCCCATAGCCCCGCCTTCTGAGGAAAGTCTGGTATGCATGGGGCTTTCAGACCCACCAAATCTCTAGGTCTGAAGAGAATCTCCCTCCTAAAGTGAGATTAGATTATAGGGGCTGAAGAGAAGAGGCACCCTGGGTTCAGGAGAAGGAAAGGTATGAATACCTGCAGTTCAGTGATGGTTGAAGAGGAACCACACATGGAGCTCGTAGGCTTCTGTAGTGAAGAGAAAAAAAATAATGAGGGAAGAAGGGATGTCTGGGAGCAGGGAATAGTGAGGGAGACCAATAATTATGTAAACTGAATTCAGTTAGAGAGAGCAACAAAAACATGCAACAACAATCACAAAACAACTGCAGCCAGTGTAGGACAAGGGGAAAAAAAATTGAGTTCTAAAAAAGGGAAAGGAAAAAGGAGTGAAGAAAAGAAACAGAAAAGAAAGAACAAACCTAGACTATATATATATTTTTTCTTTCAAGTCAGATGCACAAAAAGCACCTACCAACAATGTTTGCTTTGCATTACAGTATGTGTTAGGGAATTGCTAATAATAGGTGTAAATTTACTGCTGTTATCTGCAAAGACTTTGAATATTTTATTCTGAAGGCAGCAAAGGTTAATTTACAGCAGCAGGCAAGTGGCAGCATTTGCTTGCAGAGGCTAGTAAAGAATGTGAAAAAAATGTAATGTGAATAATGGAGCCTGCCTTTTGTGCATCAAACACTTCCATAGCTCATGTACGTGCACACATATTGTTGCATACGTGTACTTTTTATACAGGGAAACAACCCACTATTTTACAATCAAATAGCTCTGGAAAAAGAATGGCCCTTTTTGTCAGCCAAATCCAGCCCCCTGACAGGCCCGCAGCATGTCACATTTCAGCACAAGCCAGGACACATTAAGGCCTGCATTTTATTAGTGTATGGGTTGATTGCTCCTAGGGTTGCCAGTTTTGGTTGGACGTATTCCTGGAGGTTTTATCACATAACATTAATCTTTAAATAAGCTTCATCTTTAATTCCTGGAGACTCCAGGACAATTCTGGAGGGTTGGCAACCCTAATTGCTGCACCTGTGGGGAGCCTCAGTGACAACCGTGGGTGAAGGCACAGCGCTACCCTTGCATTACAGAAGGGAGGGTTGGGGCCGTTGCTGGTATAACTGTACCTACACCAAGAATTTTGCCAGCATAGCTAGGTCAGTCAGGGATCCTGACTGATATAGGTCTGCTGGCAGAAGTGTGTGCCATAGACACGGCCTGAGAAAGATACAGCCAAATTAAGAGAAAAAGTTATAATGGGGAGTGAGAAGTGACTTAACTATGGTGTCAAGTATCAGGGGGTAGCCGTGTTAGTCTGTATCTACAAAAACAACAAGGACTCCTTGTTGACTTAACTATGCGCACCACTATACGCTATACCTATAATTTGCCATCTGATTCCAGTGTTCCCCCAAAAGTTCTCATTGCCTCATCTTGACTAGTCTCATTATTGTGCACAGCACCTTGATGTATGGAAATGAGTGCTTTAAAAAAGAGCAGGGAGGTAATTTGCACACTTAACTATGCAATTATGTGGCATGTCCCTGTAAATGTTAAAGTGCTCATGATTAGAATTGTATTTAGCATTTCATTTTAAAATGGAAATTAACAAAATTAGACAGCAGCAGGTTTTCTTTTTAAATTGAACAGGAGTACTTGTGGCACCTTAGAGACTAACAAATTTATTAGTCTCTAATAAATTTGTTAGTCTCTAAGGTGCCACAAGTACTCCTGTTCTTTTTGCAGATACAGACTAACATGCCTGCTACTCTGAAACCTGCCATTTTTAAATTGAGGGATTTTAGCCTGACTCTGGGAGGGTCAGACACTTTTTGTTCCGTACTGGTTATGGGGTAGTCCTGTGTTGCGTTTTAACAGTTTTGAAAAAGCTACAAGGTAAGGCTCTCTAGTGACACCTACTGACTAGAATACATGATCACATACAGAAAATATTGCCACACGGAGCAGGATGGGGGGTGGGGGGGGGGGGGGGGGGGAGAGAAGAACTTGCTGCTGCTATAACTGTTGTGAAACTGGCCAGTACATATATTCAGTTCTTCAGTACCTACTGCAAGAATAGGGGACTTCAAAAGAATTCACCTTTTTTAACTGCTTGTATAACAGAATATTTTGAAGGAAATTCATAATAAGAAAAAACTGTGAGCATAGCGAGAGGAACTAAATATTTAACAAAGGCATTCGACAACTGGGTTAAGTTTGTCATTAACCCTGGGTTGACAAGTTGTAGGAGGTAATAAGGAATTCAGCATTTTCTCTCCAGAGAGATCCTAAATTCAATCGCCCTTTTCCTTTCATAGGCCTCACCTCATTCCAGCATCCTGTCTGCATGCGTGTGCCCTTTTTTCTACTGTGTTCTGCTCAAATGCTTTATCCACAGGAAATTGTTGTGTTTTTAGATTAGAGGTCAGGGACCCACATATCCTATCCATTGCATGGGCACAACGTCCATGGACCCAAAGATCCAACTGCAGCTCCTTTATTCTAACATTTTAATTATGTTACTGTGACAGTGTACCCCATAAGGCTTTATGGGGAGGGGGTGCTTATAAATGTATGTATGACATAACTGGAATATGTTTTATGCTGCCTGTGCCATGTAACATATCTCCGTAAGGGTTGTGATCTACTATATTGATTCATCCTATTTGTACGTATATATCATTTTCTACTCGAGCTTAAGAATACCGGCTGTATGCTTGCCTGATTTCTAAGTAAGCTTTGTGAGGCATTTGGTCAGCTTCTTTAGGAAGGAATTTGCCAGGTTAAGTACCTGATCAGGAGACACTTAGGGAACAATGCATCTTGGAATGCTCCAATCCACATGAGAAGTCTTCCTGGAGACATGCAAGATGCCATGTGGACAATGCAAAGACTGAGTCATGCAGGGGCATGTGACTTGCCCAGGTGACTCCAAAACTCCATCTTGGAGCTGGGCTTTGCAGAGGAGGGAGGTCTCCACCCACAAGAGAGAGTCTACTTAAACCTGTGGGAGACCCCTCCATTTTGTCTTCAGCTGGCTAAAGAAGGAGCCTCTCCACCCCCCCCCCCCAGGATACTTGAAGGAGACTGAAACAAAGGACAGTAACTGCAGGGGGTGTGAGTGATTGCTGGACCCAGGCTAAAAGGAGATTAGCCTGTAAAAGGGAGCACTCTGGAACTGGTGAGGAAATTATCTGTATTCAGTTTGATTAGGCATAGATCTGCGCATTTTATTTTATTTTGCTTGGTGACTTACTTTGTTCTGTCTGTTACTACTTTGAACCACTTAAATCCTACTGTCTGTATTTAATAAAATCACTTTCTATTTAGTAATTCACTCAGAGTATGTATTAATACCTGGGGGAGCAAACAACTGTGCATATCTCTCTATCAGTGTTATAGAGGGCGAACAATTTATGAGTTTGCCCTGCATAAGCTTTATACAGGGTAAAACAGATTTATTTGGGTTTAGACCCCATTGGGAGTTGAGCATCTGAGTGCTAAAGACAAGCACACTTCTGTACGCTGTTTTCAGGTAACTTGCAGCTTTGGAACAAGTGATTCAGACCCTGGATCTGTGTCTGGAGCCAAACAGGAGTGTCTGGCTCAGCAAGACAGGGTGCTGGAGTCCTGAGCTGGCAGGGAAAACAGAAGCAGGGGTAGTCTTTGCACATCGGGTGGCAGCTCCCAAGGGGGTTTCTGTGATCCAACCCGTCACAGTTACATGAGACTAAATTCTAGGCAACAATGGAAAAAATGCAAAGCAAAAGCCCTCCTTGAAATTGAAAAGGTTAGAAGAAAATGAAATTAAAAAAATTTCATGACTGCAGCTGAATGCTTCTTGGGTCCCATCTACACTGTAGAGAATATGGTATCAGGGAACGCACTGAGAGCACTGTTAAAACATGATGGACTTTCTGGAGACATCGCATTACTGAGGTAAGGAATTAACATAAGGTTTGATGCCAAAACCACTGCAAAAACAATGCTATTCTTTTACTATATTGTAACCCAAGGCCGGGCAGCACTGTTTATTTGTGGATGGGACCTTAGATTGGCTGTGTTTACTATTAGCATATAAATAGTCCAACTATACTTTTAAATTTACACCTAAGCAAGCTGAATAGGATGGACAAAGCAAAGATTCCTGTTCTCATTGTTATGGAGACCATGTGCATCGGGGTAGAGTTTACATCTTTGATGATGATGCTATTTGCAAGAGCTTACACTGATTTATTCTGTGAAGGCTCTTAGCAATGGACTTTAGGGTCTGGTCTACACTAGAAAATTAGGTCAGCATAACAAAGTTGCTCAAGGGTGCGAAAAATCCATACTCCTGAGCTGGGTAGACAACCTAAATTCCCATGTAGACAGCAATAGGTCAATAGAAGAGTTCTTCTATTGGCCTAGCTGTGGCCTCTCGTGGAGGTGGATTATCTATGCTGACAGAAGAATCCTTCCCGTTAGAGTAAATTGGGTCTAAAATGAAGCTCTGCAGAGGCACATATAGCATTTTAAGTGTACGCAAGCCATGAGAGAACACACATTTTCCAGAAATTACAATGTTTAGGCTCACAGTCCCTCCTTGTCCCTGCTCAAGAATTGCAACCTATGCTTCCTTACTACATTTTATTGTGTTGGTACTAAGCTGTGAAGAATCAAGTTAGCTTACACAATGGTGCCCTCACACTAATGAAGCCAACATTAAAACATGAATGAGGAAAATTAGAATAAAAGGATAGACATGTGCATAAGGCACTGGACAGATTTAGATAACAGGGTTCAATTCCCTGTTCTGCTATAATGCTTGGCGGACAAATTACTAAGGCCTTATCTACATGGGTTTTTTGGGGGGGCGAGGGGACTGGTGCAGTACTTAGACAGTGTACTACATTAGATATACTACTAGCCTGATACAGCATGCAATTCCTATGTTTCTAGGATTTCCCACTTACCATATGTGCTTGTGTATCAGTCCATACAGTGCTTGTGGATGTCAGACAAAGTACACCAGATTCATAACTGGGCAGCAGCAGCAGGGTGAGAGCCCACTGCAGCTTATAAAAGAGGACTGTCATCCAACAGCAGTTGGAAAGCATATAGCCTTTTCCAAAAGCAACGGCATGAGAAGCTAAAGACCCTGCCTTAAGAAAACTCCATTGTTGTATGCAGTGTCATTGTAGCCGTGTTGGTCCCAGGATATTATAGAGACAAGGTGGGTGAGAAGTTGGTTCAATAAAATATATTACCTTACCAACTTTTCTCTCTCTAGAAAACTCCTGTAGATGACAGATGTCAAGGTTTAATGAGGTGGAGGCAGGACCGGCTCCAGGGGTTTTGCCACCCCAAGGGGCTGGGGAAAAAAAAAAAAAAAAAAAAGCTGCGGTCACAATTGCGATCGGCAGCACTCCGGCAGCAGCTCCACCGTGCCACTTTCTTCTTCGACAGGAATTCGGTGGCAGGTGCTTCCCTCCGAGAGGGACCCACCGCTGCTGAACAGCCCGATGTGCCGCCCCTTCTCCTTGGCCGCCCCAAGCACCTGCTTGCTGGGCTGGTGTCTGGAGCCGGACCTGGGTGGAGGTTCCCAGAATAAATACAGCCAGGCCAAAGCAGACAAGCTCTTCAGCCCCTCTGATTCAGGACCTCTCAACAGGAGGTTGACTAGGCTGAACTACAAAAGACACAGTACACAAGAGTGAGTTAATAATTGAGAATTTCTTAAGTTTTTCACATTTGCATTCTTGACCATGAAAAAAAAAAAGTCATTTACATGGAGAAATGTGTTTTACACACACACACACACACACACACACACACACACACACACACACACACACCTCTCTCTTAAACCTACCACTCTGCTAGTCCTGAACCAAACTCCATCCCAAGATATCCAGCACAGCCTCCCACTAGTGGTAGAGAGATACCTGTTCATAGCATTAAATGCAATACAATGAAATTAATTCCTTTTGAATGCTGAAGGGATTTTTCCCTTACAAGAGTTACATTGTTGATAATTTGTTTTTAAAAGTTATGCTTCCCATCCTCTTTTGCAGGGGTTGGGGAGACAACTTGTGCTTGGATATTAGTGCCCTATTAATCCCAAGATTGATAGATTTCTGTCATTAACTTTATTACCAAAAGCCTGGAGAGTCCTCTAAAGTACAAATTGGCCTTTAAAAGTGTTTCGTTATTGTTTTAATCTCAAGAACTCAAGTTATGGACTAATCCCTTCAACTGGAAAAAAAAATGTGATGGAAAAGTTCCTTAGATGCTTGAGCATTCCACACATTACAAATTGCTACAATCACACAAGTGTAGGAAGAATAGCCCTTCACCCTGATCCCACCACCATTATAGTCAATGCATATATCCATTTGTATGTTTAAAGTGCATATTCAGCACTGCAAAATTACTATGAGTTTTCCTCAAATAATTGTAGATTTTTCAATGTGACATTCAGAAAAGGGTTCCATATTGCATTAAGCCTGTGTATAATATACAAAACTCAAAAACAGGAGCCAAAATGTCTCAACAAGACCCCTGAAATCAACTCAAAACAGGAGGAACAAAGTAGAAAAACCAGAAAAGCAAAGATCTCAGTCAGGGTATATACAGAATTTGCTCCCTTTAAGAATCACAAAATCCCGCAGGAGACTACCTGCAATTTGTGCGTCTTTCTATACACACACACACCCAAGTTGGAAATTCCCAGGCATAGATTTCAAATGATTTTTCTAGTGTTTTTATTAAACAACTTCAGGTCACACAGACTTTGGATTCAACATCTAATGTGTCCTATTTTTCAGTTTTTATTGCACAAATGCAGTGTGTTCCTGGGTTTCTGGGGCTTAATCTATCTCTCACTTACACTGGAGAAAGTCTGGAGTAACTACCCAGAAATCCAGGGAATGGCACCAGCACACAGATAGCCTGAAGTCTGCTGTAACGTATGCATAAGTCTACAATGCAATTAAACACTTGTGGCTGATTGGGCTCTGGGGCTGTGTAATTGTGGTGTAGATGGTCTGGCTCAGGCTGGAGCCTGGGCTCTGGGACTCTCCCCACTTGTGGGGTCCCAGAGCCTGGGTTCCAGCAGGACCATCTACACTGTAATTCAACAGCTCTGTAGCTCCACAAGCTAGAATCAGCTGACACAAGCCAGCCATGGGTGTTACATAGGGAATGTCTACATTGCAGAAACAGCCACAAAGGGCTGAAAACACAACTGGGGATGCAGGAAGGTCCTGACCTCTCTCACTTTCCTCTGGCCACACCTTCTTGTCCACTTTATGTGACCAGCAGGGCTGGGGGAGTGGTGTAAAAGCCTCTACACTGGATCTAAACCATGGAACAATCACTCTTCAGCTTGTGGAGCCCGTCAGTTAACTTAGCTTTAGGGCCAGATTCTGCCAGTAGCACAGCACAAAGTGACTGTGTAACACTGGAGGATTTGGTTCTATATATTTTGGTAATAGAGCCATTAATTAATTAGTTTTATGTTGTGAACTTTAGGAGTATATTTATTGCTTTTTCTTACCATGTAAAGTATGCTAGAGAATTTTAATGAGTTGACAATCTGCAATTTTAAAGGTTTTGACTTTATTTAATCTCACTTGGTGGGGATGGACATGTATAACTTCTCAAGGATTGGGAGGCGAATGTAGGACCAGATCCTATAGTACTTATAGGATTTCAATGAGAGTTTTGCCTGAATAAGGAGTGTAGAACTTATTCCTTGGACAGGACGTTCAAATTCTGCTTTCAGTTACACAGGTGCAATTTCTATGGACGTCAGAGAGTTCACATGTCAGTAGGAAGTATACCATGTAACCGAGAAAACTTTGGCTCATTCCAGCCTACAAATCAGTCATGTATTTGTGTCAACAACAAGCATACGACTAAATGAAACCTGTCTAGAAACAGTTTTATTTAAAAAACTATCATGCAGCATATAGGCAATTGGCTTATAGTAATGCCCAAAGAGCGGTTTCCCTGTGAAACAATTATTTTCAGCAATTTTTATTTACATTAAATATTTTATTTCTGATTTTGGGATGATGATATCTTTATTAAATACAAAATCTAAAAGTTTAATATCTGATTGGCAAGAACATAACTTTCCACCATATAAAAGTACTGCAAGAGTAATTCTATACATTTAAGTGTAATATACTAAAGCAATATATAGAAGGTATGAAATAACTTTTAGATGCTTGAATAGTATCAGTCATTTTCATGAAACAAACACAATATTTCCTTGGCATAGTAGTCATATAAGTACAGGTAAAGATTTTAACTGAAATATTAACTTGCTCACACAGGTGCAGAGCACACTTCATCTTTTAAAATATAAATGCTAAATAAACACAAAAGATTTTACAATAATCTGACTGACCCTAACAAACTGCTGGTTGTACAAAAATGCATCAACTAAACTGTTTGGCCCTTCACACTGGTTGAGCTTAAATCACTTTATGGACTGCTATTTTGCTCTGACAAGATGTAGCTTTTAAGTGGATGGCAACTTTTTGATTGAGAAAAAGCCAACAACTAAAGATAATTAAGAACAGGTTAAAATAAGATAGATAATCTATTTTAAAAAGATTTGTCTGGCAATTCTAAGTCTGTCATTGCCATCTTTCTTCACATACTGTAGTAATGTAAGAATACTTCAAACTACAGTACTTTTTATGTTGCAAATATATTCTATGAACACAATCAAAAGATAGCAACAAATTTTACTTCTTTAGTTGTGATTCAGGATTCACAGAATTGCTTCTTAATGACAAAGATTTATGCAAAAACTTCCTGATCACAGACAGAGATCTGTTCTCAGTTACACCAGTAACAGAGCACAAATTTGGCCTTGTGTTGAAAATACATCACAGTGTGAAAAAATAATTGTAGTAGTTAATGGAAAGAATTAGAACACCCTGGGGGAAAGGGGAGCAGGAAGTTGGTGATCATATATTGCCATCGGATTGGGATCTTTTTCTCTTAAACATTGGACACAAACCACAACTTAAACACATGCATTTTCTATTGAATATTTACAAATTCAGCAGCAGCAGGGTGTTACACTAGAAATTTATGTTATAATTTACAAAACACTACAAGTGTGCATCTCCCAATTTCTTATTAGTAAGCCATTTTCTTCTGTACCTAAAGATCTTAAGTCTTTCTAAACAATACAGAGTAAATATCATTACAGTCAGCATGAACAGGAGAACACTCCAATTACAAGAATATTTCCATGCAATCAATTCATACCTGGGATTTCAACAGGATGCTTCTCCTTTTTGAAACACAGTTCTGACACCACCACTTTATGATCTGAGAAATGCATTTTACTTGTTTATTTTAGCTGTTTTTTTGGTAACATTAAGACCCCACCCCTCTGAAAACAATACAGAAATACTTAGCTTTATCAACAAGATACAGACAACGTTTTAGAGATTTTGCATAAGCCTGGGGTACCTTAATGAACTTTCTAGCTATAGCACCACATTTCATTGCCAGTCAGAGTGTTTTATAAGCTCAGCTCACTGTAAAAATATTATAAATACCAACTTTGGCATGATGTAGTTACAAATTTGATGCAGTTATTTTGTGTTATCATACTTTTGAACATTGCAATACTAGGGAAGTAACCTCAGCACAAGGCATAATCATGTTAATGTAAACTCACATACAGATTTTACAACTATTACTTATCACAACTGGAGATGAAGCAAGCAAGCCTTAAAAATTACTCTTTTCATTAGGCCATGAAGGCAGAAGCAGATCAACACAGTGGTAAAATGTTGATTCAGATCTGAATTTTATATAGAGATAGGCTGGCTCAAGGGCATTAAAAATACACAGTGCAGTGTTTCCCTTTTTACTTATTCTGTCTTGATGTCCAATGGGAAGATTCTCCATCACTCAAAATCAAGAGTGTAGTTTTGACATTCATAATTTAAAACTAAGACAAAAGCAAACCCCATCAAAAATATAAGGCTAGCAGAGGATCTATATCCATACATTCAAATACATAGTGACAGGCTACAAATGTACAGTGCTTACATTAAAAATATAATCTATGTTTTGTCAATTACAATATGAATTCTCTTAGGCCAAAGCAGCACTGAAAGTTGAAACATTAGCTTCTTTACACATTACTTCTCTTCTGACATCATCTAAGGACTATTTTCATACTAGAGACTAGTCATTCTTTTTTCCCCGTTTCTTAGGTCTAAGATTTTTCATTAGCTAGCATTTTATTATTCTGTGATAAGAAATATATCCATTTCAGATAGATACTGTTTTAGATAGTTTTAAAACTACTTTCACTTGAGTGTTTGCTTGGGAATTGATACAGGAGCCAAAGCCATTTTCATCCACAGTTTTATACGCAGGAGTTAGAATTAAACAAGCAGGTAAAATGTAAACAATTATTGAAATGTTGCCTTCATTCTGCGCAATGTGTCCTGAATTTTTCGGGAATGTTTTTCAGCTGGTATCTGATGGAAGTTGGCACAGTTGTCAGCTGCTAAAGCAGAAATATCTGCATCATTAAAATGAGCTATTCTTTGTTTGAGGTAAGACTGGAGCTTGAAATCTGTAGTAAAGGTATAGGGATTTTCTTGAAATGCATGAACCTGGCTCACAACTTTTGCAATGTTTCTTTAAAGAAAATAGAGAAAAACATTAGTCTGCTTTAGTGTGGATAATAAAACATTAAAAGGAAATTCAAAGGCACATGGCATCCATTTGTACAGTATTTGTCTCTCTAATAAGTTGCCAAAACGACTGAAGTGTTTTAAACTGCCAAAAGTGCACTGATGTGTTACTTCTTATGACTCACTAGACAATATAGGTGACATATGTATAATTAAAATAATTACCTAAGTTTAGTCCACTTATGAGCTCCATTTGTCATAGTAAATCCTCCAGTTTCAAGCTGCTGGACGTGCATGGCCAGAACATGGGCTGATGGAATTGTAGGGAGCGTTTTGAATCTCTCTCCTTCCATCAAACACAAACTGTCACTTTTTAAAAACACCTGGTATAATTTACACAAGGAAAGCCCGTGATAAATCTCAGAGCAGGCTTCATAAAGTAGTCCTCGGTTTTATGTCTTTAACAAACATTTTTGTTTTACAGTAATTTTTTCATGTACACTATAGAAGTTAAAGTAGAGATGAAGGAGATAATGCATTTTATCAACCTGGTGGCAGCTCAATTAAGGTAGAGTATGGAACAAAAGTTACTTTAATTAGAAGATAGCCCATATGGAGTTCTTAATAAACATTTCTAATTTACAACCAACATGTTATAGCTGGAATCACAGAATGCACCTTAGGGCTAAGCAAACTCAGTTTCACAAGTACATAAAGTTAGTGATGAAATGTTATGACAATTACTGAGAGATGTTGTTTGAGATTTTCAAAAGTCACTAGGGAACACAGCTATGTAATTCCCTTTGAAATTAATAGGAGCTGGGTGCCAATCTCCTAGCTGGCTCTGAAAATCTTCGCCCTTGTTTTCAGTCATTCAAAATAGAGTTTTACAAAATACTAGAGTGAAAGTGTTAACATTTAACTCTTGGTATGTGGCATCTTTAAAAAGTGGCAATGGGTTAGGCCTTGCATCAAAAGCCTAAATAATGGAGCAAGATAAGATGTCCAAGATTATTTTATTAGCACTACTAGCATCTGGGGTACTGCTGACAACTGAGGTATTCCTGAGTCCCTTGGTGGGTAAGTAGACTGGCCTTTGTTTTGGGCTAAATAGTCCCAGGTGTTATTTGGTAAGACTGAATTGAGCATCCCTGCCTTCGCATTTTTCTCCCTTGGCAGTCAGTTAGAGCTTGAGCTTAGAGCAGCGGTGGGTTATCTACTGGAAGCTGCGGGCAGCCACGCAAATGTAAACAAATGGTCTGGCGGCCCGCCAGCGGCTTGCCCTGATGGGCTGCAGCTTGCTCACCATGGGCTTGGAGATCTTGCATACTGCAAGGCTAAATTTATTTAGTTTACTTTTGGATTTGTCTGATAATTTGGACTCTTTGTATTCTTAAAGATTTATGGTCAGAAAAGTCATTGTTAAAACGGCAGTGTTCCCACACAAAATATTTGCTCCCTGTGTGCATTTGGCCATAACTGTTGATTTATTAACTAAAATAAATGGTTAATGGATCTGGTTGAAAAAAGGAAAGAATTCTGCAGAAACTTTTGGCAAATTCAAAAGCATTTGCCTGTTATGTTTTGTAATGGTCTAATTTTCCTTTTTATTGAAAAAAGGAAATTGAAGAAAACTGAAGTCTTTTCACACAAAAAAACCTAACAGTTTTCCAATAGGCCAAATTTAGACAAAATTTCATTATAAAATTCTAACCAGATCTTATTGTTAGTAATTTTTACTTCTGTTACCTCTGTAGCATCAACACACCTATGGTAGAGTGAACTGTTCTGCCCTGACTATCATCAAAAGAATTGTTAATTAAGTGCTAGTTGCACAATATTAATTTCTGGCAATTAGATGCAAGCCAGAAAAAAATGCAACTTGACTTTCAAAGCCCAGGTTGGCATTTTGGTTTTGGCAGGTGGAAAAACCCAAACAGTCAACTGCAAAGTAATCAAGTTTATGTGGAAGTCATTAAACAAGAAACAATTTTTTATACAGTATAAACTGTATTTTGGCTTCAGTCCTGCAAAGAGAACCAATGAAGCGTCACATAAGTATTTCACATGAGAGACTCATACTGTACCTCAACAGCCTTGAGTTCTTCCATTATTTCAGACACTTTTGATGGTAAAATTTTCCAAGCCTTAAAAAAGGAAATAAAATACTTTGATATCTTTTCAGATTAATCTTGGTAATGGAACAGACTTACTTTTGCTAAAAACAAAATAGCTACATGAGGAAAAAAAGTCCAAAAGTCTCACTCACTGGTAGCTGTCGTACTATAAGATTTTCCAGCCCTCTTAAGATTTGCATTGCGGTAGCAAAATTTCTTTGTTCATAGCAAGATTTTGCTATAAGGAGAAATTTTGATAGTAAATTCACCTGCAACTGGAAAAAATACAGTTAAATATTAAAATCTACTACATCACACTGGTCTGGTCCATGACAAGCGGTCTTAGGCATTACGGTAATACAAATAATAAATAATAATAATTTGCTGGAGCTAAAACAAATAATATGTTTGAGAGTCATCACATGAAGCCAATTGCTATGAAGAAACTTAAGCAGGATACCATTTTATTTCCATTGAGGACATAGTCCAAAGGCCAAATTGCAACTCTACTGCCAGTAAAACTCTTGATTCTAAAACTCTTAACTGGGTGGGAAGACATACGGTAATTAATTCTAAGGAGGCAAAAGGACAGAAACAATCAGGAACAAGTGAGGGACTAAATGAAAATCACTCATCTAAATGAGTTCAAGTGTAGCACCAATTGTATAAACTGGCATTTTAAAAGCTGGCAAAATAAATAGACTTTGTTACATTCTGATTGGCTAAATTACAACAACAAACTGAATAATACTATACTCAAAATTGACAGAGGATTAGAGAACTGTATGTTATGACTGGCATATTCTGATAAATTACCCCATCTCAGGCTTTGTTTTCAAAAGCAGCAAAAGCTGCTCTCCAATTTGTATGTTTCTGAGAAGTGCGATAGACAAACAAGTAAACAAACAAAAACAACAGCAACAGTTATAAGGTAATTACAATTTGGGGGTTTGGTGACAAACCTTTCATACTCTCTTAAGGTTAATGAAAATATCAAAAGTCCATGATAAAGTTGTTATACTAGAGTTCTTTATTGCACAAATAATCTGACTGAACACAGAGGAATATGAGGTAGTCAGTCACCTGTAATTGTTGTTCTTTGAAGATACCTATTTTTATGGATTACCACGTTGGGGTGGATTTGCAGACCTGGATGGAGCTCCCATAACTTATCATTCTAAAACACATTACACACTACCCCTATTGAGGTATGAATGCTCATCTCTCTTCACGTGGGAAGTAAAAATACTCCCATAATAGCCAATTGAAAGACAAAACAGAAATATTCTGTTCAGGAGTAAGAGGGTGAGGGGTAATTCACTGAGATGATAGCTTCAGAAAAGCAACAAATGAGCAACTGGCTCCTATCTGAAGATATTATCTTAATGATTCTCACTTATGGAGACATGCTCCAGGGAGGTCTCCAATATAAAAAGAAAAGAAATCGTGCACACAGTGATGTTCACTAAATGTATGGTGACCACTTGGAATTGGATTAGACTGGTTTAATCTGCATGGGCAGATTCAGTTCCAGGTCTAGAATCATGGTCAGAAAGGAATTGACCATTAAAGCATTGGGAGCAGCTTAAGTACTTCTTGCACTGCCAGTGGTGATGCTATTTGCTTGGCAGATAAAGACTTAGGGTTTGGGAACTTGAACTCTGTCGTCACCACAAATTTTTATACAAAAGTTGTTACCAACACCCACCATGATTTGTTATGGGACAACTGGTTTCTGTTGACTTTATCATGATTAATTTAGAAAATGTTGTATTAATAAGTTAATGGAGAGATTTCTGATGAAGACATTCAGAATGTATATACCAATGCACAAAATGCCTTCATGTTTAATAAACATCAATCTTTATTTTTTCTCTTGAGGAAAGTATTAATTCAATTGACCTTAAAAGTAGACTAGAAATGTGAGAAAATGAAATTAGAAGAGGAAAAAAAAAGGTACATTTTGTTTTAGGATTTGTTACTTGAGCTAAAACAGCAGCAGAACTGCAGCTCCCTGCCTCTCAAAGTTCTAGTTAGAAAGTCTTTCAATGCTAAGAAGGCCATTTCAATAGCAGAAAGTCAGACATCTTATCTTCTATTAAGAATTCTTATATTCTATGAAGTCTTTAACCCCACCACCAGAACAGATCCAAAACACTAAGTGGATCTGCCAACAATTGTGCAACAAACTGTTGCCAACACATTGGCAGGCATATTTCAGGCTTTTTGTGTAGGTTTGCTATATAGAAACAATAAACAATAGTAAATAACTAACTACTTCTTAATTTAATAACCAAATAAAAATTATAGCAAACCTTGGAAGTATGACTTGTAACAATTTCAGCAGCAACCCAGGTGCTGATATTATCTGCATTTCTTAAAAGCTGTAAGAGGTACTTGTCTTGTATGTAATTTGGCAGAAAGAGGTTACAAACTTTAAGTGACAGTGATTCAGTGGAAACAGCTCTGTGAAACACAAACATATAGAGAATTTAGACATTACAACTACAAGACATTAAGGAAAAGATGCTAACATTCTAATAATTTTTAAAATGAATAATACGTTGTTTAGTTACAATCTTGATTAATACATTTTAAAAGGGCATGTGCTGGGATTCTATTATATGTTAATTTCTCTTTTCTGTGTAGACTTTATAATTCCAGTACCAACATACATTGTACATATCTACAGATGGGACTACTTAAAAAAAAAAAAAAATCACAAGTTTTGCAACTTGAGCAATTTCTTTAGTTTGACTAACAATAACAAAGCATTTTCCCCATCATAAATAGTGGTCAAAGGGCCATACTCACTGAAAAGTTAGTCTGGCTTTTATTTTGTGGAATATGAACATGAACACAAAAAAGTGAGATTCTAAAAGAGAGTCCTGTCTGCACTACAACACAGTAGGAGCCAGATGGCATTTTTATTGGATTTTAAATGGTAGGGGAAAAGATCCAGCTTGTGTCCCCTTTCTTAGAGATGTCGAGAGTCTAGATGTCACAATTACCAATTACTAGATAGAAACTAACTGAATCCACATACCAATTAAGATGAATTATAATGAAGATTGTGTGTGAACTGGTGATAATGTTAATATTTATTCTGGATTAGAGCCGGGCAAGTAATAAAAATCTGAATAACTTTTATTTAAAACCTGCAATAAAATTCCTATATGTTTGAATAATTCATAGATAGAATTTCATTATTTTTCCATCTATATGGATATAATTACAACATAATATACTTGAAAAATATCACAGGTGGGGGGGAGGATAGCTCAGTGGTTTTAAGCATTGGCCTGCTAAACCCAGGGTTGAGAGTTCAATCCTTGAGGGGGCCATTTAGGGACCTGGGGCAAAAAAATTGGTCCTGCTAGAGAAGACAGGGGACTGGACTTGATGACCTTTCACGGTCCCTTTCAGTTCTATGAGACAGGTATATCTCCATAATCACAATACTTTTCAAAAACATATTCAGCAAATATTTTTTGACCTGATCTACTCTGGTTTCAAGTCACCTGGACAATACGGCCTAAAGAAAAATTTTTGGTCTGCTGAACTTCATTTTACAAGTCATCTGAAGGATAAAACTCAATGTAAAAAGAAAATTCACAGTGAGGAATAATGGAAAGACAATGTAGATTCTCCATTTTCAACTTTCCATAGATACATAGTAATACAAAAATCAACAATGCATCAGCAGGGAAGGGGGGATAGGAAAAGTAACCCACTTACTTTTGTACAGTGGCACATTTCTCTTTGACACCAAGTGCTCTTGAATTTAGGAAGTGTACTGGATGGCATTTATGGAACATTTCCTGCACAGACAAAAAAATTAAATCATAGTGATCATTAGGCTTGGCAATTATTTTAGGTATCACAAGAAATACTTTTTCTTCCTCTATGTTCTCTTCACTAAGGTTCTCAAGAGAAACCATTACCAGAACTCCTGATACTAGGGACTCCAGACATTACAGGGACTTGGGGAGGAAATTGGGCTATTTTTCCATTGGTGTTGTGAACCTCAGAATAAATAGCATGGGGGATAGGTGAGGGAGGGAAGGAAGAAGGGTGACTACACAATAAACATTTACACTGATTTGTCCTCACTCTCAATAGAATCCAGTCTTTTTACCTGTTGTAACAGTGTCAGTTGACAGCAAAGCTCTTGTGCACTATATTCAGTTAAGAGAGATCCTCCTTCATTTGCTTTAGCATAAGAGCCAGAGAATTCTTCCGTAGAACTGTAATAGCATGGCTTTGGTAAAACTGACCCAACTGTGTATGGTCTTTCTTTCTGATGATGTGTAATAGGGCCATTTCCTTTGGCGAGTTTCCAGTTAAAGCTCTATACAAGAAAAAAGTAGCTTATTACTGCTGTAACTTTCCTAAAGCCTACATTATGTCTCCTCTCAATATAACTTACTGAGGGAATGTCTACTCTGCAAACTTTTGCTCATGCAAGTTATGTCGGCATAAAGCCACCACAGTTAGTATATTGCTTCTGTGCAGGCATACTTGGCTCCTTATATTGGCGTTGTGAATACTTACCAGTAGTGCTTGTGTTGGTACACCACGCTGTACCTCATCAGTAGATTCCCAGAGTGCAACTTGCCACCATTCAGCGCACTTTGTTTAGGGAAGTTTGGATAATGCATAGTGGAGCAGAAACAAGTCATCCAAGGGTGACTGGGAGCAAGGGGTCAACTTCCCAGCATGCAACTTTCTCCATCCCATAATGTCATCTATATCCCATAATTTTCACCTTTTTAAAAAATCTCCCAGCACCCATGTAGCATTCTTCACTGTCTGCCATTTGACAGAAGCATAGAGCCTGCATAGCACTGGACTATTGTGATGAGGGTTGCAATCACAAGACACACAATCCTCCAGTATTTGCAGAGCTGCAAGAACTACCAAATCATCAGGGAACATGATGATTTTGTGGAGGACAGATTGCTGTGGGACGTAGCAAAAACCAGTTCAAGGTTGATGGTGGCATTCATGAAGCATTTGCAGATGCTGGAGTGCTGCTTGTGAGCCTGAGAAACAATCACTAAGTGGTGGGATTTCATTGTAATGCAGACTTCGGATGATGAGCAATGACTGCAGAGATTTCAGATGTGGAAAGCCACCATCCTGGACCGGTGTACTGAGCTCGCCCCAACCCTCAAGCGCAAGGACACCAGACTGAGAGCTGCATGGACAGTGGAGAAGCAAGTGCCAATGGCACTGTCTTTCAACTTGCTATGCTGGATTGCTACCAGTCAATGGGAAATCATTTTGGAGTTGGACAATCCACTTTGGGAACTGTTGTCATGCAAGCGTGAAGGATATAGTGGATGGATTTGTAGCAAAGGACTTACAGTGGACGAGAAGCTGGATATGAGTCAACAGTGTGCCCTTGTTGCTATTTGTTCATTAAAATATCTTTGCTACCCTACCACTTCAGTGCCTGAAGATATAAAAATTAGACATTCCAATAAATGCATCATATGATTGTTCAACTTATACAGGGTTACAGTTGCCAGTGATAAGTTAACATGATGTAATTTTAAATTAGCTGTAATTTGTATTAAATAATCATTCTTGTCTCTTCAGACTATAGAATTCTTCTCTTGAATTTAATTAATGTAAGAAGAAACTGAATGAATTTAGGGCCCCAGATTTAGTCTACCATAACACTGTAAGAACTGGTGAAGGAGAATACATATTCTAGACTTCAATTTTTTTAATAATAATCTCTGTCCCTTGATCCATGCTGTCCAAGCTGACAAACTTTTGAGTGGAGAGGGGAGAGAATACCCAATTTATGTTAGGCTTGCTCTGACATTTAACTGCCAGTAATGTAAAAAACCTAATTTGTTAGTGTGCATGTACACAGCTTTGATGACGTAGGTATAAAAACAAGAAAACTAAACCTATAAATGGAACCATTTTATTTATTTCTAGGTAGTCTAAAAAAGATATAGAGATAGTTTTAGTTTATAAAATACATATGGAGGTTTATTTTGTCCTATGATGGATTCAGCTTCTGTCTTGCTCTTGGGAACTCTCATTTCTTCCTCTCCCACACAGTTGGTGGCCCTACTAGGGCTCAGTCTTTCACCTCCTCCTTTTCTACCTCTATACATTCTCACAGGTTGAGTTCCCTCCTCTACATGGATAACTTCTCACTAACTAGTCATGAATTTGTGCCTCTGACATCTCCACCTCAAAACATCCAAATCAGGCATTGTGTCACGGGGTGCATCTTCAGTGACCTTCATGGAGCTGTATTCACTTACAGTTTTGGACATTTAGACCTACTGTATGTTCTTTATGTTCAAAACGCACTGCATTGTTAAACCTTCACCATGGCACTGTCAACACTATCTTTCTTGTTCCAGAGTTCCCATCCTTGCCCTCATCCTAGACTCCTGCTTTCGTGTGTATGTGTGTGTGTCTGTGTGTGTGTGTGTGTATCATGCATACTTTTGACTTTTCCCCCCTTCGGTATCTTGAGTTATTGTCCCTTCTTCATGAACTTCATTGCTGTGATATTAGTTCAGCCTCTAGTTACGCAATGACTTGATTACTATAACTGCCTGGTTGTAGCCTTGTACATTTCCATTTCTTTTCCTCCTCCGAGTACATCAAAAAAATCCACTTATTTTCCTGCTACCTTATCCAAGTCTCCCTTCCTCTCTTCTTCATGCCCCATCTTTGCTATAAACTATCCAGAGTCATTTCCATAAAGCTCTGTTGATTTAACCCCTATTAAATTCTATAGGATTTTTGTATAAAGGCAGTAGTAACATTCTGTAAGCTCATTGGGACAGGGATCTTGCTATTCAACTAGCGTATTTGATCTGTGAAGCACTTTGGACTCTTTCTTGTGAAGATGCTTTTTTTCAAGCAAAGTCTATTGGATTCTCGGGACTCTGAAGTTACTTTGTACCAGCTGATGTCTTCTAATTCTGATTATTGAGAGTCAGTAGTGTAAGAGGAAGGTGCAGTAAAGTTTTGAAATTCCGTAGGCAAAAAGCACTTTTTCTCCTGTTCATTTTAAACTTATTTTTATATAGGTGTGATGTTCCTTTGGTGTTATCTGGACCGGTGATCTGCTAGGTCACTCCAATCCTCGACTCTGGGAGACAGCCTTACCCTGCTCTGCTGTGAGAACCCCTACTCCCGGAGGCTATTCACACACAGTCTCTAGCATGTAAGCTGCTCTCAGTTACGTGAGTGAGCACTTTTGGCCAGCCACAGCTTGGATTGTGCAACCGAATGACACTAGCTGATATCTCCAGTCCCAGACACAACCCTAGGAACCTCCATTTTGCAGTGTCCAGTTATGCCCGCTGGGTGCTGCAAGCTTATATGAGTTCGTCAATTTAACAAAGAAATTGATATGTACCAGGCTTATTATTCCAAGGGGAATCTCTGACATGCTTCAAACCAAATGCATTGTTTCAGGTAGAATAAACAAACAAATTTATTAACTACAAAAGACAGATTTTAAGTGATTATAAGTCAAAGCACAACAAATCAGATTTGGTGAAATGAAATAAAAGCAAAACGCATTCTAAGCTGATCTTAACACTTTCAGTGCCCTTACAAACTTAGATGCTTCTCACCACAGGCTGGCTGGCTGCCCTTCAGCCTTTGATCGGTGCTTCAGTCGCTTGATGGTGGTGTCTGTATATGGATGTGGAAGAGAGAGAACAATGGTCTCTCCCTTCATCGTGTTCTTTCTTCCCTCTTGGCTTTGCCGCCCTACCCCTTCAGAGTCAGGTGAGCATTACCTCATCATAGTCCCAAACTGACCAAGGGAAGGGGATGACTGACTCGAGTGTCCAACAGATCCTTTGTTGCTGCCTAGGCCAGTATCTTTTGTTCCTGTGAGGCTGGGCTGGGTTTGTCCCATACATGCCCTGATGAGGTGTGAACTGCCTCTCTGCCCCTGGAGAGTTTTGCCTGGGCTTGTTTTAAGCCATGAGAACACATTTTCAGCCTCATAACTATATACATGAAATTACAACCTATAACATTACTATAACAGCAATGCTCAGTGCATCACGAGCCTTCCGAAGACACCCAACATGACAAACTTTGCATTGGATACCACACAATCATATTATAAGGATGAACATGGGGGTGCATGGTGTTCCCTCGAGGTACAGAGCGTCACACCTCCCCCCTTAGTTTACTGCAAGAGGGTTAGCCACTGAAGGCAGTTTGTATTATAGTTCTCTTGGCATCCAGCCATCAAGGCCATGAGGCAGCTTGCATCAGTTTCCCCATTCACACACAACAAACCAGGTTTGTTATGGTTTCTCTGCTGTGATAAACTTTAAATCTGTTTACAGGTATTAAGTGAGAACTAGCGTTACCATAAGGTTTAACATCAGTAACAAAATTCTTATCCCAAAACTTAACATTAATACCAACATTTTTATCACAGATGGATGTTTACAAAAATCTTTATGATTCCACACCCTCTGTTCAGATAGTGTAGTTTGAGGTTAGCTTGTTCACTACCCATGGTGTCCTTTGACTCTCTCTCATGTAATCAGTCACTGGCTTTTCTTTCCCTCTGGTGTTCCCCTCTGTGTGGGCTCTTAATTTAATCATGTTTCTGGAATTTTGGTGCCTCAGGGTCTGGCAAGCTAGGTGTTCAGGGGGATCCTGCACACTGGCTGACCTTTTGGGGAGCAGTCTCCCAACCCCAGGACTGTACATATGCAGAAAATCCAGCTCCCCTTTTGGGGTTACCCTGTGTTTCCCCCTCCCAGCACTGAATCCTTCCCTGCCCCCTAGAGGGCTGTGATCTGTGCTCTGTGGGATAGATGTGCTTACCCTTCAAACAGATTTGCCTTTTCCCAGCTGCTTTCCCATAACTGCTCTCTGTGTCTCACCAGCCTGGGGGAAAATACCCGCCTCTCTGTCAGTTGGGTCATTTGTGTTCTCACAAACTACCACCTGACAATTTCCTGGTCTTAACTCCTCTGCTGTCACAGGCATTGGAGCTGCATCTTGATGTAAAGAGAGATAGTTACTTTCCAAAAACTTATCAGAAATAGCACCCTGAAAAACTGGGACCTGGATTGGGGTACCCTCCGCCACCCCTTTCTCTGTCCCTGAGAAGTCAGCTGTGTGACTGCTCCCCTCCAGGTCATCAGTTACACAGTTCCTTCTCAAAACCTAGGTCACAGGCTGAGTGCCTGGGTGCACAGATGCTGACCCAGCCATCCTCCTTGTGTCCTGGGCATCCTGCCCCAAGTGACTAGCGAGGAGACACTCCTGTAGTCCCGCTATTCCTTCCCCAGTTTCCTCCTCTGGACCCCCTCCTAAGACACATTTCTCTGTGCTCCCTAGGAAGGGTTCTGACCCTTGTTCACCTGCAAAACTCTGCCAGCTAACAACTGGGACAGTTTTCTTAATCACTGACAACACCTCTACTGCCCCTGTGCCTGAGGGCATGTTGCCTACTTCTGGAAAGGAGCTAGTCTCAGACCCTCCCATACTTGGAAGCACACTGCTTCCCTGTGTTACAGTCACAGGAATCCTCACCCACCTCAGTGGTTGCTGAGATTCCCTGCCCCTTCTCAGGGCTCTCCTCTTGGACACATTTCTCTATGCTCCCTAGAGCCAGGTTTGTCTCTGGTTCAGCTGCAACCTGCTGGCAGCTAACAACATGGACAGTTCTCTCCCTGACAGGCGTTACACCCCCATCTTTTCCTGATATGGTGTTGCCACCAGCTGCAATGCTCAACTGGGTCTGTGGATGAGAGGAAAGCAGTGGATGTGTTATTCCTTGACTTTAGCAAAGCTTTTGATACGGTCTCCCACAGTATTCTTGCCAGCAAGTTAAAGAAGTATGGGCTGGATGAATGGACTATAAGGTGCATAGAAAGCTGGCTAGATTGTCAGGCTCACCGGGTAGTGATCAACGGCTCCATGTCTAGTTGGCAGCCGGTTTCAAGCGGAGTGCTCCAAGGGTCGGTTTTGTTCAATATCTTCATTAATGATCTGGAGGATGGTGCGGACTGCACTCTCAGCAAGTTTGCAGATGACACTAAACTGGGAGGAGTGGTAGATACGCTGGAGGGTAGGGATAGGATACAGAGGGACCTAGACAAATTAGAGAATTGGGCCAAAAGAAACCTGATGAGGTTCAACAAGGACAAGTGCAGAGTCCTGCACTTAGGACGGAAGAATCCCATTCACTGTTACAGACTAGGGACCGAATGGCTAGGAAGCAGTTCTGCAGAAAAGGACCTAGGGGTTACAGTGGACGAGAAGCTGGATATGAGTCAACAGTGTGCCCTTGTTGGCAAGAAGGCTAATGGCATTTTGGGCTGTATAAGTAGGGGCATTGCCAGCAGATTGAGGGACGTGATCATTCCCCTCTATTCGACATTGGTGAGGCCTCATCTGGAGTACTGTGTCCAGTTTTGGGCCCCACACTACAAGAAGGATGTGGAAAAACTGGAAAGAGTCCAGCAGAGGGCAACAAAAATGATTAGGGGGCTGAAGCATGACTTATGAGGAGAGGCTGAGGGAACTGGAATTGTTTAGTCTGCAGAAGAGAAGAATGAGGGGGGATTTGATAGCTGCTTTCAACTACCTGAAAGGGTGTTCCAAAGAGGATGGATCTAGATTGTTCTCAGTGATACCTCATGACAGAACAAGGAGTAATGGTCTCAAGTTGCAGTGGGGGAGGTTTAGGTTGGATATTAGGAAAAACTTTTTCACTAGGAGGATGGTGAAGCACTGGAATGGGTTACCTACGGAGGTGGTGGAATCTCCTTCCTCAGAGGTTTTTAAGGTCAGGCTTGACAAAGCCCTGGCTGGGATGATTTAGTTGGGATTTGGTCCTGCTTTGAGCAGGCGGTTGGACTAGATGACCTCCTGAGGTCCTTTCCAACCCTGATATTCTATGATTCTATGAACCAACCTCCCACTTGGAAGCATGTGGCTTCCCCAGACTGCAGAAGAATCAAGGAGATTCTCTCCCATTCTCTCAGCAGTTCCTGAGATCTTATCCTTTCCTTCGGGGGGTCCCAGCATAAAACTCCCTCCTGCTGCAGGCAAATACTTTAACTTGAGCTATAAAAAAAAAAAATCATTACCAAGGAGCAGGTCGACTAGGAGGTGTTCCATTACCCCCACAGTCAAAACACTTTCCAAACCTTCCCAAACCACATGGATTTTAGCTAGTGGTACGAGGAATCTGCAGACCCCCACACTCTGCCATTTGACCAGGTAACATACTGGCCTTCGGGACCACACTCTGCTTAACCAGAGAGATCTGGGCCCCTGTATCCCTCTGCCCCAAGCATTCCCTGACATGAATTCGGATAACCTTAACATGCTTCATATCTGGTTCTGCAGAGGTTAATCTCACAAAACCAATATGATAGGTTTCAATTGCTTGGCAGGTTTCTGTGTTGAGGACAGCAGAACTAACATGAGCTATTGGTTGCCTGCCTCCTCCTAGCACAGGGCATTTATTCCTCAGGAATTACACTGATAGCACCTTTTGGGCTCTTCTGATTTTACAGGAGATTTGGGATGAGTGCTAGAGGAATGGTTTTGGGGAGGTGAGTACCCAGCCTCCCACCCTCTTGCTAGGGATAAAATGGGATCTTCCCACCAATTTTAAACCCCTCTTTCTGTGGCCTGCCCTCAATAGATGCCTGAGTCTGTTCAAAGGCATCAGCCAAAAAAGCCATCTCATCCACAGTCTTTACATCTTTGTCCCATAGACACTGCTTTACATCAGCCTTACATAGGCTCAAGAAATGCTCTTGAGCAACAAGATCAAGCATTCCTTCAAAACTTGCCACCTCTTTACCCCTCACCCATTTTCCCAACAAATCTTTCATTTTGTTTACATATTCCCCATTATTCATCCCAATATCTCTTTTAAGATTCCTAAATTTAATTCTATATGTTTCGGGGGTAATCTGAAAACTTTGCAAAACAGTATTTTTAAATTTACAATAGTTTACAGCATCTTCAATAGGCATTCCATTAAATACATTTTGAGCTTTACCAGTTAATTTCACAATCGGGGTAGGAACTCTCTTATCATCAGGGATTTCATGTATTACACACAGCCTTTCAAAGGTAGTCAGATATTCAGCAATATCACCCTCCTCACTGTATGCAGGACATAAGTGTTCCCACTTGTGGATTTTTGGAGTGATGGGAGTTGTTGGAGTTCGGGGCCTCTGGTTCTGCTTCTCTAGCAGGTCCAGCTGGTGTTTTCTCTCTCTTTCTTCCTGCTCTCTTTCTCTTGCTTTTTCTTCCATAGCCCTTCTGTGTGCGGCCTCCTCTTCTTTGAGCTTCATTTCTGCCTGACATATTTGAAACTTGCGGTCCTTTGCCTTCTCTGCCGCTTCCAGTCTGGCCAGCTCTAATTTTGTAGCTGTCTCACTGGTAGTCATTTTTCTGCTTTCTTATGCTTATTTCCCTCACCCAAAATAAACAAAACAGAAAATAACAAAACTTTGACCTCCTCCTGACTGTTCTTAGCCACTGCACTTAAGACTCACTTAAAATCACAAATATCAGTGCTCAAAGGGTGAACTCCACTTGGAGTAACAAGCCGTACATACACCCTGCTCGCTGCGCCACTGTGCTGTTCCCCTGGTTTTATCTGGACCAGTGATCTGCTAGGTCACGCCAATCCTCGACTCTGGGAGCCAGCCTTACCCTGTGCAACTGAATGACACTAGCCGATATCTTTAGTCCCAGACACAACCCTAGGAACCTCCATCTTGCAGTGTTCAGTTATGCCTGCTAGACGCTGGAAGCTTATACGAGTTCATCAATTTAACAAAGAAATTTATATGTACCAGGCTTGTTATCCCAAGGGGAGTCTCTGACATGCTTCAAATCAAATCTGCTTTAGGTAGGATAAACAAACAAATGCATTAACTACAAAAGACAGATTTTAAGTGATTATAAGTCAAAGCACAATAAGTCAGATTTGGTGAAATGAAATAAAAGCAAAATGCATTCTAAGCTGATCTTAACACTTTCAGTGCCCTTACAAACTTAGATGCTTCTCACCATAGGCTGGCTGGCTGCCCTCAGCCAGGCTCTCCCATTTGATTGGAGCTTCAATTGCTTGGTGGTGGTGTCTGTATATGGATGTGGAAGAGAGAGAGCATGGCAAAGGTCTCTCCCTTTATCGTGTTCTTTCTTCCCTCTTGGCTTTGCCACCCCGCCCCTTCAGAGTCAGGTGAGCATTACCGCATCATAGTCCCAAACTGACCAAGGGAAGGGGAGTGACTCACTTGAGAATCCAATAGATCCTTTGCTGCTGCCTAGGCCAGTGTCCTTTGTTCCCATGAGGCTGGGCTGGGTTTGTCCCATACATGCCCTGATGAGGTGTGAATTGCCCCTCTGCTCCTGGAGAGTCTTGCCTGGGCTTGTTTTAAGCCATGAGGACACATTTTCAGCCTCATAACTATATACATGAAATTACAACCTATAACATTACTATAACAACAATGTTCAGTTCATCATGAGCCTTCTTAAGATATCCAACATGACAAACTTTGCATTGGATACCACACAATCATATTATAAGGATGAACATGGGGGTGCACGGCGTTCCCCCGAGGTACTGAGCATCACAATAAGTTATTTACAATAGTAGCAGATTTCTTAGGGAAAAATATTCTTTCAGCAATTATGAGTCACAAAATGGAACAGAAGTAAACATTTTACAGCCTTTAAAATTAGTATGACTATAGCAAATCATTACTGAATCAGCAAATCACTTAAGCACATGCTAAACCTTAAGGCAATGGGACTTAAGCACATATATAAGAGGTTTGCTGAATTGGGGCCTAAAGTGTTAAATTCAATATTCCTTTATTTTTTTGCAAGAGTAATATACAAGAGAGCTCCCTATATAAAGTAAGCTAAAGAAACTACATGCCTTTTGGGAGAGATCTTCAGAGAGCTTTTTGCACAATGAGTGTAAAGATTTTGTATCATCCTCTTCTTCCTCCTTCCACTCATCCCAGTTATAGCACTGGAAAGCACCGTCACATTTCCCACCAGTAGCATTTTCAAGCACTGCCAGCAAACGTTCACCATAGCCATTTAATGGAGCAATCTAAATGGAAGGTAGGTTTTAATAGGCAATTCTATTTATTTTTCATAAAAAAATTAGTAATGAAGTAAAGAGCATTTATAAGAAAATTCACGTATTTTATTACAGCCATATAACAAAAAAGTGTCACTAGGCATACTTTTTTCACACTAATTTTACTCAGAAAGATAAGGGTCCTAATAATAGCGTTTACTTATATACCATAAGTACATTTGATTTAATTGACATTTTACTTAAAGCTTTCACCAAAATAACAAGTTAGAACAAGTTACCTTGGAAGAAATAAAGTCTTGTAGCATGCACAAAAGATCAGTTTTTATTGCAAAGTCTACAATATAACAGTCTTCAATCCAAGCCTGCAGAATGTAGAAACTCCGGTTGTATATTTTGATAAGCAGAGAGGTGGGATCCCCATTTGCACTGGTAATATGAGAAAGGCAGTGAGTGCACTGAAACTGTCATTTTAGTCTAATCTTAAAAAGAGGTTGAGAGAGAAGTGCAAGAATTTTCTGCCAGTGGTATTACTTAAACAAACAAACAACCCCAAGTCTCCCTTTCTCTGGCATCTACACCTCTAGAGGAACAAAAGTTTCATTTATAAAAATGTCCCAATACCCAGCTACTTACTGAGGTAAAACCCCCATTGAAGTCAATAGTAATTCAGAGTGGAAATAGGAAGAAAACATATTGCCCAGTACAGAACTTACTCTATTTTCACGATGTTCCACTCTTATGCCTGGTCTACACCTAACACTTAAGTCGACCTACCTACATCACTCAAAGCTGTGAAAAATGTTGTGCCCTGTGCAATGTAGTTAGGTTGAACTAAGCGCCACTGCAGATACAGCTTGGTTGATGGAAGATTTACTATTGTGATAGAAAAACCCCTTCTGTCGATGTAGAAAATGTCTGTGCCTCTGCAACGCTTGCAGTGCAGACATTCCTTTATTCACAAGAAAATATTTTTTTTAATAAAAGAAACAAAATTCAACTCAATTAGGTTGAGTATTTTAGAAATACTTCTTTCACATTGGGGAGAAAAGTCTCTAGCACTTTGACAGTTTTGTTCACAGAAACTTACTGTACCTGGATAAAGTGCTGCTGATTATATCAAGAAGAAACTTCAACAATTCTTCTTGTGTGCAGAAATAACGAAATGTGTAGAGGAACTGCTGTACATAACCTTCTAAAAATGCATTTCTGTGGGATACAAGAAAAAAACTTCAGATAAGCAATGATATTCTAAACATTAAACTAATTATTTGACTTTTCAAAATCTGAAAATTTCCAAATTAACCATCTCAATTTCCACATTCCTATTTTTTAATTTAATTTTTATATGATATATTCGGTGGTTTTAGAATGATTAAAAAAGCTGCTACTCTAATTTGTACTGCTTGAAGGATCTTATTTTCTTGTTCAAGTACTGATATTTTCTGTCTGGTGCAGTCAGGATGATAGAGAGGCAGGCAGGGGAGCTGGCAAGAAACCAGACTGGTTTCCACTGGAATTCTGCATGGGGCTCATCAACATTTTAATTTCCTGTGGAACATTTCACCTCTGTCAAAAAAACAGTTTGTGATGGAACTGTTCTTCTGGAAAGTTTCCAGCTTGATCTAGTTACAACTGAAATATTCTTATTTTTCATATTTTTATTTCTTAAGAACCAGTAACTTCAATTCCTGAACTTCATTTTCTTTATTAAAAACTTTAGCTCCTTTATCGTTAAAATATTATGTGTACCATGGCTAGAAGAAAACTCTAGAAACAATATGCTGGACAATGCTACTGAAATCAGCTAAAACTCTTACTCCTGGTGGAATTCTGCACCAAAAAATTAAAAATTATGTGCAGAATATTTTAAAATTCTGCAAAATTCTGCATATTTTATTTGTCAATACAATGCAATATAATCACTCCAATTTCAATTATTCTGGTAATTTATTTCAAAATACCCAGCAACAATACAGACAACAGCAAAAAAGATGCCTCAAAGAAACATCTACAACAACCCAGTTCCAGTTGGGGGGGATATTGGAGGGGGCTGTGTGGGGCCTCCAGAGCCCAGACACCTGCACTCCCATCCCCCCAGAGCCCAGCCATGGAGCAGCCTCCATCCCAGACACCAGCTCCTCCCCCAACCCCCCAGAGCCCAGCCACGGGGCAGCCCTGAGCCCAGACACCAGACCCCTCTCCCCACAGAGCCCAGCCACAGGGCAGCCCCCAGTCCAGACACCAGCACCCCCAGAGCCTTTACTCCCCACAACTTCTTTACTATCCCACTGGGGGACATGGTGTGGTGAGGCTCCGTCCTTCTTCATCCTTTGCCAGAGCTGGCTGGGTCTCCCAGGCCCTCTCCCTTCCCTGGGAGAACGAGGATCAAAAAGCATGCAGCCTTCAGTCCAGCCAGTGACTGTGAGCTGGGCTCTGCAGAATCCAGCGGCCCGTAGTGAAGGCCAGAAATTCGGGGGCGGGGGGGGGGAAACAGGGAAGTCTGCAAAATTCTGCATTCCGCAGTGGTGCAGAATTCCCCCAGGAGTAAATTCTGTGAGAGAAGCTGATGAAATGCCCAAGTATACTGATATTCATCCAGTGCTGGAGAGGAAAATGGTGATAGTGCCTATTTCTTATGTAGCATTTGTCACTGATAAATCACAAAAGCACTTCACAAAAGGAGATATGCATTATTATCCTCATTTTACAGATGGGGAAAAGGAGTCCTAAAACAAGTCATTGGCAGAACTGGGAATGAAACCCAAGTTTCTCAAGTCCCAATCCAGTGCCATATCCGCTAGACTATGAGCCTCTGATAGTTTTCGGGGGCCAAGACATGAGTTTACATGCCATCATGACCAGGGCCGCTGAGAGCGGGTTCGGGCCCTGGTGAAAAATTTTTTTCGGCCCCCCCAGCAAGGGCGGACCGGCTAAACAGGGCTGACGAGAGTGGGGGGGAAGCCCGGCCCCGGGCCCCCTTCCGGACCACCGGGCCCTAGTAATTTGTACCGGCTTCCCCCTGCCCCCGTCAGCTCTGATCACGACAGTCCATCTGTTCAAACACTACAGCGGTGAAAGTGGTACAGTTACCCTGTTGTAGTATAGATGCTTCTTACGCCAGTGGAGGGAGTATTTCCGTCAATGTAATTAATCCACCTCTGCAAGACGTAGTAGCTATTCAATCTAGCTGCATCTATAGTGGGGGTCGGATCAACTTAACTACGGCATATAGGGTGCAAAATTTTTCACAGCCCTGAGTCATGTAGCTTGGTTGATCTAATTTTTAGGTGCATACTAGGCCTCAGACCCAATTCTAGTGCCTAGTTCAAGAACCTGGGCAGAGTGCCAGGGAGAAATGTGAGGGGAGGAATCATGTTGCCCCCATCACCCATGGCTGGTTTAATATGGTGATGGTGGGGGGGGGGGGGGGCGGGGCGGGGTTGGATCAGGTCTCAGGCCTTCAACCAGGCCCATTATTACCTAGCTTCCTTTTTTGCCATTTGGATGCTGACTACGGCAATTAAATACTATTTTTGCATACCATTAAGTTAATACAAGCAAAGGAGTAGTTATATAATGCTGACAAGCATTATTTATAGAAGCTAGATTTGTATGAATCCTGTATTTTTAAATTGAATTATGTTTTTTTCTACCCTGTAAATTAGGGACTTATAGAATACAGCATACCTGGAGTATAGATATGCCATTAACCCAAGTGGTGTCCCAGCTTGTAGAATCCTTGACCTGTTTTGATTATTATATTGGTGCTTTATCATATTATAGAATATGAGCAATGACGACTCATCCAAAGGGCTGACATCCGACACATCAGTTCTTGTAATGTTAACTACTGTAGGTAGTGCACATGATTCCACACCCCACTGCTCTGCATACATGATCTGTGTGAAGAAGAGTCAAAGCAATGTAAAAGGAAATAATTGAAAAAATTATGAAAATGAAAAATCGGAGGAAAAGTCAATTCAACTTAAAGCCACAATCACATTTAAAATCATTCTTTTTAACAAGACTAGTAAACAGTTACTTGAATTTCAGTCAGTCATTCTTAAAAGTTCTTTGTAAAATTATGACTTTTGTTTAAAACTTTTTAAACTTAATATACTGACTTGAGCATCCAGTTACACGATTATAGACACCTGTATAACAAACAAATAAAAATAAAGTGAATTCAAAGCTGACTTGCCTGTAGATACTTCTTCACCAATTCAAGAAATTGCACCTTGGATTTCGTTTCTTGTAGCTGTCCCCTCAATTTGGGCAACATACTTTTAACCTCAGAACCTTAAGATGTAAAATACATTTAGCACAAAAACACATTTTGATGCAGTTGTGAGACTCATATGAAATGACTAAAGGCGAATCCCTTTATTAGCATATCAGTTGTAATTTTACCTTTGTTTCTTCTCTCTTTCTGCAAAAGCTTCTGGTAGAATTTTATAGTTTTCCTATAATTTTTTGTCTCAATCATTAGTATTTGTTCAAGTTCCTATCAAAAAAGGAAAACATTCTGATTTGAATGTCAAACTATACTACTGGGCAGTTCTGATAAGCAGTTTGATTATATTGAATAAAAAGGTTGGTTCACATAACACAAAAGCAAGAACATCCAACAGATAGGAACAGGAAATTCACCAAGAAAAAACAGTAACACTTATCTTTGCTAGAAGAGAAAGTTACACCAAGCCTCTTTGTACTTTTGTGCAAAGAGGGCTGATCTAAAATTAAAACCGAATATTCAAAAACTACAAAGACCACTGCTTATCATGCTGACTACTATTGTTTCATTGTTTACTTGCACTCTGTCTGTCTGTATCCACTTGTTGTCTCTTGCCTATGACTTAGATTGTAAGCTTTTTGGAGCAGGGACTGTCTTATTGTTTTAAACAGCACTCTGTTTTGTACAGGGGTCTTAGCAATACAAATAGTAAATAATAAAATAAAAATAAACAAAAAAAATTAGATGGCTGCACTCAGCCTTAGAATATGTAGAAACAATGCTCATTAAAAACCAGTGGAAGTTGAATCCATTTATGCCAGATCTAAGTTTTGTTCAAGTTGTTTAGAATATTTTTAAAACAAAGATATAATTCCATCTATTAACCTGCATGCAGCATGTACATTCTTTAAAATACTGGACTTGTGTAATATTACTGAACAGTCCCTATGTGTTTTTGATCTGACACTGAAGTTCAATTTGTGGTTCACTTAAAATCAGTATATAAGATTTTACAGTGGTTAGATTCTGCACCCCAGTGGTATTTACAGAGAGGTGTGCAGGGTTCCAACTTCAACACATTTTTTTGCCTAATGATTTGTGATGTTGTATTCTTCCTTGTGTACAAACAATAAACATACTATCTTTTAAATTAATTTATTACGCACTGGTATATTGTGAACACCCACAGTCTACCACAATTCCGTGAAGGTCAATGAAACAAGATCTATAGCTCAACCTGAGCAAAACTATCCAAATGCTGTAATGCTAGATCAGGGGTGTGCAAACTATGGCCCGGGGGGGGGGGGGGGGCGCATCCAGCCCTTCAGATGTTTTAATCCGGCCCTAGAGCTCCTGCCAGGGAGCGGGGTCCGGGGCTTGCCCCGCTCCGTGCGTGCCGTGGCTCTGCGTGGCTCCCGGAAGCAGCAGCATGTCCCTCTTCCAGCTCCTACGTGGAGCGGCAGGCACGGGGCAACCGTGGCCAATGGGAGCTGCAGGGGGAGTGCCTGCAGATGGGGCAGCGCGCAAAGCCACCTGGTTGTGCCTCTGCGTAGGAGCTGGAGGTGGGACATGCCGCTGCTTCCAGAAGCTGCTTGAGGTAATGACCACCTGGAGCCTGCACCCCTGGCCCCCTCCCGTGCCCAAACCCCATATCCCAGCCCTGATCCCCATCCTGCCCTCCAAACCCCTCGGTCCCAGCCCAGAGCACCGTCCTGCACCCCAGAGCTGCACCCCCAGCTGGAGCCCACACCCCAACCCCCTGCCCCAGCCTAGAGCCCTCTTTGCACCCTGAACTCCTCATTTCTGGCCCCATCCTAAAAGAGCCCTCACCCTTCCCACACCCCAACCCCCAATTTCGTGAGCATTCATGGCCCGCCATACCCAGATGTGGCCCTCGGGCCAAAAAGTTTGCCCACCCCTGTGCTACATGTATTTATGATCTTCATTTTAAAGGGTATGATGTGGTTAATTTCACCATGACTTTTTCTCCTATACATTTTATGCAAAAGGTACCCAGTGATTAGGAACATGGGCCAAATCTTTAAAGCCAGAGTAACTAGCTACATAGTGATTCCTTCCTGGGCAGGGTAGCTGTCTCTAAGACACTCACCACTCTGACTTCCACCCTGCCCCATGTAATGAGCATGTCAGAGAGAAGGGAACATAACTCAATCACTGCTGTACTCCAGCTGTTCCCTAACAGGTATAATGGCTCTTTTTGGATGATTACCAGCTGACATAAAGCATCTGTAAGGCTCCTCCAAGTTAAGCCAAATGGTAGCAGGATTGGGCAAAGTGCAAAAGTGGCACCACCCACAGGCTCTGCACCACACCTCAGCTTTGCCAACCAAGAAGTGGGACCCATGTATTTGCATGCTTTTTGTTTTAAAATTTGTAAACTGCTCAGATAATACCCAATCCAATCTCAGTTACGTAAATGGAAAGACACTCACTGACTTCACCATAATAAAGGTTTGGATCCAAACCCTACCAAAGTCAGTGGAAATCCTTCCTTGGGATTCACTGGGCTTTGGATAAGGCCCAAATTACAGCAATGAGTACGGTATTAAGAGTCCTAGATTGATACGTTACTGAACAGAGATATTAAAGGGGACTCCCGGAAGAACACCACATTCACCTAGTACCAGTAGGATTATCTCAGATTATTAATAAAACATGATAGCTTTGAATTCTCCTAAGAAGTGACATGAAAGAGCACAACTAAAAGTAGAAATTTTATGAGAGAGAGAAAGAGAGATTACTTTTAAAAAGGGGAATAGTAAATACTATAACTTGTTTAATCTAAAATAATTAAGACACTGTGGGTTTTTCTTTGAGACACTGCCTTACATTTCAAAAGTGGTATATTTAGAGGAAATGCTATGGTAAGTACATAAATTAATTTAAATACTGAATAAAAATTACATATGTGTAAGATACAGCATTTCTAAGAATACAATAACTTGTATTCTTCTTGGGTGAAAAAAATCAAACTATAGTTTAATTCAATAAAAGTACCTGATCGACAAAAGAATATGGTCCTTACTTTAATCTAACTAGTCCTTCTTGAAGCAAGAGACCCCTTCAAGCTATTTTTCAGATTTCTGATAGTGACACTAAGTTGCAAGTGCACTAATCCTGCTATTCTTGAGACGAAGCATTTGAATTTAAGCCATTCAAAATCAGAAGCAAAAGGTTTTGAAGCCAAGAGGTGCCCCAGAGGACAAGACTATTAACCACTTGACCTCTCCTAATAGGTCATTATGTGCTTCAGGAAGAGAATGTTAGTTTGACTTAGAGGGATCAAACTACTGAAACTGTACTTACATTGTCGAGGCATAGCTACAAGGATATCCGAAATTCTTCATGCTACCAGGGGAAAATGAAACACTAGAAAGCACTTTAGAATAAGATGAGGAAGAACATGATAGATACATTTTCCATATGTCTAGAACTGTCTTGTAAATGAAAAAAAATGTGTCATTTAATTTGTATACATCTAAGTATAAATATGTTCATGTTTCTTCAAAAAATATAAACTCTTTTGCAATCCTAGTATCTTTCATTGTGTGCAACGATCCTCTTCTAGTATTTGAGAAGAACTTCAAAGCAATAAGAGGAAAAGTAGTAGAATCAAGGGCTTTATTAGCCATTATTTGAAATACATACAGGTTAACTGAAATCCCTGAAAAGTTATATAGGTTTTGTTGGGCTTTGCACTCTGCAAATTTAACAAAAAGTATCTGCCATACTAAGGCCAAGTCTACAGGTTGTTGGGGGGGAGGAATAGCTCAATGGTTTGAGCATTGGCCTGCTCTACCCAGGGTTGTGGGTTCAATCCTTGAGGGGGCCATTTAGGGATTGGGGCAAAAATCTGTCTGGGGATTGGTCCTGCAGGGTCCTCCTGAGGTCCCTTCCAACCCTTATAGTCTATGATTCTATGATATACTGATGCAAGTTTACAGTGTAACTACATTGCTCAGGGGTGTGAAAAATCCCCATCCCTGAGTGACAAAGTTATCCTGGTGTAGGCTGAGCTTTGACAACAGAAGGGCTTTTCCCATAGACATAGCTACCGCCTCTCACAGAGGTGGATTAACTACACTGACAGGAGAAGCTCTTCAGATTCTTAACTTTTACATTATATTAGAATATGATGAGTGTGGCATTTTTTATTTACAATTTTTTTTATGTTATTTGTGTGAAAGATGCTTAACCTGGCTATATTCTATTGACCATTACTTGGATTGTGAAGGGAATTTGATTTAGTGGTGTAGGCATGCATTCAAATACCTCCTCCTCAAGGTGAAATCTGACCTCCAACCTTACTCACCATAAAAATGAAGGCAAATGAGGCAACGGTAGTAGCTCCTACCTCACATACCCGAGGAGAAGGTAGGCATCATTCCCAGATGAATTACAGACCAAGAGAGAAGACTGAATGGGTGGCCTGGCCCATTAAGGTGACTGTTCTAAAAAGAAGTGGTCTGGCAAGAATGCTTATGGGAAAGTCTTATAGAATTTTATAAGAATTAAACCAACAGAGTTCAATAGAGTTCAAACACACCTATAGAAAAGTGACCATTTCCTATTAAATACCACAGGATTTTTCCATAAGTTATTCATATATCACAGTTATGGGCATTATAAGAAATTAAAAATGTGGCATGACACTTCAAAATATGTTATATATGCTATCGTTACAGAGTACACTCCCCAAAAGCAGCGTGGTACAGCTAAACAAAGTCACAGAATAAGAAAAGTACAAGAATATTAAAGTTAGAGCACATTTTTACATTTAATGATCAAAATGGGAACAGTACAAGTGCAATTAGTAGAAAAGAGAAAAATAATTCATAGCAGAAAGAAAAACAATAATTACAATCTGATACATAAAATTTAAAACTTGCAAACCAAAGAGAATCACAAAAAGAAGATCTGCTGAGACATTCATTAGGAAATAAGGATGTTAAAGCATGAAGTGTGACACAGTTTTTCAAAGTGGTGGTTTTTGCACTTGGTCCAAAGCTAATCACTAGTGACCCAGTTATATGAAGTAGAAAGCATTTTAAATGGGACAAGTTCACTGAACGCATTAGACAGCACTCCCGTGAGCAGAGCAAGCAGGATCAGCAAACACGTTGTTCACAGCTAATATATCAAACAAGTGATTGGTAAATAGGTTCACCTTTAATGGGAAAGATTTACTAGAAGTTGAGTTTGAGCAAAAAATCCTATCACTAAGAGGTATGTTTTTGACAAGTATACAAAGATTTAGCTCATTAGCATTAATAGGAGTCACAACTAAATCCCTGTGCACTTAAGCTGAAGATTTATAACTACATATTCATCAGATTCAGAGTGATGGACAAATGGGAAAATAAGTATCTAGCTAATTTATGAATTTGAAAATTACCTGATTAAATAAAAAAAAGAACAAGTGCCTAAGTGAAAGAAAGTTGATGACCAGTACACAATCACTGTCAGAAAAAGAAAAAATGACTTGATGTTTGGAAACTACAGGATAATTTAAGAAAACTTCTGATCTTGAACAAATAACTGGGATAAATAGCAATCAGTTCAAATGAAGCAGATGAATAACAGATAATGCCACTGCCACTATTTTAGCTGACACTAAGGCCTTGGCTACACTTACCCGCTAGTTCGGCGGCTGGCAATCGAACTTCTGGGTTCGACTTATCGCGTCTAGTCTGGACGCGATAAGTCGAACCCGGAAGTGCTCGCCGTCGACTGCGGTACTCCAGCTCAGCGAGAGGAGTACCGCGGAGTCGACGGGGGAGCCTGCCTGCCGAGTGTGGACCAAGGTAAGTTCGAACTAAGGTACTTCAAACTTCAGCTACGTTATTCACGTAGCTGAAGTTGCGTGCCTTAGTTCGAATTAGGGGGGTAGTGTAGACCTGGCCTAACATTTTATCCAGTTGGGTCTAGTATAGAAGTAAAAACCAAGATAAAGAACCTGTTCAGTTCGTGCATGGAGAAACCACATTTACACCTATTTTTCATCAAGACCTTTTTAAGAACAGCCATACTGGGATAGACTAAATGGTCCAACTAGCCCTATACCCAGTCTTCCAACAGTGGCCAGTGCCAGAAGTTTCAAAGAGAATGAATAGAACAGGGCACTTATCAAGTAACACAGCCCCTGTTGTCCAGTCCCAGCCTCTGGCAGTCAGAGGCTAGGGATACCCAGATCATAGGGGTTGTGTCCCTGACTATCTTGGCTAATAGCCATTGATGGACCTGTATCAGAGGGGTAGCCATGTTAGTCTGGATCTGTAAAAAGCAAGAGAGAGTCCTGTGGCACCTTTAAGACTAACAGATGTATTGGAGCATAAGCTTTCGTGGGTGAATGCCCACTTCGTCGGATGAAGTGGGCATTCACCCACGAAAGCTTATGCTCCAAAACATCTGTTAGTCTTAAAGGTGCCACAGGACTCTCTATTGATGGACCTATCCTCCATGAACTTATCTAATTCTTTTTTGAACCCAGTTATGCTTTTGGCCTTCACAAGATCACTCAGGCAACGAGTTCCAGAGGTTGACTGTGAATTGTGTGAAGTAGTACTTCCTTATGTTTATTTTAAACCTGCTGCCTATTAATTATATTGAGTAACCCTTGATTCTTGTGGTATGTGAAGGCGTAAATAACACTTCCCTATTCAGTTTCCCCACATCACTCATGATTTTATAGACCTCTATCATATCCCTCTTTAGCAGTCTCTTTTCCAAGTTGAACAGTCCCAGTCTTTTTAATCTCTCTTCATACGGAAGCTGTTTCAGACCCCTAAACATTTTTGTTGTCCTTCTCTGTACCTTTTCTAATTTTAATGAATCTTTTTTTAGATGGGGCAACCAAAACTGCATTCAGTATTCAAGGGGTGGGCATACCCACAGATTTATACAGTGGTATTATATTTTGTCTTACCTAGCCCTTTCCTAATGGTTCTAACATTGTTAACTTTTTTACCGCTGCTGCACCTTCAGCAGATGTTTTCGGAAAACTAACTATAATGATTCCAAGATCTCTTTCTTGAGCGGTAACAGCTAATTCAGACCCCATTATTTTGTAAGTATAGCTGCGAATATGTTTTCTAATGTGCATTACTTTGCATTTATCAACACTGAATTTCATCTGTCATTTTGTTGCCCATTCACTCTGTTTTGTGAGATCCCGTTGTAGCACTTCAGTCAGCTTTGGACTTAGCGATCTTGAGTAATTTTGTATCATCTACTAATTTTACCACCTCACTCTTCATAACCTTTCCCAGATCGTTTCTGAATATGTTGAATAGCACAGGTCCCACTACAGAAACAGGGGACCCTGCTATTTGCTTCTCCCCATTGTGAAAACTGACCATTTATACCTATCCTTTGCTTCCTTTAACCAGTTTCTGATCCATGAGAAACCTTCCCTCACATGCCATGATTCCTTACTTTGCTCAAGATCCACTGGTGTGGGACCTTGTCAAAGGTTTTTTGAAAGTTCAAGTACACTATATCAACTGGATATAGTTGTCCACATGCCAAAAACATTGTCGCGGGTGGTTCTGGGTACATCCTCCCCCTCCCTCTGGGAAAGCAACGGTAGACAACCGTTTCGCGCCTTTTTTCCAGGGGGTGAACAGTGCAGAAGCCATACCATGGCAAGCATGGAGCCCACTCAGCTCAAGACAGCAGTCATGAACATTGTAAACACCTCGCGCATTATCGTGCTATTATGCTGAACCAGAACATGCAAAACCAGGCGAGGAGGAGTCGGCGACTGCAGCGCGGAGACGAGAGTGATGAGGACATGGACACAGAATTCTCTCAAACCACGGGCCCCGGCGCTTTGGAGATCATGTTGTTAATGGGGCAGGTTCTAGCCGTGGAACACCGATTCTGGGCCCGGGAAACAAGCACAGACTGGTAGGACCGCATAGTGTTGCAGGTGTGCAGGGCTGGCTCCAGGCACCAGCACACCAAGCATGTGCTAACTGCAGGGAAGGATTTCTTTTCAGCCACAGGTAAACAGCCCAGTAGGAACGGCCACTTCTGTCCCCTTCATTAAATTCCCATATTTCAACCAGGTTACCATGAACGGTATCACTCTCCTGAGGATAACACAGCGAGATAAAGAACGGATGTTGCTTGAATGCCAGCAAACACCGGGACCATATGCTACCAGGCTTTGTCATGCAATGATACCAGATTACTTGCTACTAGCATGGCGTGGTCGAGTGTCCTACCATGGAGGACGGAATAAGGCTGCACTGCCCAGAAACCTTCTGCAAAGGCTTTTGGAATACCTCCAGGAGAGCTTCATGGAGATGTCCCTGGAGGATTTCCGCTCCATCCCTAGACAGGTTAACAAACTTTTCCAGTAGCTGTACTGGCTGCGAATGCATCCCAAGTCCTCAAGGCAAATTAATCATTAAAAAACGCTTGCTTTTAAACCATGTTTTATATTTACAAAGGTACACTCACCAGAGGTCCCTTCCATGGCTTCATGGTCTGGGATAACACCTTGGGAGAAAAAGGTCTGCTGAGAAAAAGGTCCTGGCTGTTGGGGAGAACGGAGTGTTGTGTGCTCGCCGCAAGCTCATCCTCCTCCTCCTCCTCTTTCCCGTCCGCAGAATCCTCAGGCATGGCTGAGATTACCCCCTCCTCAGAATCCACGGTCAGAGGTGGGGTAGTGGTGGCAGCCCACCCCCTAGAATTGCATGCAGCTCAGCGTAGAAGCGGCACGTCTGCGGCTCTGTCCTGGACCTTCCGTTTGCTTATTTGGTTTTCTGTTAGGCTTGTCTGAGCTCCTTAACTTCCATGCGGCACTGATATGAGTCCCTATTGTGGCCTCTCTCCATCATGCCCTTGGAGATTTTTTCAAATGTTTTGGCATTTCGTCTTTTGGAACGTAGTTCTGCTAGCACTGAATCCTCTCCCCATGTAGCGATCAGATCCAGTACCTCCCGTACGGTCCATGCTGGTGCTCTTTTTCGATTCTCAGACTGCATGGCTACCTGTGCTGATAAGCTCTGTGTGGTCACCTGTGCTCTCCACGCTGGGCAAACAGGAAATGAAATTCAAAAGTTCGTGGGGCTTTTCCTGTCTACAGGGCCAGTGCATCCGAGTTCAGATTGCAGTCCAGAGTGGTCACAATGGTGCACTGTGGGATAGTTCCCGGAGGCCAATACCGTCGAATTTCGTCCACACTAACCCTAATTCGAACTGGCAACGTTGATTTCGGCACTACTCCCCTCGTCGGAGAGGAGTACAGAAATCGATTTGAAGAGCCCTTTATGTCGAAGTAAATGGCTTCGTTGTGTGGATGGGTGCAGGGTTAATTCGATTTAACGCTGCTAAATTCGAACTAAACTCGTAGTGTAGACCAGGCCTCAGTGATATCAGTAGGTAGTGGGTAACCTCACTGCAGGCTAAACAGTCTTTCACTGCAGCATTGTCCCACATACAGCAGCTAGACTTGGTTATCAGTGATTTCAGCTCTAGTGATTACTTAACAGAACAAAGACTCTCAACTGAGTCTAATCAGCCCTATCTTTAAACAGGGGTGAAGGAGAGATTCAAATGGCTTCTAGGACTCTTTAGGCAGAGCCCTCACCACCAGATTTAGTTCAAGCAAATATTATGGTGTTTTTAAAACAGTTTCCATGCAACTTGCAGACATTTCACTCTTGACATTGTTCCTTTTAGTTTCCATTTAACTAGTGTCTTCACTTTTGTGTAGTTCTCCTTTTCAATTTAAGTGCTACTGTGGTGGGTTTCTTTGGTATTTCCCCCCCACCGGGATGTTAAATTTAATTACATTAGGTTTGCTGTTACTGAGTGGTTCAGCCATACTCACACCTTTTGGACCAGATCCTGTGCTCCATTTAGGAGTAAATCAAGAATTGCCTCTCCCCTTGTGGGTTTCAGAACTAGCTGCTCCAAGAAGCAGTAATTAATAGTGTCTAGAAATTTGCTCTCTGAATCCCATCCTGAGGGGACACCTACCCAGTCAATAAGGGAACAGTTGAAATCCCCCATTATCACTGGGTTTTCTATTTTTGTAGCCTCTCTAATCTCCTTGAGAATTTCACAATCACCATCCTGGTCAACTAGTCAGTTGTATATTCTACTGCTATGCTCTTATTATTCAAGCATCAAATTTCTATCCATGGAGACCCTATGGTACAGTTTGATTCATTTAAGATTTTTCCTATATTTCACTCTAGGTTTTCTTTCACATATAGTGCCACTCCCTGACCAGCATGACCTACTCTGTCATTCCCATATATTTTGTATCCTGGTATTACTGTGTCCCATCATCAACCTTCCACAAAGTTTCTGTGATGCCTATTATATCAATATCCTCATTTAATACTAGGCACACAAGTTCACTCATCTTAGTATTTAGATTTCTAGAGAGACAAGGTGGGCGAAGTAATGTCTTTTACTTCAACAGACCAACTTCTGTTGATGAAAGAGACAAGCCTTCAAGCTACACAGAGCTCTTCTTCGGGTCTAGGAAAGGGATTCAAAGTGTCACAGCACAATACAAGGTAGAACAGATTATTTAGCATAAATAGTTAACTCATGGTAACACAATGGTTCTCAAACTGTGAGGCGTGCCCCTTGCGGGGGGTGGGGGGTCACATAGGAATGTTCAGGACATGCCTCCACAGGGGGTGGGGAGGGAACACCACACTTCCAGCATTTTAGCTCATCACTAGTAAGTTACACCCATTTTGCACACATGCTTAATGCCAAATTGCACTATGTTTCCCCCACTTACACCTATTGCCTAAACAACATGTCCTCCATGTGTAATTTACACCAATGTTTAAACCAAAGGATCTGGCCCTAAAATTTTCAGATGATACAAATAAAGTTTTTTGCTGTGTTGAAATAAAATGGTACTGTAGATAACATTAAAATGAAGAATTTAACCCCAATCCTGCTCCTAATAGGGCAGACTGTTAAGAAGCAGGGCACAAACCTCTGGATTTTAAGTCAACAGCAAAATCCACACTGACTACAATAGGGAAGGATTGGCTCCTTTGTCAGTAGCTGATACTGAAATTAAAATTATGCTATGTTGTTACACAATTGCTTTTGTTACATTATCTTTCTCCTGTCTGTTAATAAAAGGTAAAGGATGGGAGATGCAAGTGTTGGATAGCTTTACACATTTGCAATTGACTGATTCAGGGCTAAGTATCACACACTCCAGAATACCGATATAACTCACAAAAATGTAAAAAGAAACAGAGGAAGTCTAATTTAATATTTTACATATATAAAACAAACTCTGTAGCAGTTTCAGAAACTTTATCTACAAGGACTCTAATGGTTAATTTTCTGACACTGATGTTTCTCACGGTGTACATGGAAAGTCAGCATTTTAGGAAAGAGCCTTCTCTATACTGTAGCAAATTTTAAAGATTGAAATTAATAATTTTATATTTAGAACCAACTTTTTAGATCCTTATTTTGCAACCTTTGGAAGATGCCAGGCTTTACAGAAAGTCAATGCAACAGCAACAATCAATCATTCTGCTGGCACACTACAGCATGGCATTAGGGGGGAAAAAAGGCACTAGACTGAAAGCTGCTCAAGGTTTTAATCCAATATCCTGTTGTGTATTAATAACAAAACATTTAAAAAATAGAAAAAATAGCAAGACAGCAAAGATTCAAATGGAGTCTTTTTAATAATTAATCTAAGATTCTATACTTTTAAAAACATATTAGAGATCTTCTGTACATAAATATTACCTGACAGGATGTATTGTCTTAAACTATACATGCATTACTTAGAAAATGGATTTTTCTTTTGCAGTGCATTCAAAGGGTATTTATATTGCACAAGAAGTGAATAGAACGTACACTAGAACTCAATTTGACCCCGTATCTATCACAACACATCACGTTACATTATTCCTTATTTGGAAAAGTCCACATTGAGTTATTTTTTTTTAAATTATTTACAAATTGACTTTAGATATTATACAGGACTTTCATTGTAACATACTGAGTGTTTCTATTATCTGAAATTCATTATCTTACCCCTGCTTATACATTTAGATCTAGTCTACACTACAAAGTTAGTGTAGAAAAGCCATGTGGTTTGGGGGATTTTTAAAAAGGTGAGAAAATTATGGGATAGGGATGGCATTATGGGATAGAGAAAGTTGCTTGATGGGAACTTGACACTCAGCTCCCAGAGTTCCCTGCGCAGCTCATTTCTACCCTGTACACATTGTAAAAATCCCCCCCAAACTCATTGTGACAGAGGGTGGCGCCTGGCACACAGAGATACCTACCCATGGGACACTGCACTTTGGATTGGTACAAGCACACGTGTTGAGTACACAAAGCGCCGACGCAAGCCACTGAGCATGCATGTGCACAAGCAATATACGAACTTTATGCCAATGTAACTTCCGTCAAGCAAAGTTGGCAGTGTAGACATGGCCCAAACATATAATAGTTCCCAATGCAGATCTCATTTGCACCAGCTGGACATCCATGTAACTCTACTGAGTCAACAGAGCAAGATCACAATCAGGCTCACTTCTGTCCACAAAGACTTTTGAAGCCACTTAAAATTAATATAAGTACCAATATAATGCACAGATCCGCAGTGAGATCAGCATGTGCATTTCCGATGCATTTGCTCAACTTTAAACTGTACCTACACCCGGTACATGATGTTTGTTATACTTTTCACAAGATACATGGAGTATAACAGAGTTAAAAAAAGAATGTCTTAGACACCAAAGTATCACTCTCTGTAAGGTTTCAGAGTAGCAGCTGTGTTAGTCTGTATCCGCAAAAAGAACAGGAGTACTTGTGGCACCTTAGGAGACTAACAAATTTATTAGAGCATAAGCTTTCGTGGACTACAGCCCACTTCTTCGGATGCATATGCATCCGAAGCTTATGCTCTAATAAATTTGTTAGTCTCTAAGGTGCCACAAGTACTCCTGTTCTTTTTACTCTCTGTAAGGATTCCCCACAAAACTAACTTCTTCCTCCCATATTCTTTTCTAACTCATGATAAATGTTACCACACACATTATAAGGAAAATGCAAGTTAGAAGGTGTTTGTGTAAGTCTACCAGTTATGCAGGTAGTGCAAACAGCAGCAACATACACTAATATGCACTAATTTTCCAAGTAAAATCAAAAGGGACACGCTCAAAATTACTTTAAATCTTGCTTCATTTATATTGTACTCCAGCAAGTTATATAAAATAATAATAATAATAAAAATAATTTTTTATTAATAATAAAACCACCTCCGAAGAGCAGAGATCATATCTTTTTGGATCAAATTAAATGACTTAATAATCTATAAAATCACAGAAAAAAAAAAGTGGATGTCGGAGTAGGGTAGGGGTGGGGGGGAAAAAAAAAATCAATCACTGGAGATACTCAAGAAAACTCCTTACAATTTTGCAGTCAGGAAGTAGTCCTTTGAGCAATGGAGATTATGTAATCCTTTTCTTCTTCTTTTTGTACCTGATATGCCCAAGCAGTATTTAACTGACCATATATAATTCTATGCCCCTATAGAATTCTATGCCCACATTGCTAGATTGACAGCCTTGAAGAAGTCTGCTCTCTTTTTCGACACACAACAATCATAGGTCAAGTTTCCCATGCTGCTTCACTAATGTACCTGCACCTTGACATGAGGGGTAAGGAGGACAACTGAACCTGCATACTCATCCAATCCTTAACCCTCCTGCCGAGACTGCAAACAAAGGTGTCAATAGCAATGAACTGGAATGAGATTATTATTTGTTTCACATACACCAAACCATCAATGAGAGTGGATCAAGTGGTATTTCAACTAATTACTTGGAAGCAAAAGGGTCTACATCTGTTATTTCTGATTACTTAGTTGCACTTCATTATATTTATTTAGAAATATATTGACAGACCCAATAGATTGTTCACGGTGGACAGAACACAGATAAATCAGACAGTAAGATTAATAGCACTTTCTAGACAGGTAGACCCATTTTCAGACCACAGAGTATGTCTTCACTGATGAGTTTACTAGAATTGTCTATATTTGAATTACTCCTCTCAAGCGAAAGTGGCCACACAGCAAAATAACACTCAAGTTGCTCTATCCACAATGGTACCTCAATCACTCCTGTGTGTCGCTAAGACTTCTGGGGGCATATCCCATGGTTTTGTGCTGCAATAAGCAAAGTTTCTCTGTGAATTCTTTCCAAGTGAATTGTGTGTAGGAGAGCTAGTCTGGTCCTTTCTGGGCACAGGAAGGCATTGTGGGAAAGCAATGAAGGAGCAGCAGGATTCAAGCAGAGTTAGTTTGCATCCACACTACAGAATGGTTGTGTCAGCAGGTGATAAGTTATGTTAACTCGAGGGTTAGCCTATACCTCAGAGGGGCCAGCCAACTCGAGTTAAAAGCACCATGACACTTGAATAAATATCTTTTGATATGAAAGTAACTTGGGTTAAGGACAAAAACTCAAGTTAAAACTTGAGTTAACTTTTCAGTGAAGACAAGCCCTCAATCCCTAGGTGTCAGGGATGCTACTCGTAAAACTAGGTCGCAAGCCATTTAGGGAAGCCTGTGTTAACACAAAGACCCCGTAACCCATTCCATATTAAAGGCATCCCTGCTTTGAGGGTCAGAGCTTTCAGCGTGGCATTAATTTATGTACGTACATCGTCCTCCCCTCCCTCCGGTACAACTCCCTTTAAACAACCAAGCTATTATACCATTTATATAATAATGCAGCATTTTGGATTACGATTTAAGAATCAACAAGAGGCAAAGACTTCAATGGGCCGATGCAATTTCATTGTGTTCATAAAATCATATGGCAAGGGTGGAGAGCCACACTATACTACAACTTATACCTGAGACCTATAAACCTTTACAATTTATTTTTCCTTGTCTCAAAGAGAATAGATTCTTGTATAACCAAACGGAGATCCAGGGTCTACCAATGATTGGACATTAATGACTCAAGACACTTAGGCCCAATTCAGACCTGCTGTAAGCAGGATAAAGGATTGTATGTTAATTTAACATTGAGGAAAAAGAGGACCATCACCTCCTGGTTTTTATTGTTAAATATCCCACCTTTATCAATAAGCATTACAATACATCTTGAATTTTCATAAATCAAAGTACTTACCACTCTTTTCGAATCTATATTTTGTGACTCATTTACTTCCTGCTTTCCAAGTTTTTTCATATAATTATAAACATCTGAACTAAAGCATTCACCCCCGTAGAATGCACTGCTCCAACCAGGACTACAACTTTGAAAGTCCGTTGAGCTGGGGGAGACAGGGTAATTATTTTCAGAAGTTTCCTCTTCTTGTTCTCTATTCTCTTCTACGAAGTCAGGACTGAGACAATCATTACTTTGTAAACAACTTCCACCCTTTTCTGTTCTTAATATAACCTTCTGCAGCCTCAATTCTTTTTCAAAATTATCTAGTGGAAGCTCATCCAAGTCCATTTCAGCCAATGATACATCTGTAGTGGGCATTGCCTTGGTGTCAGAGGCCATCTGTCTCTCTTTCCCTTTTAAAGAGAACCAAGAAACAAACAGTCATACATAGGAGCATATCTAAATTTCGGTTTATTTTTTTAGATTTAAATGCCAGGCATATGAAAAGCAGTTGTCAAGCCACCTATGCCCTGTAACTGTGGCACTGTCAGTTGTCATGGCAACCACGACCAGATATCTTGGTAATCCAAGGGTACTAGCACTTTGCTGGCAAATAGAGTGACAAAAAACAGGTGACCCATAAGTTTAAAGGGCATAAGACTAACATTATGTAACTACACTTTTAAATGCCCAAGGTCAAAAATATTGTCAAACTATTAAACCACACTTCAAGAGTTTCTGTAAAATGCAATAAAGATGCACGCTGAACATGTACAGCAGCTCTAAAATACATAGGCTGGGATAGAGGCTGCACACAAAAATAAATGTGGGTCATAAACATATGCACCCATTAGTAAATAAGTGCTTAGCTTTTATATAATGCTTTTTAATCTACACGTCTCAAAGCTCTTTACAAAGGACACAGAGGCCATACATAGCAGGCCAAGTCCTCAGCTAGAGCCAAACTGCACACAGAGCAAGTTGACAAAAGGGATTTGGGGGCAGCAAACTTACTTTAGCACTCAGCTGGTCTTACTGATGTTGGACACAGGACCAATCCCCTAAACTGTGTTGGACCTTTTCTATCTTACAACAGCTGTTAACAGCCCCAAGAGACTGAAATGACAGTCAATGATTGGTCACACTCCTCTTCCCTACTACAGGGCAGCATAGAAGAGACGTGGGATAAGAGCCTTTATGTCAACATTATGTCCACCAGAGGGTCTCCTGGGCCCACATATGCCCGAATAATCCTCCAAGGCCCAGATATGCCAGCTTTAGAGCCAAATGGCACTGTATGAAAACCTGGCCCAGCGTACATCTTTCATACTGGCTCAGAATGAATGTTAACGTGTTTATGACACCATGCAAGTGTGAACTTATACTTTAATCTTTGTCATTAAAGACGACTGACAGCAGAGTTTAAAACACTCTGTTAATCATACCCAACCAACCTTTGGCCAAGCAGGAAAATCACTACAGTTTGGAAATGGATTAGTTTGTGGGTGCTTTGCAATCCCAGTGTGCAGTTGCACACCGTGTTTGGAAGAACAGACATTTAGGAGTTCTGAAATCTGGGAGGTTTCCCAACTTGAGACCATGAAGAATGGATTTTGTGGGAGTGAGGCTCTGGCTTCTGCAGCAGGCCAACATTCTCTCAAAAAGTCAATTCAGTGAATCCATGTGCTGAAGACAGTCACCTGACCTGCAGAAATGGATGTCTGACTCCAGAAAACAGTTCCATAATCATCTGAGTTGAGGACACCTCCCTTAGCTGACATTAGTAATAGACCCATAGGCTCTGGTGCACCCAGGTCACAGCTTGACCATATTTTGGCTGGGCCAATCCTGAGTGGCGCTGCAACCCCATATGCCAGGTCACAACACCACTGACTCAAATTTAGCACACCCGCCCCTCTGTCATGGTGGGGGGAAGGGGTGTCGCAGTGCCACTCAGACCTGCCATTGTGGTCCTGGGTGCCAAGTCACAATGCCACGAACTCAAATCTGGAGCCACTGGGTATAGGAACTCATGGAATTGGGGACTGGGGTCAGGCTCCTGATGGGGACACCTGAGAAGGGGAAGAGGAGGGTCAGATGTGGGGCAAATCTATGCCCCCAAACATACTTTAAATGGTGCTCCATAGTCCATGGACCCTCTGTGGGTCAGACCACAGAAGAAGGCACGTGATACACACACACACACACACACACACACACACACACACACACACACACACACACACACACACACACACACACACAGTGTATGTAATCATCAACATCTGTAGCTCCTCTCTAATTTACACATTTGCTTTCTAACTGGTATTTTCATCAATGTGGCCCTTTACCCAAAGTGTAAAAAATGGTCATTTTAAGTCTGACATATTAGGTAGTGCTGGTTATAAATTATACACAAAAACCCCTACATTTCTTGTAAAAAGGTTGTTTTTTTGTTTTGTGTTTTTAAACTGAAAGGTTCCACTTATTTTACTATTCAGTACAACACGTTTAATTTTGATAGGCCATGCTGAGCAGACAAGGCAATAACAGGATCAGAGACTTTAGAGAAGAATCAGCGTTAGTTCACCTCTCAGTTAACCCTCAATGGCTGCACTAGCCCGTAAGGAATTACAAGCATTTACTAAGGCTCTCAGCTCTCCCTGGAACTAAACTTGACACACAGAGTTGAACTGATTCAGTGAAACTGTTCTAACTCATAGTAACAGATTCCCTCCCCCATCAAAGCACACCACTAGAACACCTATTAAAAAAACAAGCATATAAGCACGTATAGTAATTGGGACTTCAAGAGTTTTTCAACATTCATAACATGCTTCAGTAAGTAATGAAATTAAATTTGGTAACCCGCTAAATGACATTTGGTGTGATGTAGGCTAGATATTGTAGACAAGAGCCCTGCAGGGTGTCACCATATAGTAACACATTTTCAGATACTTTGTAGTTTGCTTTGTCACAAGTTCAGAGGCAAGTGTTGTCCTGCAGGCACTCTATAAACACCAATCCCTACAGGCTGTCGCCCTTGGTGGGGTCCCAACTCACACAAACACCTAATAACATAAGTTCTTCTCTCACCCTTTGTCGGTTTGCTGCTGACCAAAAAACTGTCAGATGTCTTCAAACTGTGGAACATGCTGCCACCTTTTGATCCATCTGTTTCAGTTACGCTGAAAATAAAATGGGACAAGGAACAATTAACATTTCATATTCTTAAATATTGATGGCAGGAAAAGCTTAAAAATAAAAATGAGATCTTACAGATCAAACCATTGTGTGTGCTAGAACTTTGTCACATTTATCTACTGCATGATGTATATCTATGTATTTTTTAGGTTTTATTTTATAAAGAAAATCTTCAAAGGCTTTACGGACATTAAAATACACTGGGTAAGGTGCAGTAATTATCTTAGTACCAATTGTGCTGCACAATGGTTAACAGAATCCCAAGAACATCAGATTGTGTTTAAACAAAGTACTACACTAAATGGCAAACTGTCTCAATGCAGTCCTCCACGCACGATTCAGTCAGCATCATAGTGTCATGCTTTGGGCAGCAGTCTGACTCCAAGCCATTCCTATTTAGGATAACCATGATTCTGAGATGAATTAAACATGGTATTGTTAAAACTAAACAAAAAACAAACCACACATTCTGCTTCCCATCTTCCAGTATATTTTCTACCTTATACCCTGTAGGTGTGGCTGTTTTTATTCATTTTAACCTCCAACACACACCCCCTTCAGTTCTTACTATATTTTTCTTCTTTCTTCTATGCGTATTCTCTATACTCTATCAGGGTTCTATTCTTTTGCTTACTGTTTCTTTTTCTCACTGTACCACTAGTACTCACTCTCCTTTTCCAAACTGCACCTTTCTGTCTCGCCCAACAAGGTTTGAAAGACAGACTTGGCAGGTCCACTTTTATCTGCCCTCCTGCCTTCCTCTATTCGTCTGCCTCCCCACTCTCTTCCCCGCTCCAGTTTGTCTTCTACAGCAACTTAATACATTGGTGGGATCATCTGCATGCCTTTCAGCAATTCAGCTAGGAGAGAATTTCTATTTTGCTACCTGTTGAACTGCTAAGGCATGGCCAATGAATGGTTGGACCAGCTGCCTAGCAGTTATAGGAGGCACAGAAATGAGATCATCTGAGGAATATAGTGAAAACTAGGATATCAGAATGGTTATATGAAATAGGAAAAATTCCAGTAAGCTAGGACATGTCATCACCCTATCCACAAGGGAGGATCTTACCATACATTTCAATTATGAAATCTCCTAAAATGTATTGGAAAAGGTATCACTACTCACAGGAGTGCCTAAACCATTAATTCGGAATTGCCATGCTCTGCAGCTGAAGGTCTTTTATTGGAAATGCAGTATCTTAGGAAGAGGTTATAGACAGTTCTTCACTGAGATCCAAAATTTGAGTTTATCTTTTTCTATTGGGTGAAGGGGATGATGCTTGTTCTGTTTTCCTTCCTCTTTCAAAGCCTTACACATCACTCATCACTTCATGCTGAGGACGACTGATTCAGATACCTCAAGAATCCACTCACAATGGATCAGTATGCTGCCTCCACAACATTCAAGGCTGGGATTTTCAAAGCACCATGGGAATTTGGAATGCAATTCCTACTGATTTTCAATGGTTTCTGGGTGCATAGCTACCTTAGATGCCTTTGAAAATCCTAGCCAAAGCAGACAATCAGACCCGCATGTCTTATAGACCTCAACTCTGGATGCCTTCAAATCCTCTCTCTCTCTGAGCCAAGGCCTTTCAGAACTAAAGTCTTTCAAGGATGCAAGGTTCTAGAGTCCAGCTATAAAGGTATGTAAACTTCCTGATCAAATGTCCAATCCATAGGCATGGAACACAAAAAACCCAAAACCCTACCACAAGGGGAAAACATTATTGATGTGAATGCATTAAATGCTGCCTGCAGTGATCCTCAATATAGATTTTTTTTTTAAACAAACAAACATGTCTCTTTTACAAGCTGCAACAAACACGAATGGTTTAATTGCTTAAGACAGGTAATATCAGAGATGAAATACTACATGAAATATATCAATATTGTGTTTTCTCAGTTTACAGTCTCCTGTAAACTACAGAAGGTTGTGCAGAGGAACCTAAACCATGTTGCATTGATTTCTTGTGCCTAAAACAAGAAAGAGAAGCCAGGCAATTTTTCCCCCTGTACTTAATGAAAGTTTGAGCTTGCACATTAAAATGTGCACAACTAAACTAAAATGCACAAGTTGCACTGTAGGAACAATATAATTGAATTTTGACTGTACAGCATCTTTCAAACAGAAACACTGAGTACTCCACAGGCCATTCAAGTTAGGGTTACCATTCATCCGGATTCTGCCGGACATGTCCGGCTTTTTTGAGTTAAAAATAGCCTTCGGGGGGAATTTGTAAATGTCCGGATTTCCCCCCCATGCAGAGCGTGCGCGGCTTACAGGGCAGCCGGCCGGATCCTGCCACTCGCACGGGGCTCCGGCAGCCAGAGCCCCTCCTCCACTTCCCCCTCTTCTCCCCTGCAACTTGAGACCACTCCCCTCCTCTCTCTCCCTCCCTCCTCTCCGTCCCTGCATTCGCAGATCGCCAGCCGGCCATTCGCTCGCCTCGGGCCTCCGGCAGTCTGGAGCTCCGACCCTGCTCCCCTCCCCCTGCTGCCGAGCGCGCTGCTCTGCAGCACTCTGTTCTGAGCGGCACGGTAAGGGGGCCAGGGGGTCAGAGAAGCGGCAGGGAGGTTCTGGAGGGGGTAGTCAAGAGACAGGGGGAGGGTTGGATGGGTCAGGAGTTCGGGGGGGGGGCGTCTGGGGGTTGGGGGTGTAAGGTTTTGGGCAGTCAGAGTACAGGTAGGGGGGTCTCAGGAGGGGGCAGTTAGGGGACAAGGCACAGGGAGGCTTAGGTAGGGGGTGGGGTTCTGGAGGGCAATTAGGAGCAGGGGTCCCAGGAGGGGGCAGTCAGGGGACAGGGAGCAGAGGGGTTTAGATGGGTCAGGAGTTCTGGGGGGGGCTGTGGATAAGGGTTGGGGCAGTCAGGGGACAGGTAGGGGGTAGGGTCCTAGGGGGCCAGTTAGGATGTGGGGAAGGTCTCAGGAGGGGGCAGTCAGGGGACAATGAGCAGGGAGGCTTAGGTAGGGGGTGGAGTCCTGGGGGGCAGTTAGGGGCAGGGGTCTCAGGAGGGGGCAGTCAGGGGACAAGGAGTGGGGGGGAGGGTTGGGGGTTCTGAGGGGGCGGGAAGTGGGAGGGAGTGGAAGGGGCAGGGGCGGGGCTAGGGCAGGACAGGGGCGGGGCTCCTCCCATCCTCTTTTTTGATTGTTGAAATATGGTAACCCTAATTCAAGTCAATTTATGCAAACAGGGAAAAGTATTTAGGTGACAATGCATTATAGAGAAATTCTGCAGCTATGTAAGAGCAGAGATGAAGGAGAGTTTAAGTTAGAAACATTTCAGCAAAACACTTAAGCACATGCTTAACTTCAAGGATTTGCTTAAGTCTACCACTATGCATCAGAGCATTTACAGAGTCATAAAAATGTAGAGCTGGAAGGGAAGTTAAGAGCTCCCCCTGTTCAGACAGATGATTGATGTGTCTGATGTGGGGAGAGCCATGAAGAGTTTTATAAAATGGGAGAAGATTATATAATGCAAAGGGAAAGAAGCAAGTACAAATGGACAGAGGATGTATTCTTTCCCACTTTTAGCTATAGACTATGAGGCAAGCTGGTGCACTTTGGACGCAGAAAAAGCACTAAAGGAGACCTCAAGCATGAGGAATGGAAATATACACTTACCCTATTTGTGGAGTCGTTTTCCCACTTAGTACCTTGTAAAGATTCTCCAGTAATTTTCCATCCCAATAAAGGTCACAAAACTTCTCAGAGACTGCATCACAGAAAGTGTCAAACTTAAGATCCTTTAAGGTGAAAATATAGTTACCTTGTTAAAAAAATAAAATATGATTATTTAGGATTGTTTTTTGTATGTAATAATATATTTATATATAAAGATAAATGTATACATACCCATAGCAAGAACTTCAACTCCATACTCCAGATAGCCATCAAATGCAAACTCTTCTTGTATAAGATGCACTGCTTTCTGTAATAAAGTGTCATTTGTCTCATGCTGCTGGGATAAAATTTCTACACTGAAGGGAGAAGATGCATTTTGATTCACTGATGAATGCGATGTGGGTCCTGGTAAAGGTGAACTACTGCCTACTTCAGTATTGCATTCTTTGTTTTCTAGATAGCTGGTCTGAATAATTTGATTAGTTGAAGGCAATGATAAATTAAAGATTTTGGCTTTCATTTGATCATGTTTGGTCTGTACCATAGTGGGCTCATAATTCTGTAGTTGGCCAAGAAAGGAATTATTTTGTAGATTTATATCAGTGTTATAATTTGCTATTGTACTTGAAAGGAGTACAGGCAAATGATTATAGCAATCATAAGCAATTTTTGACTCAAGAGGTTTATTTGGTATTTGCTCTGATACAGCTAGCTGTATTGGTACAAGTGTTAACACTCTTGTCTCTGGGTCCTGTTTGAGAAGGGAGTTATTTATAAGAGGCGGCCTCTGTGGTGTAGAACAAGCAGAGGAGCTTGAAGAAATTGCAGATAAAGTGTTCTTTTCTTGTAAATTGCATAAGGAATCAGATGGCGATGGCAATTCAACTGTGGATGCAACCATATTGCTTGGATTTTGCTCATTTGAAGGTATCTGGGATGAATGGTTTTGTATGTCTAAATCATGTTTGGGTATCTCAGGTGCAGCTACAACTTCTTCAGCAGCATGGTTTTCAATATCATCTACAAATTCTGATTTGTTGTTACCATCCATATGCATTTCTTTTTGTACATATCTATCAAGTTGCTCAGGAGTGGATGCATGTGTCCCTCTGAAAAAAAAGCAAAGCATTTTGTATGGATGCCTATGTTAGATTTAAGTGTGAAGTTTCAATTTTAACTTATGCTGTATTAGGACATACATACTTTGTTAGCTCTGTGTTTTGCTGCAGTATAATAGGCTTAAAGTGAGTTGCAGAAGAGGTGAATGCAACAGGCAATGTACATGTCTCATTATTTAAAGAAGTCTGACAAGGCACTGGTCCTTTAACTGCTATCAGCTTACTTTCACTAGTAATAGGCACAAATCCTGGAAAGACAAACAGGATTAGGTCAAAGATAAGCAATACCCAGAAAATACAAAGACAAAGTAAATAATCTGTTTAAATAAAAGATTATGATATTTTTTCCACAGTTGTGTTGCACTTTACTTGGCAAGTCTCATGCGATAACAAATTCTGACACTGGAACAAAGGAATAACCACGTAACAACTGGATTACTTACCTACACTAGACTCTGAAGCATCCATTTTGTTTCTTTTATTTTTAAACTCCAAAGGAACATTATCTTGAGAATAGTTTATTTCTTCGTTGAAAGCCTAAGAGTAAAAAGTGAGTTCCATAGTTTGAACAAATAATGCAAGTACTTTACTTCAACAGTCCTCAGCAAGTTATTACTAAAATGATCTTTAATACAGTGTTTCATTGCTCTGCATATCTGTAATCTCCAAAGGAGGACCCAACTGTGTGGGGGTTGAGGGGTAAAGGTGGAGGGGCTGCAGAACTCCTGTGATTGGTAAAACTATTTGTACCAAGCTCATACAAACTGAGCACTTTATCTAAACAAATTCAAGACTACGGATTGTTTGAAAACTCTATTTATTGTCAGTATTCCACACTCATGCCCTGTGACAGTCATGTTAGTATTGTTTTCTGTTCCCTGAAAGGATGAGTATAAGTGAAATAAAGAAGGAAAGTCTGAAAAGTCAACAGCCCTTTGAATTTCTGGCAATGATGGCAGTAGATTGTGGAGGCAGGCTATTAGGATTTAGGAATTTTAGGATATTCTAAATCTTTACTTTTCTGGGCCATGGAAGCCAGGCATTGCCTGAGACACCACTGCTACAAAGATTAGGTTATTGGAGTATTCTATTAGATGGGGCTTAGGTTTAAAGTGATTTTTCTTGTAATTTGCACACAAGATAAGTGTATCGGGCACATACATGCTCAGTGCTAGCCAGAAACAATGGGACAGATTCTGCTTTGTCTTAGAAAATTGCCTGGTGGCCAGGGCTATTGCATAGTACAGTATAACAGATATGGAAATTTGCTACAATATCCTAGTTAATGTGTACTGTACTAAATGTATCACTGTAGGCCAGGAACTGTATGTAATTCTGGGGAGGAGGGAGGAGGGGAAGGACCACAGCCCTCCAGGAACTAGAACAGTGGGGAGTGATTAGGCAAATTTACTCAGGTTGTAATACCTCCCAGAGAGGCACCATCACCTGGACAGACTTGCATATACTGGTTCAAACTGGATTCTCTAGAGACCAGCAGACAAAGAAAGGACTCTTGGATAAATAATCTGAGTTTGATCTGATTCAGGGCCTTCATTCTTATCCAGCAAACAGACAGGCTCTTCCTTCACAGGGGAGACCCCAGTCCTTAGCGAAGGATTAGAAGGACTGACACTTACCAGAACCCTTGTGGTGATGATGGGGTAATCTCTGAAACTTATTAGCATTCGTATAGGTTCTTTTATTGTTTCTTAATATGTTTTCTTTGTAATGATTGTACTCTAAGAATAAATGTACTTGCTTGGAAAGAACTGTATGGAAACATAATGTGGGTAATTAAGCTGTTTTATAGCCTCTGAGGAGAAAAACAGAGCAGGCCTGCAGAGGCATTTGGCTCTACTGGGGAATTTGCAGTTTAGGCAGGGAACTGTGGAGCGTGGAAATACTCTGGTCAGGAGGGAGAAAGATGCATGTCTCTGCCCAAGAAGTGACAGCTGGGGAGCTAGAAGGCTGAGTGTGGGTGCTCTTGTTGGATCACCGAAGGAGAATACAGGGGCAGGTTTACAGTCTTCCATATCCTGCATGACTTGGAAGGCTGCAGATATCTTAAAGTGGGTAGGACCTTTAGCAATGGTTAAGCAATTTTGTTACATTACAGTTCTTTGCAGTAATAAGAAGCAGCTTTAGAGCTACGTCAAATCTTGCAGAGAAAAATTATTAGGTACAAAATGCTAGCACTCCTGATAATAGCTATGGGATGACTGAAAATTGCAATCTGTTAATTGGTATATTTATATGCAAATAGCAAACATATTATTTAATATTTTTAACATAAGCTTTTGTGTTACAACATTCATTTGAGCAATATTTTAATGATTATATTTCATTATTTTTTATGTTAAAAATCTATATTTAAGAGGGCACTTCAGAATATTTGAGTTAAATAGAAAGCAAAAATAAAGCTGTAAGTTAAATTGATCTAAAGCTGTATAATCAAACACAGAACTACAGAGAACTACTATTCTTTCACTAAGATACAATTCTGAAGATGAAGACTGATGTAGATCACCATATTTTGAGGTCCTAACTAGATATTTTGCAGGGAGTGGGGTATGTGTTTGTTTTGTGGTTTTAGGAAGTACTGAGAGGTTTACAAATCCTTACCATGTAAATATCTGAAACAAAACAATCATTAGAATAGTGAGTTTTCATTCACAGATATATTTATAAGAATATAGTAACCAGATTTCTCTATTTAACAGTGGGTTACCATGAGAGTGAGCACAGTTACAACATGTATGACATGGAGATCCTAGGCCATTTTTAGATGCTTTAAAACTATTTTGCAATTCCAATATTTTTAGTACTCAAATCAAATGTTTCTTGTACTGGTATGCACGAGAAGAGAGGAGAACTTAAGTCTGCAGAGAGGCACCCAAAAAGAGAAGAGAAACTTTATATTTGAGATATACCTATCTCATAGAACTGGAAGGGACCCCGAAAGGTCATCGAATCCAGCCCCCTGCCTTCACTAGCAGGACCAAGTACTGATTTTGCCCCAGATCCCTAAGTGGCCCCCTCAAGGACTGAGCTCACAGCCCTGTGTTTAGCAGGCCAATGCTCAAACCACTGAGCTATCCCATTCACCATTCTCTCTTTTCCTTGAATTCTTAGCTTTATATAATTCTTGCTGAAGTTTGACACACATTTCACTGGCTCAAAATATTTGTTCTTCACACAAACTCATTGCTCCCTTGCAACAGCTACAACAAAAGCATAAAAAATTGCTCTCTCCTAAACTGGGTTTTAGGGATTCTACATTAGAATCCTCCAGTGTCCTAGCCTTAAATTAGAATACCCAACTTCTCAGCAAGCTGTGCTCTATTTAGAACTGATTTTAACAACATTGCTTTGAAGACTTAGAGAATCTGGAAGTCAATTATTCACATACAGTGAACTTAAATGTAGCTGCTAGAATATATAGCTACAAGCAGGCATTAGAAATCAGCAAAGCTTTTTAAAAACAGAATACAATTTTCATATCTATTTCATATTCCTACAAGGAATGAAAAATATTCACTCTCAGCAATACCCAAATACTTTTATATTAATGATGTCCCCACAGGAGTAACCACCTAATCATTTACAAGAATTTACAAAATTGAAAGAACAAAAGAATTACACAGCCAGCATAAAAAAATCTTACTGGAACACGTTGTACGGAGATAATTGGAAAAAATGTAATACATTGAAAAAAAATTACTCTTACCTTGAAGGCAGATTTACTCAAAAATGCCAGAATCTTTTTGCTGTTTATACTTTGTTCAAGTAGATAACTACTGCATATCTAAAAGTATTAAACATTTTGAATTAAGACAAAATTTCCACTCAATTAAGATATTTAATAGAGGAGCACTGTCAAGATAAAGTATTCAAATTTTTTTAAATCCAATTCAGGAAGTCTTATTAACTTGTTCCAACTCTCTGGTTGATAACTTCAACATTGATTAAAACACACCCATTAACTCTAAAGGGCACCATTAAAGCACAAAACCAGAAAAGTGATTGGTTACTATTTAGTGAGCTCTCAGGCCATAACTAAAAATTAATTAATATTTTGATATTAAATTCATTATTAAATAGGTTTCTAGCTATGACTGAACACCTAATATTATAAAACTGCTTCATCAAGTCACCTTAATTGCATCAGTTATAGAAGGCCTTTCTTCGGAGTTTCTTTTTGCCATATCCAGAAGAAGAGTCTTTAGTTTCCTTGGCAACACTAGTTTGTGATCAGGTGGATAATTGTATTTGGCTGCTGTCCACAAAATTGCAGCAACACAGTAAATACAGACCTGTTGAAAAAGCAAATATATAATGTAGGGGCAAGGACAGCCGTAAAGCAACATGAACTTCCAAAGAACTGGCTGCATCCTACCCTCAAATATGCTGTTGTACACCCCAGCATATTGCAGGAAGTAGCTTTTATGCATAAGAATAGCAGCTGGTTTTCCAAGCCAGGGTCAACACTCATTAGTTTCCTTACTTTCCTCTTAATATATGCAAGAGGATTCAGGGGGAAAAAAACCAAACATGTTCTCATTATTTTGTAGCAGGTCTTTCATATAAAAATAATTCTAAATTAATTGCAGGCTTTGGGATCCTGCCCCAAAACACTGCCAGTAGCAACTTACTTAAGAACAGGCTGCTATAATTCAGCAAGCTAATTGTCGGAAACTATTACAGCATTCCCATTATGAATCCTACCTTTAGAGAGATGATAGATTTAATTAGAAAAACTAAGTACTGAAAATTTGTTCTAGGAATTGTGCTAACTGCAGTGAGACCACTTGAAGTTGCCACAGTGAGGAACGTTAAAAAGACTTTAAATGATTTCCATTTTTGATTAAAGTATGTTAAAAACAGACAGCCAAATTCTACTCACTTAGCAGAATATACCTACCTTGCCAGTGTTGTTGGAACTTTGACAATACTAAAGCAGCAGAATTTTACACCTTAACCTAGCCATTAATATTTTGCCATGGATGTCAACAGGACCAGGATTTCACCCTAAGAGTTCATGTATTTACTAAAACGACCATTCAACCCAGGACAGACTTTCAGAGGTTTTTTCACTGGACACTGACTAGCACAATTACTTTGACGGGCATTAAATTTCCCACATTCTCAAACTGTAGTCACAACCAGCGCCAGTGCAAGGAAGTTTGGCGCCCTAGGCGAAACTTCCACCTGGCACCCCCCCCCCCAGCCCTGCGGCAGCTTCACGCCCTCCCCCCGCCCTGAGGTGCCCCCCCCCCCACGGCAGCTTCCCCCCCCGCCCTGAGGTGCCTCCCCCGCGGCAGCTCCCCACCCCAGCTCACCTCTGCTCCGCCTCCTCCCCGAGTACACCGCCCCCGCTCTAATTCTCCTCCCCTCCCAGGCTTGTGGCGCCAAACAGCTGATTGGCGCTGCAAGCCTGGGAGGCGGGAGAAGTGGAGCAGCGACCGCGCACTCGGGGAGGGGGCGTAGGAACGATGTAAAAAAAAATTGGGGGCACCGCTTTTTGGCGCCCCCAATCTTGGCGCCCTAGGCAACCGCCTAGTTTGCCTAAATGGTAGCACCAGCCCTGGTCACAACTGTTAAATACACAACATGTACAAGCTAGGTAAGTTCTACCTGGGCAAGACCTAAGTTTTGTAGTTAGAGTCAACATTTCCTGGCATCTCAGGGAAGTGGGAAAATGTTTCCATTTTGTCCTGAACTGTTCTAATAGAGAGTTTATCTGCTTCCAGGATGACTTAACTATAAGCACAGAGAAAAATCAACATCCTTAAGATTCAGGGATACCGGATCGAAAGGAAAACAACAAGCCTTCTCTCTAGAGCAGAAGTTCTTGGAAATACTGGAAATGGTCTAAAAAAAGAAGCAAGTTACAAAAGTAGTATATATTATTTACAAAAACACAGAGTTATGCTAAGTATTCATGGATGAAGAAAGCATTGTCCTTTTAGATTTTTTTTTTTAAGCCAGCTGCTGAAATAAGGAAATGTACTGAATGGGAGAAAATCAGTATCCTCAAGGGAACATGTCAAGAAGCTACCTTTACAATAAGGTTAGGAACACAGATATCACCTTGATATCAAGGTGATAAGCATCTGTTATATTACATACACATACCAAAGCTGATAGACATCCTCCATATCACTCATAAAAGAGGGCTCAGGCTGGAGGGACAGAGTTTATATTCCCTCCCACACATGCACAGGACCCTCTGGTTTTCCCTCATGCCCAGGTGATGCCTCCCTCACCACTGGCTGTACCCTCTGCCCCCAGCTCCTGAGGAAAGGGACGACCTATAAAGGAGTCACTATCCTTTTTTCCTCCACCAGTTCAAACAAAGCCACTCTGCATTTGAGATTGCAGGGGCTGCATTTTCCATGTCCCTATAGAGAGGTATTCTGTGATCAACAAACAAGGTGGGAAACAATAATGAGCCCTAAATTTCTGTAAGTGAAATAGCTGTGTGAATACTGAGAAAATAACACCACAATCTGGAGTTCGTTAGACATGCTAATCGCTCTCCAATTTTTAAAACTTTTATACATATTACATAGTTAATTTCAAACAATCTAAAAATCAATAAGAAGATTGTAGGTCTTGGGATGCTTAAAATGTCCAGTTTATGCTAAAACTGCCATTTTCTACTCAGCCAAATCCATAGCAAGTCAAAATTGGCTTGAAGTTGAATTGAAAACCAGTTTTTCTTTTAGATTGCGAGGCATCAATTTTTCATCCTCAGCGTGTGAGTCTATTCTGAAAAGTGCCAGTGTAAACATAGCATTTTTTTATACACACAGAAAAGATTTGTTGGGTATCAGTCATATATGCTGACTAATGATAAAATTATATATTTTACTTCTCTTAGAATGGTAGAGACAAAACAGTATGAATTGCAGATTCTATGCCACCTTGCACATCAGAATTGAAGGCAATGGGTTTGCACAGGTGTCAATGAAAGCATAATTTGAACTGCATCACCTTTTATTACTGTTGATGCATAATATGGAAGGAAGTAATTTTGATTCTAAGAGCCAGGTAAGAGTGTGCAGTATTACAGTTAGAAATGCACATCTTACTTGTTATCTGAGCCCATGGATTACAGATATTATTGAAAAAAATAAAACAAATCCACTGTGCTATTTTTACAATCACTTTTCAGAGTAGACCTGCACTTTAAAACAATAGGTCATAAACTGATAAGTGCATGGGACTGGGAGTGGCCTATGAACACTTGAGTTTCTTGCCACTGACTTCTTACGTGTAGTCTGTTTCTTACATCTACCCCCATTTACTTACTTACCTCACAGAAGAATACCACAGCGCTACTTATTTACCTGTCTCACCAATGACATTGAAGTCCTGACTGTAGACAGTGGTGGCATTTCCATCATGTCTGGTTACAAACTGCCATGCAAACAATTCATGGTTGCTAGCCCACGTAACCTCAAACATGACAAAACATGGGTGATCATCAGTGATTAGCAGTCACAGAATCAAATAGGGCTATAGTGTAACTGATAAAAATGGTGAATTAGTTGAACTGTAGGCAGATGCGCTCAACTTGAATTTAATTCATGACCCCACACCTTCCGGTTCTTTCAACAGCAACTAATGGAAACGGGGCTACCTCCCTAATCTGGTATTTGTCACGCAAAAACATAGCTAGTTTGTGTAACAAACTTAATATGGGTCTGGTTCCACATTCGCATCACCAGCCTATCGCCATCCAGATCAATGCAGCCATAACACCTAACTCAGTACCATTCCAGCACAGCTTTAACTTTAAGAAAGCTGAATGGAAGGGCTTCACCAACGACCTCAATGCCACTATAAGAAAGACAGACCCAATACCAGAAAATTATGATCAGTTTGTCAGTGTGGTGCATACTGTCTCAAGGAAACATATTCCACAAGACTGCATTACAAATTATGTGCCAGGATTAACATCTGAGTTATTGGATCGGTATGCAAAATACAAACAGAAGTTTGAAGCGGACCCATTTGCTGAGGATACCATCACAGCTAGCAAAGAACTCTATACTAAAGGATGAAAAGCAGAAGTCATGGCAGAATCTCAGAGTGTGAACATGACCCAAAGCAGAAAGAAAGTATGAATAACTAATGATCAAAGGAAGCAGAGCAGCACTATAATGTTATTGCAGACCAGGTCACACACCAACTCCTAGAGAATTACAGGTTACCAAACAACCCAAGATGTGGTTTGAATGGCAAGAAGACAAGGTGATAATACAATTATAATTATAATTTTAGGGCACATGACTGAATTAATCTCCAGAATTAACACCCTCAAGAATGGCAAAGCCACCAATCTAGGTGACATCTGTATAGAACAAATCAAACACTTCAGACCAGCAGCAAAGAACTAGTTAATCAAGTTGTTTAGCACATGCTCAGCCTCATATTAAGTACCCAAGATCTGGTGACAAGCATGTATTGTGGCACTCCTGAAAGTATGCAATGAGCTGAAGAACTTCAGGCCTGTATCACTACTATGTCATTTCTACAAACCATACAAGCATCTAATTGTAAACCATCTATCATGACTTGCTGAAAAGCATCTAATCCCAGAGCAAACTGAATTCCACCCAGGCAAGTCATGCACCAATCAAGTGCTGAACATCACTCAATATATTAAAGATGGCTTTGAAAATGGTATGGTAACAGGGCCGTGTTGGAACTAGGGGTGCTGAGAGTGTGGTAACACCCCCTGACTTGAAGTGGTTTCTGTGATATACAGGTTTACAATTTTGTTCAATGGCTTTGAGCACCCCCACTATAAAAATAGTTCCAACACCACTGTTGTCGACCTATCAGCAGCATATGACACAGTGAATCACTGTAGGCTCTTCACTAAAATATACAACATGATGAAAGATCATCACCTCATGACGACTGATAAAAATGTTGTTTTTAGTACAGATTGTATGTCAAACTGTTTGGGAAGTGGAGCCAACGGTGGCAACAAAAAAATGCCATACCACAAGGGAGCGTACTCTCGCCAATACTTTTCAACATCTACATGAACGATCAACCAATCCATCTCAGCACAAGAAGTTTTATCTATGCCAAGGACCTATGCGTTGCTGCCCAGGCCAAGGATCTGGCCCAGATTGAAGCTATGTTAATATTGGTGCTGTCCAGGCTCTCAGTTTATCACAACAAGAACCAATTGCATGCTAACCCAGCCAAAAAGCAAGTGAGTTTTCCATCTTTGCAATCGTGAGGCCAATGGAGAAGTTATCATCATCTGGAATTGGGTATCCCTTGCCCATTGCTAGAACCTTGTCTATCTTGGAATAATGCTAGACCACACTCTCTCTTTTAAGGCACACATGGAGGAAAAGACAAAATGCAAAGTTAGCACCTAGAACAATGGTTCCCAAACTTTAACAACCTGTGAACCCTTATCACTAAAATGTCAAGTCTCACGAACCCCCTCCTAAAAATGAATATTTCCAGGGATTTTCTCCTTTACCTGAGTATAAGTTATAAAAGCAGTAATCTTGGAAATATAAAAGTTGTTTTTATGACATGATTATTAGACACTATTTATTAATATTATTTATCATTACACTATTTTTATTACATTATGAAAACCGCAACACTCTTCGGAGCTTGTATTATTTTGAATAAGCCTGTTATAAGACAAGGCTCCTATGTTTCATCAAGGAGTATCAGATGTGAAACAGCATGAAAGTATTTAAGAAGACAACTCAAAGAATTCCTCCTAAACAAGCATTCAGGTCTTGAGCAGTCCTGGCAAACAATGCACGTTACAACAAAGCTTAAATTGTTCCTTATAATAATTTTAAAAACAATACTAGCTGCCTATTTAATTTTAAAAACAGCAAAAAATATCCACCTCCTTTTCCATTTCTTATAAGGAGTCTTGAAGTTTAAATCTCCTCAGTGTGATAGATATGCTTGCTTTGATCTGCTTAGCTCTTGGAAATCCAGGGGCTCCAGGCTGCTGGCCCCATGCTGCCTGGGGTTCCTAGGGACAGCTCTGTCCGCCATTAGGGATTCGCCCCCCCCCCCCGAGAACCCCCTGTAACATTTCATGAACCCCTGTTTAGGAACCACTGATCTAAAACAACTTACACAGGAAGCTTAGAAATTAAAAATGGGGAACCAACCCAACACTAAGAGCCTTCCAAAGACAGCTGACATAACAAACTTTCCAGTGGATACCACACAATCATTTTACAAGTATGAACATGGGGATGTAGGGTGTTCCCCTGAGGTATAGAGTGTCACAAGCTGCCACTACATCACAGAAGTCTAAAACCAACAAACATGAACAGCCTTTATGTGCTTGCCAGAATCACTCCATCAGATATTAGGAGAGTGGTAACAATCAAAATGGTACAATTGACACAGGCTGAAGATACTGGACTTCTGCTGTAGGGCCACTCTGCAGCAGTTATCCACTTGAAATCACGGAAAAAACTTCCTAGCTGTAACAGAACTGCTTATAAAACAAAATCACTGACAGCTACATGACTGGAAAGGTAGTGTACTGTACAGGGCTCAAAATACTCATGAAGGATGTCAAAATGCACATCAATCTTGCTAAACGCCTTCCCACGGGCGCGGGAAAGGATTGGTCGACTTGGAGATGTTTAAATCGCCTCTGTCAAGGCTGAATCCCCACTCTGTCACTCCGAGAGCAGAATTTAAGGGTAGAGGCCTGCAAGGATTCTAAAAATTAATACGTGCCACTCCAGACTCGTATTAAACTCCCAAGGTTACAGCTTTTCTCCGACCTTGGCTTGGTAAATGCTGCCACCACCCAAATGCAAAAAACCCACTTTGAACCCAGGAAGGAGCACTTGGGAATTTCTCCCTGTGGGGTACCTTCAAGCCCTTTCACCGCCCCCTCCTTCCCCTCCGGTGGAAGAGATGAGAAAGAAAAAGGAAATTAGCTGTGGTTATCAGCTAAACAAACAACATGCACAAACCTTTTAGGACACCAAAAATCCAATCCTGTTCTTAAATACAGTACATTTTATTAAAAACAAAAAGGGAAGAAATACATTTGGAACTCAGGCTTTTTGCTAGATCTTAAAAGAAACAATTACAAATTTTAGCACCCAAAACAGCTTTCTTGGGGGGTTCAGCTTAAAGGTTACAAGCAAACAAAAAGCATCAGAGGTTAGCACAGAGGAAATCCACAAGCCTTAAAAAATAAACAGACATAAACCTGATTGCGTCTAGCTAAACATTCTGATCTACTTACACATTTGGAGTTCAGATAAGTAGCTCTAGGCATGATCTGATGATTTATGATCATACCTGACTTAAAGCTGCTTATAGCATGGCTGCTCTGTCTCTCCAGCCCAGAGAACAACAGACAAAGGGAAAGTTTCCTTCCCCATTTTAAAAAGTTCTGTCTTCCCATTGGCTCTTTTGGTCAAGTGCCCACTTTTTTCCCCCCTTTACCTGGGGGACTTTTTAACCCTTTACAGGTAAAGCAAGTAAAGAACAGCTACCAAGAGGGATTTTACAGCTAACTGGCTGGCTGGGTGTCAATCAAAGGGAGCTATCTCCCCACTTTGTTTATCACAACCTCTGAACAAGAATTGGTGGGTCAAAAGTCAACATGGGGAAGTGAGGCTATTCCAATAACCCAGAAAACATGTGACTGAAAAGAAAAATAAACCATGGAACCTCTATTCATCTGCTGGCTCCTAGAGGAACTGCGGACCATCAAAGATCTCACAGGGGCTACAGATCAAGCCATATCTTGTGCCCAACATTGGATGAACTTATGACTGTGGTGGAAGGACACAAGATGATGACCAATCTCCCAGAAAATACAGTACTTACTTGTTTCCAACTATTATGAAGATAATAAGTAGCACTCATAGTGCTCTTCATTACTACCATCATCTTTGGGTTAAGAGTTCCTTAAATTTCTCCATGTAAAGAAGTCCTATCAGCAGAACTATACTGGTATAATTATACTACTGTCATTGTACTGATATACAGTACACCTGGACACTTATTCTGGAGTAAATGTCCATATGCAGAGTTCTACCAGTATAACGATAGCAGTATAATTATACCAGCACAGGTCTGCTGGTAGATTATTCGCATAGAGACTCTAGGCTGAAGCCCAAGCTTTGAAGTGCTTGTTTCTGCATCAAATGAATAATTTAGAATGCTGTAGCCTCCAGTGCCATTTCCATTGTAAGCGGATTAAAAGCAATCAAACTTTATGAAAGTACTTTTGAAAATAGATTTTTGGGTTCACACTTCAATACTTGGGAAAAATGAGAAGTGCTTCATAAGAAGCAACCATTTTATTCATGAGAGCAACATCAAACATTTGATGGATGATAGATGTACTCATTGAATCTTGAAAATATTTATCCTTCAGCCTCAAGCCTCACTGAACAGCAGAAGTATGCAGCACTCTTCCCCCCCACCAAATAAAATGAATAACTACTCACATGTAAGAGACTCATAGACATGCCCCAAATCATATGACATTACCTTCTCAGTAACAAAATCCACTTCTTCAATTTCAGGAGCCAGATAAAATGTATCATAACATCCTAAAAAAAGAGAAGAGAAACCAAAACCAAAGAAGTAACATATTTGCTTTCCTCTCTTCCACAACAAGGAGGAAAAATAGCTTTTATTACTATTTTACCTTCATCTTTTGGAGCAGCAAAGAGAACATTTCCATGGCAGTCAATCAGCACACAGTCCAAACATAAAAACACTGCAAAATAGGTCACAAGAGAATCATAGCTATACCAAAGTGCATCCTTTGAAGAATGAATTCTAACATGAATAATTATGTCTGAATTTGTTTGAAAAATATTTAATATTGACACTCTCATGAATAATGTAACCAATTAAGTTTGTGTGTAATATAGTTAAATAAAAACTAAAGTTGAGACACAAACTGGCTAATAAAAAGTAAGAAGATAAAATTACCCAGACCTGCAGGTAAAGACACCCTATTACTGCAGAATAAAAACAAGAAAGCAAGACAAAGTTGGGCCTTTAGGAATAGAAAGGACTTTGTAATAACATCACAATACTGTATGTAACGTCTCTTTTCATGTAGTGCAGAAGAGTGATGTCAGACGAGAACAAAAGCAGCAGCTCTGGCTGGATCTGCCTAGTCTCCTCACAAGGTAAACACGAAGGTATGAAATTACTAACCTAAGAGAATTTTTTTTTTCCAAACCTTGAAGTGACAATACCGTGGAGATTAAATGTAACAAATGCTCAACTAAGGTCCCACTAAAGTGAAATTAACTGGGACAGCCGACAATAAATGCAGAGGCAATATCGTCAAGGAGACTGAACACAGAGCTAGAAGGGCCATTTTATCTGGAAAGGAATTGAAAGCATGTTTGGCAGCAAGCCAGATGCAGGACTCCTCTGGGAATTTTAAGATTTAGAGCCCAATCCTGCAAACACTTGTGCACAAGTAGCTTTACTTACCTAAGTAGGCTCATTGAAGAAGATCCTCACTTGCATAAGCATTTGCTGGCTCAGACCCTCAGCCCTACTCTGTTTAAGAAAATACTTGAGTTGTATAAATATTTTAACTGAGGTGAAATCTCAAGAAACTAATTTTCCTGTATTTAACATTAAGAATGTAAGATCATTTTATAAAAACTCAACCATGCAAAACAGATGAGTAAGACACTCTCTCCATTAGATATCTTAAAAGCACAGACTGACTTAATGTGCTTTGATATGATAAGCCATCTGATTAATGTGGTTCTGTCTCAGTGGGCAAGCATCAAATAAACCCTTTTCCTATGAAAAAAAGTATTAGGGTAATAAATTTACATGATATAAATTCTAAAAAAAAAGAGAGAGAAGTTTGAATATGTTCTGAGAAAAATGTGAAAAAGTCCTTCTTTAGTTAACAAATCCATGCAGAGCGGGTTAAGACAGAACAGCGAGGAAATTAAAAGTTATTGGCCTCAATTCAGGAGAGCACTTAAACAGTGCTTAACTGTAAGTACATGCTTAAGTCCCATTGTCATCCATAGGATATAAATCACATCCTTTGGTACTGTCCTGAAGAGGGATGCTTTCCTGGAGTGGAGGGCTATTACTTATTATATCAACTGAGGCAGTGCCCAGAAGCATCAACAGGGCTAGGACCCCATTTTGTTAGATGTTGTCCTTGCCCCCAACGAGTTTAGATTTTAAAGCCCTGAACCTCCAATTTGATCCATGCAGGGCAACCCTGGAGCCTCACTGAAGTCAGGAGGGCTCTGCAAGAGTGGAAGGATCTTCCATGTATCCAATCATAAAATCTGGGCCAAAGCCCAGAAGCAACATACAAAGGGTAAGAGGAAAGGAAATAATCAAAGTCCCAATAAAGGACTCAATGTACATGCAGGGATCCATAGTACCAGAATCCAGTGTAGGGTCAGGTTCAAAATACATAAATTTAGAGGATGTTTTAAATGCACTTGAGCTACCTCAAAAATTCTTAGTTAGCTAATTATTTGGAAAGTGGGTTTGAGAACGATTCAGAAGGAGGAAAATATATCCTTATAAATATACTCAAGAAGGGTAGCCTACACATAGGACAGCATTGGGAAAGGCAGGAAGCATTAAAATTAAAAGGGATACTGATTTTTAAAAAAATAATTAAAAATCAATTTTATAACAGGAGTATCCTGTATACAGTGTGTCATTAAGTTTTTTTGTTTGTTTGTTTGTTTTAAGTACAGTAAAAGACATGCTATCCAGCATGTTGGACGAATGGGGGTTGCAAGCTAGGCAAAATTCCAGATAACTAAGGGGGCTCAGGGAGGGAGTTTGGATGCGGGAAGGGGCTCGGGGCAGGAGGCTGGGGTGTGCAGGGTCGGCTCTGGCTTTTTGGCCACCCCAAGTAGGGGTGCAGGGGGACCGGCTGCGGGGGCGGGAGGGGAAGGGAGCAGGCGGGAGAGAGAGAGAGAGAGAGAAGGGGGTAGCCAGGGCTACAGCAGGGGCGCTGCCACGCAGCCCCTCCCGCTGCGCTGCCTCCTGCCTCGAAGGCTCCGCTCTGGTTGGCGGGGAGGGAAGGAAGAGGACTGCCCTGCAGGGCGCTCTGGTTCTCTGCGCCGCCGCCCCCTACAGGGCGGCCGGAACGGGGGGAAAAAAAAAGCGTCCGTGCCACCCTAGGATTGGGCTGAATGCCACCTCGAACAATCTGCCGCCCCAAGCACCAGCTTGCTCAGCTGGTGCCTGGAGCTGGCCCTGGGGGTGCGGGATGGGTTTTGGGGTGCCAGATCCAGGCCTCGCTGACCTCTGGCAGCTTCGACCTCAGGCAGCTCCCTGCAAGCGGCAACATGTCCCTGCTGCTTCTAGGCAGAGGCACAGCCAGGCGGCTTTCCGCACTGCCCTGCCCCGCCCACTGGCTGTGCAGCTCCCATTGACCAGGGACCACGGCCTATGGGAGCTGCAGGGGTGGTACCTGAGGCAGAGGCAGTACGCAGAGCTGCCTGCCCATGCCTCCGCCTAGGAGTGGCAGGGACATGTCGCTGCTTGTGGGGAGCCGCCGAGGTGAGCGCCACCCAGATCTAGTACCCTGAAATGCCAGTTTCTAGAGTTTTGAAAGTGCCAGAAAACGCAACTTGTACGGTATTAGTAAGACAGCAGAATCACGTATGTTTAGAACAGTCTTTTGGATAAACTCAAGAAGGTCCCTATCATACAAACTCAGTTCACTATTGCTCTCGCTCCCTATGAACATACCTGTTTGCAATCTCTTTTGTTTCAGATTGACTTCTGCTCTGGTGCTAAACACCTTCTTGCAGGACTACGGGAAGAGCCATACATACTGCTCTAGGGCAGCTTGTAAGTGATGTCATCACTCTCATGCAAGAGACAAGAAGTGAAACTGACCAACAAACCAGTGAAGTCGATTATACTGAATGTGCTGTCAAAGTAAACAAATGAAGCTACAGGCGGAAAAACGTACTAACTTTTTGTTGTAATTTATTTCAGTTATAGTAGCCTTATGGGTTACTGGTTCAACATTTTCATATGGAAATGTTATTTTCAGGTTCGTAGTGTCCTTTTCCAGCTGCATGTGCAAATTCACTCTTTCCTTGTCTGAATTACAACACAGATTTTAATACTTTGGTGTCACAATCACATAAAATAAATAGCATATGTATAAAGTATTGTATCACAGTGGTCCAGAGGTATCTCTTTATTAACTCGGGACCCAATCCTGCAAGCTGCTGTGTGGGCAACCCCACCCCCATGCAAGTCTCCACTGCAGTCAATGGGGGCCTACAAAGGTGAAGTACCTTGTGGGATCATGGCCTTAGGCTATTTACATGGCAAGTTGTAAGGTATATATTTTAATAATTGTGAACACCCATGACGTAGCGTTTATTTTCAACCAGCAACACAGCTTTCTTCCACTGCACTTCAGGACTAAGTCAGTTAAGCAACTAAGCTGCAAATTTAGGTGGGCTTGCACATGCTAACAAAAGTTTATTCTTCTACGTAACTGTCATGGCTACAGGGCAAACTGTGCCTCTCGAGTTCACACCTTAGATGACAAGTCTGGCTTCCTGCACCTCACTTTTGATAGAGCCACACAGACCGGTAACCACTCAGACTGGCTCTCTGGCTGCAACCCCGCTGGTTCTCCACTGTGTTGACACAGCCCCAACTCTGTTTTGGCAACTGTAAGAGTTTCCCTTCAGAAGCCTGTGACGTGTGTGCAGTGACACAAACAGCGTCTTCAATACAAAGCTTTATTTATTCTCTCACCAAAGGTACAAACATATAGAGAAAAGAATAAAAACAACAAGAGGCCAATACATGGGTATTAATCATTGTAAGTTCCCCTCAGCCCAGCTAACTCCATTCCTGGCAGGGAGAAAACAACCTGGCTTGCTTACAGCACATGCGTGTCTGTCCATCTGTCAGCTTTCACTGACACCCTGGGTGTCTCCTCTAGCTATCCAAAACACCTCCCTTTTCTAGGATCTTTGAGATTTAGGCTATGTCTACATGAGAGACCTTAGAGCAGCACAGCTGAAATGATGCAGCTGCACCGCTGTAAGATCTCTCGTGTAGTTGCTCTATGCTGACGGGAGAGAGCTCTCCCATTGACATAATTAAACTACCTCCAAGAAGTGGTGGTAGCTATGTCAGTGGGAGCTCTCTCCCACCGACATAACGCTGTGCACACTGCCACTGATGCGATACTTAGGTCTCTCAAGGGAGTGTTTTTTCCACACCCCTGAGTGACATAAGTGGTAGTGTAGACATGGCCTTAGATACACCGTCTTTTATCCCAGGCTTCACCCTTGGGAAAAGTAAACCATTCTAGCCTGGATGGAGCAAGTCAGGTAGTTTCATCCCCATTAAAAGCCCATCCATTGTTTCATCAAAGAGCTCTTATCTGTGTCATTGTTTCATTTCTGCTGTTTCTCCCTCAACAGTCTCTTTTGAACTTCTGGCAGTCAGTCAGGTTAACATCAAAATAGATAACCTGAGGAGGGGGCATATAATATGTAAAGAAATCTAATACCACCTAACTTCCTCATTCGACATACTAATACCAAAATGGAGTATACTGTGCAAGTACTATTTACTATATAGTTTTTCACATAATGATTTCATGTACTGTCTGGCATATATCTGATAAGCTTAATTTGAAATGTGATCCTGTATTTAAAAAACATTTCCAAATTTGAAAAGGAAAAAAAAGCAAGCTTTGGTTAAAATGAATTTAATTACAGAAACCTATTTTTTAAAAAGTCTGGAAATGAACAGTTAATCGAGCCAGACAGATTCCTATTGCCATTTAAACTGTCATCATTCCTCACTTTATCAGTCTTTCACTGCCATAACTAAGACAAAGGAGATTAAAAAAATACACATATTTAAAAAAGACTCAAGAATGGGTAAAATGAATCATTCTTAAGATTGTGCTGGGAAGGGGGTAATAAAAAAAAAATCAATAAGATAAAGAGTTTTTCATTAAGTAGCAAATGAAGCCTAAAGCTGTTCTATAATGTGTATCTATCTATCTATATATACACACACACAAACACACAGCCTTATCAGAACGGTTCTAAATTGAACAATATTCAGCTCAAAAGTTTCACGCTGAAAGGCAGAAGACCCAAAATGAAGATGCTAGAAAGGATACCCGCCCATTTACTGGTTTGTGTCACAACCTTAATATTTATTTAAACAGTTTTTAATTTTCAAATGCTAGACAAAGTTCAGATCTCAGTATGTTGAAACTCAGCTGCTCTGGATACATGTATGTGTGCAGTAGCAGAGGTTTGTTAGGCATATTAAATTAGAATCTGGCTCATTATATGCAGTAATTTGGAGCCTTTCCAAACATTCGGGGCACGCACCATGGTGCTGAAATCACCAAGAGCAGCATAGCTTAAAGTGCACAAAAATCTACTTTTATAGCTAATTTTCTTTGTAATATTTTTATATTATAAAAAGATAAAAATGACTGAATCAACACATTCCTAAAAAATGCTATGAATTATTGTATTTTACTAGTGATTTGTTTATATTCATTCGCTACTGATTTAACCAATATCCTTAGGCAGAATTTTTAAACAAACAGAAAGCAAAAAAAAACCCCAAAACAAAACAAAAAAACCTCCTCTCTTTATATTAGAGCTTCTTCAGGTTTATCATTAGTGTAAGCTGGACCAAACATGTTCAAGATTCCTACTAAAATTCAGGACACACATGAAATCTTCACCCCCCACCTCAGCCTCTTTATGCTAAAGGGCACAGCAGTAAAAAGGGACCTTAAATGCTCAAGTTCCAGCTGTGGAAAGATTCCCCACCGTGTCAGAACCTCGGGTATGGGGACATGGTTGGGGGAACGGCCTGAGCACACAGTTCTGTGGAGATCCTGAACACTATGAAATCCCAGGAGGCTGCTGGAACTTACAGAGGTCCCCATGGGCTTGTTAAAGGTACAGCACAGACTCTCACCCAGGGAAATTAATCTCTTTACTTTATACATTTCCTCAGACATACCAAAAGTTCAGTAAAAAAGAGATATAGCCTTCCCATGAAATGCATGAAACTTAACTCCAAGTGTACTAAATTTTTAAAATCACAGCCTCTATAACTGAAGTTAATCACAGTATTTTAAAATTTCAGGTTTCATTTGAGTTGCAGAAGAAACATTTAAATAGGTATATGCAGTGAAAAATCCTGATATATATTCAACAATAATCTATGCAAGTGAATATACATATAGAGTATTTAGAAGTCATGAAGGCACTACCTGGATAATCTATGCAAGTCTGTAGAGTAAATAAGCATTCATGACATAATGCCCAGAGTTCATAGTCTTTCAATGGCTTACCATACCGAGACAAAAGAAGTTTCAGAGAGACCCACTGAAAATAAAATCAAAGAAAAAAAGTTATGAGAAAATACATTTCTAAAAATAAAATATCTACTGATATTTGATAAAAAGTACCTTAAACTAAATGCACACATTTTAAAGGCATTGGGCTTAGGCATTTTATTCCAGTTAGTGTTAATAAATGTCACTGGTAACTTCCCATAGAAAAATCTTTGCACAACAACAAGATGAATTAATTCTAAACTTCTGAAATACACAGAAAAAATTGTAATTCAAATTAGCTTTCATAGGAAAGGGAAAAAAGTATCTCTGGAGAGCTGATCTGTTTGAAAGCTTTTTGCTTATCACAATACAAAGATTCTTTGCAGCATGACAGAAATAATTAAAGGAACACTGCCTAGCAGAGCCCTGCATGAGACTAGTGTAGAGCCCTGCAGCAGGACTGGGATCCTGTGGGTCCCACAGGACCGCTGGCATAATAGTAGGAGCGGGATTAAAGAATAGTTCCATGAAGGGCTCTACTGCCTAGCCTACAAAGAGCAGAAATCCTGATCTATCTTGACAGCAGCATTATAGGTCTTACCTTAAAGATTTCATCAAAGTTTCTTGTACTTCTGTGAAACAAGTTACACAACACTGACAACAGAAATGTCAGAATTATTTTGAAGTAAAAACATTATTTTGTTTTTAATAATTGTTGACAATTTAATTTACACCAGTGGCATGTTGTATCACTAAAAGTTGTAGCTTGTTTATCAATCTAAATGTTTACACTTGACCATCACCCTAGTATAAAGAAGTGTTATTGTACAAATGCAAGAGAATATTTACTGTTCTTCATAGGGGCTGGTACTTCCTAGGCTATAATTTATGAATATTTGCTTTGGAGTTTCATAACTATAACAGAGGTTTACTACCTTCAGTCACATATACAACAGTTTGATGCAAGTCACGGATGATAAAAACAAACATTCTCATCAGACCAAGGATCAGTAGCCTTCGGAGAAGAAGCCATATTATATTCATACCTGGAATCCTGCAGGTACACTGACTTTCACCATGAGGCAGCCATCAAGGTAGGTAAATACTTGGGCCTAATACCTTTTAAACATCCCTTTAAAAAGTGAACTGTATAAACTTTGTATTAACTGTTAAGATGTACAGTCAACAATAACTTTTTAAAGTGCTATGTTTTTGTAGTCTGCTCTTAACATACGTTTTCATGTGTTAGATTCTCTCTACCAAACACCACATGTAGCATGTTGCATTAAAAATAAGCATAGCTAACTTTACTAATGTGATCCAACCTGATCAGATTAAGTTTGATTTTCAAATTTTGCCATCACCAGTATTCTTGAGCCTGACACAGAGCTCAAGAGCTCATCCACAATTCTGTTTCTTGATCTTGTTTAAAAAAAAAAAAAAAGCTGATGACAGCTATTTAAATAGTTAAGAGGAGTCAGCCGCATAAAAACAAGACTCTTTAAAAATAATTTAAAAAGGAGTCAACTTCTCAAAGTTCACCAGACAGCAAAAACAAGACACTAACTGAGCTACAGTACCCTCACTTGAAAAGTGGTCAACATTTGGTATGAAGGATTTTTGATGTCCCTTATGGCTACCATTTTTGTTCCCCTCTTCATACAATGATACTTCTGACAAGTCTCTGGGCTGTGCCTATAACCTCCTCCTGGAGAGAGGCTTTAAAACGAAAACAGGTGTTAACATTTCAAATTCAGCCATGGGATAAAACTGCCAGAGTTGGAGAAACTCTCAGACAGTCTGGGAGTGCTGCTTGGTCTCAGGGAGTCTTTCAAGTCGACTAATACTGTGATGACAACTTCCCCACATTTCCCTCTGAGGCCATGCTACTCTGTTCTACATCAGAGAAGCTGCTAGGGCAGAGAGGAAACCTTCTTCACTGATACTTCCAGCCTGCTGCCCCTAGAGGAACTCAAAGATGCTGCACAGAAAGCTGATGCTACCTCCCCTCCTTTTGTTCACCTGACTGCTTTCTCTGCTCCATATATCAGGTGCTTCTGACCACAGCGAGGAGCGAATGAATAGCTGGCAAAGGAAGGAGGAAGAAGATGGCCCAGTCCCCCATGTTCATCTTCAGCAATAGCATCCACCCTTAAGGCTCCAGTGATGTGGGGAGTAAATATGAAACACACAAATTAGTAGGGGAGCAGAAAGAGACATCCTGTACTTTCTCATTACATGCAGGGAGAAGGAGAGAGAGGAAGGAAAGAAAGGAACATTGACTGGACCAGGAAAGTTGAGAGAATTTAAAAAGGGTAGCAAAGGGGAAAGGCTTACCACAGGATAGAGTGTGCAAGCAATGGTGGACAACAGAATGGATGAAGAGGTGACAAGAATCATAGGAATGGAAATGCTGTTTAAGAGAAAGGCAGCAAAGAAAAGGATGTAACAAGGTAAATACTAGACAAGAGAAATACCACCATTATCTGTGACTGAGTGAATCAGATAAGCACAGGGGGAGAATAAGAAAAAAATAGAAGTGGGAGGGATGGAGAAAGAAAAGAAAAGATGCAGGCAAGTTACAGGTTACTTAATTTTATTTAATTGGTATTCTTTTGAGTGACACTTCCCTGGCAAGTGTCCTAGATCTCAGTTTTGGAAAGAGGGATGAAATAAGTACTGTAGTTATTTAGAAGTATTAGTTTCGCTGGCTATAGAGGATCCTGTAGTTCCATAATGAGGTTACCTTGGTTTCTACCTATATTGCTATTAATTCTTCTGGGTGGCTGTTATTCAGATACTGCTAGACAAAGATTACTGTTATTCCAGATGGTATGCAATGCCTAAATGTTGTCATTATGGAGAGAGGGGAAACAGGAAAGAAAAGGAAGGCCCCTCCAGAGTCCACTATCAGGGCTTTATTCTCCCTACTCCTTGTGCAAATTATTAAGTATGAGCACTATGCATATTATCAGAAAATACTCAATACTCTTGTTTGAGCAAAATAATTGCACCAAGTCCAATTAAATGAAGTTTACTTGGTAAGCAGTGTTACTTTCCTTAGTTATGGCTATGGGGCAACTTTTTTACTTATGGCCCCAATTCCCCAAATAATTTAAGCATACATTTAACTTTATGCTCATGCTTATGTTCCACTGAATTCAGTGGGACATTTTAAAACAAGTTTAAAAGCCTATTTAAGCTTTTCAGAAATAGCACTACAGACTTCCAGCAATGCAAGTTTCAGAAGGCTGTATTCAGAGCATGCAGGACCATTGAATCCTCTAGGCTGTTGATATCAACTTTATCCAACATCCCTACTTCTTTAGTACTGCACCATTAGCAATATACTTATATGCATAAGTCTGTGCAAAATCCTCATTTTCTCTATTTATTTCTGAAATTCTCAAATTGTATCATTTTTTTGAAATGTATCCTTTTCATATTAGAAATGGTTTACAAGCCCAATTTTTAAGAAAAAAAATTCTTAATCAGAGTAGCTTTTGTTTGGGTTGTTTTATCCGGCATGTTGGGGGAAGGGAGGGTGCCGCTAAGTAAAAAAATGCTGGTTAACTAAGAAGGAGGGAGTTTGGGTGTGGGAGGGGGAGTGCAGGGCTGGGGCATGGGAGGGGGTGCAGAACACAGGCTCTGGGAGAGAGTTTGGATGTGGGAGGGGGCTCGGGGCAATGGGTTGGGGCGCGGGAGGAGGTGCAGGGTGCCAGATCCAAGGGGTGCTCACTTCTGGCGGTGCCCCACAAGCAGCGACCTGTCCCAGCTGCTCCCAGGCGGAGGCATGGCAGGCAGCTCTGCACACTGCCTACGCCCACAGGTGCAGCCCCCACAACTCCCATTGGCCTCAGTTCCCAGCCAATGGGACCTGTGCAGCCAGCATTCAGGGCGGGGCGGGGGAAGGTGCGCAGAGCCGCCTGCCACGCTTGAGCCTAGGAGCAGCCGGGACAGGTCACCACTTGCAGGGAGCTGCCCGAGGTGAGTGGGGTGCCAGATCCGGCACCCCCTCCTGCACACAAACTCCCTCCCAGAGCCCGCAGTCCACACCCGCTCCCGCGCCCCAACCCCCTGTTGGCCCTGTGCCAACCAGACTATAAACCAGCATTTCAATGAAGATCAGAAATGTCGGTATATAGAGCTTTCCAGTTGGTGAAGTGCCGGATAAAACAGCTTTTACTGTATATTATAGATTAATATATATTGTAGGCATTAGTGACTTTTCACTTTAATGTGAAAATCCTTTAGTATGTATTGTATGCCCCTTCTGGCTACTAAGGAGAATGATGTTGGTAAAAGACTAAAGTAAAAATGTTTGGTGATATTCTTATAATTCACTGTGGATACTAGTTTTATACACCCAAACATCTGGAAATAATAAATATCTGAACTATGCCTGCCTTTTATTCCAAGAATAGTAGTATATTATGCGAACATATGCTGTCATCTTGTAAACAGATAATGAGGCAATAAATAACACATTAGCCCTCTCCTAGGGAACACCATTCTGGGAATACACAATTTTTCTTACCTGTAAATGATATTTCACCAATGGTCAATGTCATTCTCTACCTAGGTGGGTTTTCACTTCTGTCACACTTGATTAGATATGAGTGACCAACAGAACACAGATGTTTGAGCACCAAAATAGTCTACCTCCAGGTTCCTGTTAGTGGCTCTCTGGTGTGAAAGCCATAATATTTGTATAAAAATATTTAAAAACACAGATATGAGATACACCTGATTGGAATGAAATTGGTTAGAGAAATAAAGGGTCCCCACTCAACCTTGAAGTGATAAATGTTTATTTATGGAATGGCAAGCTATCACTAAGTGCCCTGACAAGATACATTGGAGAAGCAGGACAATTGCAAACGAGCATCTTTAGTACCGCCAATTGGCTGTAAAGCACATAGGAAGCAGGGTTAGGGTATTAGACAGACAGATGATGTCCTCTGGAAAAATACTATTGACAGATAAGAAAAAAACCCTGTCTATTCTCCAGAGTGGACAAGGTTAATCACTAACTAGATGGGACTTATATAGCATTCTTTCTAATTAAAGAATACTTGGAGCTAGAACAGTTCTGTTGAAAATTGCATTTGAAGACATATGCATATCTATTATATAATGCCTGGTATACAGTAGCTTTGCAGATGTGTTCACATAAGCATTACCCATTCAGGGGAAAAGCTGGCAAAGTACATTCTTATTGGAGTCACCCTCTCTCTTTGTTCCTTGCAGTAAATGAAAAAACTTTGACTCAAATTTTGTGTTCAATACCAAGACAAAAATGTTATGTAGAAATCCGGAAGTTTCTTTTGGCCCTGCTGGAAAAAGGACATAAGAATTCTGACACTGGGGAAATCAGGTATGGCACTTGTGCACAAAGGATGTCACAGAACTTCGGGCTACTCTGTAAGAATAAAGTTTTTTTTTTAAAATAGGGAGGAGAGCCTGTAGGCAAAGGCTACCATGTGCCAGAAACCAGAGGAGAAAAATAATTTTCTGCTAGAAACAAAAAGACAGTTGCTAGAAGCTTTAAAAGAACTTCCTTCAAAAGGAGGATTTACAAAGAGCCCTCAACTCTGTTTAGTCTGTAGGTGGGAAAACATCTGCTTAAGAAGGCAGCTTAACTCTAAACTTGAATGAACTGTTTGGACAGAGGTTGTTGTCAATGGTTCCCTTTAAGGGTCACCAGAGCAGTGCCACAATGCCTTAGAGAACATATGGCAACGCCTTTGTCAACATCTTGTTTGTAAAAAACCTAGAACTTGCTGAGAAATAATTTGGTAGGTTGAAATGGCCCTCTCCTTAAATAATATACTTTCTTCTAGACCCTATGTTAGACAAAGACCTAGGAGAGCTTCTGGATTTTAACAGGGTCTCTTGAGCATTAAGTGTTTGTGTGTTGGAGCCTGAAGTTTTATGTGGGACTGTTCACTAAGACAGGAAGTTGAGAACCTGAGTCAGTAGAACCCTTCCTTCTACTTACAGTACCTCTCTATGATCCGTGGCCTTCTTTGTCACAAGCTTGGTGTCTGTCATTTCTGCTCAGAGCATATTTACTACCCTTTGAGGATTAGAATAACTGGAGCAACATCCAGGGTGAAATCCTTACCCCATGAGAGTTAATGAGAGTTTTGTCACTGAATTCAAGGGAGGAAGGATGCTACTCATCACCCAGAAGAGAGGAGGTGAAAAGTAATGAACACTTATTAAATTTGTGTCCAGAATGAGTAGGCTATACATTCACACACGCACAAATGTGACTATGAAATAAAAGTAGGCACATGGTAACTCATCAGAGGAACTGATAATCACTTCACCATGGAAAAAAAAGATACAAGATTGATTTTTGATCTGACTTTCCCCATCCCCCAAAGAGTGTGTAGAATAAATGGGTGATAACAGAAGATCAGAAGAAATTGAAATAATTACCTGCAACAAACAGATCTTATCCAAGAGTCCAAGGATATGAAAATCCAGGGGGTTTGAATAGAACACAGGGGACACCGTGTTTATAGTCAGAAGAATTCCCTGCAAACTGAACCCTATGGAGCTTGCACTGTGATCTTGATAGGCAGGAACAATGTGGGGGTAGGGATGGGAGCGAGGGTATAAAATCTCCAAAATAGAGTTCCTTTTTGATAATTCAGGAGCCTACCTGCATCACAAGCTCTTCAGTTAGATATCTGTTAGTTATTTGCTACTATTCAGGCTGAGGGGGTAGATACCTCAGAGTTGAGACCTGATATGCGGCAGACACTCTGTTACGGAAGGCAGTTTGATCAATCTTTCCTTTAGAGAAGAATTTTTTTTAATTTATTTAAAAACAAACAAACAAAAAAAACGAGCCTAGGCAAAATTATGCAAATCAAGCATGAGAACTGAACATTCATGATGCTCACTCTGCACAAGTCACAGCATGACTTGAGAAGCTTAAACAACCAGGGTAGGTATTCACAAATTCTCCTATTCCATGGATTGCTCATGACTGTTAAAGTGTGACACAAGAGAAAACCATCTAGTCAGAGACCAAACTTGTCCACCCTGAGAACTTTGAGGGGGAGGAGGCAACGTTGCCCCAACTGTCTAGTAGAGTACATTGATGGAATCAACTCTTCCTCTCCCCCTCCCCCCCCCGTTTATTTGGCTGTTCATAGAAGCAAAACATTTTTGGTCAACGTACACATATAATACATGCATATTATGAAATGTAACATAGCACATATAAAGAAGGGCCTTTTAGAATGGAAGATGAATACGAGAATTTTTATACAATTCTGAAATAAACTTAAATATGTATGTGGCTTTAAAAGACAAAAAGGAATGAAATCTTGGCCCTATTGAAGTCAATGGCATGTTTGTCAGAGATTTCAATAAAGCCAGGAGCTCACCCAAGTACTCTAATTCTCATTAGTGCCTGGAAGGTCCACTACAACTTAGTGAATTTTGTGAGTCATAAAAACATATGAACCTCCTAAAAACAACCCTCCTCCCCTCTGCCCCAAAACAAACACCGAAAGATAATCCATCCAAATACACTTTGTGCTTTATCCCAACAAATGGAGTTTAATTTAAATTATATGCTGCCACTTTGTAATGTACTAGCATACACAAGTACAGCCTGGAAAAATATTAAAATGATGAAGGCTTAGCAATCAGGACACCTTACTTCAGGCCTTACTTATAAATCTTTGGTGAGAAAAGGGGACAGACCAAATTCATGTGAATTGTAAAGCGTGCAGATTAGTGAGGTTCTACTCTATATAGCTATGTTAATTTGGGGAAAAACATGGATAACACATGGTATTCAAGTCATTTCCTCTCCACATAAATGACTACAGCAACTATATAATGAAGATTTTGTTTTTACTACCTGCTCATTACTTTTGACTTCTGATTCTCTGCTTCCACAGTGATTTTCATTATTGTTTGTACTCATCACACCAGTGAGTAATTCTGGAGAACTAATTAGGCTTGACTCATATCCATTCTTATTGGTTTTTGTTGATAACACTGAAGCCATCTTATTAAAATGTGATGAACAATTTTCATTTGATCCTTGAGAAGTTTCAATACAGTCCTCCAGTGCCGTATAGTTGTTTACCACTTCTGCTCCAGGAGCTGATTGATCTGGTTTTTTTAATGTATTAGTGATATGTCGAGTTTCGGAGGTAGCATGGGAACATTCTTCTATAAGATTACGTGAAAGAGAAGCTTTCTTTCTACCACTAAAGGATGGCATATATTCCTCTAGATACATGCCAGAGACCTGCGTACACACACAAGATGCATCTAAATGAAGATCAGAGACCTGGTAATTCTTTGGTTTTATTCTTGGTGGATTATTAACATTGAATGGACTACATTTTCCCTCTGAAGCAGCAACCTGATTATTGTCTAGAGGTACTGATTCATATGTTAGTGATTGTTTTTTATGAGCCAGTAGTCCACTGTTTGTTAGAGATGTGAAAACATTACTTGTGTCTGTAACTTCAAGCGGTAGCTTTGGAAAAGTTTTCATTTTTCTCAAACAACTTTTCTTAAAAACATCTCTCTCTCTGTCATTAGTAAATGGTTTTGTCTCCAAAGCAATGTTAGCAAATCTTTCATTACATATTACATGCTTGTCCTCTTCTTTGCTCTTTCTAACTTCAGTTGCAAGTTGTGAATGTTGAGATCTGTCATTATTCAGATCAATTTGCATTTCCTTTAAACCACATTCTCTTGCATTCAAGGCCACATTGGCTACAGAAGAGTCTCTGCGATAGCTTGCTGTCATGTCTTCCATTGTAGAGGAATCACCTTCTACGTTGTTTTTTTCATTTGTGTATAATTTAAATCCCACACTTGTCTGGCACACTTTTCCCTTCCACATGTTATCACAGCTGTCTAGATGCAAAAACAGATGTTCACATTAAAACGTGTTTAAATCTTTCATCTTTCCTAAGACTTTTCTTTTATGCTTTGCAGTTTTTTTGCCCCCATAGCACATTTTAAAGTACATTATAGAAACAAGACTCTCTGAACATGTCATTTTTATCAGAAAGGACAAAATTTTAGAGAGCGTGATCATAAATCATAATGGAAAATTGTTCAGTGTAAGTTTATTATTGTCACTGACTGTTTGGCTTTTTCTTAATAAAAGAGAATCCACATATATTTTGATCTAAATGTTATTAAATAGGTTATATTTTCTTTCTAAACAGAAAATGAGTACAGCGACAGAATATAAGACTTCCAGATCATGTTCTTTGATTTCACTATTCACGTGTTAGGACTGTCTGAAATATATTATTTTAATCTGAAATAATTAAGTTTACCTTGAAAAGTACCAAATGATTCTATTGAAAGCACCCTTCTTCCAACAGCAGATAGACTTCGACAAATATTACTTGAAGAAGCAAACTTCAATTTTTCTTCACATAATGATATGATACTCTATAGACAATTAAAGTTAAAACATTTACTCGTTATTTAAGGTAAATCAATTCTCCAAGTTTTTGGCTTAAAAATGATCATGTTATCATATATAGCACATTGGAATTTTTTAACAAGATACTAGTATATAGGACCTACATTTTGCAATATATTGTACGTATATTACATTGTTAACTATAATTTATTTCTAGCATGGGCTACTATAAAGTAACGTTTCAAGTTATGTATCACAGTTTTAGACATAGGAAATATTAGGAATGACTGGTAAAGATAACTATTTTAAAATTTAATTTCTATAAATAATTTACTCTGCGTGTTCAAAATAAAAATAAGTATACTATTTTGTAATGGCTCTAAATTGTGGCCTGTGTTCATATGAAAGTTTTTATTTAATTACAAGTTGGCTGTCACTAAGGAGAGGAGGTGGGGAGCACTACCTTCCCAACTGCATCCTACTGCTATCAGTCCCAGGAACAGTGATGATGTGTTCCAGGAGGGCTTTGAGCAGCTGCTTTGACTCTCCTTCTGATCACCTGCTACGTTACACCAGGAGGGAAGAAAGTGGCTCTGGTTGACCCATTGTTTGCTTATATGCCAGACTGGACAGGACAGGTAGCTAAGGCTTCAACTGGCTAGCCTGAGCCTAGGGGAGTACCTGCAAAGGACTGGCTTCCATACCCCAGGCAGCCACTCAGAACAGCCCAGAGGAGAGGACAGAAAGAGGAGAAGTTGAGAACAACCAATCAGTTACAGCTCTTTGATTTTCTGCACCAGTCCATCATTAAGCAGTCTGGGGAATGGTCTAAGTTGTACCAGTTGGCAACAGTTTCCCAGGGGCCATATGTCATCTGGGGATAGCTGTGAGCACAATATATGCTCCAATCACTTTCCTGCCTGCATCAAGGGTATGGGGAAAGAGATGTAGGAGCTGGCCATGCCAGCTTTTGGCCCACGGGGACTGCCCCATGACTGGATGATCCCCAGAAGGGGAATTGCAGGTGGTTCCCACTGTCTTCATGGCAAGTAAACATAATAAAGGGAGCAGAATGAGAGAAAGAATCTGTCCAAAGGACTGATTGCAGTCTTTTGACCTCAGGTGGAAAAGATTGGTCTAAAGCCTTATCATACGGAACAAGTTGAGACCCACTGGCAAAGAAAAATCACGTTATAAACCTCCTTGTATGTATGTATGTATGTATGTATGTATGTGTGTATGTGTGTATAAATAAATAAATAAATAAATAAATAAAATGGAAAATTAATGAAACACAAATTAAAGCAAAACTATGCATGAAAGTCAAATAGTAAAGAGTAAAGGAACCAATACTTAAAATACGGATTCTTTGAATACATCACTTCGCAAAATCCTATACACCAGTGGTTCTCAACCAGGGGTACATTTACCCCTAGAGGTACAAAGAGGTCTTCCAGGAGGTACATCAGCTCATCTAGATATTTGTGTAGTTTTACAACAGCATACATTAAAAGCACTAGGAAAAAAAAAAGTCAGTACAAACTAAAATTACATACAGACGACGACTTATTTATACTGCTCTATATATTATACACTGAAATGCAAGTACAATATTTATATTCCAATTTATTTTATAATTATATGGTATACATGAGAAAGTAAGTAATTTTTCAGTGATAGTGTGCTGTGACACTTTTGTATTTTTATGTCTGATTTTGTAAGCAAGTAGTTTTTAAGTGAGGTGAAACTTGGGGGTACCCAAGACAAATCAGAATCCTGAAAGGGTACAGTTGTCTGGAAAGGTTGAGAGCCACATCTATGAATTGCTTTGGTAAACAATTAGAAACAAATAAAATAAGAACAAATATGGTAAAACAAACATTTAGAATGTTAAAAAGGCATCTAATCAGAGGCAGTTTGCCAAAACAGCTGTACAATTACAGAAAAATTCATCAGAAATAAAACACAGGTTTATTTATTTAGTACTTATCAGTAAAGAATGCTCCAGAAATGCCCAGAAGTAGAATGATCCTAAGCCTGATTCTCTCATCCCCCTGTTGTATACACTCAAAGTAACATTTGAGAGCCACAATATGGGTTATTTTGTAGTACAATACCCTCTTTTCTTACTTATTTCTAACATTTTCAAAAGTAGATGTCTCAAGAAACTAATCATATGTCTCAAGCGATAGTGCATATGGGAGACTTTGGATCCATATCTTACAAGTACAACCTTCTGGGAACTACAATTACCATGAAGTAATTTTTCCTCTCTTCTCTACATTTATAGCCAAGACTTTGGAGATGAAGGAAATGAAAGAATGTTTCTAACTCAGAAGACATTTCAGGTCAATTATACAACCTGGACATATGAAAAAAAAAAAAAAAATCTCCTATGTCTTATACACATGTAAGGAAAATGTTAGCTTACTAAAAAATTTAAAAAAATCATAGCTGGATAATTTACCTCAATATCTGGCCTATCTTCAGGATTCTCTTCTTGCATTTGTTCCAGCAGAGTCTGTAGGTCCTGCCCAAACTCTGATTCCATCTCAGGCTCTGTCACATACTCAATTGTTGCTTTCAGTGTTGCACCCAAAGAATAGATATGTGCCTGCATGAAATTTAAAATTAAAGTTCTTTAATATCTTATCAATTCACCATTAAGAAAACAAGCCATATCCCTATTCATTTTATGTGGATAACTTCTATCCTAGCAGAAGCTAAAAGTGAAAAACATACTTTGTGTTATTTTTACAGTGTCCAAAAGTTGAACTATTATTTTTAGCAATATTATGGAAGAACATGTTTATAACATAAATAAAAAGAAATATCAGCTTGCATACTTATAAGCTTTTCTTTTATGACCTTTGATGGTTAAGTTTCAAGTTTATATCAGATACATTTTGTATACAAAAGCTTTGTCCCTCCTATGTGTATGACACCTAGCAAAACAGAAGACTATGGGAAGATTTTATGGTGCCCAAGTTGATTTCTGACACAGGCCTTGGTAATGTAGTAAAAGGTGTAATTCACTTCAGATAAATGGACACAGGCCATACAATATCCATGTGATATCCTCATTTTATGGTGTCATGAGAATTTTATAGTAGGATTTTGAAAAGTGCTCAGTGTTGGCCTAACTCTGCTCCTACTTCAGTCAATGGCAAAATCCCACTGATTTCAGTAACAATAGAGTTAGGCCAATGCTGAGTACTTTTCAAAATCTGACTTGAAAGTATTAAATTTGTCATATAATCCAGATAATAGAAACCTTTTAATTTTTCTAGTTAAAAGAAAAGAAAAGAAAAGAAAAGAAAAGAAAAAAGAAAAGAAAAGAACCAAAACAGTAAGCCAGCACTTTCAGATTTGGTTTAGACTGTATTGTGTTTTCAAATTCAGTTTAGAGCACACTATTCTAATATAGTAACATTTCTAATCAAGTACACAACTGAATGTGAGTGTAGCTTTGGAGGAGGATGTTATGTAGACAGGCATTTGCTGGTGCTGAATATTGCCCTCACGGGTTAAAAAGCATGACCAAATTGTACACTATACAGTGAAGCTACAGACTACAAACTGCCTTAGTTTGACCGAGTTAATCATGTTTTATAATTCATCCAGTCCTCTAGGCCAACCCATTTTTCTGATCTTCCTAAATGGCAGAATTGCCTTCATTTTAGGCAAGGGAGGAAGGAGCTACTCTATCAGGAGACAGAGTCAAACATGAACCAAGGTAGTTCAGCTAGAACAGGCCTGGCTCCTCCAGCCAAACTCATGAAAGTACAAACCAGAGGACTGCTTGCCTGACTTTGCATAAGGGCTGCAGACTTGTATGGACAGGGCTTGATCTGTTTGCTTAACTGAGAGGTACCATCCCTTTTTGCAAGCAAACATCATAGTTGTGACAAAGTTAGGTCAGTGAATTGTATATGATCTGATCTAAGAGAACTGAATATTCCTTAGAATTTACTCAACTGTTTTGCAGAAGATTGTCTCAATTAGCTATCTTTTCCATGACACCTAGAAACATTACACTTTTTTTCCTGAATCCACCACTGCACTATTAAGTGGATGAGAATAACGTCAGCCTAAAACAACATGTTTTGAAAGTCTCAGACATAAGTCTAGATAAGAATAATAGAAAATATTTACAGTTTTGCACGGAGGGAGAAACTGCAGCTAAACACAAAGGACTGGCTCTATTCACTCTCCTTCTGCCATTTAACTAAAGTTGGTACAGACTAAAGTTAGTTCTAGGTAACCAAAAAAAAGCACAATGTGTACTAAGGATCATTGATAGTCTGGTAGAATCCTTGAGATAAGATGGGAAACACTGACATCACTGGTAAAAAGCTACACAAACAAGAAGTCTGGGTGCCTAAAACATGAATAGCAGGATGATGGGAGCAATCATTTCTGAACTCTCGCTAGTCTCCCAGCCAGACCACTACTCCACTTCCAAACATGGGGATGAATCCCCCACTACACTGGAGTTTAGTTCGAATTTAGCAGCGTTAAATCGAATTAACCCTGCACCCGTCCACACAACGAAGCCATTTACTTCGACATAAAGGGCTCTTAAAATCGATTTCTGCACTTCTCCCCGACGAGGGGAGTAGTGCCGAAATCGACATTGCCATTTCAAATTAGGGTTAGTGTGGACGAAATTCGACGGTATTGGCTTCTGGGAGCTATCCCACAGTGCACCATTGTGACCGCTCTGGACTGCAATCTGAACTCGGATGCACTGGCCAGGCAGACAGGAAAAGCCCCATGAACTTTTGAATTTCATTTCCTGTTTGCCCAGCGTGGAGAGCACAGGTGACCACACAGAGCTTATCAGCACAGGTAACCATGCAGTCCGAGAATCGAAAAAGAGCACCAGCATGGACCGTACCGGAGGTACTGGATCTGATCGCTATATGGGGAGAGGATTCCGTGCTAGCAGAACTACGTTCCAAAAGACGAAATGCCAAAACATTTGAAAAAAATCTCCAAGGGCATGATGGAGAGAGGCCACAATAGGGACTCACTACAGTGCCGCGTGAAAGTTAAGGAGCTCAGACAAGCCTAACAGAAAACCAAAGAAGCAAACGGAAGGTCCGGGTCAGAGCCGCAGACGTGCCACTTCTACACTGAGCTGCATGCAATTCTAGGGGGGGCCGCCATCACTACCCCACCGCTGACCATGGATTCCAAGGAGGGATAATCTCAGCCATGCCTGAGGATTCTATGGATGGGGAGGAGGAGGAGGAGGAGGAGGAGGACGACGAGCTTGCAGAGAGCACACAACACTCCCTTCTCCCCAACAGCCAGGATCTTTTTCTCAGCCTGACTGAAGTACTCTCCCAAGGCGTTATCCCAGACAATGAGGCCATGGAAGGGACCTCTGGTGAGTGTACCTTTGTAAATATAAAACATGGTTTAAAAGCAAGCGTTTTTTAATGATTAATTTGCCCTGAGGACTTGGGATGCATTCGCAGCCAGTACAGCTACTGGAAACGTCTGTTAACGTGTCTGGGGATGGAGTGGAAATCCTCCAGGGACAACTACATGAAGCTCTCCTGGAGGTACTCCAAAAGCCTTTGCAGAAGGTTTCTGGGCAGTGCAGCCTTATTCCATCCTCCATGGTAGGACACTTGACAATGCCATGCTAGTAGCAAGGAATCTGGTATCATTGCATGACAAAGCCTGGCAGCGTATGGTCCCGGTGTTTGCTGGCATTCAAGCAACATCCATTCTTTATCTCGCTGTGTTATCCTCAGGAGAGTGATATTGTTCATGGTAACCTGGTTGAAATACGGGAATTTAATGAAGGGGACAGAGGTGGCTGTTTGGCTGTGGCTGAAAAGAAATCCTTCCCTGCAGTTAGCCAAGCGGGGGGGGGGGGGGGGGGGGCGCATTGGCGCTGAGCTTTTCGCGTTTGGCTAGCAGGAAAACCGCAGCACTCAACGGGCTTTGCTTGGTATGTGGGAAAGGAGGGCGCTGCTTTTAGGAAGGTTGCAGAAGCCAAAAGACAATGGCTTGCCATGACCGCATGCAAGCCCAATTCTCTTGCCTGGACCTGCGTCTGTGATCTCTAACACCAAAGCCGCAGGCACTCAATATTAAGATACAAAATGCAACCTTGTACCAAAATCACATGTGCTATGTAATGTGAATAGTGTTGTTCACCGTGAAAGAGTATAAGCATTGTTCTGTAAAATGTCTCTTTTTAAATACTTCTCTCCCTTTTTTCCCTCCGTCCTGCAGCTGCAAATTTTTCAAGCCTCCCTCCTTTGTCCCGAAGGCTATCTCAGATAAGTCGGCGAAAAAAACGCACGCGAGACGAAATGTTCTCGGAAATCATGCAATCGACCCGCGATGAAAGAGCTCATCTGAATGAGTGGAAGGACACGGTATCAAAGTACAGGAAAGATGCCACTGAATGTGAGGACAGGAGGGACGCTCGAGATGAGAGGTGGTGGCAGGAAGATCAGAGGACGCAGGATGCAATGCTGGGGCTACTGCGGGATCAAACGGACATGCTCCGGCATCTGGTGGAACTTCAGGAACAGCAGCAGGATCACAGAGTGCCGCTGCAACCCCTGTATAACCACCCGCCCCCCTCACCATGTTCCATAGCCTCCTCACCCAGACGTGTAAGAACGTGGGGGGGGGGCGGGGAGGCTCCGTGCACCCACCCACTCTACCCCAGTGGACAGCCCAAGCAAAAGGCTGTCATTATTTTGAACTTTTGAAGTGGCCTTTTCCTTCCCTCCTATCATCCTCCCAAACCCCACCCGGGCTACCTTGTCAGTTCCCTCCCTATGTTTATAATCAATTAATAAAGAATACATGATTTTAAATGATAGTGACTTTATTTCCTTTGAAAGCAAGCTGTGATCGAAGGGGGGAGGGTAGTTTGCTTACAGGGAATGAGTCAATCAAGGGGGTGGGTTTTCATCAAGGAGAAACAAATAGAACTTTCACACTGTAGCCTGGCCAGTCATGAAACTGGTTTTCAAAGCTTCTCTGACGCGCAGCGCTTCCTGGTGTGCTCGTCAAATCGCCCTGGGGTCTGGCTGTGTGTTATCAGCGGCCAGGCGATTTGCCTCAACCTCCCTCCCCGCCATAAACGTCTCCCCCTTACTCTCACAGAGATTGTGGAGCACACAGCAAGCAGCAATAACAATGGGAATATTGGTTTGGCTGAGGTCTGAGCAAGACAGTAACGTGCGCCAGTGACCCTTTAAACATCCAAAGGCACATTCTACCACCAGTCTGCACTTGCTCAGCCTGTAGTTGAACAGCTCCTGACTACTGTCCAGGCTGCCTGTGTATGGCTTCATGAGCCACGGCATTAAGGGGTAGGCTGGATCCCCAAGGATAACTATAGGCATTTCAACATCCCCAACGGTTATTTTCTGGTCCGGGAAGTAAATCCCTTGCTGCAGCCATTTAAACAGATTAGTGTTCCTGAAGACGCGAGCGTCATGAACCCTTCCCGGCCATCCCACATTGATGTTGGTGCAACGTCCCTTCTGATCCACCAGTGCTTGCAGCACCATTGAAAAGTACCCCTTGCGGTTTATGTACTGGCTGCCCTGGTGCTCCAGTGCCAAGATAGGGATATGGGTTCCATCTATCGTCCCACCACAGTGAGGGAATCCCATTGCAGCAAAGCCATCCATTATGACCTGCACATTTCCCAGAGTCACTACCTTTTGTAGCAGCAGCTCAGTGATTGCTTTGGCTACTTGCATCACAGCAGCCCCCACAGTAGATTTACCCACTCCAAATTGATTCCCGACTGACCGGTAGCTGTCTGGCGTTGCAAGCTTTCACAGGGCTATCGCTACTCGCTTCTCAACTGTGAGGGCTGCTCTCATCTTGGTATTCTGGCACTTCAGGGCAGGTGAAAGAAAGTCAAAGTTCCATGAAAGTGCCCTTACGCATGCGAAAGTTTCGCAGCCACTGGGAATCGTCCCACACCTGCAACACTATGCGGTCCCACCAGTCTGTGCTTGTTTCCCAGGCCCAGAATTGGCGTTCCACGGCTATAACCTGCCCCATTAACAACATGATCTCCAAAGCGCCGGGGCCCGCGGTTTGAGAGAATTCTGTGTCCATGTCCTCATCACTCTCGTCGCCACGCTGCCGTAGCCGACTCCTCCTTGCCTGGTTTTTCAGGTCGTGGTTCAGCATAAACTGCACGATAATGCGCGAGGTGTTTACAATGTTCATGACTGCTGTCTTGAGCTGAGCGGGCTCCATGCTTGCCATGGTATGGCATCTGCACTGTTCACCCAGGAAAAAAGGCGCGAAACGGTTGTCTGCCGTTGCTTTCCCGGAGGGAGGGGGAGGAGGTATCCAGAACCACCCGCGACAATGTTTTTTACCCCATCAGGCATTGGGATCTCAACCCAGAACTCCAATGGGCGGAGGAGACTGCGGGAAGTATGGGATAGCTATGGGTTAGCTACCCACAGTGCAATGCTCCAGAAGTCGATGCTAGCCTCGGTACATGGACGCACTCCGCCGAATTAATGTGCTTAGTGTGGCCGCAGACACTCGACTTTATGCAATCGGTTGCCAAAAATCGAATTCTGTAAATTCGGAGTAATCCCGTAGTGTAGACATACCCACTGATAGGACTACCCCGAGTATAAGTGCTATGTCCTTTAGTAAATGTTTATAGGATGAGGCTCTTAGTAGCATTCTTAGAAGGCAAAATAGCTGCAAAAGAAATAAGAACAACAGTCTTCTGAAGAAAGTATTTTTTTCACTAGCCTAGAATTTGGTTTTATAGCCAGTTTTGTAGACTGAATTACAAACCAGTGAACAGCATAAGATATATCAAGCTGTAAAACTTATTCCTTTACTTTGAGGTTGGATGATTCATTTCTGAAAGTAAAAATGATTTTATGTTTCTCTTTGGAAAACAGAACACCCGAAACTGAACAAACACCACCAAAAAGGAACAAGAAAATACTGAGGCAAATCCTTCACCTTTTTATATTGTTATGTTTGGAACATAGCAATAGACTGGGCTTTTTGGATATGCTGAACATTCAATATACAATGGCAGATTAATATGCAGTAAATAATCACAAGTATAAAAAAGTTATTTTATACATTTCTGTATGCATACATACCAAATAATCGGTAACACACTGCACCATTGTGCTCCATAAAGCATGTCTCAGTATGGCCTTCCTCAAAATTAGCAGTTTTACAAGAACAGCTTAGTTATGCTCTAAAATTTGGAAAGTCTTTAACATACGTGTATTTACATTCAATAGACTTTGACAATATATTTAATTGTGTAATTACGGAATCTCAATAAAAGCAAGTTACTGTCACTCTAATGTGAGTGTGTCAGAATATTAGAGAAACTGATACTAATGTATGTCGGGCAGGAAGCCCTATCATTCAGGAAGCACTAGCAACTGGGACAACCAATGAAAAAATTCTATGAAGCAAGATTTAAAAACAAACAAACCCCCCAAATGGCATTTTTAGTTCCTCTACCTGGTGAAAGTCAATTTTAACACAACAACATATTTTGCTCAACACATTTCAAGAGATCCTGGAATGGAATTAATTTAATATGGTTCTAACAATTTATATAAGTTTTAAGGCTCAGTAATGCAGCAATGGTTAGGGAAAAGCTTGATATGGAGAGCACTTGTGGGAATAACTTGGGCACCTACTTACTCATCCTGTAAATAATGAATAAGATACAATAGTAACAATATTCTGAAAGGTTTCAGAGTAGCAGCCGTGTTAGTCTGTATCCGCAAAAAGAAGAACAGGAGTACTTGTGGCACCTTACAAACTAACAAATTTATTAGAGCAGCTTATGCTCTAATAAATTTGTTAGTCTCTAAGGTGCCACAAGTACTCCTAATATTCTGAAAATTACCTGAATTTGTAGCACTCAGTATGTTCTTTTTTAAAAAGCTTATTTCAGAGCTACAACTATGGAAGGACAATTTATTTACTCCAAGTCTTCAACCCACACTGCCTGAAAGGTTTGCTTCTTTGGATTAGCTGTTCAGCCCAATAAACACATAAGCAAAGCCCTCTCGGAAAGCTCCGAGAATCCTCTCCCCCCACATTTAAACTACAGTGACTTTCAGCACAGCAACCAAGTGAATTGGCCACAGAGAGGAGTCTAGATAATTTCCTATTAAGGAAATTTAAATACACAATGCACTAGATTGTCTGTCTAATTTAGAACAAAGTCCTTGAGGGAGTGTGTTCATGCATATCTTTTGTAAAGAAATGAATGCATAGGTTACATTCAAGTAAAAAAAAAACCCACAAGTGTTCTACCATAACGGTGTCCATAGAAGCAGACTGACGTACCCACAAGATTCCACTTCAGGATCAAGAATGAGGAAGAGGTCGACTGAGTAAAAGATTTGCCTTTAATAAAGCAAATATTTTCAGTAGTAAACTGAACACTAAAAAAACTGGTCAAGGACATTACTTTTCAACTATAGTGTTTCCTTTCAAGTTTGCTGTACAGTAACTCCTCACTTAACATTGTAGTTATGTTCCTGAAAAATGTGCCTTTAAGCAAAACGATGTTAAGCGAATCCAATTTCTCCATAAGAATTAATGTAAATGGGGGGGTTAGGTTCCGGGGAAAATTTTTTCACCAGACAAAAAGCTATACACACACACACACACACACACACACACACACACACACAGTATAAGTTTAAAACAAACAATTTAATACTGTACACAGCAATGATGATTGTGAAGCTTGGCTGAGGTGGTGAAGTTTGAGGGCGGAAGAGGGTGGGATATTTCCCAGGGAATGCCATACTGCTAAATGATGAACTAGCATTCGGCTGAGCCCTCAAGGGTTAACACGTTGTTAATGTAGCCTCACACTCTACAAGGCAGCACGAATGGAGGAAGGGGAGACAGCATGGCTGACAGAGACACACACCCTGTGTGTGTGGGAGAGAGAGAGATGCGCATTGCCCATTTAAGTACGTGGACACTATTCTAAGTACATTGCCTTTAAAAAGATCAGGAAGTTGAGACAGCACCTGTGGCCAGCAAGCTCTCTCCGTCCTGAACCCTGTCATGTCCCCACCCTTCTCTATATGGAGAAAGGGTAAGCAGGGGGCAGGAGTAAGGGGGAGGGAAACACCCTGACATTAGCCCATCTTCCTCCCTCCCCTGCACAGCAAGCAGGAGGCTCCTGGGAGCAGCTCTAAGGCAGAGGGCAGGAGCAGCACATGGCAGTGGAGGGAGAGACAGCTGAACTGTCGGCAATTGGTAGCCTGCTGGGCAGCTGCTGCACAGGGAACTTAGGGGAGCGGGGAGTTGATAGGGGGACTGCCGGTCCACCCTGTTTCCAAGCCCCCACCTGCTAGCTGCAACGGCTGGTCTTCCTGCAAGCAGTGGAAAAAGCAGGTGGCTGCCAAACAACGTTATAAAGGAGCACTGTGCAACTTTAAACGAGCACGTCCCCTAATTGATCAGCAACATAACAACAAAGCAACGTTAATCGGAATGACTTTAAGTGAGGAGTTACTATAGTAGGTACAAAGTGAAGATATTCTTGTGGCTTTTTTCCCCACCTGAATCCTCTTCTGTGTCTGGTGGAGATGTGGTGGGAATGGGAAAGATGGGGAAGCACAGGGTGGGTATAGAGTTAGGCCATCAGCCTCACCTCCACCAACTCATCATTGCCGGATTCACAGAGGAGACCCATTGGCTTCCCCTGTCCCCTTTAAGGGCATATAGGGCACCTTCTAGATGTGGATGGCCAGTATTTGGCACCCTTTTGGCTCCATCCCTTTAGAGTTTTCCCTCTTCCTCCCTTTACATAGCTGTGCTGCATGTCCTCTAGTGACAGGGCTAGGTCAATCACCCTCTCAGGGGGTCAGGAAGGGATTCCCCCCCCCCCCACACACACATACACATTGTAATTGGCACAGCTCTGCTGCTCCCCCCCCCCCCAAGGAGTCTGGTTTTCAAAACATCAGTTTTAATTGTTGCAAATTGTGGTGAGTTTCCTGTGCCAATTGTAGCCTAACATGAGTCAATCTGGGGCCCTTGACTCCAGGCAGGGATTTTTCAAAGGCATTTGTTTGGGCATTAATTTAGAACAGTATGGGTGCCACTCTCTGTCTTGTACAGTTTGAGGCTCTTCTCATCTTAAAATTCCTATCTCACACCAGAAACAGGGCAGACACTTTAGCTATCCAAAGGTAAAGACGATAAAGAAATGCATCGAGGAGGAAATGAGACCTTTCTCCACATTTGGGTTTCTTGATTCCTCTGCTTGAAATCTATACTGGAAGTGTCCAGCTAGGTAGTTATGCAGTGGGGTGCTGTGACTGTAAGTTAAGTTAATGGTTAGTTAAATGAAGTTGCAGATACTGCATTTAACCCATACTGCTGTGTCTATGTGTCCGCATTCATAGAATTCGAACACCAAACGAGGAATAGATAGCTATATCTGACGAATGCTTAATATACAGTCTATAAAAATGACCTTCATAAGAAAATCTCAGGGAAAGTGAAAAGATGTATTGTACTACACATGTGGAAATATTATCATCCAGGAATTAAGTTGCAAAGGCAAATGAAATTGCATTTATCTTGCATCTTCAGCCATATCACCTGAACTCTGCCCATACTCCAGGATTAAAGTCGGTTTAAGAACAACCAGCCACAAAAGTGTTGACCCACAAATGCGAGACCACACTTTCCCCTCTGCCCCCAGAAATAAGTTACCCTGGGCCAAAGGTTGGGGTAAGCAATCATCAGTCAAGCACTAAGCTGCAGGTTTAAGAGGTGATCTGCAAAGGATTTAAAAATCCACCAATTAGAACTGTCCTCCTACCCTCCTTCATTCTTTATAAACAATCTCATGTTTCACCATAGAAGCATCAAGTCTGGTTTTCCCTGATTTTGGTGAAGGCCTTACTGGGGACTTCAGATGTTTATTGTGAACTCTGACACTTTAATTGAAGAGTAGGGGGTTGTTGGATCCTTAACAAGGCATCCATTGTTCCAAATGCAAAACTGTCAATAAAGCCTTAATACTAGACTACTCTGTATTTGGTATTTAGTTTAAATGAATTACATGTATTGTGCATCACACCCCCTTTCACAGAACTCCATTGTAAAGTTTTTTCATAAGTTTGAGATATTAGCAAATGTTGGTATGTTCCATTTGTATTTATAAAATATCTTTAAAGATCCTACTTGGTTTGCAAAGGAAGGATCTAAAACCTAGCATCTACTTTGTCAGAGTACATATGGCAGACTGTCACTCACACATATTAAGTGTATCACTTCTTTTTGGAAATAGATCTGGGTAACATGGTAATAGAATGCATTTTTACAACCATCCACTTGATGGAGTTTTCCCCAAGTTTATAAGAACCACTCTTATAAAGGATATGGACAGAAGCTTTGGTGCTTCTTGGGCAAATTTAGGCCCCTAGTTTATACTTTGGGAGTTTACTGGCTTTAAGAACTTTCACTGAAGATTTTTCTTAACAAAAGTTTTATAGGTAAATGCAGAGACTGATTTATGAACACAAACAATTATTATAGGATATGAATATGGTACATTTCTTACCCTTTTCTGAAGACTAGCTATTTGGTTCAGAGATTAAAATAGATATAAAAGGGTATGTCACTAACTGCTACCCAGAAAGAGTATGGACATTAGCATTTAGTAAACTCACTACCTGCTTAAGATGACATGAAATGAGGAGGACCATAACAGCATTGTCACGATAACTAAAAATCTGTGCACTCAGTTTCCTTTTCGGAACATAACATAACCCTGTTCAGTTACACATGATGAAAGACTGCCTGTTGTCTTAGAGAGAGATTACATTTGAGGTTGAATTAAACAAAAATACAGTAGGTGTGCAAAATGTCATTTGGCAACATGGACTTACATGGACTAAGCACGCTACGTATTACCAATGGCGTAGCTCTAGAAGATTAAAAGAGTTAGTATGTGGATTTTCAGAGTTTCATGAGATGTCCAGCAAACTTTTAATCAAATTAAAACAAATTCCAGTTGATCCATGGAGTTTCAGCTCTTCTGACACATTTCTTGAAAATGACCATTCAACAGCTTTTTGAAGCTGTTCATGAAAAAATATTTGTGAATGCAAGTAAGCGAAGTGCCATCAGATTCACATCACCATAGGTCTGTGAAGCATTGATCACATATCTTTCATCACAGGACACTGAGAAATCTTAATCTACTAGTCATCATGCATGCATTATTTTAACAAAAACCTCAACATAGACTGCCTGCAGTAGGAATTGCTTTCCAAGTTTCATTGAAAGTCTCAAAACCCTGTATTAAATTGTGCCCAGCCAGTGGTGGCAACATAGACTCATAGAATCATAGACTTTAAGGTCAGAAGGGACCACTATGATCATCTAGTCTGACCTCCCGCATGATGCAGGCCACAAAGCCGTCCCAACCCTTTCCCTTGACTCTGCTGTTGAAGTCCCCAAATCCTGGTTTAGAGACTTCAAGTAGCAGAGAATCCTCCAGCTAGTGACCCCTGCCCCATGCTGCGGAGGAAGGCGAAAAACCTCCAGGGCCTCTGCCAATCTTCCCTGGAGGAAAATTCCTTCCCAACCCCAAATATGGCGATCAGTAGAACCCCGAGCATGTAGGCAAGATTCTCCAGCCAGACCCTCATTGGCGATGGTACAGTATAATCACTAAGGATGGCAATTAGGCATGCCATACTTCGGTCACTGCTTCAGCTTTGAACAATGACTCTTGGTACTGAAAACAGATTAGCAGCCACTCACTCAGACACTTCAGCTCTTCTAGGAAGGTGAGAAAAATCCCAGTCTCAAAAAGAAAATTTCTATAACATCTGATTCATGAAACCTAGAGTTGAAAGAGACCTATTCGACCCTTTTGCATGTCAGACTCACTTATTGCAGCTTGTCTGAAGTTTGTATGCAAGTTCTTTGCGGCAGGGACCATCTTTTACTATGTGTTTGTATGGTATCTAATACAAGAGGGCCCCCAATCACTATTGAGGCTTTAACTGAAATACAAATAAATAAATAGGGTGGGAATAAGGGAGAAGGGAGGATATGAGACAGCATTAAAAATGCCCAATAGATGAACATTGTTTCCACCCCAGCTATGAACAACAACAAAAGACCACTTTGCCCCTCCCCACATACATACTTTCCTTAGAACCGCAACAAATTCTACAAGAAAAGGAACTTAGAAATATGGCCACCCACAACGGATTTAGAAGAGAAGAAATGCAAACTGCATGGTGATATTTAGGGAGCTAAAGCCTATGGGGTACTATCTTACGTATGGCCTCCAACCCTGAGTACAATCTAATCAGACTCAATGGAATCTCCATACATTAGTGTATGTCACAGTGTAGGTCCAACCCGTTACAGGGTTTTGGATTGTGGAGGTTATCAAAATGGTTATTTGGTGGCCCAAATGACCTGGATCTAGGTGGCGGCCTTGCAGCTCAGAGCAGTATGGGCCACTGGCCAGAATCAGTAGGGCTGTCCTTCCGCTCAGGGCAGCACTAGAGGCCCAAGTCTATGTGGCAGCCCTGCAGCTCAGGGCAGTATGGTCCAATGGCCAGAGTCATGGGGCTGTCCTGTGGTTCTGGGCAGCACAGCCTAGCGGCCCAAGTCCACATAACTCCGGGCATCAGCTGTCCCGGTGGTGGGGCAACCAGGGTAGGGGGAACCAGCTCCACCCTTCTCCACCAGGTCCTGGTCCAGGGCCCTAGGGTCCTGGTGTGACGTTGCACTCCATATGTTTATGGAATATGCTAATGAGTGTGAATATAATGTAACTGGAATATACTTTATTCAAAAGGTCTCTTGTAAGATTATAATCTACTGAGTGTATTCATCCAGCACCAGTGAGGGTCCTCCCGGGCCACACACCCCTGCTGTGCCCCGGGTTGCCCCCGTCAAGTTTTAGTCAGGGGTATATAGTAAAAGTCATGGACAGGTCACAGGCCGTGAATTTTTGTTTGCTGCCAATGACCTGTCTGTGACTTTTACTAAAAATACCCGTGACTGAAATGTAGCCTTAGTTATAAATGCAGGATCTTTATGCAAACCAAGGTCAGATGGCAATGAATACCCAAAGACCTCTTAGCCTTGTAAATCACATGACAAAAAACAAAGCTGAAATACCTGTGATCATGCTCAGAAAAAAATTCATAGATTTTTAAGGCCGACAGGGACCATTAGATCGCCTAGTCTGACCTTTTGTATAAACATAGGCCTTAGAATTTAACCCAGTTTCCCCTGTATTCAACCCCCAATAACTTGCATCAAGAACCCCAGAGTACTGATACCACTCCCTTCCTCTAACCACAAAACCACACTTCCTCCCAATATTATTGCAATGGAACTAGATTATGAATATTGAAGGATTACGCAACAGTTAAACATACAGAAGGTCAGATTTCAGATTCTATTCTCAATTATGCCAGCATAATTCAGACAAATTCCATCCATTTGGGAATTGACTGGTGTAACTGAGATCAGAAATAAGATCCAGAACTAGTATGGAAGACATAATGCCCCAGCATATTTTCTTGCAGGAGAGTCCCTCAGCATCACACATAATGTAATAGCCCCATTATTTTTAAGTCTTGTTTCATAACAGAGAGAACAAATGGCTTCCTGCATAAGCAAAATGTAATTACTTTGAAATATTGTATTATGAATAAAAAAATAATATATTTTGCACCTTAGATGTGATAGAAAATTAGTCTGCAAATAAAAATCCTAAACAGAAGAATACTCACAAACTACTTTCTAGTTATTGAATTGCTGAAAGAAACTGTAGGATAATTGTATACTTATATTTAGGGGTTTTTTTGTCTGTTTGTTTTTAAATTACTCTGGTAATCATTCAGATTTAATTTGTTTGCAAAAAGCTGAAGTGTCCAAAAAGTATTTGAAAACTATTTACTCAAAAAATATTTCTGCAGGGGGAAAAAACGGAATTACAGCCCAGGAGTAATCAAATAATCCACTAGCGGTTGAAATTTACAGGCAATTTATTTCACTACTCAGATTGACTTTTTTATTGGCCTAACATCTAAATGAAAGCTTGCAAGTCTTAACTTGTTCTTGTGTGAAATGTCAAGCAATCAATTTGCATTGCACAACATTAGTAACTCTTTGCAGTCATTAAAGTCTAAAAACAGAACTGGAACAAAATAAAGAGAAATGAGACAACCTAGTTTAATTGACAAGTTATAGAATACATATTGTATATATTTCTGAATTACATAGTGCGTACCATGATCTCTAGGCACATAATACTGTTGTGTTTCAGTTGCCCCTAAACTAAGTAGTCCTTGCTTATTCACTCAATATCATAGCTGATGAGTCAAGCTCCTTTGGTTTTAAGGCCTTATAAAAGGTTCTGACACTTTTCACTATTAATACTTCTATTGTCCTATGCATTTACAAAGCAGTCTATTTTTAAAGATTTCTCTAATTTCAGTAACTTTATCTGAAAGCCAGGAATATTACAAAAAAATCTAAATAAGTCTGGACACAGAGGTAGGGTGGCCAGGTGTCCAGTTTTCAACTGAAAAGTCTGGTTGAGAAGGGGACCTAACTGCGTCCAGTCAGATGTACTGATCAGACACCCAAAGTCCGGTTACTGCGGGTGGTGGAGGCGCTGGGTCATCACCTGCACCAGCCCCAACTCAGCCAGGGCCACCTCCTACCTGCTCAAAGCCCTGGCTCCACGGATGAGACCCTCCCGACCTGGAAGGGGAGGGAGGTGTTAGCAGCCAGTGACGGGGGAAAGATGGGAAGAGGAATGAACAGGGTGCAGGGGCCTCAGAAGGGAAAAGGCAGAGCAGAGGTGGGGCCTCGGGGTGGGGTGGAGAGAGAGAGAAGAGGCAGCACTCTTGGAGTGTCTGATTTTTAAATATGACAAAGTCGTCAACCCTGGGCAGGGGAAGAAAAACACGATTGGATGCAGTGGGTAGATTGATATGGAAGGACAGAAAGTGGTATCTACAATTGAAAACTAAGATGTTTCAATGTGCCAACACTTTTCCAAGACACCTTATTCAGATTTTCCACCTGGAGTACAATAAAGTGGCAGACATTTCTGTCTTGATTTATAAGATCCAGGCTAGGCTATACACACTTTCATTTTAAGCAGACTCAGTTATACAAAATTATGGTTGTCACATTTCAGAATGCTATTCTGTTCAGTGAGGCAGAACTTCCCCCATTAACATTAGGAGTCATGCATGAACAATAGCAATAGGATTTTAAAAGACAAAAAGTTTTGCAAACATTAATAACTGTGGGTGCCCATCATTATCCCACTAAGTCCCTACAATAATCACACAGACTGCCACATTCTCTCAGGGGCAAATGGGGTACAAAGGACCTCTTGGTAGCAGAACCAATGAGGGAGAAAGGCAAATATTTCAAGAGGGATCTCTTTACAGCTCAGACACCAGCAGTATGGACTGAAGTTTCACAGGGAGCACCCTACATAGCAGAACATGGAGTGGGCGGAGAGGGAGGGAAGGGGATCATGGACAGACCAAGGATGTTGGAACTGTCACCACTGGGTCCCCTGGTCTCCCTGACCTCTTCCTCGCACTGAGGGCACACAAGAGTTATTTTGAGAACTACTGCCAGATATTCAGAGATGCACTCTTTTTTTAAACCAGCCAGTAATTGTACTTGCATTTTGGTACGCTCAATGAATTATTGACAAAAAATATTAATAGACAGACTTATGATTTCCAGGCACAAAGAGCCACTATGTATCTTCAGTTCTAATGATTTACTTTACATTACGGAAATAAAATTAAGAACAAAAGTAAACCTCCATTACAGAGCAGATGTGTGTTTCCTCTATGTGCTGAATCAACTCTGCCTCACATAATGGCAGCTGACCTCATTGATGGGCAAATTCCTAAAGACTAAAAGGTGTGGTACACTAAAATGTCACCAAAGTTATAACGCTACATACCACACAGATTTCTTCATAGTTTGGGCCTGAAAGTCACAGAGTAACTACTAATATAGTGCAAGTAGTGAATTAGTAAAACAGCTATTGTGGGCTCAAAACTGCACCCATAAAAATGGAAGCCATATTGACAGCTGGCTGAAAGGTCAAACCCATAAGAGTCAGTTCATTTTTTTCCATTTATTGGGAGACTGACATGTCTTACTACTTACAAAAAAAATAGTATTCTTTCAAACTATTCAAAACAGTTTACTGGAGGGGCATATCCACTAAACAGCCTTAGCTTAGTTTATGGTAAATCTGCCAGCCTTTCATCTCCAGTAACTAGAGTTCTAATCCTGCCTCAAGTCAAAATGAATATTAGTTTGATGCCATTCTACAACTGCCATTAGCGCACATAAAAGCCACCACACAATTCAGTGTGTGTGACAGTTTTTACTTAGGACAGACAGAGGACTGAAAAAAAAAAAAAACGGTCAAAATATGTGCATAGTTCCCTACAGGCTCAGGGCTCTGCTATTAGTCACTTTTCAAAACATTCACTTCACTTAAAAAAACCTCTTGTGAAGGGTATACACACAGAAGAGAGGTACTCAGCCTGCAAATACTTAAGCTTGAATAACTTTACATATGCTACTAACTAGATGCACTGACTTAATAGAACTATTGAGATATGTAAAGTTACTCACTCATGTATTTGCACATTTGGTGCCAAAATGTAGAAAAAGCTACCTATGCCACCATTCTGACAGTACCCTTCTAGCCAGCAAGAATTGTGTATACACCTCAAATTTTGATGAATAAGGTCCCAATTGATTTCCCTGCTAAGGATTTGAAAGAGTAATCCAAGGAGTAATTAAGACACTGCTGGGAATAGCATTACAGTAAAACATCTGGATGCCTGAAAAAAACAGACAGGAAAAATTAGAAAACTGATTTTAAAAGCTTCTTATATTCAAATTTTAAACTCACTCTGAAATTGTGAGTGTCACATCTACTTCTTTACATGTATCAATAATTACCCAGAATACTTCCTCTTTACTTTCAAGATGACTCTTATAGTGTGAAAAGAAGAACAGGAGTACTTGTGGCACCTTAGAGACTAACAAATTTATTAGAGCATAAGCTTTCGTGGACTACAGCTGTAGTCCACGAAAGCTTATGCTCTAATAAATTTGTTAGTCTCTAAGGTGCCACAAGTACTCCTGTTCTTCTTTTTGCGGATACAGGCTAACACGGCTGCTACTCTGAAACTTATAGTGTGAAACTCTTATCACTTAATTAACTAACACAATTTGTTTCCAATTGACAAAGTAAGACTGGGACCTAGAAAGCAGTTATACAACTGTTGAGCAGAAAATATTTATGTTACCTCTTAAATTCATACCTGAATTAGATTTTTTTAATTGTGCAAGGAAAAGTTAAAATTAGAGCGATCTACAAAAAATACTAAGAAAACACTTATACAACACATTTATCAATAAAAAAAATCCCACCAAGGTCCATGTGGTGCAAAAACAACCCTGAAACAGGTTAAATTTATCTGTGTTGACAAGTCGCCTAGTTCGAGCTTGATTTAATAAAACCTGAATTACTTTGGGTAGGAGACACACCACTAAAATGATAAAAGAAAAATGATTAATATGGACAAGTTTCTTTGTGGAATCTACATTAAGATTAGTGTTCTATTTTAAGCAAGTGTATTAATAAATCCTCCCCACCTATCCCCCCACATTCCCCTCCACACTATAAATAAAATCCTCAAGATAGATAAATATTTTTGAACACATACACATCTGTGTATGTGTATATACACACACATCTATATCTATATCTAGAGATATAGACTTTCTGAATCTTAGGGAAAATAAACGTTTCAAATTTGACCTAGCCATAGTATTAAATAGTTCATTTTAAGGGATCCCAGTAGCCAAAATCCAGCATCAAGGATTGCAACCTTACATTTTGTCATTGGATATGAAAAGAGATGGCAATACAATGTCTTTCATCCTAGATACATAATACATTTGTCCTTTTCTATGAAAATTTGATGTTAAAGGTCCAACTACATTTCCCATATTTCCTGAAGTGTCCATTGACTCAAGCTCTAAGGCGTTACCCTCATATATGGTTCACCAAACAGATGGAAGCTGCACATTAAAACAGAGCTTGAGGAGAGCTTCTCAGACCCAAGGCAAGGCTCAGTCTCTTCCAGTCAACAGATAACCAAGAGAAACTAATTTCTTCTAGACCTCACTGCACAAACAGTGAACTACTTCTGCACAGAAAGAGCTCTCCCAAAGAGGCTGTCAAAAAGGGTTATGAAAATCTGATCATGCAGTTTTCTGCCTTTTGATGGCATTTCTCTGCAAAAAGAAAAAGATACAGACTGATAAACATGAATAGCCTAATATTTGAACATGCGTCCCTTAACAGCCAAATCTCACATGTAGACATATACAGTAAACTACCATGTAATATGCTTAAAGACTGGTTTGAAAATCCAAATTCAACAGCCCTACAATCTCAACTTGGGAACTGAAAGACCAAGATGTACTTTATTACAAATCTGTTATTTTGCTGGCCTCATATTCTGCCTTCAGTTACATTTGTGCAAAACCAATACAAAACAATGACAGAATACATTAGTAAGAAGAGTTGGTTACTGGAACTTTGTTAATAATCTTATGCATGAACAGAATCTAACTCCCTCTTCCACAGCATTGCAGAGCTATTACAGCTAACCAAAATAAAAGTTGCAAGTTATTTTTGTCACGGAGGGAAGCAGATACAACTCTGAATAAAATACAGGAAACTGAACTGTGGAGAATGGAGACAGACAGCTACAATACTTCTCTTTGCCAAGCAGCAGAATGAATTTAACAAGACTGATCAATTTCACTTATACTATTCAAGTTTTTCTGGACAGAAGTCAACTACCAAGGATCATGTGAATTTCCTGTTACTGCTGGAAGAGTCTCACCAGGAAGCGTACTGCATTTAACCACTGTGGAAGAGAACCCACAAGGAACTGTCGGAGGGGTAGAGTATCAGAAAAATTCCTTGCTCTACTTCCTATCAGAAAAAGTGTTCCAAGGAATGGACAAAATAACTCTTCCTCCCAGGGCCCCCACCACGCACACACGCAGCTTGGGAGGAAAGAGATATCCTACATTTCACAGCAGTCAAAGAGGTGGCTTTGGAGAGGACAGGGAAGTAACAAGACAAAGCTTCTTCACACTTTCAGCAGTTATGGGGGGGTGGGAGGGTGGATGTGACAGAGGCCCGTTGATGGTTCATTACTCTGTCAGCAACTTTTGTCAGGCATGACATACTCATTACAACTAACTCACGGTTGTCATAGTCTGTATCTAAAGGGAGTCACATATGGTATCATATGCAAATTGGAAACACTCTGGTCCCCAAAATCATTGCATGGTGTATGTACAGGGTGTATATGATGAGTTGCAACTGTGTGCTAGAACTATGTTCTTAAAATGCATTTGGCTAGCAATGTCCAGGGCCGGCTCCAGGCACCTGCCCAGCAAGCAGGTGCTTGGGGAGGCAAACGGAGAGGGACGGCACGTCCGGCTCTTCGGTGGCGGGTCCCTTGCTCGAGGGAGCGAGGGACCCACCGCCGAATTGCTGCCGAAGACTGAAGCGGCAGCGGTAGAGATCGAGATAGCAATCGCGGCTTTTTTTTTTTGGGCTGCTTGGGGCGGCAAAAACCCTGGAGCCGGCCCTGGGAATGTATAAGCCCAATCTGCCCTAGACAAAGGAATATGTATTTGCTTGTCTGAGCAGCCTGGTGGTCAGGCAGAGACAACTAAGGTACATGGAAGGCAGACTAAGCCATCGGGCAAATTCGAATGGAAGATGGTCACTCTTGGCAGGGGATGGAAGTCACAGCTGCAGAAAACCTTCCTGCCTCCTGAAGCAAGGTCATTGAACTTTGGAAGATATAAGCAAGAACAGAAAGCTATTTTGGCATCCATTACAGGGCAGATACAAGAGGCCAGGGCTCTTTTATACCTGAGAAAAGTGGAACCTTTCAACCAAGGGGGTTGAAAGTCTCTGAAAACTGACTATAGGTGAGAAAAACTTCTTTGAATAAAAGACTCTAGCTTGCTAAATTGAGTTTAAGTCTTAATAGCATATTTAACTCATTTGTCTGTAGTCATTTCTATCCTTATTCCTTATACTTAGCATCACTTAAACCTATATCCTTTTGCTAATAAACTTGTTATACTTTTATCATAAGCCAAGTGCTCTGACTGAAGTGGAGGGGTCGTCAATGCCAGTTAAATAAATAAGCTGCATATAGTCTCTGTGTTCAGCAAGAGAGCTGAACACTACAGAACAGATAGTTTTGGGGAAATTTAGGACAGAGGAGGTGTTGGGATCACCCTGCAAAAAGTAAGTGGGCAGTGAAAGCCAGGGTGTGACTTACATGCTCATATTCTGGATGTAGGTGTCAGGGCTGTGAGCCACAGCATCATAGCATTTAAGGCACCCAGAGTTGCAGGGAAGGTGGTGACGCAACCCCCTACTGGTCTGGATTCAATCCCAAAGCACCACCAGGTGGAATTTCAAATTTATAGAGACACCCACAGTCAGGCTGACACAAAAGCTAGAGCCCCAAGCAAGGTCTAGGGAGACCAGCCTGGTAGAAGTCACAGCATCATCAGGATATTGCTTGAGACCACACTGGCAGAGCCAGCACACAGACCCTGAACTCCTTCCCCACCCACTTCCTACCTCTGCCATCACCCTGTGCCCTCATACCCTATTGGGGATTTTATTCTCAAGACTTCACTATAGTTACAAAGTGTGGTAGGGTAAAAAATAAAATATAAACGACTACACTTTGTTTTCGTCTCTTAAAAAGGAAGAGATCACAGAGTTATCATCAATGCCTGTGCTAAATGTTAAACCTGCTATAGGCAGAAAAAAAACCCATCAAGAAGTGCTGAATGCACATGCAGATTTGGATTAAACAGATCAGTTAGTTGGCACATGAGTGAAATGAACAGCTGTAGTATTAAAAAATTACAAACCATGTTCACACATGGCAGACATCTAAGTCTTGCATCTAAATGCAAGATCACATGCTAGAAATGTGGGGCTGTGCTTCAGTGATCCACTGTCCCAGACTGAAGGGTAGTTTTGTGATATGGACAAACAGCCATTTGAAACTCCGTTGAAACTAGCAACACTTTTAACCCAAGGCAAACTCCTATTGTATTGAGTTGGTGATGGAAACAAATCTATTGAAGAACTCTCAGTAACACTCAACTATTTCTGTTGTGTTTCTCTTATCGGTCAAAATTCACTGATCACCATGCTAGCAAACTGTGATACAAGGAAAGGGGAGGGGGGATAGAGGGAGCTGGGAAAATGTACAGTAGGTCAAACTTTTGATTTAGAGAAGAGAAATGTCTCTCAATATTAGTTCATATAGAATCTAAACTGTCTTTGCTACTGAGCTGAGTAAACCTGCATTTTTTTTAATATAAAAAGCAGGCAAATATTGAAAGACAGCAAAAGACCAGGTCAGGAATATAAACAATACTTGTAAGTAATAAGTGCCTTACAATTAGTTTATTTCTCAGCCTCTTGTGCACTGGATACTTTGTTTTCCTGAAATGTCACTGTCCACTGGAACCAGAGCAGTGTCCTTGTAAAACATATGTTTGACATTTTTGGGGTAGGTCTTTAGACCTGTTAAATATCCATAATTTATTTATTGATGTCAGATATAGCCAAAACAATTAAAAACTCAACATTTGCATAACTTAAATACAGATCCCTCTCCTAATCCAAGTACACTGGGGAAAATGGGGTTCTCTCAAATACCATTGCACTGCAGTGATGACCCTTGTAAGAGAGCATCTATAGTATACAGCTGTGTATACACAAGGTACATATACACAGTGAAAGTATTCAGTTTCACTAAAAGCAGCATGATTCTGAATGTACAGTGCAGAGAACTGTACATCAGTTTGTCATTAATTTGTCCCTCTGCAGGCTCAGGATGATAAGAGCTCTGCTTAAGTTTCTAACTTTGTACCAAAGAAAGAGAAGTCTTGTATATTCAACTGTTTTCCCTCTCTCTCTCTCGCCATCTCTTTACTGTTACCCCCCTCTACACAGTGGGTCCAATATAACAGAAATCTCTAAGCACTGCCACAACAGGAGAGTTAAATAACAATAAAACTAGACATTATGGGATTTTTAGTAGACATGGATAAACTATATTGGAAAAAAAATGGCTTGCACCCATCTAAAACTTTTAAAAAAACTAAGATTTGAGATATTTTAGGACAAGTACTCCTCCTCCAATTCTCAAATACCAAAGTTGCCACCAACATTTGATTTTCAGAACTTAGAAACTCTCCCAATAGTTCTAGCTGCGAGGAGTCTCACATCTGAAGGGTTAAGAGACTTCCTAGAGTTGGCAGCAGGGAAGCAGCAATGCATTCTGGAGTACCTCTGGGCCAGAAAAGCTCAAAATCTTTCACTTCCAAACTACTGGCCAGCCAGAGACTTACACATGATGGCACACAAGACCAAGCTCACCAGAGGTAAAGGCCTTTGGACTCATGGAGAGAAGATAGGTTGCGTAGGAAAGGAAAAAGGATGCAGATCTCAAAAAGCTGGAATGAGAATGCAAGACTTGAGTAAGACTTGATCAGATGTAGGAGGCCTATCTGGGCATAAGGAGTAGAGAAATATTTATCCCTCCTGACTTGAAGGAGCTGCAGGGACATTCATCTAAAGGAGAAAACTAAAAGTTTCAGTGCCTCTCAGGAAGAAATAGCCATCAACTATATCTTGCTCACCCAAAAAAGTCAGAATATAAAGAACATTATCACTGCCCTCCTAACACAGTGTGTGCCAAAAACTGGAAGTATAGATTGTCAAGACATTTGAGCTCTGATTGCCTATGTAATTATAATGATTGCCAAGTGTTCATGGTGGTGGTTAGAGATGAAGAGGAACTCTGTCCCTAAAGCTTCCAGAACTATACTATATCAGACACACACAAAAAACACATTTGCTGAACAAGAGATAATTATAAACTTGATTATACAAAAGATAAGCAAGCATCAAAATAAAGTTATTTGTATTAGATTATGTGGAAACAAAACAGATTTCCTCGTATCTTGACTGACAACAAAACATGCTGCCCATTAAACCAATTTAGGTATCATCTAAAATACAAGCCAAAAACATTAAATAGTGTATCTAGGAATTTCAATAGAAAGTAACACATTCTTGTAATACAGCACTGGGATGGCTGATTTGGGAGACTAATGAATTACTGTAAACAATTTAGCACTAATTTAATTTAACAATGTAGAGCATTTGTGGATTGCAAGGCAATAGACATCCATTTGTTTTTTCATTAAGCCAAAGATAAAATTGTTGATTGCCCCACCATGAATTATTTTATTGAAGAAGATAGCAAACAAATGTTATATTTAGTATAAAAATTCATGGCTAGTCTCTGAACAAGCAAATGTAACCAATGAAGGATACATAAAACAATTCAGACCAGCTGGGGTTTAAGGCAGACCAATACACTGTTCTTGCAAAAAAGGGTTTTCATATTTTCAGTTAGTGAAGAATTGTTTATATAGAAAACTGTTATAAACATACCATTTTACTTCACTAGAAATTTCCATTTAATACACATATACATAGTCTGTGTTCCCAAAATAGTATACTTGTTTATGAGCATTAAATACAAACATTAAAACTATATGCTAAAGAAAAACTATAAGCATTCAGTATTGTAAAAATATCAACAACAACAAGATGATCTATATCTTTATCTGTTACTTGCCTCAAATGTGTTACCAGTGATATCAAATTCTGGTGGGACAAAGGCACCTTCTGGATCATCTATTAAAAAAAATGCCAGATTAAGAAATTGACAATTATATATGCATATAGCACGTCTTGACAGTTTGATGTCACAAAATGAAATGTACATAATTGACAAGCCTGTTGGTTCTCACGCCTCCAAGCTACAAAGACAACTCTGTAGAGAGCTGATGGTTCCAGTGCTGTAAGGGAACTATTAACTCTTACCAAAGGACCCTTTAATGATTATATATGGAAATATGCCTTTCTGTACCTTATTTCTAACCATCCTGAAGAAGCAAACTATCACTCTCTCCACTAAGGAACAAAAAGATTAAATTCAGAGAAAGAGACAACCTCCGTTTCAGACACCAAGCTACCAACCTAATATTTTTAATCCCCTTCCTTCTGGGAACCTGAAAGTTTTCAGGCCGGGGCTACAGCTGGGGCAGGGGGCTGAGGCCAGGTCTGTAACTGGAGCCAGGAACAGAGCCGGAGGAGAAAGTCAGGGTTGAGGCTGGGGCTGGGAGCTGGGAACGGGGCTGCAGCTAGGGCTGTGGCCAGGAGTGGAGCCGGGAGCTGGGGCAAGAGCCAGAAACCGAGGCCAGAAGCTGTGGTTGGACGCAGGGCCGGAGCAGAGCTGGGGGTGGGGTGGAGCTCGGTGGTGCTCCCTCCCCACCCCCAATGGGGGCTGACGTGGGCCCCACTGCATCGCCCCAACGATTCCTCCATGCCCCACTAGCGGGGGGGGGGGGAGGGCGCCCCACAGCTTGGGGACCACTGCCTTATAGTGAAAGACTCAAAGAGCTCAATCTATTTATCTTAACAAAGAGAAACATAAGAGATAACTTGACTACACTGTAAGTACCTGCATGGGAAACAAATATTTAATAATACACCTTCCGTCTAGCAGAGAAAGGTACACCACAAACCTATGGCTGGAAGCTGAAGATAGACAAATTCAAACTGACAATAAGGTGCACATTTTTGACAGCGAGGATACAACCATTAGAACAATTTGCCAAGGGTTGTGGTGGGGTTTCTCCAACACCAACAATTTTTAAATCAAGATTGGATATTTTTTCTAAAAGATGTGCTCTAGGAATTATTTTGAGGAAGTTCTTATACAGGAGACCAGACTACATGATCACAATGGTCCCTTCTGGCCTTGGAATCTCTGAAGCAAAACTCCAAGCCAGTAACCAAAGGAGGGAGATTTCCCAAGGCCAGCTAATAAAAGCCTGCCTTCTGTCTGTTACTTTTTAGAAGTTACAGAATGAGCACATTTACATAAATCTCTACAGCCACCACCTGTAACTACCATCTTCTGAGATGAGGAAGAACCAAATCTCCATGTCCAAGGTATGCAACCTAGTTGATTGCTGACCTACTCTCACCACAAATATGATTGATGCCCTTGTGGGCCTCTCCAACCAGCAGGCCGACATAGCTGCTTACTTCACTTTCCAGCCAAATCTATACGGAAAGACCAGGAAAGAAACTCTTCATTAGAGGAGTTGGGCCGGACCAAAGCTTGTAAGTGGACTATTTCAGCAGCGATGCTGCATGATGCTGTATTAATGCCTATTTGGCAACTCAGTCATTGGGGGTATAACTATGGTAGTATTGCCCCATTTGTCTGAGGGATTTGGCTCCAAAGGCTGGGTTATTTCCCTTAGAAGGGGAGAATTGTTAATTTTTAGACTTACAAAATGCTCTTAGAGTTGATCACATATATAACAAATTTAACACCCCAGACCCAATGTCAAATGAAGGCTTCAAATCAGACAGATGTTAAAAGCTATAAATCCTCACCCCAAAGATCTTTCTCCAACCCATCCTTTCAGGCAAATGTCTGGGTGAACAGGAGTCCAATATGTCAAGCTGAAGTTCTATCAGAGCAGTGTGAGGCAGGGGAAAACAAAATTTCAGAGCCTAAGAATTTTAAGAGCTCTTTCTGCATCCAGTTGTTTAGATCTAGGTGATAGCTTGAACACCTCAGCTGATTTAAGCTGCTGGGGAACAAAGCAACCGTCACCTTTAATTGCACCAGAAAATTAATATGTATCTAGTAGCTGTACTGTATTCATCAGTGCAGATCATGAAGTGCTGATGTCATTCACGTCCTGTAAGAAACACTGTGAAACAAGCAGTCTACATGAGCTGAAGTTTTTGGACGGCTTTCTAGTGCATCTCCAAGTAGACTACTCTCATATGAAAGAGACAAAGGCATAGTATAACAAAAACAACGAGGAGTCTGGTGGCACTGTAAAGAACAGAAGATTTATTTGGGCATAAGCTTTCGTGGGTAAAAAACCCACTTCTTCAGATGCACGGAGTGAAAATTACAGATGCAGGCATAAATATACTGACACATGAAGAGAAGGGAGTTACCTTACAAGTGGAGGACCAGTGTTGACAGGGCCAATTCAATCAGGGTGGATGTGGTCCACTCCCAATAACTGATGAGGAGGTGTCAAAACCAAGAGAGGGAAAATTGCTTTTGTAGTGAGCAACAGACACACAAAACTCCTCTATTACAGAAGCAGATACTAAATTCTTCCTCTTAGATCTTGGGTAGAGGGCTGAAGCATTGGCTCTTGTGCTCTAAAGCTGTTAAGTGGTCTGGTTCGCATATATTTATTCATCATCACCAGCTGGCTCTGGCTGCACAAGGTGATATTGCCTTTGGTCACAGAATCCTTTTAACTAGTTTACAAAATATGGTAGCTTTCTGCAGGAACCAGCTTCCATTCTTTCTATTACTCTCTTCCTTTCTCCTCCTCTCCCACCAGTCTTGGAGCATTTGAGGGTCAAAGAAGAGTATTATTTTAGATTTGGTAATCCTATAGTTTATACTTTTTCAAATCATGAAACTCTCCAAGGGACAGTGGGCAATTTGCAGCTACTGGCACATGGTACAATGCAATTTTTGTATTCTTGCTTCCTGTTGCATGGAGTCCACAGTATCATTTCTTTAGAAGGAAAGGAAAGGCAAAATATAACAACCTGAATTGCTTACAAGTCATTTCCTCTTATTTAAAAGAGAGACAGTCACCTTTTCTAGCAGAGTAAATATGACTGCAACAAAGTTCCAGAAATGACAAGATAGTAAAAAAAAAAGTGTTGTTTGATTTTGACTGAATTGTAATAGCACAAAAAAATAGGGACAAAGTGGGAGAAGCACAGAGAAGAGTGTGTGTGTGGGGGAGGGGAGGAATCATTAAAAATATGCATCTGCATACCAACTTCTTCCATTATGAAGTTCCTCTTAGAGTTTTCCTACACACAGGCAATGTTTCTTTAACTCTAATTGAATTTTGAAACATCCTAATCAAGACTTTCCAATAATTTGAATTATGTCCATGCACATAATTTGCTTCACTAAAAACCCATACACTGAGTATTTGCATATGGCCACAGTTAACTGATGGCTGACAACCAGGAACTTAGCTTAGATTTTTTACCTCTTGTGAGCACTTCCTTTCTTTCCCCAAGATCTTAATTTTTGGCAGTACAAAGAACTTTTATCCACTAGACATATTCTCCTTTAGTGAGGCTCCTGTATGTTTCTTTAAGAAACATCAGGTCAAATTCAATCCAAGATTTAGATTTTGCAAGAATGAACTTTTACAAAACTGAAGAGAAGTGTTTTTTTATTGAAGTTATAATACAAACAATTATTTTAACACAAAACCAGTTTCCCCTGCAGTGTTAAACAAAATATGGCAGCACAGGATTAGTACATGGGTATATGAAAATGTATTAGACTTAAAAACAAACACGAATCTGCCAAATCTATTTTAAAATTGTTCAAGCTGAGAAATACAAACAAATAATGAATACATTTTAAAATATACCTTCAGCTTTATGTCATGTTTTATGACCTCTCAAGTTAGGACATTTGATTTAAAACTATGATTTTTAACCTGATATAGTTTAATTTCAACAGTTGGACCAAAATAATGGCTAACACGCACACACACCACACACACACACGGCTCATTTAATGCAATCTGGAAGCAAAGTGACAGATGTAGTTATTCTGACATTGTTTTAAAAATAAATTAAGTTTAAAAGACACAATAAAAAGCCTAAAGAGAATAGGTATGGCACGGAACTGATCTCTGAGGCTTCTACAACTTGGCACTAGGTTCTTTCCTCCTCATTCTCTAGTGCAATTTTCTTAGCTGTCATTTCTTGCAATGTAAGAGATTAAGGCTCTTGAGATTTTTGCTGATTTAATCTTATCCAATAATAGACTTTCCCTCACAATGAAATCAGAAGTCCTTTTGTGAATGTCAGCATCCCCATGTCTCCAATGATACATAAAGATCTTACATTCCGCTACATGCAGACACCACTCAATCCTCCATTCTGGGAAAGCTTTATCAGGTCACATCTATTCTACTGCTAGATCTACAGCCAAATAGCCATCTTCTTTAGCCATAATTGTAATTTCATGGACATATTTAAGTGGTGAGAGAAGCAGCACCATGATTATGCTTTGCCCATACTTTCAGACATGTCTGAACAAGTCCATAATTGACTATGTTTAAAATGTAAGTGCAATAGATTCATGTGGAAAAAAATCTGTGAAAACAAGTGGATCCAACTAAATTCAATCTGAAACCTTTATTCTGTATTAGTATAGATAGTGAAAGTACAGTGCTCCTGAATCTAATCTAGTTTCATATGGACCGCCATTCATCCATTTATCAAGAAATTCTGCTTTGCAGTCTAATTAAATCTACTAAAAGTTTGAAGAATATAATGTTTTATTACATGCTCTCAGCATGACTTTGCATACTTTTTAACAAATTGCCTAGAAGCATAAATACTTACCACTGAGCTGTTCCATGAAGCACACATTGCCATTGGTGTTAAAAGCCAAAGTGTCAGGAGTAATGCAAAGTGTCTGGAAGATTGCTGAATGGGAGATGCTCTTCATAGAATGGCTACACTCCAGGCAAATTGCCCAGATATCTTGCTCGGTAAGATAGCTATCCCGCAGTGACAGAATATCAGCAAGGGACACATTCTCCTGCCAAGACATGAATTCAGAAATTACTCTGCATTTGATGACATTACTTGTAGCCAATTGTGTCAAATGTCATCTACAATACACAACCTGATGTGATTCCAGCAAGTTCTCAGACTTCCTAGGACAAAGAATTTAACTTCCCACTCCTACTCCCCAAGTATTTAATGTAAAGAACTTTCAGCACAAAGAGTGCTTTAGGGGAAACAGTCAACCTGTGCAAAGATCTCACGTTAACATCAGAAAACAGGTATTTTTGTGATTTTTTTAAATGGAGACACTCCTGCACCACACTAAAATGGAAGGATAGTCTTGAGGTAAAGACACAGGGACTGGGGTCACAGGAGATCTGGATTAATTTTCCGACTCTGCCACAAGTTTCCTGTGTGACCTTGGGGAAGTCACTTTAAGCTCTTTTAGCCTCAGTTTCCCCCACCTGTCTCCTGAAAGGGGACGTTGCAAGGTTTAATTAGTGTTTGTAACTGCTTTGTGAGCCTCAGGTAGCGCAACACACGTTATGGCCTCTTTTTTTGGTGTGTGTGTGTGTGGGGGGGGGCGCCATAAGTCAAAATTTTAGATAAACAGCTTCCAGGTGCCTGATGGTTGCCTCAAGTTTTTGTTTATCCAGTGCTCCCCGATGGTCAAGGTAACATATGACTTCTAGCTTAAGGCTGTCTTCACCGCTGTGCTATTTATTAGGCTGTGTGTGGGAATTCCAAGAAACGTGGCGAAAGCTCTGTTGGAGACATTTAGAAGTTAGTATTCCTTTTTCAGTCTAATTTAGACTAGAGAATAACTTTACATTGGAAGGACGATACACTGGAAGATCTGACAGGCTCTTTCAATTTCTAACTTCTATGACTGTATGCTTTAGGAAGCTGCTTGGATAAAAAGACTACGATTGGAAGTGCGATGCCTAGTAGCTGTATTATCACACAACAATTACTGTTGCCAACCCTCCAGGATTGTCCTGGAATCTCCAGGAATTAAAGATTAATCTTTAATTAAAGACTGTGTCATGTGATGAAACCTCCAGGAATATGTCCAATCAAAACTAACAATCCTACACAACATAAGGACCCCAAGATAAGAGCAGTAAACACAAGAAACGTATTTCCCAAGCAACTTTAAAAAAATGGAAACAATTCGGGCAAAATTTCAAGCTGGATACATACTGATTACAATTAGGTCAAGAAAAGACCATAACAGCAATTTTCTCAAAGCTCTAATAAGTAGCTGACATTTCTCAGACCTCCAAAATTCCAGATATTTAGAACTGAGTTTAGCTATAAAAAGTAAGCAAAGCGTTTCGGATTACAGAATATAGGTTTTACAAATATCTAACCATTGATTTTTGTTAGTTTTTCTTTTGGGATGGAGTAAAAACAAATTTGTTAACATAGTCGTTAATATTTGTTACTTATCATTGCATTCAGCATCACTTAATGGGAAAAGTATTCCCAACATTAGAAGCACCACCATTTCAGTCTTCTGATTCTCCTTTCTCTTCTTCCCAGTCTGTCTCTTCCACTTCCTCCTTCAGCATCTCCCTCTCTGTAACAACTCCCAATTCCATGCTATTGGGCTCCTCTTCCACCCCAACGCTCCCATAGACTAACAGACGTATTGGAGCATAAGCTTTCGTGGGTGAATACCAACTTCATCAGACGTCTGTTAGTCAATAAGGTGCCACAGGACTGTCGCTTTTTACAGATCTAGACTAACACGGCTACCCCTCTGATCCTATTGGGATCCAGGAAGTGAGCGGGCATACCCCTCTGATACTAGGAATCAAATAGTTAATGCTAAATCTTGAAGAGATTTTCTAAAAAAGTTTAAGGGATTTAGGAGCACATGTCCCCATTGATTTTAGTGGGATTTGTGTTCTTAGATCTCTTAGGCATTTTTCAAAAATCTTTCCTTCAAGTTCAAGGCTCATCAGGCTTTCAAGTTAACATCTCAATGAAATGAAAGGTCAAGGAGAGCTCAGACTCTTAGAGCCATTTCTTATGGTCATCTGTAGACTCATTGTTTGTGTTATCACATAGATCCTATTTGGAAGATCTTTATCATAAGGTTAGAAACCCTTTGAGGGAGATAAATGAAAGCTTAGATTCTGCAGACTCTGCACATGCTTTGTTTGCCACCAGTAAACGATACCAGAAAACACACTTAAATGCGAAAGACAGCATCTTAAATATAAAGAGGCATCTGACAGAGTGAGTAGAGAAGAATAAATAAAATATTCCTAGACAAACCGGACAGCAAAAACCATTTCTCAAAACAAGAATATAGAGTATCTAGTCAAATGGAGACTTTTAGGAGCTTGCCAGGAATGGCAGTCAAGCTCCATTTAATAAATACCTAGCTCTTCTATAGCGCTTTAAGAGATTACGAGGTTGTTTTCCCCTCCACCACCCATACTTTTAGGTCTCCAACTTTTAATCACTCTTCTTGAATATTCCTAAGAATGCTATAATTGTGTCAGTAAGCACCCTTAATATCCTGAGAGCAGTCTGGGAGATCTTCCAAAGGGTAGTCATGGAAAACTTATTGAATCATGATTCATACACCAGCAGCAGACAATAATCTTGTTCAGTCTGAGGAATAAAAAGGTATTCCCAATTGGTTTCCAAATTGCTAAAGGATTTTGATTCACGCTCAACTCTCTTGACAGCAAAAATGATTGTGCCAAATCTGCTCCACAATGTGATAGGCTCAAGGAAACAGAGGTCACCGGACAATGTCCACAAATGGATTATCTGATCCTACTTGAGTTTGTGAAAAGAACTGTAGCCAGTCCCTCCTCCAAATTATTTACATTGCTAAGAGCTTTCTCTATGACTACTCCCTCTTCACTTACCACTTAATGGATTCTACCCTTGAAACTGGCAGAGATGTAAGAAGCAAGAGAAAATGCTATTTAACAACTGAACCCAATATGTGAAATGTATCCATCACTAAACTACTAGTTAACATATTTCTGGTCCATGTTATCCAAATGCTAACTAACCAGGCAAGCAACATTCTCCAAATCATTCCTTGAGTTATGAAGGAAGAGATCAATAATGCAAGAGTAGAACTATGTATGACAAAACAACTCAGAACTAGAGTCAGCTCCATCTTTACATGTTTGTTTAGCACAACTAATGACTAATTTAAACAAATAACAGTATAAACAGACTTAGCAGCCTTTCCTGCTGCCTGTTAAAGGCCTTTTATGGGGTAGCAACTAAGCTTTTACAGAAGAAAAAAATATTTGCTTATTACTGAAGGGGATTTTGTTTGATTTTTGTGATTTTGTCTGATTAAGAGTCATTGTTATTAAATGCTACAACGAAGTCATAGTCCAACATTTGTGACATTAGTCTGCAGACATGACAATAATTATGATACAACAGTTAAATCATAATGATGAATATGGGGTATCAAGAAATAAGGTGTGAGGGAGTAAATCCATTAGGAACACAGGGTTCTAGGATTATTAGGAAAAGAGGAGCAAGAGAATCTTATTGACATGAAAAATGCCTCTTTGTATGGCCCCTAAATATATTTCTCCAGTTCCTATGTTTGTAACAAGACTTCCAAGACTTTTGATAGCTGCTAATCTTAAATCCTTGCCCAGAGATGTTTGCATGTTACAGTTTTGCAAGAAGAAGATAGTTCAGAACATTTCCTTTATAACTTACTGCTTTGAAGAGTAAAAGCAATTTTCCCTCACAGCTTTTAAATGGTAGGAGAATCCGGCTCTTTCCCTACAACTGAACTAAGATGATCAGGTCCCTGTGAAAGTTGATTTATACCCCTTGGACTGGCCAGTCCGCGTTCACCACAGGGTTAGTTCCCCGTTAAGTCAACACTTTCCGCTCTCCCGTAGTTTGCGCAGCGCACCGCTGTAAACAAACCGAAGGCAGGGAAGGGCAGGCCGGGAAGCACAGGCCAGCAGCACAGCGACCAGAGAACTAGCAGCTGAGTTGCTGACACAAAACAAGTTCATCCAGAGAAGCTACTCCAGCAACTGCAGCGCCGGGGCCACTCTTTGCAGCTGGGAAGGGTCGGTCTCGCCCACAGGTGCGCGCAGTAGCCAGAGCTCTTCAGGGCTGGGCGGGTGCTCTTGCCAAGGAGAGGTGGGGGAGGCTGTACTTTGGCACACTCACCTCATCCTCCAGCAGTGTCGGCAGCGGCTCGAAGTCATAGCAACCCACCTCCTCCTCCTCGGGAAACCCAGCCACCGCGGCTTCCATAGCCTCCATGCCGCCTGGGGAGGAAGTGGCAGGCGAAGTCTTCACCCCAGCAGCTTGGCTGCGTGCTCCAAGCCCAGCCCTCTGCGGCTCATTCCCAACGCCAGCTCGTGCCTCCGGAGCGGCCCCTGGCTGTAGCCCTGCCCTTGCCCCCCAGCGCCTCGAGCTCTCCTACCCCACCCCGCTCGCTGCCCGCGCCCACTCCCCGGAGTGCCGCGCGCTGCAATCCCTGCCTGGGGCACGCCCTGCCCCCGCCCCTTCGCTAGGGAAGCGATCGCATAGTAACGGGCACGGCCGCCGCGCCTTGCCTGAGCGACGCAGGCCTGACTGCAGCTCCCCCAGCAACAGCCTCCGCCTGACCGCCTCCTTCCCCGCACAGCCCAGCTCCACCACTGCAGGGGCCTCGGCCCGCTTGCTCCGGCCTGGGTTACTGAGCCCTAGCGCCCTCCCGGCGCAGCCAGGTGCCTGCCCTGGAATCCCTCCCCACACCCCGCTTTAACCCCTGGTTCCCGGCCTCCCCCTCCGAACTAACGCGGAGCAAACTTCAGGCAGCAACTTGCTGCCCGCGCCAGCCAGCCGCGCCGCGCCGCTGCCGCAGTGCTCCCTCTGCCCCCGCCGGAGAGCGGCGTGGCTCGGGGCGGTTGTCAGCGCAGCGCTCGGGCTGATTGATGCACGAGGGTTGGTTTGTGTCTGGTCTGCCGGGCTCGGAGAGCGAAGCCTGCGGCATGCACTGGCAGACTGGCCCTTTGCCAGGGCTTTCCGAAACCTTCGCCCCTGATATTGATGATGGAAACGGAATGTTATCAGTCAAACCTAACGCTCCAGTCCTGCAATGAGCTTCATGGAAGTGAACCATGGAGCCCGTGACTTCAGTGCGGCTCCAGGCAAGTGCAAGGATGTGCAGTCGGGGAATGGATTGCGGGATCAGGGCCTTCACATTGATACCATTTCCTGTTTGCTTTCACTCCACTTGGACATTAAATTAAACTTAATTTAATTTTGTTCCATTCCCCCACATGCACACATCCTGCTGCAATTTGATCTACCAGCACGGACCCCTCACTTTGAGAGAAAGTGGTTGGGACAGTGGGGTTCAAATCCCTGTTATGCTACAGACTTCCTGTTTGATTTAGCCTCTTTGTGCCTCAATTCCCTGTCTGTAAAATTAGGTATAAGAAGATTGCCCAACCTCACAGGTGTTGTGAGGCTAAATACGTTACAGATTGTGGTGTCCAGGTACTTGTGACCCAGGGACCTCTTGATGCCAGTTGGCAGATTGGGTGCTTAGAGTTTTATAGGACTCCCTTGGGTCAATATATACATAATAATTCACTGAAGGGTAGCATGTGAGATCTCTACCAAGAGTCAAATAACCCATTTACCCATGATAATTGTGAAATGTATGTTTGGATAATGTTTAAGGAATTATGTATCTGAACTGAAAATGGTGTTCTCAAGGTAGGTGAGTTAAGGCAGGTCAGCAGAAGGTGATAAACATACTCCTGGCAAGCAAGAGGGAAGAGATGCTTTTCTCCATCTGGGTGGTCATGGGTTTATTGTGTAGTGTCTGCTTCATGATGGAGGCCACTGTACAGACTGAGCCAAATGCTAATCAAGAGTTTGTGAAATTGACAAGAAAGCACACAGGAAAAAAACAAGCAGCCAGGGGCTCCTATTTATGGTAAAGACAATAGATTTGGGGAGTATAATAGGGGTGCAGGGAGACACCCTGAATTTTTTCCAGTGAGGAGGCAAGCTGACAGTGTGGCTTGTCTCATGAATGGAAGATCACAGCCAAGCCTGGCTGTAATATGCTGGAAGGATTTGGGGTGAGCTTTGTCCTATAAATCATGACAGTAACTAACAAGTCTTGGTTCCAGCATGCATGTTATGATTTTATAAGTAACCATTTGTTTCCAATATTTTTACTTGCTATCACTTGAAACTCTGTGTTAAATAAACTTTTACTTTTTTACCACTATACATTTATCTCTAAGTGCTGTGTGTTATGAGGAGCAGTGATCTGAGGTGTAACTGATAAACTGGGGTGTATTATCCCTTTGGGAGCAGTCAATCTGTGAATAGTGAGAGTGTCAGTGGAACAGGGCAGGGACTGGACACTTGAGGGGATGTTCCAGGGGGCTTAGTGTTGGGAGTGTGCCTATTGCTAACCTGCAGAGGGACATCAGATCCAGGTAGGTTGAGACGGGAGTGCTTATGTTGCCTGTGGATCTAGGGAGCTGACTCATGGCAGGCAGGACAAGGCTTCCTCACACTAAGGGCAGGCAGTAGTGAGGTGCCTCACAACCTAAGAAGCATCACAGTATAGTAATGGTAGGGTTACCATATTTCAGCAAGCAAAAAAGAGGACGGGAGGAGCCCCGCCCTAGCCCCGCCCCTGCCCCTCCCACTTCCCGCCCCCCCAGAACCCCCAACCCTCCCCCCGTTCCTTGTCCCCTGACTGCCCCCTCCTGGGACCCCTGCCCCTAACTGCCCCCCAGGACTCCACCCCCTATCTAAGCCTCCCTGCCTCTTGTCCCCTGACTGCCCCAACCCTTATCCACACCCCCACCCCCAGACAGACCCCTGGGACTCCCACGCCCCATCCAACCACTCCCCACCCCCTGACAGCCCCCCCCAGAACTCCCAACCCATCTAAACCCCTCTGCTCCCTGTCCCCTGACTGCTCCAATCCCTCTCCCCACTCCTGCTCCCTGACAGCTCCCCCCCAGAACTCCCAAACACCCACCCCCCGCTCCTTGTCCCCTGACTGCCCCCTCCTGGGACCCCTGCTCCTAACTGCCCTCCAGAACCCCACCCCCTACCTAAGCCTCCCTGTTCCTTATCCCCTAACTGCCCCTTCCTAAGACCCCCCCCCAACTGCCCCCCAGGACCCTACCCCCTACCTGTACCCTGACTGCCCCAAACTTTCTCCACTCCCCCCAAAAAGCCCCCCCCCCTGAACTCCCGACCCCCCCCCATTTCTTGACTGCCCCCTCCAGAACCTCCCTGCCCCTTCTCCTGTCCCCTGGCCCCCTTACCCTGCTGCTCAGAACATGGTGTTGGGCTCTGTGCGAGCCGGACATGTGGCTGCGCTCCCCAGCACAACACACAACCCGGTCCCTGGCCCTGCACAGTGCTGCTGGAGCGGGGCGCTGGGCTGCCGGGGAGGAGGAGCTGCCGGCTCAGAATGCAGGGAGGGAGGGAGGAGGAGCTCCTCTACAGCTGCTCCGGAGTCCAGCCCGTGACTTTCCTGCAGCCCTCCCAGCCGCTCGCTCTGCTCTGCCGGGGAGGGTGGAAATCCCGGACATTTTGAGTGATTTACAAATTCCCCCCGGACGCTATTTTTAGCACAAAAAGGAGGACATGTCCAGGTAAATCTGGACGAATGGTAACCCTAAGTAATGGGGGCTACCTCAGTAGCTTTGGGCATGTCTACACAAGTACTTGGATATACACCCCACTTTGGTGGGCAGTAAGTGCTTATGTAGAAATGCCCTGAGATAGTGGTATTGGGGAATCATAGAAATGTTAGTAAATCTTCCTACATAACATATAAATTGACCTCATAGTGTCCATTTAAGCTTTAAAAGGTGGAAAAAAGGATGATTTCTTATGGATTCTGTTTTCTCTCTCACTTCCCCTTTACATGATTATTGGAAGCCTGCTTTCTGCTGTGATTTCACTCCTTTCCTCACCACACTACTAGAGTTCTGCAGCCTTAGTACTATGGTAAGGATTGGGGAATCTTCCTGACTTCAAGCTGCTGGGTGGAAAGGCAGGCAACCTTTGTTCACCTGTGCTGCCTCTTGATTTCCTTGCTCTAACTTGCACAGGTTGAAAAAAAACAGAGCCAAATAAGAGAAGTGTTGGACAATCTACACAAGCAGCTATTGAAGTGCAGCAGCAAAATAAAAACCAGGAACCTTGAGACGGTCAGGAGCATAGAAGATCGCACTCCAAAATAGGTTACTTCTGTTATGTAACAAGTTTCTTATATGTGTGGAATCCTCCACTTACATTATTTGGATTGTCTAAAGTGATTGTTAAGCAAATAACCCAACCAACTGTAAGTTGTACCAATTCTTATTTGGAGGAAGAATCCCTCACTTTGGATCAATATTAAGGCAGTTTTTACACTCCCATTACAAATGATTTATTTGAATTAGATTTAAAGACTTACACAAATTTCCCTCATTCAACTTGGCACAGTTTGAAATAATCCTGATTATCTGTGATTTTCTGTGTGTAACTACCCTTACAGGTAAAGGTGGACAGTTTACATTTTGTAAAGTGCTGTTCTAATGTTAACCAATGAATCCTCACACTTCCATGAGGTGTTATCCTCATTTTACAGAAAAGGAGGGGAAAATCAAGACACAGAAGCCTGATTCTGCAGCCTTAGTCCTGGGAGTAATCCCACTAAATTTAATATCCAAATTCAGCTCTGATGAAAGTAGATACAATTTCACTGACTTTGGATAGGCTCATTAGAAAATCCAGGCCCAGACCATTTCAACAAATTTTAATTTCACTGACCATGCTGCCTCAGAAGGATTGCCAAAGGTTCTGGCTATCCATTTGGAATTAGTTATTCTGTATGTAGGGTCTGAGCACTGGGCTGGATTTATTAAGAACCGATTTGGTACTGATACTGCTCACATAATATTGCTTACATGTCAAATGGATAACATAGTGTTACTACTGGATTATCTTTAGCTGCTGAGAAAGCATTCAACCTCATGAAGTAGAAATATTTATTCCACATGCTCACTCTGTTCCAAACTAATTGAGAGTCAAGGTGTCATTGTTAGTCTCTCTTTAGATTAGCTCTGTACTTTAATGCGACATATCCATTGAAGACCCATGTCAGAGTTCAGGGCAACTGTATCTGTACTGTCCCTCTATGATACATCAAGGGCACCCACTCTCCGTCTTCCCCTGGCTGCCATCTCTGTGGAGACCCACATCGCTCTCCCTTCTGACCTGAGCATCACCAGGCTGAACAGTTCCCTGCCTTTTTCCTGATCCAGCAAATGGACAGGATCTCTGGGTCCATGGAGGGCCCCCATCCTTAGGGAAGGGTTGGAAGGACTTGGCTTTCTGAGGCCCCATAAGACTGTGTTCTTGGTCTGAGCTGAAGCAGTGATGAATTTGAAACCACAAGGAAACTCCAGGAGTGGTTTTGAAGGACTGCACCTGCCAGAACCCATGTTAGGGGTGGGTTTATCTCTGGTAAGTTTATTAGCATACATATAGGTTCTTCTATTGTTTTTAATGTTTTCTCTGTAGCACTTTTACCTTAATAATAAACTAGGCTTGCATAGGAAGTGCTGTGTTGTACCTTATAATGGTAGGCAATTACTCTGTTCTGAAAAGAAGCTTGCTTAGGGACCCCATCCTTTGCTGGGAATAACACAGTGAAGGCAGGGAACTGTTCAGGCTGAAGCTATCCCAGACGGGGGGCAGGAAGGGAGGGAGAGAGAGATCTACACCAAACAGAGGTAATGGCCAGAAGAGCACAAACTATTCTCCTAGGACTGCTTCCAGTCTTCCAATATCTGCCTTTCATTTTTCTAGACCGCTGGGTTACCAAATCTTGAAAGGGACACACCACTGGACAAGGAGTGGGATGCCCCCGAGGCCCTACTTCCCTTAAAAGAACAACCCACCCTGTCACAGGAAAATTCTAAATGCTCTCTTTAGATGGGGGGCTGCATCCTCAGCTACACAATTTGCACCCTAGTGGGCCAGTCTGTATTCTACCCTGGCCCCATGGCCTGCCAAGGAGCTTAGTTGGTGGCTCCTTCATGGACCCATGAGCATAGGCATGTACCTGGAGCGGTTCACCCTCCGTCACCCAGCACTCCCCCATTTTGCAGCGTGAGGGGGGACTCTGATTTTAACCCTATGACCTCACTCATGTCTCTGTTTTTCATTAGTTGTCTCCTAACCACATTTGAGCCCTGGGCTCAGTGGCTCCTCCCCTTAGGCTGGGGGAGGGGCCATTAGATGTTGGTGGGCTTGCACCCTCCCACCCCCCAGGAATTCAATAGGTACACAGAGATGTGCAGCTGAGAATGGGGAACTGGGAAGATGGCCCTACCATCACTACGCTACAGCTTCTGGGCTTTTTTTCCTAGGTGGGGAGTGGGTGACAAAGTCCCAGATATGCATCTTTATGTCTTGGTCTCCCATGCCCTGTTCCTTGCTTGAGGTAACTTCAAGTCTCCTTTGCTCTGCTCCAAGGCTTAGGAGCTGGACCAAAGTCTTTAAGACATATGCTTCCTTGGATGCATGTCACTGATGCAGATTATCTTGATTTTGATCTTAGAAAATGACATACACACTTCACTCTGCAACAAACTGGTTTGGTGACATGCTGCAGCACTAGTTACCATACTTATTAGTTGCACTTTTTTTTTTGGTTTCACCTGTGAAAGTTTGTCATATGGCCCTTAGGGTGTGTCTTCCCTAGGAAAAAAGGTGCATTCTCAGTTTGAATTAACCCACTCAAGGTGAAATCCTAGTGAAGACAAGGCAGGTTGTAGTGTATTTTTATAGTGGGAACTCACTTGAGTGAGTTATCTCATCATATAGTCCAGGTTAAAGAGTAAGCTTCGCCCCTCCACAGTCTTTAACTCAACCTCCTAACTCCTGTGAAAACTAGAAAGTGCCTTTTCTTCATGAGGATTTTATCTTGAGTTAGCTAAATGGGTTTAGAGCACATCATGTTTTCCCAGGGGAAAATAGCCCTAAGTAGGATCGAAAGAAGAACCATACAGCCCTATCTGTTGTATACTCTGCCATTCTGTCACAGGAATCCTCTGCAGTGTTTTAGGGATTAGTGATTGCACTATTAAGTAGAGTAGGGAACCCCCCACTTCCCCCCACCCAAAAAAAACAACCAGGACCTTGAACTAAGGTAGTGATAAGTAAATGGAGAAACTGATTTTCAAATTTTTCCTCCTTTGGATGTTATTAATGATCTGCAAATTCAAAAATAAACCATTCTGTTTACTATTACTTCATTAAGTCTTTTTGATTAAGTCATCATGGGGCTCACATCTTCATCCTTTCAAACGCCTGGACTTGCAGAACACTGTCAAAAGTTATAATCTGAACACACATAGCTGGAGGAGGGAAATCTGATATATTACTTTTATGGCACATTGTGTCACTAGTTATGTATTTCATGTAAATTACTAACTTTTTTTCTTTTCATTATAGCTGTTTGGTTATTATTCTTTATAGATCACATAATTATAATTGACTGTATTAAAATTTAGGAGCATCAGCATAGTCGATAAAAGCGCACATTTGTTACAGCATTAGATGATGCATTCTATTTTTAAAAGCTTTGTTCACTGGCAGGTTGTCTGAAAGTTCTCATTTCAATTTAGTTTGGGTGATACCACAGGATCCAAGGGGGGAGGGAGGGGCCATTGTAAATAACTAGTCATTGCATGTGTTTATACTATTTATACCCTATTTACAGTTTGCTTTTATTAAACAGAGCTTTTTCTAATTCCATGTGCTCTAATACAGTTGCTGTCTAGGAAATTACTGCTCCTTTATAGCAATTATAGCCTTTAAGACAAGGGAAAGCATTCTGCTAATAGCTGATTGAACTGCCTGTATGGCAGCAATGAAAATGCATCATAGAAAAAGGTAAATAGTGTTGCTGTACATTAGCATTCTGCCACCAAATTCAGAGTTTAGTACACTAGAATTTTTAAAAAGCAACAGAGAGTCCTGTGGCACCTTTAAGACTAATAGATGTATTGGAGCATAAGCTTTTGTGGGTGAATACCCACTTCGTAAGACCCATGTGTCTGACGAAGTGGGTATTCACCCATGAAAGCTTATGCTCCAATACATCTGTTAGTCTTAAAGGTGCCACAGGACTCTCTGTTGCTTTTTACAGATCCAGACTAACATGGCTACCCCTCTGATGCTAGAATTTTTAAACCTACCCCATTATTGTTACTAATTGTATATAACCATCTATTTGTTGGTCTGAAAGGGTTGGTGAACTGAGGCTGTACTAGCCTTGATGGACTGGGCTTTTCTGAGAAGCATTGGACAATTCTGTTCATGATTACCTTCCCCACATAGTATGAAGAAGACTATTCCACAAACATGTCCCCACCTGGGGGATGAGGTGTTGAAGACTCTACCACTGAAGTAGTACAGAAGCATGGACCTGATCAAGTAAAGGCAAAATCCCCCTTGACATCGGTGCTGCCTCAGAAGAGGCCCCATTGAGACAAGACTGTGATTGGGAGGAGGATGCCTGATGCTTCAGTTGCAAATACACAGAGCCAGCACAATAGTCTTTCTGTTTGTGTACAGAGGAACAAGTAATCTACCAATGGGAATTCAAAACATCTGTACAGTCCCCTTTACTCCAGTGAAGAATTAGTCCTAGAGAGGAGAAGTGATTTTCCTGAGTCCAGAAAGCAAGTCCTTGGTATTCAGGAATCCCTGGCTCTCTCTCCCACTGTAAGTTCCCTAGACCATCCTGCTTGTCATAAATCTGGTTAATATCTTTTGCTTTTTAAAGAGATCCATAACTTCTATCTTCTTGGGTTCTTATATGGCCTCCATCACCATAGTATCTGAATGCCTCCCCGGTATTTATGGATTTATCTTCATAACAGCCTTGTGAGGCAGGGAAGTGTCACTCTTTGCATTTTACTAATAGGGAAGAGAAGCACTACAAGATCAAATGACTTGCAAGGTCATACAGGAATTCTGTGACTGAAATGGGAATTGAACTTGTATCTTGAATCCCAGTCCACTGCCTTATCCACCAAACCATCCTGTCTCAATTAGTTTGTAACTGGATATTTATAAGATCACATATAAATCTCTTTGCCTTTATAACCCATTTTAGTAGTGTTCACTTGAGAGCATTGAAAAAAGGATGCACCTGATTATTTTAAAACAGCGTGCTTTCGTATAATAAGATACCCTTTGCAATTTCACATTTTAAAATATGCTAACAGGATAGTAACTGGCGTGCCGTCAAAATAGCATCTCACAGTAATTTGTCTGCATCTTAAAGCTCAATTTTAAAAAGCAAAAGTAACTGATGTGCAGGCACAGTAGTTATTTTGAAAACACTTGTATATCTCACACATTAAACTATTTCCTTAAAATACTTTCTATGGAGATTTATGGTGTCACTACAATTAGAGCACAATCACATAAAGACTGGTAAACCAAAGGCTTGCCCCACCCATGTGAGAATGAAACCAACTACATTGGTTTATCCCCAAGGCTCATGAAGTTGTTGAGCTGCTAGAATGCCCTTCTGCTATAAGACCAATGAATGGATAGTCTGGTGGAACTATGCAATTATCTGGTGTCCTCAACAATTGATATAAATCCCCCAACCCTCTTCCAATCCCCTTCTCCCCAATAACACAGATGCCCATAGTTCATTAGCAAACTGGGAGGCATGGATCAGCATTCACATCGCACTCCTCGCCAGTACCTGGCCCGGGCTGGGGAAGCTAATGATCCAACCAGTGGACCAAATTTGGTGATGAATACTGGTCATGTGCCACCTGAGGCATGTTGTGCGTAAGTTAAGACGATGACTAGAAAACTATGCCCTGTGAAACATGAAGACAGGCATCTAGGACACAGGTAGCACATAACCTGCTAGCAACAGAGAGAAGCTATGATGTCTCCTACCTTCAGCTTCCCAGGATATTATGCTCATTTCTTTCCAGTGAGGACTTAGCTACTGTGCTACATGTAACTCCCCCACCTGAAACTAAAGCCAAAAGATGTAGAGAATTTCCAGCTTGTGCAATATGCAACAGCTCACCTCTTGAGTAAGGAAAAAATGTTGAGTTCATACCAAATGGGTGCTCTTCACATTCCATTGCCTCTCCATTCGTTACTGATTACAATGCAATGCCTGGCTCTAATCTTTAAGGCCTCATAAGTACATGGCTATTTCAGAGATTGATTCTCCATCTGTGTTCTCTCAATGCCACTGCTATCAGTGAAAGCTCAATGGCTGCTGGAGCCCAGTGTGAAATTCTCAGAAGCAGGTGTCAGAATGTTCTCAGCAGAAGATCCTAGACTGTGGGACTCTTTTCCAGAGGTGATTAGAATAAGCCTGATCATTTTCAGGGCATGATACAAAAAAACCAACCTTTCTGCAGAGACCTTTAGTCAACAACAAAGAAGAAAAAGAGGGTTAACCCATGCCCCCCACCCCCAAAATCAGTTGGCCTTGCAAATGGTGAAGAGCAGGGTCTTTTATAAACTGAATGCAAGTCTTCGTTTTGTATTGGCACATTGATAATTTGGTAATGGATGCATCAGTTATACGCCTATGCTCTATGCCACTGGGGACTCCCCTCCAGTGAGGAGATGAGATCAGTGCTGACCCCACCGTGCTGCTAGAGTGACACATCATAAGGAAAAAATCAAGGGAGAGAATTTAGCTGTGTACACCGTATAAATAAAACAAGCAAATACAGAGCAGAGACTAAACCCTTATCCTTGCAGCAGGAGAGAAATGTGCAGTTTCTCCCTTCTGGCAGGGGAGGTTATCAACTGCACAGAGGAGACATTGTGTTTCAGATATTTGTCATTAATTAGGCAATGGCAATTACCTCTTGGATAAAACTACAGCCATTCCAGACCCCATAAAACCTACTGAATCACAGTCTATGCCTTAGGAATTTGATAATCTAAATGAGTCAGCTGGATAAAAGCCTCTTTAAAGCTAGAAGTTGCCCAGATCTGTAGAAGCCAGGGACTCATCTGGACCTATAATGTGGTGTTAAATATTAATTCTTGCTAAAGTTTGTTTTATATAATGGAAAAAAGGAGAAAAGATATATTGTTTAAGTCTGTAGCAGGCAGGTGGGAAAATGAAGACTGGGAAATGTCCTAGGCAAGAGCCTACATAGAAAGAAAAAGCCAAAATAAATGTAGAGACAATGGGTGAGATTCACAAATGTATTCAAGCACCTAGCTCCCATTTAATGTGAATCCCACCAAACCCTGCTTTCCTAGTCTAATACAGTCCCTTGTTTAGCATCTGAAGGAAGCTGTCATGGTCCCAGGGTGAGCTATGCTTTTGACCCCTCCAGCAGTTTCTCCAGGGGCACCCTCTTCAGGTGACAAGCCCACATCTGCACTTCTCTCGGAATGGAATCCTGAGATTCACCCCACTTTTAGGCAGGATCACCAGGCTATAGAGCCAGTAGGTAAATGCAATGACTCAACACAGCTGCATCAAAACAAAATATTATTTATCCAAATGAGCATAGCAAAGGAAAAAAGTTAAAACAACTAGAGTCTATATGTATATTAAGCTAGCATTCCCTTCACAACTTAGGTATGTCCAACTTACCTCAATAGCCCCTACCTTGTACTGCTGGGGACCTTACAGCCTGCTACTTTTTGCTGACTGTGTCTCTTGTGTCACAGATGCTCAGCTTTTAACCACTTTCAAGATCTTTAAAGTTTCAAGGTCTTTAAAGATTTCCTGCCTAAAGGCCCCTGAGGTTTCACGCTCAGACCTGTCCCCAGTCCCCATGGGATCAACCAGACTTCTGATTCCACACACATGCATTGTCTGTTTGAATACTGACCATTGGGGCTGTCTACAGCCATTGACTTTGGTTCCTGCAGATACATGGCTAACCTAGACTAATTTAACTGATTTAACCCTTAGCTAATCTTAGCCAGCAACACAATAACAATCAAACCCACAGAGATCTATTCAGCTATATAACAGCCATAAACTTAATACAGATACCTCCCATGTAGTTCACAGAAGCATTAAAGAATCATAGGAAGTCACTATTTTCACATGACCGGGGGGAAGGCTCCTTTTACCATTTCTCCCCCTTTCACACTCATGTAAAACCTAGCCACATTTTAAGATCCATAAATATATGACCAAATTCACTGGGCCATTAGTTCTGTGTTGTGTTGCTCCTGTAGTGCTATTACACCAGCTTACCTGGGAATTCCCCTGACGTGAGAGAATCTGAGTGGCATAGGGTCAGTGAAGTGGCTCCTATACACATCTCCCCCTTGTGTGGGAGGACAGCTGAAGAAAAAAGGGGCACAACCAAGGAACTGCTACATGCCCCTAACTCCTGACTGCTGGAGCAGCCTTTGTAAGTTGGGAGCAACTTCAAGGTGGTTCTATCAATGCAAAGCTGCCCACCAGGAGGATTCCCCTGGTATAAGGGGAACTTCAGGTGTCACAGAGCCACTGTAGTGATGCCTAAATCCCTTCCTGGGGCAAACACAGTGGGTAAGAAAGCATGGCAGAGGCATCTCTGTGCCCTAGTGATCCCTGGCTGCAATAATCTGGGCAGCGGCCACAGTTAGAGAAGCCCATTAACTTGGCCCAGGGGGCAGACTGTCTAGGATTGGGGGTATTGACACCTAAAGCCAGCTTGGTACCCTAATCCTCCTCAGCTCTGCCAAGTGTATCTGAGCTGCAGACATAGACCTAGCAAATACACTCACTTAATCAATATGGAGTATGCAACAAGCAAAGAATTTCAGCCAGGAAAATTAAACTGTATCAGCACATGAAACAGTCATTGTCCAGTCATATCACTCCTATTCCACACCAGCAATTCACCTTAAAGTCTCACCATTGAACAGTATCTGCCTTTCATCACTTAATCAGTATTTAAAGCTGTATCTGCTGAGTCATCGATCCTAATTACACCTCCAAGGTGTATGTCACTGGAAAGTCTAAGAAAGAGTACAAAGCACTTTGCCACCCTCCAAAGAGAAGTAAAAGATGCCTTTCTCTTGTTTTCTTATTTGTGAGTTTCTCATTTGTTTTATAATAGCAATAATCTCTATTGCTTTCGTACACTTGCAACAAATGGCTTTTGCAATCAATGAAATGTCTCAGCTTTGCTTTGGCTATTAATCATTCTCAGTAGCCATTTATTGCTTTGTATATTACAAAACCACAGTGGGAGAGCCCAGACTCCTCTATCACACACTCTTGTTATGAAGTGCATGAAAACCCTTGTTTCCACACACCCCCATCCACCCTTTGGGCAAGTGACATGAGGATAGACTTTGGAAACTCTGTGGTTGGGATTAGACACCATCAAGGTTGATGGATGGATGACAGGTCCCCCACAATCATGAGGGTGAGGAACCCAGTATCTTCTTTAAAGCTCTGTAATCCCAGAGAAGTATAAGGCTAACTGGTGACATAACAGAAGGTTGAGTCAACACCTACCAAAAGGCAGACCACCATGAGGTGGGACAGTGTCCCAAGAGACATTGGATCTGGGGTGATTGGAGAGATAGGGCCCTAACCTGTACTTCAGTAATGATACATCCTCCCTAGTCTACATCTGCATATGAAATGAGTCTGTGCTTTCAGTGATGCAGTTTTATGTTATTACAGCACAGAGTCACACTAGATACTATGATGCAAGAACAGCTGAAAAGGCTGCCACTAGAATGTCCATGGTTGTTAAAAGGAATCCTTTGTCATTTGCTTTTTCCATTAGAATTTTAAAAAGCATTGATCAGCCCTGAAAAGTGGTTATCTAATAATGAACCATTTATGCTTATTTTAGTCATTAAAATATGTTTACTGGTTTTTACTCCTTTTAGTTCTGCAGAGCCAAATAAATTATGAGGGAGGGAGCTGGATTCTATTCCTTATGTATCATTGACTGAGTTGTTTACTCAGTTCCAATCTAATCTAAATCATATCTGTGTAAACCCCTTGAAGGGCAGGAGTAGGTGCAGGACTGCAACAGAAAGGTCTGGCACCTGGTCTTGGCCATTTTTCAGATTGTGTAGGCCACACCTCACTTTACCCCCATATCTGTGATGAACTTTTGGGATGGCAGTTCCCACAATGCAACCCTGGCTTAAATTCAATTAATGAAGATATCCTATCTCCTAGAACTGGGCGGGAACTTGAAAGGTCATGGAGTCCAGTCCAGTCCCCTGCCTTCACTAGCAGGACCAAGTACTGATTTTGCCCCAGACCCCTAAGCGGCCCCCTCAAGGACTGAGCTCACAACCCTGGGTTTAGCAGCCCAATGCTCAAACCACTGAGCTATCCCTCCCCCGCTTAAAATAGTCTTGTGGGTTGGTAGAAAGGGTGGATTCTCAATATACCTCCTCTGAATGTTGTTATTCAGTGCAGAACATTATTTTATCTGTACCACTGTGTGGAGTAGACTGAGGATTAGAAAGAGTCAAGAATTTGCTGACAAAGGTTTTTTTTTTCACCTTCTTTTTAAATCAAAAAGTGGTGATTGAAACTGATTTTTTCCCCTCAGGAAAGGGTCAGTTTCAAACAAGAAGGTTTCTCATGTCCAGGATGGAATTTCTGGTTAAAAAAATAACAAATCAAACCAGAGAGAGTGACTCCTACCCCAGGATAGTCTGGGGATGAGGGCAGTAACCTGGGATATGGAAGACCTAATTGAGCTAGAACAGGAACTTGAACCTAGCTCTTCTACTGCCCAGGTAAGTACCCTCACTAGCAGGCTATTGGCTATTTTGAGGTGGACACTTTCACCCAACCCCCCCTCTCCCTCTTCCATCCAAAAAAGCACATCAGTTTCATCCTGTTGTAGAACAGAATTTTTTAAATGTTTGTGGTAGGGGAAAGCCATTTCCCACCTAGTTTTATTGTGTCTCATTTCATCTGTCTCACTTTTAAGTGTGGTTACAAGAGACCCCTTTTAGGGTTACCATATTTCCCAAAGGGAAAACTGGACAGCAGGCGGGGCTGGCCCAAGCCCCTCCCACCAGCCACTTGCAGTCCCAGCCCGGCCCCCACAGGGCTGGCCCCAGCTGCCCGCCCAAGCCCTGCCAGCCCCCTACTCAAGGCTGTCGCTCGAACCATGCCAGCCCCCCCACTCCACAGCATTCCTCTGCACCGCACCCCACTTTTTTGATAAAAGTGGACATTTGTCCCATTTGCTCTTGCCAACTGATCCGGCTGGCAAGAGCAAATGGGACAAATGCCCACTTTTGCCAAAAAAGTTGGGATGGCCGGGACAGGGCTTAAAAAAGGGACTGTCCTGGCCAAAATGGGACGTATGGTCACACTACCCCTTGTTGCTGTCTTGTGAACTGATCAGAGTGATTCTATTAGAGACTGTACCTTTGAATTGCAATGTAATCTTGCGTAAGACCTGCACTCTGTGCCTCAGTTGTAAAATGGTATGAAAATGCTCGCCAACCTTTTCACAGCACTAAAGATCTATGTAAATATGCTAAAGCAAGACACAGTATCATTATGGATTATATGTTATTATTGTTTGTGGGGTTTTTTTTTAGAATGGGCTGGTAGCACAATGCATCACCTTCTCATTTGTTAGAATACTGTATTTTTAAAAAAGATGGGCTAAACCCTCAGATTTTTACCAACCCCAAACTTTGGAGATGTTGGAATTGGATTCAGCTTGGCATCCAAACTTTACAGCAGGCCCCCTTCTTCAGAACCAAACCCTTGAATCTGAACAACTTAAAACTTAACAGCTCAGCTCCAACTCTCGTTTGTTATATATTCAGCTGAGTCAAAGCATCCCCATTACCCATGAAACCTTGGCATCACCAATAAGAAAAATATGTTCTATAAAGTATCTCAGCTACAATTTACAATTATTGAGGTTTGAAATATATTATCCACAGATGTTTGTATAGAATAGGAATTGCAAGGATACTTAACAATTTAGGTGTTATCTTAGTCTAAGTCATTGTCTTCAGTTTATGTTTTAATCAAAGTAAATAAAAGTTGATTACTGCAATAGTTATAAACAACCAAAATGCCATAAATACAAAAGCCCAGTGAAAAATTATTGTTAATACAACCTCCCAAACCATAAACTTTACAGTGCAGACTGTAGTGCTGGTAATTTAGAATTGATTTGAGACACACAACTTTTCTTAAAGTTTGTTACTTCTAAAACTGCTCTATAGCATCTAATAAAGGTACAGTGTACATTCTGTTTTTTCTTACTAAAGTGAAAAGATGGATGAGTTGTTCTTTATTTGCAAATTGATTTCAGTAACCTCTAAGGTATTCCATGCTTATGTTTTGGACACATTATTCATCATGCTTCTATTTTGGAGAAGTTATTTTGAATCAGTTAGCATGCTCTCTTGTTTCATTGTAGTCTTCTATCACATTTTTATATCAATTTTACATAATTACATCAATCACTGCTGTTCAAAAGCTAGAAAATAGAAATATTACCCTACAAATAGTATATCTCCTTTTGTCTATTTGTATTCAGTCCTCTATTTTTCTCTTCATTGCCTTATTAAATAAAGAAAATTAATTTATTCAATGAATCATGTACATAAGTAGAGAAAACATGCATGAGTTTCTTGAAATGCACCAACAAATTACATATTATCCATCAATAATTTTATTCACTGATGTGGAATATGAAATAGAGAGTTGGCAACTTTCCATGAATTTAATCAAATGTTCTTTTTATACTTAAAATTTTAAAGCTTAAATAAGAAAAAAAGGTCAATCAGAAATTCCAATCAGATTCCCCACCATGTCAAATCTATAGCAAAGATTTTAGACATCTCATATAATGGAGTTCTTTTTTTGCTTTATCACCTAATAGGCTGTCCTCTTCTGTATTGGTTGTTGCTTGATATGGTGATAAATTTGCTTCTAAAAACCTTCTGGCATCTTCAAGGTTATGAAAAATGTGTGTTTTATTCCTTACAAAACTACACTTTATCTGGTTATAAATTTGCCACATCAGCCTTAATACAGCCTTATTACTTTCTTCTGCTCTTCAAAAAGTTACAATCAGAGTTTACATCAGTTGTTTCAGAGACTGTGAAATAATTCTTAATCAATAAACTACAGCACTTAGTACAAATTTCCACTTTAAAAAAGGAGCAAAGGCACTTGACATATAATCAAAGCCATACAGCAAGGTTCTATGCAAAAAAACATTGCTTGAGAAGTGTGAGGAAAATAACTTCTTACTGAAATAAGAATATTAATGTAGAGCAAAAATTCCTGTAACCCTTGGCTTGTCTACAAGGGCAAATTGACCCAAACAGCTATTGCAAAATTGCGTGGGCACTCCATTTCAGAATAAAAGTAACTTTTCCCAGAATAATTAGTGCACTTTGAGAGCACACAAATTATTCTGGGAAAAAGTAATTTGTATTCAGAAATAGAATATCTACATGCAACACATTGAGAACTATTCCGAACAGCAATTCAGAATAGCTTACTCCATGGAATCCTTTCTGTTCCACCCCAAGGCATTCAGAGCTACATGGCTGCTGCTGAAGTGCATGGGCTGTAGATGTCATGGTTTTAATCAGTGGCTCACTCATTTGTGGCCCCTGCCCTGCCCCAACTCCACTACCGCATGTGAAGTATTGCTCCATAGCAGGTGGACATTACAGAGCCACACATCATGTGCTGTCCATGTTGTGTGTTCACTGAGAAACTGGAAAAATAGTACTAGGTGAGTTACAGGTAAGAATATTGTTACCCTTTTTGACCCAAGCAGCTAGTCAAAATTCAGGGCTCTGGTGATGTTCCAGGTAGGAGTAGAAACTGGACAATGGAGTCTCGTGTTTTCCTTGATGAAACCTTGTTTATTTATAAGGAATGTACAAGGAGGGACCAAAACCAAAAAGTGCGGTTTCTTAGCTTACAGCCCCAAGCTTTGTTCAGCCTGCACTCCTGACTCACACCTCTCTCTAGGCTTCTCCTGGGTCACACCATGTGTACAGGCTGCAGGTTGGCGCTCTTACTCTGGTCCTGAGTCTTCCTTGTTCTGTGCCCCCACACCTCACCCCTCAGCAAAACCCACTCGCCACTCATTCAGTCCAAAACTCTTGGGTCAGTTCACAACCCCTTTTATCATAAGTGAGGGGCTTGTGATTAACTTATCCAGACAGTTATCTCAGAGAGTCTTGTGATTGATGCAGTCACTAGTACCTCAGTATAACAATATTAAATTCTTGTGAATATCAAAAAAGCCAGACAAGCTACATTTAACACATAGAAAAGGTCAGTATCGTAATATATCAACAAACATTTTCTGAGAGCCAAATTATGCCATGAGCAACAATCAATAAAAACTGAGATACAGGAGAGAAAATGTAAGCATAAGTAGAATCAGATAAGATCCAGAGGACTAGAACAAGAAGGCATGTGTTACAGCAGTCTCAATTTCAGAGTGGTTGTCTAGCAGTCTCCTGGCAAATTTCACATAAATAGTGGAGCAGAGCAACCGCATTCCTTTCTAGAAACCTGATTTTACATGTTCACTATGGGCTTGATCCTGTCCTACTGAAGTCAATAGGAGTTTTGTCATTTACTTCAATGGGAGTAGGACCAGATCCTAAGTCCCCAGTGCACATTAGGCAGCTAGGATGTAGTGCATTAAGCATGGAGCTGGTAGTCAAAAGACCATGATTATCAGTTATCCCATCTGTAAAACGGATAATGTTTACCTACCTCTTTATAGCACATTAAGGTCTGCAAATATAGAAAAGCCATTGAAGTACTAAGTTGCATTATAAATAAGTTTGTAGATCTCATTCTCATCCCCTTTCATATGCCGCAAAATCACTACATGACTATCAGTCTGCACAGAAGGGATCCAGGAGTGGACTAGAACATTGCCAGTTAGGATAGATGTCCTTTAGCAGGGCCACTGTATGTGATGACATCTCTGTGGCTTCTACCCACACCATGTCTGACAGCCAACTTCTGCTTTCATTAACGCCAAAATTAACTCATTTTCATGGGCCAGATCTTCAGCTCTTGTAACTTGTTGTAGCTCCACTGAAACCAATGAAACTAAGCTGATTTATACCAGGTGAGAACCTAAACTGTTGGCTTCTTTGGATTTACACTAGTGTAACTGAGGGCCAAATTGGACCTTATGAATTAGCCTGAATATGTTTTTAAAAGAGTGAAATGAACACAGTGGTGTCTCCAAAGTGCACTGTTTGCTGAACACAATCTCTAAGATTAACAACCACTCTTATCTTAGACTCATAGACTTTAAGGTCAGAAGGGACCATTATGATCTTCTAGTCTGACCTCCTGCACAACGCAGGCCACAGAATCTCACCCACCCATTCCTGTAACAAACCCCTGACCTATGTCTGAGCTATTGAAGTCCTCAACTTGTGGTTTAAAAACTTCAAGGTGCAGAGAATCCTCCAGCAAATGACCCATGCCCCATGCTGCAGAAGAAGGCGAAAAACGCCCAGGGCCTTTTTATGAAAGAGACAAACAAGCAACATTAATAATGGTAAGAGGCTCATCTTCCCAAATAGGAACAAGAAAGTGTTATCTTTATGTCAGGTTTTACTATCACTGAAACCATCTTGATGAAGGAGATGGAGCAAGGTAAAACTGACTCAAGAAAGGCCTTTGGGTGTATTTACCCCCACTGCAATTAAAAAAAGGGAGGAGGGGTAGTACTTGCCAAGAAGAGGTCCTATCCAGGGCTCCTTGGGATGCAATGACTCAGCATATCTAGTAGACACCCTCCACCAGCAAATCTGCTATGGAGCCACAGGTGCAAGTTAAAGATATCTCCCTTTGAGAGAAAGTGGTGGTTCAAATATCATAACTGGAACCTGGGAAGATAAATAAGTTGCCACTCGTTCATTTCTTCCCACTAAACCTCAGGATTCAGCTAATGCTTATCTGGATATGCAAAATACAAGCTGTTTGGCTGTGATTCCCTAGAATGTAATCTGATGACTCTTAATATCAACAAACTTTAAATCCACACGTCTATCTTAAAAGACATAATATATAATATAACATACTTATAAAGATATATAATTTAACAATGTCATGCTAGCTGTTCAGTGCTTAATTTAATGCATCTATTTAATAGAGCCTTTCTTTGAACAATCCTAAATATTAGCATGTAACAGCAGGATTGGGGAAGCATAGCAATAGTATCATCTGAGGCTTTAATATAAATACGTACCATCAGTCAGTCTGCCTCTAAGCGAGAAGTTTAGCCATCACTTAAAAATGAGCTTTACAAAACTCATGAAGGCTTTTTTCAAGGTTCACTACTCACTGAGTTTCCTTCAAATTTTTCACTTACCTTAATGCCTTGTTACTCCTTTTTGACCCAAGCAGTTAGCCAGTATTTTGGGGTCTTGTGGGCAGGGCCGGCTTTAGGAAGTGCGGGGCCCAATTCGAACAGTTTCGACGGGGCCCCAGCAGGGATGACTAAAAAAAAAGCCACTTAAAAAGAATCCTTTCATTTCTTCCATGTATTATTTACTTTCCATGACTATATAAATAATAACAAAATTATATATTACATACATTACGTCATATATTAATTAGCTGATTTTCACTTTCATATTAGGAAAATAATTCATGTTTTGATAGTTGTACAACTGATTTTCTTCAATAATGTTTATTTTATTAAAATTTATAAAATATTTCCTTATTAATATAAAATTGTGCCCTCCCCCCCCCCCCACAGCGCCTCCTGGCCCACGGAAACAAACCCTGCTTTCCCAGCGCCGCCCCGCCGAAACAGCTGTGGGCCGAAAAGGAAGGTTTGGGGAGGGGGGTGACATAGGGTGACCAGATCACAGCAGTAAAATAGGACCCAACCCCTCCCCGCTCGGCCCCACCATCACATCCCTCTTCACCCCCTAGCCTCCCGCTGGCTTGCTGTGTCCCTCCTAGTCAGTCCCCCACCCACCACTTGCCTCCTTTCACCTTCTCCCTCCCCTGCCAGAAACCCCCATGCCCGCCCCTAGAACCCCTGCTGGCTCACTGCTTGCCTCTTTGCCCACTCGCCGCTTGCCCACCCGCTCGCAGCTTGCCCCCCCCCCAAGTATAAAGCCTCATTCAAAGACCCAGGGGTCACTATATTACTGCACACAGCAGTCAATCAGTGCAGTTGTAGATAAATCTCTGCATTATGCATTTTTGTATAACTTTTATATGATTTTGTATTGAACCTTGGTAATGTTATAGCTGGCCCCTAAGGTAGTATAATTAAGGTAAAAGAAAAATGTCTTTTTGCTAGAAGTAGAATAAGATCTTCCCCCCACTTTGTAATCAATTGACCTGTTGAATGAATGAGGTGTGAATGAGGAAGGTGTGGAAGGCAGGCACTTCCAGACAGCTGCAACCCTTGGAGAGGGGCTGGGAGCCAGCCAAGGAGAGCTTTGCCCAGGGCTGAGTGGGACAGAGTTTGGGTGCAGGCTCCGGGCTGGGGCACGCTGTGGGGTGCAGGATGGGTGGAGGGGTGCAGGCTCTGTGAGGGAGTGCGGAGGGGGTGGGTGCAGGCTCTGGGACAGAGTTTGGGGGCTGGGGGGGGAGAGGACTGCCATCACATGTGGCTTCCTTCCTTCCCTGCTGCCCCTCACCATAGCCTCGGTGGGGGATGGGGCTGCCCCTTGCCCAGTATTTGCAGGAGTGGTGGCTGGGGGGAAACCCAGTCAAACTCTGGTTTTACTCTTTCATTGGGTCACTTTAACCCCTTACAAACCCCTTCCCGCCTCTCTCACCCCCCTTTTCTACTGGGCTTGTTTGATCTTTTTGGTGGAGCCAGATGAAAACCACAAACCCCAGCGAGAGCAACAGGCTGGAAGACTAGACTGAACCCACCACCCACCCAGCCTAGTCCATCCCAGAGCCCAGGACTGAGGGCAAATGTCCCCCCACCCCCGGGCCACCTGCTTCCACTCCTGGCCTCTCCCAGCGCCGCCAGCGATTCTGTGTGGCTGCATCGGGTGGGATTTCAACCGGACCCTCCCTCCTCCCCCCGCTAAATTCACCCCTGTTTTGCGACCACTCTGCACCAAGAGCACCTTCCTTCCCTACCCTAGAGCTGCTGGATGGCTAGAAAGCTGAGCAGGCGCTTGATTGATCCGGAATATTATTGTGCCCCCCCCCCCCAAACTTAATGTCCACACAGCTTTGGGGGGGGGGGATATTCTTCCCCTCCAAAGCCGGTCTATTTTATTGTTGCAGGGCAAATGAAGGAGCCAGAGTTTAATGGAAATATTCAGCCCCTACAGTGGTCTTGCAGCAGGGGAAGCAGAGTTGATGGAAAGGGAACTGGTGTGGATAGGAGCCCCCCGTCCCCCTCCTTTGCAAAATAATTTGGGGAGGGGAATCAGATCACTCCATGCCTCAGTTTCCCCTCTCTTGGGGGAGAAGGGAGAGATAAAAGTCTCAGCCTGACGTGTTGCAGACCTTTCACATTCTCCCCTCTTGATGTATTTGATTTCCTCCTCCAAACCTCCCTCTCTCTCTCACCTGGAATTCACAGCACTGAGTACTGGCTCGGGGCTTTCTTCCTGGGTTACATGATCCCGAGTTTAGTTTTGAAACAGACACAGGCAGGCACAAATTCACCCTCAAACAGCAACACCACCGAAAACCACAAAACCAACCCAATATTACACACCTAGGGGGAATCACAGGGTCAAACACTCACCGACCGAAGCCCCAGCAGCTGCTAAGGTGAGTGAGGTCCACTGCAGAGATTCCTGTCTCCCACCGGACCGGAAGCCTCCTCGGTGTCTCCTCCAGGTGAGTGCTGGGGGGAGGGGAGGGGAAGGCTGCAAAGCACATGTGCCTTCTCCCCCCTCCCCACTCCTGACCTGCAACAGCCGCTGCTGCCTCTGCCTCAGCTCCCCCCCCCCCAGCGTCTCTCGTTGCCTAGCAGCAACAGCTGCTGTTTCCGGGAGAGCCATGGAACTTTGCTTCAGGCAGGGACACTGCCCGATCTGCGCGGGGCCCTCTTAGGGGCGGGGCCCAATTCAGGGGAATCGGTGGAATCGGCCTAAAGGTGGCCCTGCTCAGTTGGGTCTCACCAGAACCAGCATCGTTACAGGCCGCCCTGGTCGTCGGCAGTATTTCGGGGGCGAGACTTTCCGCCGCCTTTGTCGGGGGTGGCATTTAGGGGGCGGGAACTTCCGCCGCCTAGGGCGGCAAAAAAGCTGGCGGCGCTCCTGAGTGAGGAGCAGGAGATGAGCGCACGGGGCAGCTGAAAAGGGATGAGCCGGAGTGAAGCTTGAAACACAAATGCAGGGGCCAAGAATCCCAATTCATCCATCCCGGACAGAGGGAGTCAAATACTCGCTGATGGACAATTGGTTCAGATTCTGGGACTGGTTCCTTGTGCAGCAAGTGAAGTTAACTGCACCTCAGAGCCGTGACAGAGCACTGTATAACCAGTGTCTAGTGACTCTCACCCTGGGCTCTCCCCAGTATAGACTCTTGCTCACACTAGTCGAATGATGTTCAAATGCTGAGAAGGAGCAGGGAAGAGGCACAAAAATGACTTGTGGCCTGGCCAGCACACCTTCGAGCAGGCAACCCGAGGGGCTGCAGCTAGTCAGCTTGACTAAGCAGTTCCGAGCTCTGTCATTAAGGTCTATAGTCACCCAGCAGGAGGAGGTAGCTGCATTTCAGGTTTTTGCTCTAGCAGACAAAGGTGTAAGGAGAGCTGGCAAAGCTGATGTTAGAAACATTGACACTGGAAATCCATGTAAGTGTAGAAGAGTGACGGAACCAATTGTGCGGGGACGTGGGAATTCACTCTCACCTGGCCTCTGGGGATGGAGGCAGCACGTGGCTGGCACTTCTCGCTCCTGCCGTACGAGGGGCAGGTGCTGCTACCGACTGCTCCCCCCTAACCCCCGCCCTGCTGCGCTCTGGGGATGCTGCCCTGCTGTGGAGCTCTCAGGTGTCTTGAACTGGAATTTGTTTGGAGAGAAACTGCTAAGGAGCCTTATCAGCCCCGAGCAGAGAGTACCTGGGAGCCTGCCTGGGTCGGGCGGGTCTGGTACAGCCTCTCCCCAGATAAGGCTCTTCCCTGGACCTGCCACTCATTGGAATCTGGAACGATTCCCTCCGAGGTAACACCTGGGGCAGCCAGGGCAGGGCACGGCCTGCTCCCCTGGAGCGTTAGGGCTTTCAGGAGTCAGAGGTGTCAGCGGAGCAGGTTGAACGTTAAAGGAGCGAAGGCAGTTGGGGGGCAGAGGAATTGGGTGCTTTGCCATTGCACTTGATCAGCTCAATTTGAAAATTCTTTCAAAGGAAATCCAGATGTATACATCTGACTGGGGTACATGTACACATATACACACGCACACTCACATGTGCACACACTCATATGCACATACACGTACACACATACATATGCACATGTACACATACACATATGTACAGACGTACACATACACGCACACACGCTGTCCCTGGAGCGCCCCAGGATGCTGGCTATTATGGAGGCACAAAGGGGTTGGGAGAAAATAATCAAGAAGAACTTTTGCTGAAAATGCAAACCTAAGCTGGAAATCTGTGCAGGGCTGGACTCAGCAAAAATGATCTTTTGAGCTGCTCTTATTAACCGTGGTCCTGTACTTCCTGGTTTGCGTCGGACCCAGGCAGGAGACTGGGCTGCTTTCAGATGTAGAAGCCATTGGAATGAGCCAGGTCGGAATGAGCCAGGCCCTCAGAGCCTTCTGCCACCAATCGCCCCAGCAGTCACTGATCCACACCAAACCACGTCCTTCCAGTCAGGCAGTTTCATATGCACACGTCAAACCCTTGGTTTGCCACTCAGACACCACGGTGATGGGCACAGTAAGGACCGAGAGACGCTAAACAGGCAGACAGACAAGGAAATAGTGGCCCTGCCTACAGGTGTGTGTGTGGTGCAAACGGATGAACACCAGTTGCTGGCTGAAGGCACAACCTTAATTCCTGCATCTCCTGTCTGTCAGCTATCGTTCGCTTGGCAGCTTGAACTCCGATTTCTAACACAGCATTTTGCTCTGGCCTATTGTGGTTCTCATGTCCGGGGGCGCCTTGGCCCCTGGTATCAGGAGCGGTGCTAAGGAGGCTGCTTTTTAAAGGTCCTTAAGTAGGGTTGTCAACTTTCTACTTGCACAAAACCAAACGCCCTTGACCCAACCCCTTTCATGCCCTTTCCCAAGGCCCCACCCCCACTCACTCCAGCCCAGCCCAGCTCCCTCAGTCGCTCGCTCTCACATCCTCACTCACTTTCACTGGGCTGGGGCTGGGGGTTGGAGTGCAGGGAGGGGTGAGGGCTCCAGTGGGGATGTGGGCTCTGGGATTGGGCTGGAGATTAGGGGTTTGGGGTGCCAGAGGGGGATCCGGGCTGGGGCAGAGGGTTGGGGTGCGGACTCTAGGAGGGAGTTTGGGTGCGGGAGGGGGCTCAGGGCTGGGGTAGGGGATTGGGGTGCGGGTGGGGGGGTGGGGTCTGGGAGGGATTAGGGTACAGGAGGGGGTTCCGACCTGGGGCAGGGGGTTGGGGTGCCGGGTGTGAAGTCTGGGAGGGAATTTGGGTGTGGGAGGGGGTTCCGACCTGGGGCAGGGTTTCTGGGTGCGAGCTCCGGCCAGGCGGCGCTTACCTCAGCCAGCTCCTGGTCAATGGCACACCGGTGCTAATGCAGGCTCCTGACCCCTGGTCTCCCTCCGCTGGCAGGCTCTGAGCAAGGCCTGCCCAGAGAACATGGATGACGAGCTCTCGATCCTGCTGACAGCACCCCCCAGCACAGACAAACTCCAGCACATCTTGGAGGTGAGCAGAATGGGGAGGGGCAGCAGGGGTTTTACCTTAGCCCTGGGGACTCCTAGAAAGAAGAGACTGGAAAATCCATGTTTCTATTGGATACTTCCGACTATGCATTTGTGATATAAACTCACTGGGTGACCTTGGGGTAACTCACTTCCCCCTTACTCCACTATCAAATCTACACTGGGGAAGAAGGACAGAAGCCCCGACAATCACCTTCACCTCTGGGTGTCTGGTCCTGGGAGCCGAAACCAACTGGACTATCTGCCCCATCTCCTAAACTGCCCTGTCTTTCCCTCCTAGGGCCTTGTCCTTAGTGCTCAGCCTGGCCCCTTCCCAGCTTGTCCCTGACCTTTAAAGGACTCTCCAAGCCCCTCCCATGCCTGCTTCCCTTGGGGTCTCTCTCCTGGCTGAGCACAGGCTGCCCTTCTATCTCTCAGCAGGCCTGGGTCCTAGTCACAGGCTGCGTCTTGTCACGTGACCCCCACACTTATTCCCTTCACCCTAAGGAGCTGCATCACCTGGGCCAGGTGCAGTGGAGCTCCAACCCCTTTCCTGGCCATCTCAACCAGGGACAGGTTGAAACTGGAAACCTGTGGGTAACAGTAACTGTTTGCTCGCAAAAGTGCTGAAGACACAATGGAAGAGGAAATCCTTTGGCCTGGATTGAAATTATTCTGACTGAAAGTGAATGAGAGAAAATAGGTCCAGAGTTCTCTTCCTAGCAGCAGAAAATGTAGCAATTGATAGAGGTTCAGGTCAGAAAGGACCATTATGTGCATCTAGTCGCCCCTCCTGTATAACTCAGGGCTAGAATGTGACCAAGTGGTTCCTTCAGCCAACCATAGCATGGGACTGAGCCAGAGCATGTCTTTTGGAACGACGTCCACATGCAGGAGAGCCAGCTGGCTACCAGAAAATCTCTCTTCTGCAGTGACGTGGGGTTAAGGGACACGGGGGAAAAGACATGGAGGCTATGACAAAACTTAGCGCAGCAAGGCCAGGAAAACCAGGGTTAGGTCCCTGGCCTGGCTATCAGATCTGCTGTTTTCTATTCCTGGCTTTGGGACCATGAGCGAGTCTCTGCACCGCTGGGTGCCTCGGTTTCCCCAGCTATCAAATGGAGCTAATCAAGGTTTTGTTTGTTCTCCCCATTTTACAGGGTGGGAAACCGAGACACAGTTGGGACCTGTCTACACTACAGGTCTGTCGTGCATTTGTAATCTGCTGACCCCCACATGTTGTTCAGAGCCTATGGACAACACAGCTCCTAAAGGTACGTTTGTTCTGTGCTTATCCCCTATGTACCAGCAGGGCTGGACAGCATTTCTCACTGTGATGTGGGGAGCAGGTCCTGGGTACTAAGGGTCTGAAGAAGCTCTCAAGGACTAATTTTTAAAAATAATTGTTATCAATGAATTGGGAGAAAACATACAATCACTGCGGATAAGATTCGGGGGGTGACAAAATACAGGCAGAGTGGTAATTCCTGATGGGGATAGGGCAGTGATACAGAGCGATCTGGCTCATTCAGCCAGCTGGACCCATTCAAAGAAAACAAGTTTGAGCAGAGCCCAATGCAAGGTCCTATGCGTGGCAACAAGGCACGCCGGCCACACCTCCAGAATGGGGACGTGTATCCAGGAAAGCAGTGACTCTGAAATGGATTTAGGGGCCAGAGTGGAAAAGCCACTCAACATGAGCTCCCAGAGCCGTGAGTAGGATAGGGAGGTGACACAGCAGCAGTGAGACTGCTATTGGAATACTGCCTCCAGTCTTGGTGTCCTCCTTTGAAAAAGATGGTCCTAGAAATTGGAGCTGGGCAGCAAAGAGCCACGAAATGTTCTGAGGGCTGGAGAAAAATGCCTTCTAGTGAGCTATTGAAAGAGCTCAACCTGTTTAGCTTATCAAAAGAAGATTGAAAGGTGACTTCACTGAAGTGTTGAAGTGCCTTAATGGAGAGAAAATATTGGGTATTAAAGGGCTCTTTAATCGAGCAGAGAAAGGCAGAACAAGACCCAATGGCTGGAAGGTGAAAAGAGACAAATTCCTATGACAAATAAGGCATAAATATTCAACAGCGAGGATGATTGACCACAGGAAGAAGCTACCAAGGAAAGTGGTGGATTCTCCATCTCTTGATGTCATTAATAAAGACTAGATGCCTTTCCGGAATGTGTTTGCCCCAAAAGTAGCTATTGTGGTAGACAGGAGGCCTGTGATATGCAGGGGGTCAGATTAGATGCTCTAACTGTCTCTTCTGCCCATAAAGTCTACTCATTTCTGAGAAACCGAGTGTAGCATTGGGAGCAGCCTCTGATGTTTTACTGTCTAGCCGGCTTGCTTCCTAGAATGAACACTCATTGAGTGGGGTGATCCACAGGGAGTAGCTCAAACCTCCAAAGTGTCTGCCCTGTGGCAGGACATTAGCACTGCAGGGGAGGGGTGGGTGTGGCAGTGACATCACAAAGGCCTTTTGCAGGACCTCGACCTATTGGCCAAAGGTGTAGGGGAGGTGGTGACCTCACAGAGGGATGCTGACATCAGCCAGGCAGGGCAGGGGCGCAGGGCCAGGGAAACCTCAGAGACCCCTGTGGCTTTGCTTCAGCAAGTCTCCTTCTCGAGGTCTCTCTTTGAGGTCTGAGAGAGTATTAGGGGTCACGTACGTGAGCACCAGGAGGAACCTCTTTTGAGTTTTCTCCTTTCTTTTTCCTGATTTCACTAGAAAACTGACGTCCCTGTTTAGAAGGTAAGAGCCTCTGAGAGGTTTGGAACCTGTTCAGTCTGATGCATCTGGCGCCATCTGAATTTTAGGCATGGAAAACACTAGCTTAAGGTGGCCAAATTGTATTCCCCACCTGGGATTTTGTCCCTTAGAATCTCTGGGGACATTAAGGTTTGTCCTTTTTCTTTTACCTTTTCCTCCATCCCTCCCTCCTTTCTCTTCATCTCTTACTTCTTTTGTCTGTTCCCCTGTTCCCCTCCCACCACCAGGAGGGGTGTGTGTGTGTCATGGGCGGTGCTCTACAACTCCCATTGTGGGAGGTCCACCGAAAAATGTGGGGCTGAAATAGTGCTCAGACAGTGATCCCCAGCGGTGACCTGGGCCATCCTTTGGGCTCTCTGGTGAGAACCCTCATCCTCCCGCCCCTCGGTCTCTACCCTGATTGGCTGAGCAGGGCGTTATTGACAGGGAGGAGACTCAGGTCCCTGTTGTTTTCTTTTAAGACCAAGTAAATAGTCATAACCAGTCATATGTTCGACAAATTTTGCTGCTTCTCTGCAGTTCATTATTTTCTCTACCATTCCAGTTCTCCTAAAATACTTGCTGAATAATTACTATGAACCCTTGCTGGTCTGGAACTCACTTGAGAGCACTTTATTCAGGTCATTCAATGTCTGAAATTCAAGATCCGATGGTTAGTTTGAAAATCAGGGCTCTTGGGTCCTATTCCCAACTCTGCCACGGACTGGCTGTGTGACCTAAGACAAGTCAATTCTCCTTTCTCAGCCTTAGCTTCTCCCTCTTTCAAGTAGGGATAACAATCCGCTCCTACCTACCTCCCGACAGGTGGAGGATGGGGAACTATTGGAGAGTGTCACTAGGAGCAGTGCATAAGATGAGGTGTCCTATCATGTTTACTCAGATCAGATTATGACATAATAGAATGGCTGAAATAGTCTATTTTATTTGTATTTTATTATGTTGCAATTGTTAAGAGCAGCAACTACTTAGCTCAGACTGAAACATCTTATCTAATTTTTGAGATCTAAGTGTCTCCTCTTTGTGTGCGACGAGACAAACACGTACTCCTGTTCTTTTTGTGACACAGAAGATGCTTTTGTTTTGCAACAAAATATTTTTGCAAAGAATTTTCATGCCACTTGATATGATTTCAAGAAAGAAACTGGTTTAGTTTGAATGGGATTTTCGGACAGAAACGGTTTCAATGAAATTTCCCCACCATCTCGATTCCTGGGCTCTATCCCTGTCTTTGGGGGGTTTGCTGTCTGTTAGAAAAGGAGTCTGATTTGGATAGGGATAGAGACCTCTTTAATGTTTTTAATGAAGTAAATACTAATGGGAATTGTGTGATCATGGGAGACTTTAACTTCCCAGATATAGACTGGAGGACAAGTGCTAGTAATATAATAGGGCTCAGATTTTCCTAGATGTGATAGCTGATGGATTCCTTCACCAAGTAGTTGAAGAACCAACAAGAGGGGATGCCATTTTAGATTTGGTGTGGGTAGTGAGGATCTCTTAGAAGAAATGGTTGTAGGGGACAGCCTTGGTTTGAGCGATCATGAGCTAATTCAGTTTAAACTAAATGGAAGGGTAAACAAAAATAGATCTGTGACTAGGGTTTTTGATTTCAAAAGGGCTAACTTTAAAAAATTAAGGAAATTAGATAGGGAAGTGGATTGGACTGAAGGACTTGTGGATCTAAAGGCGGAGAAGGCCTGGAATTACTTCAAGTCAAAGTTGCAGAAACTATCAGAAGCCTGCATCCCAAGAAAGGGGGAAAATTCATAGGCAGGAGTTGTAGACCAAGTTGGATGAGCAAGTATTTCAGAGAGATGATTAAGAAAAAGCAGAAAGCCTACAAGGAGTGGAAGATGGGAGTGATCAGCAAGGAAAGCTACCTTACTGAGGTCAGAACATGTAGGGATAAAGTGAGAAAGGCCGAAAGCCATGTAGAGTTGGACCTTGCAAAGGGAATTCAAACCAACAGTAAAAGGTTTTATAGCCATATAAATCAGAAGAAAATAAAGAAAGAAGAAGTGGGACCACTAAACACTGAGGATGGAGTGGAGGTTAAGGATAATCTAGGCATGGCCCAATGTCTAAACAAATACTTTGCCTCAGTCTTTCAGAGGCTAATGAGGAGCTTAGGGATAATGGTAGGATGACAAATGGGAATGAGGATATGGAGGTAGATATTACCACATCTGAGTTAGAAGCCAAACTCGAACAGCTTAATGGGACTAAATCGGGGGGCCCAGATAATCTTCATCCAAGAATATTAAAAGAACTGGCACATGAAATTGCAAACCCATTAGCAAGAATTTTTAATGAATCTGTAAACTCAGGGGTTGTACCGTATGACTGGAGAATTGCTAACATAGTTCCTAGCTTTAAGAAAGGGAAAAAACGTGATCCGGGTAACTACAGGCCTGTTAGTTTGACATCTGTAGTATGCAAGGTCTCAGAAAATGTTTTGAAGGAGAAAGTAGTTAAGGACATTGAGGTCAATGGTAATCGGGACAAAATACAACATGGCTTTACAAAAGGTAGATCGTGCCAAACCAACCTGATCTCCTTCTTTGAGAAGGTAACAGATTTTTTAGACAAAGGAAACGCAGTGGATCTAATTTACCTCGATTTCAGTAAGGCATTTGATACGGTTCCACATGGGGAATTATTAGCTAAATTGGAAAAGATGAGGATCAATATGAAAATTGAAAGGTGGATAAGGAACTGGTTAAAGGGGAGACTACAACGGGTCGTACTGAAAGGTGAACTGTCAGGCTGGAGGGAGCTTACTAGTGGAGTTCTTATATTATGGGAACAAGTAAATAACTTTTCCTTATTCACTTTCTCCACATCACTCATGATTTCATATACCTCTATCATATCCCCCCATAGTCTCCTCTTTTCCAAGCTGAAAAGTCCTAGCCTCTTTAATCTCTCCTCATATGGGACCCCTTCCAAACCTCTAATCATTTTAATTGCCCTTCTCTGAACCTTTTCTAATGCCAGTATATCTTTTTTGAGATGAGGAGACCACATCTGTACACAGTATTCAAGATGTGGGTGTACCATGGATTTATATAAGGGCAATAAGATATTCTCCGTCTCATTCTCTATCCCCTTTTTAATGATTCCTAACATCCTGTTTGCTTTTTTGACTGCCGCTGCACACTGCGTGGAAGTCTTCAGAGAACTATCCACGATGACTCCAAGATCTTTTTCCTGATTCGTTGTAGCTAAATTAGCCCCCATCATATTGTATGTATAGTTGGGGTTATTTTTCCCAATGTGCATTACTTTACGTTGTCCACATTAAATTTCATTTGCCATTTTGTTGCCCAATCACTTAGTTTTGTGAGATCTTTTTGAAGTTCTTCACAGTCTGCTTTGGTCTTAACTATCTTGAGCACTTTAGTATCATCTGCAAACTTTGCCACCTCACTTTTTACCCCTTTCTCCAGATCATTTATGAATAAGTTGAATAGCATTGGTCCTAGGACTGACCCTTGGGGAACACCACTAGTTACCCCTCTCCATTCTGAAAATTTACCATTTATTCCTACCCTTTGTTCCCTGTCTTTTAACCAGTTCTCAATCCATGAAAGGATCTTCCCTCTTATCCCATGACAACTTAATTTACATAAGACCCTTTGGTGAGGGACCTTGTCAAATGCTTTCTGGAAATCTAAGTACAGTATGTCCACTGGATCCCCCTTGTCCACATGTTTGTTGACCCCTTCAAAGAACTCTAATAGATTAGTAAGACACGATTTCCCTTTACCTAAACTATGTTGACTTTTGCCCAACAATTTATGTTCTTCTATGTGTCTGACAATTTTATTCTTTACAATTGTTTCAACTAATTTGCCCGGTACTGACATTAGACTTACTGGTCCGTAATTGCCGGGATCACCAATAGTGCCCTTTTTAAATATTGGCGTTACATTAGCTATCTTCCAGTCATGGATACAGAAGCTGATTTAAAGGACAAGTTACAAACCATAATTAGTAGTTCCGCAATTTCACATCTGAGTTCTTTCAGAACTCTTGGGTGAATGCCATCTGGTCCCAGTGACTTATCAGTTAATTCCAAAACCTCCACTAGTAACACTGCAATTTGTGACAATTCATGAGATTTGTCACCTACAAATACTGGCTGAGGTTTGGGAATGGCTGGAAGGTGAAAAGAGACAAATTCCTATGACAAATAAGGCACAAATATTCAACAGCGAGGATGATTGACCACAGGAAGAAGCTACCAAGGAAAGTGGTGGATTCTCCGTCTCTTGATGTCATTTAATAAAGACTAGATGCCTTTCTGGAATGTGTTTACCCCAACAGTAGCTATTGTGGTAGACAGGAGGCCTGTGATATGCAGGGGGTCAGATTAGATGCTCTAACTGTCTCTTCTGCCCATAAAGTCTACTCATTTCTGAGAAACCGAGTGTAGCATTGGGAGCAGCTTGTGATGTTTTACTGTCTAGCCGGCTTGCTTCCTAGAATGAACACTCATTGAGTGGGGTGATCCACAGGTTGTAGCTCAAACCTCCAAAGTGTCTGGCCTGCGGCAGAACATTAGCACTGCAGGGGAGGGGTGGGTGTGGCAGTGACATCACAAAGGCCTTTTGCAGGACTTCAGCCTATTGGTCAAAGGTGCTGGGGAGGTGGTGACCTCACAGAGAGATGCTGACATCAGCCAGGCAGGACGGGGCGCAGGGCCAGGGAAACCTCAGAGTCCCCTGTAGCTTTGCTTCAGCAAGTCTCCTTCTCGAGGTCTCTCTCTTTGAGGACTGAGAGAGTATTTAGGTTCACGTATATGAGCGCCAGGAGGAACCTCTTTTGAGTTTTCTCTTTTGTTTTTCCTGATTTTACTAGAAAACAGACGTCCCTGTTTAGAAGGTAAGAGCCTCCGAGAGGTTTGGAACCTGTTCAGTCTTATGCATCTGGCGCCAGCTGAATTCTAGGCATGGAAAACACTAGCTTAAGGTGGTCGAATTTTATTCCCCACCTGGGATTTTGTCCCTTAGAATCACTGGGGACATTAGGGTTTGTCCTTTTTGTTTTACCTTTTCCTCCATCCCTCCCTCCTTTCTCTTCATCTCTTACATCTTCTGTCCTTTCCTCTGTTCCCCTCCCACCACCAGGAGGACTCTGTGTGTGTGTCGTGGGGGGTGCTCTGCAATGGGAACAGGGACAATTCTCCAACTTTGGGCAGTCGAGAGCCTGGGTGAGATAAGGGGCGTTAAAGCCCTTTGTGAAGGAGAAAGGGGAGTTTCACAGTGTTGAGCACCAAGGAATTCTAAACTTTGCTAAAACATCTAGTCTGCAGAAACCAGAAATGGTCGGGGCCACATTGTAACCATTGTCTTTTTTAAAGCCCATTGAGGGATGTGAGTCCCACCTTTTTAGGTATCTGGGGTGCTGGGAGGAGAGAAGAGGTGCCTGTCTCCATTTTATGGCCTCAACAAACTAAGTGCTGTGCCCCAGTTCTCGTCAGAGATCCCTGAAAAAGAACGTCTTCCCATCCATTAACATACCTGGAAAGATACTGGAACTCCTTATTAAACAATCAGTTTGTCAGCACCTACAGGACAATTTGGTTCTTAGGACTAGTGAGCATGGACTTGTCAAGAACAAATCATTCCAAACCAATCCTAGCTCCTTCTTTGGCAGGGTTACGGGCCTAGTGGAGGTGGGTAAACAGTAGATGTGATCCATCTTGGTGTTAATAAGGACATTCTCACAAACAAACTAGGGAGATGTGGTCTAGATGCAATTAGTATAATATGTGTGCACAGATGGTTGCAAGCCCGTACTCCAACAGCCCAGAACCAAACAGCAGGAAGCAGATCATGCAATGAACTCCTGCCAGTGCATGTAGATTGCATTACATGCACCCCTGTGCGGGGAGGAGGAGCTGCTCTGGCTGGGGCAGGGATGGGGAGGGACCAAACAGGCTGGTTAGTGAGAGGCTGCCTTGACCCCAGACTCACGCCCGCTCCCCGCTCGGTTCCAGGGTGGCCAGGCTCCTGAGGATGTTCAGGAAGAAGGCTCTGCAGGTGGCCCCAGAGCCTGAGGGAAGCAACTGCCATCTTCCCCAGGAGCAGAGCGGCCCCTCCGTCCCCGCTGGTGGGGAAGGAGCTCCCGGCCGCGCCAGGAGGTGGAAGTGCCCAGCCTTCTGGCGGAGAAAACCCGCTCCCAGCGCAGGCGCCGAGGTTGGAGAGGCCAGGTCGAAATGGAGCTGGGCCAGGCTGCGGCTGGGCAGGCAGGACCCAGCGCAGGAGGGGAGCCGGGCAGGGTGACTCTGGGGCATGTTGTGTGGGCAGCAGCAGCCCCAGGAGCCCAGTCCTGATTCCCAGCAGGAGGCATCGCCCTGCCCGGTCAGTGAGGACCTTCCAGCCTCCCCAGGGCAGGAGGTGGAGGATCCCTGTCCCACCACCAGCAGCTCGGCCCACTCCCCATGGGACAGCAGCAGTGCCTGGGACTCGGGCAGCAGCGAGGCCGATGGACGCCGCTGCTTTGTTCTAGGTGAGGAGTCAGGCTGGGCTCAGAGAGAGGTGAGGGCGGGGCTGTGAACACCCTGGGCCCAGGCCCTCGATCAGTGCTATGGGGGCGGGTCCCCAGCCCAGGGGTCTGGCTTGAGCCACATGAACCCCACTGACACTAGATGCTGCCACTTTGGTCCTTGGTGCTCCAGTTGGGGGGAGGCACCTCCCAGGGAGTCCAGGACAGCGTGGGGGGGTCTCGTTGCTATGGGCTCCTGAAGGAGTTGGGGGCTGAAGGCATCACTGAGAGGGGGGAGTGTGGGGCCCGATCTGCCCTGGGTCCCGGAGGTGGGAAGGGGACACATTGCCCCACCGTCCCCCTGTCCTTCCCCCAAGTGGCAGCAGGCGTCATCCTGTCCCCTTCTCTCCCTGGTGCAGGGACTGCCAGGGACTCAGGGGACGAGGAGGAGGAATGGGTGGACGTGGCCACAGAGGAGGCAACTCTCAATAACAGCTGAGAGCAGCTCCAAGGCGGAGAAAAGGTACAAACGTACCCCAGCTGTGCTGGAACCGAGACTGTCCTGCCCCTTCCCAGCACCTGACCCCCTGCAGAGGGTCTTGTCCCTGATGATCCACCAGCCCTAATGGGGACCTTTCTCCTCCATGATCTGGGACCCCAGAGGTGGGGGTGTCTGTCACACACCAGCCGGGTCTCCTCCCCCCACAGGCACTGTCCCAGTTCCTGACCCTGCTTGTGGTGGAGTGGTGGGTGATTTGGACAATGGGCGGGTCCCCACTATCCCCCATTCAGGCCTGAGTCCTGCAGCTGCTGTTTGGGGGCAGGGAGGTCCCTGGCTAACTGGCTCTCTCTCCCCTAACCCCACTCCTGGTGGGTGCAGGAGGAGGCCCAGCAGCTCGTGTTCCTGCACGCCATCCACCCCGCGTCTCGCTGCACAGCAGAGAGGGCAGGACACATTGGAGCCGCACTGCTGCAAGGCGGCTGTGGCGGAGAGGATTGTGGTGAGCGAGACATGGTGCCCAGCTGCTGGAGGGAGGACAGAGACATGGGAGGGGCAGGGGTCTCCCCAGGCCAATGGATGGGGGATTGTTGGTGCTGGAGGGGCAGCAGAGGGCAGGGATTGCTGGGGCTGAAGACTGGGGAGAAGAGACGGGAGAAATTCGGAGAGTGGTCACTATTGGGCAGGAATCGGAGGAGCGGGGGGCAGGTGGGGGGATCCTGCTGGCTGTGTGGGGCCCTGGCTGTGTAATCTCCTCACTGGGAAGTGTCAGTGAGGCCCGAATCTCACACGCTCCTTTGTCTCCTTTGGGTCTCACAGGAGCTCATTGAGGAGCTGCCTGATAACTCTCCATCCGGCGCCATCCTCGCTAACTCCCTGATTGCTGTGGGCAACCTCAGGTACCGAGACCCTCCGGCCCGGTTCCCCTAACCCCAGTGCTGCTCAGGCCCAGGGCTGGGAGTCACTGCCCCTCCCACTCCCAGGTCACCGCCCAAGGGTGGCTCCTCTGGCAGAGGTGGGGGGAAGGTTCACTCTCTCCTGGCTGGGCTGTTCTTTTCATTCCAGTAACATTGCAACGGCTTTGGGGAGAGGCTCACACCCAGGATCAGATACAGGAGGGGCAGCAGGGTCCAGGGAACAGGTGCTATTCCTGCCCTGCCACTGTCTGTCTGAGAAACCTTGGCCTTGTCATTCCCTGGCTCGGTGCCTCAGTTTCCATTCTCGCCAGCCTGTGCCTATTTCCCTGCAGTTTCACCTGCATGTTGGTGCCAGTCCCATCCCCGCACTGCACAGTCTAATGCCAGCTCCTCTCTCTTGCCAGCACCATGACACCTGCCCTGGAGCCAGAGCTGGAGACCCACCTCCTCCGAGCTGCCCTGCACGCCGTCTTCACCCTGGGCATGGAGAAGGACACCACCCAAGTGCAGGTAGATCAGCTAAAGTCATGGATTGAAGAGCCAGCTGTCATCCTGCCATGAATCCTTGCTAATTGCCTGCAGTGGGATGTGAATGAGAGAGGCCAGGATATGTGTTTGGGGGTCTCACCAGTGCTTCCCAGAGACCCCATTTCCCATCCTGTGGCAGGTGTAGCCCCAGTTTCCCTAACTCTGACCCATGGCTCTCCCTTGCTTTCAGGATCTGCCTAGGGTCTTGCCAGACCTCCTGGACGCCATGCTGGGGAACCTGCTGGCAGAGTCCCCAGACACCGACAGGCTCCAGTACATCTTGGAGGTGAGCCCGATGAGAGGGGTGGGGGCAATTTTACCTTCACTCTTAGATCCATTTTCCAGTCTGTCCTCCTAGCTGAGCCCCCAGTGGGCATCCTTGGTCAGGGCAGTCAGTGCAATGCAGTGTCAGGCCCTTCCTCCTTAAAGGACAGAGGAAGGAGCTGGGACTTCAAGCCAGAGCTCTGCCTGGTTGTGTTGCGCACTAACCACAGGGCCCCTGGCTGGCTTGGGGAGTGAGAGTCTGAACCCCTCCTGGGAGATCCAGAAGAGGGTCCTCAGAGAAGAGTCACAGGCTCCTTCCTAGAGAAACAGGAGGGCCCCAGAGAATCAGCCCGTCTCTCCGACGGGCCCTGAGATTTCTGAGGGGACTGTTCAGGAATCAGGAGTGCAGGGAGGATGGGACCAGCCCCAACACTGAACATTGTTCCAGTCTAGAGAGACAATGACAAGTTGTGACCTGCAGGATTCAAGAATTGTCCTGCGGGCAACAATCCCCTTCCAAAGCTCTGCAATCAATGAATCAGATATTCCACCCTGCGCACAATGTCTCAGCCCCCTGGGGATGGGTGTGTGTCTGTGTCTCATTTCCACAATACGTGCACCTGCCCATTGATCCTGATCTGCCTCCTTTCCCCACAGCACATTAACTACTGGATCGTGTCCAGGGTGCCGCGAGAGAGAGCCAGGGCCGTTAAGAGCAGCACGGCCCTGCTCAGATTCACCATCACCCTCCCTGAGTTTGACATAAGTGACCTCTGACCCCAGCTTCCTGACTCCAGGCGTAGGTGATCTGGCTCCGACGGGCTGTAGGATCTGCTGCTGCAGGGGCTGTGGGTTAGGAGTGTTCCTCTTGGGGAGGCAGAGTCAGAGCAGAGAGTGAGCCTGGCTTGAGTCAAGTTCTTCTTGTCCTAGTTAAGTGGTGACTCTGGGATTTTAAGGGGACTGTGCTCCAGGTTCATGCCTCCCTGTCATCCTGGAGCAGCTGGGGAAGCAAGTCCTCATGGAGGGCCCTGCCCACAGCCCTGTGCTCCAGGCTTCCTTGGGGGCAGAGGAAATTAAGGGTCTGGCTCTAGCATCTCCTGCAGAGGGGCTGAGGGGAAGGAGAGTCCTGGCCCGGGGGGGACTGGGAGCTGACAGGAAAATGCTGATGGAGTCCCCTCTCCCTCTCCTGTCCATTAGAACTCAGCGGAATTCCCCAGGATGGGTCACCACATGGCACAGCTAGCTCTGTCCGTCAGTGACCCAGCCAAGGACATCAGCCGGCAGGCCAGGGAGGGGGTTTACCGGCTCTACCAGCTGCTGCTGCACCAGAGGGGTAAGGAACCCAGCTGGGAAATGGCACCTGCTAGAAGAGTGAGACTGGGACCCCAGCCAATTTCTCTCAGACTGACCCCGGCTGGAGGATGAGTCTCTCTATCTCTTTCTGTGTTCCACACCACGCCCTGCAATTCTGTTGGGCCGGGCACGCAGCGAGGACTCTGCCCACTGTGCAGCCACCAATGGGATTGGAAGGACACAAGCCCTGCAACCAGAAGGACAAATGTGTGTGTGTGTCTCTCTCCCTGTCACCTACTCCCTCCTGGGGCAAACCCAGCAGCTGATGGGGGACAAGGTGAGCAGCTGCATTAGACTCAGGAGATTGGGGCGGAGCCCAGGCCTCATTCCCATCCTGTGGCCATTCGCTGGCCTGGCACAAGGAGCCTGGTGGGGAATGAAAGGGAGAGCAGGTGCTCCTGGGAAGGGAGATGAATTCACCTCCATGAGCAGGAGCGAGCCAGCTTGTCCCCGGAGCAGCTCCAGCCCAGCTCTTTAGCCAGGCTAATTAATGACAAGCTTTGCCTCATCCCAGACTTATGTTCTTAGGACAGGGTGCTATCGCTCTTGGGAAGGGCAGGAGAGTCCCCCAAGTGCCCTCTGCGAGACTCTCCTGTCCCACAGGGCCGCACCCAATTCCTAGTGGTCTGGTGTCTGTGTCACCCGAGCCACCACCCAGAGTTGCTCCCATCACTGGCAGCCTGGGAGGCCAAGGACTGATGGGTGATGGCGTCTGACCAGGCAGGGCTGAGGCACATGGGAAGGGGACGCTTGTCCTGCTGCTGGCAAGGCTGGACCCGTTCTGGAGAGAACAGGAGGATTCAGTCAGCAGTAGGGTTACCATGTCTAATAAATAAAAAAAGAGGACCCTCCACGGGCCCTGGCCCCGCCCATTTCCCCTCCCCTAGCCCCGCCCAACTCCACCCCTTCCCCGCCCTAACCCTGCCCCCTCCTCCCCACTCCCAGCTATGGGGAAAGGGCTGCCCCAGCGCTACCGGCTTCACGATTTGCCGGGCAGCCCCCAGACCCTGCGCCCCCGGCCAGCGCTTCCCCCAAGCCGCCGGAGCAGAGCAGCTGGAACCGGGAAGTGCCTGGCCCGTGGCTCGGGGTCCGGAGGCAGCGGGGGCTGCCCGAAGCCGGTAGCGCTGGCTCGGGCAGCTCGGCTCTTAAAGTCTGAGAGGGGAGGAGCGGAGCAGCTCAGCTGGAGCCCGGTAAGGGAAGTGCCTGGCTGGCGGCTCGGGGTCCGGAGGCAGGGGGGGGCTGCCTGAAGCCAGTAGCGCTGGCTCGGGCAGCTCGGCTCTTAAAGTCTGAGAGGGGAGGAGCGGAGCAGAGCAGCCGCGGGAGGGGAAGTGCCCGGCCGGCATTTTCCCGGACATGTTTGGCTTTTCGGCAATTCCCCCCGGACGAGGGTTTGATTGCCGAAAAGCAGGACATGTCCGGGAAAAACCGGACGTATGGTAACCCTAGTCAGCAGGGGCTGCAGATCCATCCCATTCACCAGGGCTGCCATCCTGCGGCTTCAGCATTAGTGGCTGGGGTGACTTGGGGAAAGGCCTCAACCTCCCCACATCCCACTTCACTGCTGCCAGAATCCCTCCTGCCCCCCCCCCCCCGCTACAGTCCCCTCCCTACCCAACCTGGGTGGGGCTGGAGGAGAGGGGTCTGAAAACTTGAGCTGTGGATTGGAGGTGGAACAGCTGTCAGGGGCACTGAGGGGGAGGTTGCAGGAGCTCCCTGTACAAGGAGGGGGGTTGGCACTGGAGGTCACTAGGAAGGACAACAAGACTCCATCCTGGGGGTCAGGAGGGGGAATCCATCCCTCAGAGGTGGGCAGGGGCTGGGTGGAAATGCTGCTGGTTCCAGGGGCCGTTAATCCCCCCTGATTCCTCGGAGGCGTCTGAGTCTCAGACAGGTTCTCGTTCCCTTGCAGCAGGAGGACGTCACGGCCAATGTGATGCACCAGCTCCGTATCATGCGGCACTTGCACCAGGTGCCCGAGGCGCTGCAGGGCCTGTGCCTCTGAGGCCACCAGCAACTCCCGCTCTCTGTTGCAGGTACTGCTCTGGCTCTCTGTAAATGGGGAGCTAGTGGAAGGGGAAATGGAGCCCCCTGGCACTCACAGGCAGAGCTCTGCCTGGGTGCCGGGGGAATGGGATGGGGGTAGATCAAGGAAAGGGGGGAGGAGAATGAGTGTGAGGGAAAGAGCTCCTGTCCCAGATGAAGGAATTTTGGGGCAGAGGAAAGGACCCTGCTCCACAGAGAGGGGAGAGGGTTTCTGTGAGTGCCAGGGGGCTCCATTTCCCCTTCCACTAGCTCCCCATTTACAGAGAGCCAGAGCAGTACCTGCAACAGAGAGCGGGAGTTGCTGGTGGCCTCAGAGGCACAGGCCCTGCAGCGCCTCGGGCACCTGGTGCAAGTGCCGCATGATACGGAGCTGGTGCATCACATTGGCCGTGACGTCCTCCTGCTGCAAGGGAACGAGAACCTGTCTGAGACTCAGACGCCTCCGAGGAATCAGGGGGGATTAACGGCCCCTGGAACCAGCAGCATTTCCACCCAGCCCCTGCCCACCTCTGAGGGATGGATTCCCCCTCCTGACCCCCAGGATGGAGTCTTGTTGTCCTTCCTAGTGACCTCCAGTGCCAACCCCCCTCCTTGTACAGGGAGCTCCTGCAACCTCCCCCTCAGTGCCCCTGACAGCTGTTCTACCTCCAATCCACAGCTCAAGTTCTCAGACCCCTCTCCTCCAGCCCCACCCAGGTTGGGTAGGGAGGGGACTGTAGCGGGGGGGGGGAGGCAGGAGGGATTCTGGCAGCAGTGAAGTGGGATGTGGGGAGGTTGAGGCCTTTCCCCAAGTCACCCCAGCCACTAATGCTGAAGCCGCAGGATGGCAGCCCTGGTGAATGGGACGGATCGGCAGCCCCTGCTCACTGAATCCTCCTGTTCTCTCCAGCAGGGCCGGCTTTAGGAAGGGCGGGGCCCAATTCGAACATTTTTGGCGGGGCCCCGGCAGGGATGACTAACAAAAAAAATAATGTAAAAAAAAGCCTTTCATTTCTTCCATGTATTATTTACTTTCCATAACTATATAAATAATAAAATTATATATTATGTACATTGCATCATATATGCTGTTGATCGGTTATTAATGAGCTCCGTTTCACGTGTGTGGGTCCCCGCCACTCCCTGAGGGTGTGCTAGGGTGACCAGATGTCCTGATTTTATAGGGACAGTCCCGATTTTTGGGTCTTTTTCTTATAGGATCCTATTTATCCCCCACCCCCTGTCCCGATTTTTCACACTTGCTGTCTGGTCACCCTAGGGTGTGCACATGTGTGGGTCCCAGCTGCTCCCTGCCCCCCTCATTGAAGCAGGTGTGCAGGGTTACTGCCCTGGGAACTGCAGGGCACCAGTGGACATGGGGCTGGCTGGAGGCAGGGCAGGGGCTCACTGGAGGTAGGGTCTGGCTGCAGGCAGGGCGAGGGGTGCGGGGCTGGCTGGAGACAGGGGTGTGTGGGGCTGGCTGGCTTTGGGCAGGGCCGCAGGGGGGTGCGGCAGGGATTGCCTGGAGACAGGGTAGGGGGTGCGGCAGAGGCTGGCTGTGGGCAGGGGGTGCAGGGCTGGCTGCAGGCAGGGCAGGGGGGCGGGGCTGGAGGTAGGGCAGGGGTGCAGCAGGGGCTGGCTGCGGACAGGGGGTGCAGGGCTGGCTGGAGACGGGGCTGGCTGCGGGCAGGGGGTGCGGGGCTGGTGCGGGGACGGGGTGCAGCAGAGGCAGCTGGAGCCCCGGCCCTTTAAATAGCCCCCGAGTCCCCCGCTATCCCAGGGCTCTGGGGGCTATTTAAAGGGCCCAGGGCTCCCCTGCTTCTACCGCCCCGGCCCTTTAAATAGCCGCGGGAGCCCTGGGGAAGCAGCGGGGCTCCAGCGGCTATTTAAAGGGCCGGGGTGGTAGAGGCAGCGGGAGTCCCAGACTTTTTAAATAGCCCCCAGAGCCCCGCAGCCCTACCCCAGGGCTCCAGCAGTGGGGGTCTGGTAGCAATTTAAAGGGCCTGGGGCTCCGGCCCCTGCTGGGAGCCCTAGGTCCTTTAAATTGCCCCCTGGGGAAGCCGGGCCACCCTGGTACAGCGCACTGGCTCTTGCCGGTACACCGTACCAGGGCTTGGGCCCGGGGCCCGATTCAGGGGAATTGGTTGAATTGGCCTAAAGCCGGCCCTGGTAGGGGTATGGCCACAGAGCCGCAGGGAGGGGAACCCTGAGGTGTGGGGGCTGGGTGGGTACTGGGAGTTCCTCCTGAAGGGACGGGGGTTGGCCAAGGTCACTCAGCCCCGGGGTGTGGGAGGGGGACAGGCTGATGACCTGAAAGACCACCCCTGAACAGAAGGTGGGCAGCCACTTAAGGTTCATGGGACAACTCTATTTTTGAGTTTGGTTTTGTTTCTGATTACCTTTGAACCCCAGTGCTCCAGAAAGGTAGCACTGAAGGGCACTTTGGCTGGAGGGCCAAATTCCCATTATACCGGACCTCAGAGAGAGGCATACTTGCTAAGACCGGCAGTGGGGTGAGTTGTAACCTAAGGCCACAAGTGGGTGCTGCCCAGCATCACAGTTACAGGGCACCTTACATACAAATTAAAAAAAGCATCAAGTCAATGTGAAAGGGCCATGTTTCCATTATTTATTCTGTTGTCTTAAGTAGGCAGTTCTTGCTATGCCTCCAGGAGAGATGCTGCAGATTCATATAATCTTAGGCATGTAAAGTGAAGTGCATTGGAACCTAGAACTTCCGCTGGGGCAGTGCAGCTCCTCCAGGTTCCACCCTCTACAGTGCAGATACTGCCTATTCATCACAAGCTGTTCTTCATTTCATACACTAGTGAGACTAAACTAGGGTATTTGAGTAGAAGAGGTTTTTTGCTACCCAGAAGTGGGTTTAAAATACTGTTTTGCAGTCTATTGATTATACTCTCTGGCCACCAAATAGTGTAATTCATCACAAGGAGTCATCATAAGCAAGAAGATTTACGTACGGCATACACGCTAATACAGTGTATTACAGTTAATCGCGTTAATACAGCATACAGTGATACCGCCCTGTATGATACATGATAGAACATGGCAATCCTATTAATACATGTAACTAAACAAACAAACAAAAACCCAAACCAAACTGTGACGTTGTGCAGTCTATATGGTTTTATAAAAACATGATAAGAAGTGAATATAATGTAACTGGGATAGTTTTAGAAAAATATGGTAATAAGTGAATATAACGTAACTGGGATATGCTTCATGCAAAAGGTCTCTTGTAAGGTATCATTACAAAGCTTATAATCTACTGAGTATGATCATCTGATTTGTATAAATGTACCACTCTTGTATCTAAACCTAGAAATATGAAATACAACTCTGAGGGCCTATTGTAATTATGTAAAGTGTGGGCCATTAATGATGGTTTGGAATCTTGATAACTCCCATTAACAAGGACCATTATCCGCAGATGGCTGTGTTTTACCTGTGAGTCTTCCTGTATATGTGTGTGCTGGCAAGTGGGCAATGAAGTCTTGCAGTGACATGTGATCATGTCACCTGAACTAGAACTCATCTTTAACCTGGTGCTTTTCCAGTGGGGGAGGGGGGTGGAAACCCAGAGGGACAAAGGGTTCCCACCTTATGCAAAAGATATATAAAGGGGTGGAACAGAACAAAGGGGAGAGAGGAGCCATCATGAAGAATCCCTTAGCTATCATCTGAGCTGGAACAAAAGCTGTACCAGGGGAAAGAATTGTGCCCAGGCCTGGAAGGTGTCCAGTCTGAGAAAAAACTTACTGAAGCATCTCTGAGGGTGAGATTATCTGTATTCAGTTTGATTAGGCATAGATTTGGGCATTTTATTTTACTTTACTTGGTGACTTACTTTGTTCTGTCTGTTACTACTTGGAACCACTTAAATCCTACTGTCTGTATTTAATAAAATCACTTTCTACTTAGTAATTTACTCAGAGTATGTATTAATACCTGGGGGAGCAAACAACTGTGCATATCTCTCTATCAATGTTATAGAGGGCGAACAATTTATGAGTTTGCCCTGCATAAGCTTTATGCAGGGTAAAACGGATTTATTTGGGTTTAGACCCCATTGGGAGTTGGGCATCTGAGTGCTAAAGACAAGCACACTTCTGTGAGCTGTTTTCAGGTAAACTTGCAGCTTTGGGACAAGTGATACAGACCCTGGGTCTGTGTTGGAGCAGACAGGAGTGTCTGGCTCAGCAAGACAGGGTGCTGGAGTCCTGAGCTGGCAGGGAAAACAGGAGCAGAGGTAGTCTTTGCACATCGGGTGGCAGCTCCCAAGGGGGTTTCTATGATCTAACCCGTCACACAAACCTGTCCTGAATAATAAGTGATGAATTTTTTGAAACCCATTCACCAATCTGATTAAACATCATACATGGAGCATTAGGGATTCTTGAAGAAAGAAAAAAAAAAGACCAATAAAGCAGTGGTGTATTAACTTTATCTGTGCGTATAAAAAAAAATAGAAACAAGGCTAAAACCTGGGCTTCTGGAGGCACACTGAAAAGAAAGTCCACCCATGATTAGTGAACGCAGTGTCATTGTCTATGTGATACTGCCAGTTACAATTATAGCAACACTGACCACTTAAAGGAAATATAAATAAGATCAATGGTTTTCTTAAGAGAGTAAGGGTACATCTACACTGCAGTCAGAGGTGACTACAGCATATGTAGACCTACCCAAACTAGTTTTAAGCTAGCTTCTCCGTTACCAATAGCGGCAAAGTCGCAGCAGCATGGGCTTCAGTGCAGGCTGTATAAGCCTGCTTGGGTCCCTGGGTAATCACTTGAGCGGTTAGCCTGTGCCAAAGACTATGCTGCCATCACCACAATGCTATTGGTACCCAGGCTAGCTAAATTAAAGTGAGCTCAGGTATGTCTGGGCGCCTAGCAGTCTAAGGCTATGTACCCATAGCAGTGCCGCTGACTTGAAGGTATATATTGTCCCCAAATGTGAAATAGTTGTGGGTGAGGACAAAGTCACAAAGTTCAGCCACCAGGTTAGCTGTGACATTATCGGGGATACTGTTCCTGATAGCTTGTAGTCCATCTTTGTGTGGAATATTGGTGTAGAGGGCTTCTACATCCATAGTGGCCAGGATGGTGTTTTCTGGAAGATCACCGATGGATTGTAGTTTCCTCAGGAAGTCAGTGGTATCTCGAAGATAGCTGGGAGTGCTGGTAGCGAAGGGCCTGTGGAGAGAGTCCACATAATCAGACAAGCCTGATGTTAGGGTGCCAATGCCTGAGATGATGGGGCGTCCAGGATTTCCAGGTTTATGGATCTTGGGTAGCAAATAGAATACCCCCGGACGGGGTTCTAGGCATGTGGGAATGGCTGAGCCATTACAAACATTGAATCTATGTCCCCTTGTAAGTATTCTCACACTTCTTATCAAACTGTCTGTACTGGGCTATCTTGATTATCACTTCAAAAGTTTTTTTTCACTTACTTAATTGGCCTCTCAGAGTTGGTAAGACAACTCCCACCTGTTCATGCTCTCTGTATGTGTGTATATATATCTCCTCAATATATGTTCCATTCTATATGCATCTGAAGAAGTGGGCTGTAGCCCACGAAAGCTTATGCTCTAATAAATTTGTTAGTCTCTAAGGTACCACAAGTATTCCTGTTCTTTTTGCGGATACAGACTAACACGGCTGCTACTCTGAAAGCTTAAACTTGTTCTTTATAATAACAATACTAGCTGCCTATTTCATTTTAAAAGCAGCAAAAAATATCCACCTCCCTTTCCATTTCTTATAAGGAGTCTTGAAGTTTAAATCTCCTCAGTGTGATAGATGTGCTTGCTTTGATCTGCTTAGCTTTTGGAAATCATGGGGCTCCGGGCTGCTGGCCCTGTGCTGCCCGGGGTCCCTACGGACAGCATTGTGCGCCATTAGGGATTTTTCCCCCCCGAAACCCCCCTGTAACATTTCGTGAACTCTCAGGGGTTCACGAACCCCAGTTTGGGAACCTCTGTTTCAGGGGGATTCATGGTATTGCCACCATTACTTCTGCGCTGCCTTCAGCTCTGGGCAGCTGGAGAGTGGCGGCTGTTAGTCCGGCACCCAGCTCTGAAGGTGGCACCCTGCCAGCAACAGCGCAGAAGTAAGGGTGCAATACATACCATAAAAAGAAGAACAGGAGTACTTGTGGCACCTTAGAGACTAACAAATTTATTAGAGCATAAGCTTTCGTGGACTACAGCCCACTTCTTCGTATGCATCCGAAGAAGTGGGCTGTAGTCCACGAAAGCTTATGCTCTAATAAATTTGTTAGTCTCTAAGGTGCCACAAGTACTCCAGTTCTTCTTTTTGCGGATACAGACTAACACGGCTGCTACTCTGAAACAATACATACCATGCCACCCTTACTTCTGCACTGCTGCCTTCAGAGCTGGTCTAATCGAGCTAGGATAGTCGAGGCTGCTGACTGAGGGCCCAGTTCTGCAGGCCGCAGCACAGAAGTAAGGGTGGCACTACCATACCGTGCCATCCTTGCTTCTGTGCTGCTGCTGGTGATGGCTCTGCCTTCAGAGTTTGGCTCCTGGCCAGCAGCCGTCACTCTCCAGCTGCCCAGCTCTGAAGATAGTGCCACTGCCAGCAGCAGCACAGAAGTAAGGGTAGCAGTACCGCAACCTGCCCCACAATAATCTTGCTAACCCAACTCCCCCAACACATACAACTCCTTTATTGGTCAGGACCCTTAAAATTACAACATCATGAAATTTCAGATTTTAATAGGTGAAATCATGACATTTACGAGTTTTTTAAAAAAAATCTTAGGACCGCGACATTGACCAAAATGGACTGTGAATTTGGTAGGGCCCTTATTATGGCTCTAGGAATTACAGATAGTGAAGAAGAGGAAGAAAAAATGCAGTGCCAGAGCTGAGGTAGTCTCTAGCTGCATAGAGCAGCAGAAGCAATTAATCTCCAGAGCACTGGGGGAAGCACACTCACCCATAGCCCCTACCACAACAAGTGGTATGGAAAGCAGACACTTTTTGCAAAAAATTGTTTAATTGAAAACCCAGTTCTCTGTCAAACAGTACTGACAGAAAATCTTCACCCAGCCCTAGAAAGTAAGCCATCTGTCTTCCAGGTAACATCACTGAAATTCTGGAGATTTCTCCTTGATTTTGAAGTGCTTATGCTACACAGAAACAAGAGACAGCCTCTTTCTGCTTTTCCAAAAGGCACAGCTGCAGTGTGTGTGCTTCATAGCAAAATGCATTCAGGGTACAGATAGTATCTTCTGTTTTGTCTTGTAAAGTGCAAGGCACACCTCAGCACATAACAAATAATAAATAAAACAACAATATAATTGTGTCTGGGATTATATTGCAGCTACCATACTCTGCAGTCTCTGTAGTGCTCTTTCATCTACCTTTTGGCAGCCCACTTGCCAGTTTCCTATCATAGTTTGATAAAGATCAGCAAGGGTATCAGCTACACACGAGATCAAGAAATCCAAAACATATTTCATTAACATGCCCTCTGCATGAGTATTTCTCAGCAGGAAAACCTCTAAATGTAGCTTGTGAAACAGAGGCCAGCACAGAAACAGAGTGCAATTTATAACACACGCTTTTAATGAATTTTTAATCTCTGTCTTCTGGAAAAGATGGTTGATATAAAGACATAATACACATCATAATTCCTCCCCCTCCCCAGTTTTTTCCCGTTTCTCTACTTTAATCCCGATAGCATATGTATGTAAAGTATATACTCCTAGAAAGGCTACCTCTATGGTCCTGTGAACAGTACTTTTATTAACAAAAGCTAGTATAGTATCATAACTGTGGTTAAACACTGCAGTAAACCTGAAGTAAGCTATGTAAACCCTTGAGCTTCCTCATCTCGAGCCACCTGCCATGGCACCAATAGAGTTAAACACAATCCAAAATTCTGTGACTGCTCCACCTTTACATCTTGTCTGACAGGTCTCTCTCTCTCTCTCTCTCCCCCTAGACTATCATGTAGCCCTTTTGCTCTGTTTGTTTACATTACACAGTAGCTCCTCTGGTGTCTTTCTTAATTTTTACCATGCAAAATGCATTCCCTTGGATACATTCAAATCTGTACACAGGACACTTCCCAAGGCTCAGTGTTGCAGTGGCATAGATTAAACGTATGTGCAGATGTATAAACAGTTACTAGATGTTCCAGTAGTTATTTATTCATTGAGATTCATAAATAAGTGCCTGCCCAATGTTCTGGGAGCACCTACATAATTTACTATTCACAATTAATATCTTAATAGAGTGCCAACATGAAAATCCACTTACACAGGGCTGCAGCTTTCTGCACTGGCTTCAGTTTCTGAGTGGTTTCAATGCATAGCATCACGTGGAGCACTTTACAGTAGCATAACCTCATGTGACAAAGGGATAACTGGCAAGACCCACCTTAGTGAGAAAAGACTGCACACTCTTCCTGTCAGGAACAGGTGGAGGAAGAAAGAAATCTTCCATGGCCCCTACTAATATAAGATTATGTTAATACATTTAAAAATGACTTGGTGCTTGTTTTTGTTTCAAAAGACAATTGGCAGGTGACACAAAACTTAGGCGTTCTAACGTATAACTGAAAAGTCAACATCTCCATGAATAACTCTTTAGTCCTCCTCCTCCCTCTCCAACTACGTGGTCTGTTATCAGAATAGCTCTTTCAACACTAGGTTAAAGTTAGATGTCAATAGTCCATACCTAAAAAAAAAAAAAAAAAAAAAAAAAAAAAAGAGACTCGATTATTTTTGTCAACCCGTCCTGCTCTTTTACTTCATTATGAAATTCCCAGAGATAGGAACATTGAGCACTTTCTAACCTATTATCAAAATGTTACAAGAAAAATATATTGAATAATGGAATACCTTAAAAAAAGAAAAGAAAGGATTTGTCTATATCAGGAATAACTTATAATGCAGAAAAGTCTACTTAAAAATAATTCTGCACAACTAAAATATCTCCGTTTGGATATACTGCTTTGACCTCATTGACTGTTATTAAAAAATGAATCTAAGCTTGTTTGTTAATGAAAATATATATGTTCCTTGATGTTATCCAAGAGAAATAAGTTAGACTATCTATATATTTTCCATGAAAAGTATAAACATACAAAATGAATGAATTCTGAAAGGAACAACTTTGGAGGGTTATTGTCTGAAAAAGCAGATGCATTAGTGTCACAGAGCATTACCTTCATCCATAGGAGTTGAGATGGCACCCTCAATTACTCACTGTGGTTTCTGATCAGGTGGAGAAAAAAGTTAAAAAAGAAAACTTTAAAAGTTGATTTTTTAAAATTCAAATAAAAAAAATTAAATGTAATACAGATTTATTTTAAAAAATGTATTTAAAATTAATTTTTAAATTGACAACCTACATTAAGGCCTAAACTTGCTATATTCTATAAAAATCATTTAAATTAAATATAAAAATAACATTAAGTAGTACGTGTTTGCTGCTAAATTTTAAAGAGAGTCAGACCACTGAATGGGTGGAAGTCACTGGCGAAGCACCTGGACCCAGAATTTGTTGAAGTGTTAAACCAGCTTTTGAGGTAGTATTTTCTTCATTTCACTTTATTCAGCTAGTTCACTTCAAGGGCTAGTTTATTCAAAGTTAAGTACACCTACTTGGAACTGAAAAGCAGGAGCTACTGTGGCGTTCCTCCTCAGGAGCCGCTTGTGTAGGTCAGCTCTCCTCCACTGTCTGCCTTCCACTAAGCTACTCTGGTCCCCTTTTTAAGCATCTCCTCCAGCCTGTGCAGGCTTTTCTGGTGCAGTGGAGCAAGGCCACCAGGGCCCTTCCTTTCCATGGTGGGGTTTGTACACCCCATCACAGAGCCACAGTGCCAGGGTTCCCTAATATAGTTACTGTAGGAACCTATGGACTGAAGTTCATGACATGGAAGGGGAAGCAGTGCATATATCCCTGCAGACTTGAGAGAAGGGAAGAGCACAGTGGACACCTGCCAGCCTGCTCCTCCCCATACCATTAATACCTGCCCAATCCACCAGGGAGCACCCACAGAAGAAGTTCCATGGGGTTGGGGAAATGGTAAGCATCGTATGGAAGCACCAGTCCTCTTTTGCCTTCCCCACTCCCATCATCTGCATCTCAGCTAACACCAGCAGAAGGAAGCATTAGGGGTCATGACTTTTATACTTGAATTAAAAAAAAAAATCAGAGATTTGCTTTTGCTCCAGAAAAGTGATAATCAATAATGGCACCAATGAGCGAAAAAAGTTAACAGAACTTTTTAAAATGAAGATACAACATGAGCAAAAGTGATGAGGCATTATAAAGCTGAAATTAGCCACCAAAAAAACGCTCATTTGGTCCAAAATGCTCAGCGGCAACTGTTACTTTGACAAAGACACTGACTAACTAAAGCAAACAAGGAGCAAGCAAGCTGTTGTTGAAATATTATGACTAAGGAGCAAACAAGCTGTTGTTGAAATATTATGACGCAGTTGGCAGAGCGGGGGGGAAAAAGCTATGAAGAATTGTGTGTCTAAATATTTTACCAATAATGCAGAAAATTTACAAGAATAGCATCTGTGAGAGAGGAAAGCCGCTACTACAAAATGCCAGAAAACACACAACAAATGGAGCCCATCCCATAGGTGTTAGTGCAGCAGTGCAATAATAAATAAATAGAACAGATGAGGAAGACCATGAGCTCCAGTTTAAACATGTGCAACCTCAATTTCTTATTGAAATGGGGAGAAGAGCTAAAAGGTGATCCCATTCCTGGCAGTTCCAATGTGCAACCTCTGGGACTTTGCAAAGCTTGATTGGCAACTCCAAGCACAGCTCCAAAGGCATATGAAAATGGCTTTGAAGTATAAGACAAACATGGCATCCGGTAGGCTAAAAGACTTTGGTTAACAGCACAGGGAAATCTAAAAGTGACCTTTTAGTCACAAATAGAAATCAACGTTGTTACTGAGAATGATGAGGAAAACATTTTAAAAATGGATAAGCCTACTAGGGAAATAGAGTATGTCCATTAGTCTAGTTAATGATATATCAGTGATATCAATCAATCGTCTAATGTTTTAAAACAAAGGCTCATGCTAGTGGTGACAATGCTGATTTACTTGTTGTAAAGATGGGTATAATGTTACCACTAGCATGGAAGTGGCAATGCAAATAATGGCATGTTTCTATGGAGATAACTATGCTAATACCTGCATCATGCATCTGAGCATTATCTTCTGTAAATTAGACATTTCTAGAAGCTTGAGCAGAGTCAGATTGCTCCTGGTAGTCACACCATTAATCAAGTGGAGTGCCTTCTCTTCAACCAACCTGACTCCTCTCAAGTGCTTTGCTAAATATCGAACAGCTGTGTAAATTGAAATGCTCTACATAACATAGAAAGCTGCAACATGGCTGCCTCCTGAATACAGCAGAGTGTCACAGTGAGAGTAGAGCACCCAGAAAAGAAATACACTTTTACAATTAAATCTCCTAGGCAGAATTGTGAGACAACATGACTCAGAGAAAAAGCCACAGAAGTTTACAACTGTTGTTTCTATAAAATGGCAGAAGGTAGGATCTCTTTGGTGCGACATGGTCCCGAGAATGAAGAAACCTTGGTCTAAACATCAGCTGGAATTAGGAAGAGTGAAAGCAACTGTGCTTGAAAAATATCCTGGTCAGATTTATGGCTTTCTGAATAAAAATATGGACTCCAAGGAAAATGTGCTAAGGCGTTTTGTAACTTCCACTTGGTTATTTTTTTAAAATTCATTTGAAATATTTCCTACCAAAATACCACCAACAAGAACTTCAGTTTTTCAGAAATGAAAATCTAACCCCCAAACATTCCAGAATTAAAAAAAAAAAATCCAAATTAGAAAAAGAAGAGTTCATTCCTGAAAAAAGTGATACTGGGCCTATAAAACTAGGCTATAGGCAAGTTAGAAATGTGTTGTTAGCTTCTTGACTTGTTAAGTTAACCAAGACACAATAAGGGGTAACTTGATTTTCTTTCATCAATTCATGACTCCTATTTATGTGTGGATTTATGAGCCCATAAGAGAGGGACAAATTAGCCCTAACTGTTCTGGCTGAATTCACCAAAGCACTACATTGTGGCAATTTAACAATAAAGATTTCAAAAGTTCTCAGTTGATATTGACTCAGAGACATTAGAGAGGGAGGAAAAGACCTGTTGAAGGGTCCTTTGTCTAGTCCATCCCTCTGTCAGTGCAGGATTGTCCCTATCAGACATTTTTCAATGCTTTGTCCATTCTCCTTTACAAATATCTCCAGGGATGGGGCTTATATCACTTTTCTTAGACGATTATTCCATAATCTTGTAGTTACTTACAAGCAATGGCAGCATGAACCAGATAAGAACCAGTTTAAGCACCTGCTCATTCCCAGTGCTCAAATAAGGGGGATATCCCATCCCTTCTATCCTATCACCAAATTACACTAATGTATTGATTTTATTTAAGCAGAACTACATTCCCCTTTCTTCCCTATCAGTTCAACCCTGATCTCAACTGAAGCAAATTCTTTGTACGGGTCCAGATGAATCTGGGTAAGCGTAGTGCCCCTCTCAAGAGTCCCTTTCCTCCCCTCCCCATCATCCCCAATTATTTGTTTATGGCAATGTTAGACACTCTGCTGGGTATGAATACCAATGGCTGGAATGCTTGTGGGTCCTGAATCGCAAAACATTCCATCAAGGGATGCCTTTGGATGCATTATGCTTTAATTCAGGAGCAATCTTGCTGACATTGATGCTAATCTCCACAAATAAATCCCAAATGTAAGGGGTCTTTGAGTGTCACTGGGAGTTGTGCTGAGTATGTTAGTGGAAGACAGGGAGGCGTATTCAGTTACTGGGGCTCTTTCTGTGGAGGGAGGGTGTTACTGCAAATCTGTTTTTTGGAAGATTGTTACTAGGAGCCTGTTGGGAGTATTTTGGGGTAAAGTCACTTGGAGCGTTGTACACACTAGACTTTCCTCCCAACATTTCCTACTATTGCTATCAACTGGTGTGGCTTCATCAGCGGTAGGGGAGCTGCCTCGGGCACCAGAATTTTAATCACTGTGCTGTCTAGTTCTGCTCTGTGACAGTTGACGTAAGGCCTGGTGGTTTGAGTCATAGTCAAAAACAGGTACAAGGGTCAAAGTTGGCTGTAGAGTCAGGACCAGGCCAAGGGCAGCGCTGAAACTGAGGTCGGTGACAAGCTGTGGGTCTGCGTCTGTAGACAAGCCAAATCAGGAGCATAAAATCAAAGGTCAAAAGCTGGTGGGAGTCAGTCCAAGGGTCTGGGGTGTCAGGAAGCAAGTGCTGGGCTGGAGCATGGTCAGAATAGGGCTCAGGCAAGGCTGGAACAAGGTTTGGGGAAGAACTGGATCATGAGCAGGCGGGGAAGGCTAAGGGGTCTGTACCACAGTGAGGCAGCAGGAGGGTTCCTGGCCAAGTACTGTTGTTGCACAGACACATGTGCAGCTCTGGCGGGGTCGGAATAATAACGAGATGGATCTAAAATTTAATTTTCCAAAGGAGATTTTGAAATGAAAATCTAATGTGCAGGTTCTCCTGCAGCAGGGATGGGCAAACTATGGCCTGTGGGCCAGATCCAGCCCGCCACCTGTTTTAACCTGGCCCGCGAGCTCCCGCTGGGGAGCGGGGTCTGGTGCTTGCCCTGCTCCGGCGCTGCAGCTGGGGAGCAGGGTTGGGGGCTGCTCCAGACTGCTCCCGGAAGCATCGGCATAGTCCCGCTCTGGCTCCTATGTGTAGGAGTAGCCAGAAGGCTCTGTTCTGCATGCTGTCCCCGCCCCAAGTGCCGCCCCCGCAGCTCCAATTGGCCGGGAGCTGCAGGGGTGGTGCCTGCGGACGGGGCAGCGCGCAGAGCTGGGAACATGGCTGTTGCTTCCGGGAGCCACTTAGGGTAAGCTCTGCCCAGAGTTTGAACCCCTGAGCCTCTCCCCCGTGCGCCAACCCCCTTTCCCAGCCCTGATCCCCCTCCTGCCCTCCGAACCCCTCAATCCCAGCCTGAAGCACCCTCCTGCACCCCAAACTCCTCATCCCCAGCCCTACCCCAGAGCCCATATCCCCAGCTGTAGCCTGGACCCCTTTCCATACCCCAAACCCCTGCCCCAGCCATGATCCCCCTCCCACCCTCTGAACCCCTCAATCTCAGCCCGAAGCACCCTCCGGCACCCCAAACCCCTCATCCTCAGCCCCACCCCAGAGCTCATACCCCAAGCCATAGCCGGGACCCCATCCCACACCCCAACCCCCTGCCCCAGCCATGATCCACCTCCCGCCCTCCAAACCTCTCATCCCCAGCCCCATCCCAAAGCCCATACCCCAGACAGAACCCTCCCCCACCCCGCACCCTACTCCTCCGCCCCAGCCTGGAGCCCCCTCCTGCACCCCGAACTCCTCATTTCTGACCCCACCCTGGAGTCCGCACCCCGAACCAGAGCCCTCAGCCCCTCCTGCACCCCAAATCTGATTTTGTGAGCATTCATCATGGCCCGCCATACAATTTCTATTCCCAGATGTGGCCCTCAGGCCAAAACATTTGCTCACCTCTGTCCTACAGCAATAAGTAGCTAGAAAGCTGGAGACAGAGAGATCGGAGATATGTGTATGTGATATAAATCTGTATGGCGCGTAACCTTTGTGCCCATAAAGAACTCCCCTCACATGTTTTAGCAACATAGTTGGATGAAAGAGCTCAAATAGGAACAACAGTCAGTTCCATTTTTTAAAAAATTATCATCATCTAGCCTTGAGTCTTTTCTAAGGCAAAAGAAATAAATCTCCCTAATGTGTCCATTGTCCTATAGTAAATTAGTGGTGATCATCAAATTGCTCATTCTACTGAAGGCCATTTCCAATCCAGCTCATTAGCATAATTTTCAATCCAGTTAAAGCTGGGTCAAACTGAAGTGAGCAACTAATGGGCTGAAACATTTAATTTTGGCAAAAAAAGTTTGCAAACTCAGAAAATGTAATGTCTCAAGTGCAAGATCAAATGTGTTTATTTTGATTAGAAGAATTTCAAATATGTATCAGCATGTATTTGTTCCAGATCCCCTCTGAAAATAATAAAAGTTAAAAGGGAATTATGTAGACAAAATACACCAGGGACCAAAGCCTGCCTGATTTAAAACACAGGCTTTAACCGAGGACAGAATTTTTGCCTTTGAAAAGTATGAAGTGGAATAATTTAGATTTTTTTTCTTTTCCCTGAACACCACAAAAATTGGCTAAAAGAAACAATCCCATTGACTACCATGAAGGTCAGAAATAGATGTAAGAGTAAAAATACTTGACACAGTGTAACTCAGAATGTTTATTTTTTTTTTAAATACAGCGAGTGTGTGTGTATTTATATATAAAGATATAGTGCGGAGGGATGTAATGTGTATGAAATAGAAAAATGCTCAATATTCAAACATGTGCAAGATAGTGTTAATAATTGCCATATATGCAATAACTTTTGAAGATTCAGATTTTAAAAAGAAGAGAGGCTCTGGGCCTCATGTAAAACATGTATCTAATTTGTTCAGGGATAACAACTGTGCATACAATACAAGTATTTATGCATGTAAGTGCCCAGTTAGGTTTCTACAGGCCCACTTGCATATTGAAGTGTCCAGTCTGCACACACAATGATTGGAGTGTGCAAATTGGGCACAGAAATTCACTCTCGTTTTTATACAGGACTCTGAGAATCTGCCCTGCTGAAAATCTAGCCACTACTGTCTTTGTATATTTAACATTTACAAATATAATTCTATGTAATGAGTAGTAATAAATCATCATGGTCTAATGCATGACCTAATTAGATGGCCATATAATCGTCCATGTAATTCCTGATATTTGGAAACTCCTACTTAATTATGCTCCAGTATCTAAGCTTTCATTTTAAAAAGTCTCAAGTCCTTATTGTTGTGATGATAACCTTGAAAATGGAATTGATCCAAAACATAACTGATTCACTTATAGCTGCTGAGCATGGAGGCAGACTGGAAAAACATCTGTGAAAGAGGAGTAAGTTGCTCCAATTCATCTTAATGGAGTGTTAACTGTGAAACCTGAAAATGAAATGCAAATATTAGCATCGTTAACTGTTTCACTAGTAATAATTTTGGCAGAAGTATCATTTGAATATGCCCATATATTGTTGTTTGATGGGGCAGATATAGGGGTGAGGTGCAATGGAGTAGCTAGTTGATCTGAGTTATAATAAGGGTATGGAATGAAGAATTCAACCCCACCCCTCTCCAAATGTGAAGTTATCTCCACCTTTACTCAAAGAGGGGAGGAAAGGAGAAGCTGCATAGATTATAAAGGCAGAAAAGACCACTGTGATCATTGAGTCTGCTCTCCAGCATAACACAGGCCATAAGATTTCCCTGAATTAATTCCTGTTTGAACTAGAGCATATATTTTAGAAAAACATCCAGTCTAGATTTAAAAGTTTCCACTGATAAAGAATCTACCTCAATACTTGGTAAGTTGTTCCAATGGTTATTTACCCTCAATGTTAAAAAATATATATCTAATTTCTATTCTAAATTGTCTAGCTTCAACTTCCAATCATTGGATCTTGTTATAGCATTGTCTGCTAGATTGAAGAGCCCTCTATTATCAGATATCTGTTTTCCGTGTAAATCTTTATAGATTGTAATCAAGTCACCCCTTCACCTTTTCTTTGATAAGCTAAATAGATTGAGCTCTTTGAATCTTTTTTACAATCCTCTAATCGTTCTTGTGACTATTCTCAGAATCCTCTCCAATTTGTCAACATCCATTTTGAATTGTGGACACCAGAACTGGACATGGGTATTCAAATACCAAATGCAGAGGTAATATAGTGCTATGAGCAGGGTTAAACCTTGTTATGGTAAAACCTCATTGAGACTGAGAAGTGTGAACTGACCTTAATTAACATAATTTTCAAGATAAGCCCCCACCTAAGTGAAAAAGGAGTAAGTGATCCTACCTGTGACAGGGTGCTAGGAGCCTAGAGCTGGCCCAGTACTCAGGTCATGGTCAATAAGGTACTAAACTATTTCCACTCTGGAGTGGACATAACTGGGGGATGGTTTTTAATGGATTCATTAGGCAGCAGGCTGATCAACTTGTCAAGGTTGATTCCCCACTCTGGAACTTCGAGTGCAGAAGGTGGCGGCCTGCAAGGACTCTAAAAATTAACACTGGACACTCCAGGCTTGTATTAAACTCCCCAGGTTACAGCTTTTCTCTGACCTTGGATAGGTAGATGCTGCCATCATCCAAGTGCAAAACCCCTTTGAGAACCCAGGAAGGTGCACTTGGGAATTCCTTCCTCAAGCCCTTTCACCCCCCCTCTCTGGTGAAGAGCTGAAGGGAAAAAAAGGGGGAGGGGAAATCAGCTCTTGCCACCAGCTAATTAAATAATATGTGCACAAACCTCTTAAGACAGAAAAATCCAATTCTGTTAATAAAAAAGATGTATTTTTTTTCTTTTTTTATGAATAAAATTTATCTGGGAATTTAGGCTTTTGCTAGATTAAAAAAAACCTATAAGAATTAAGCATCAAAAATAAGTCTCTTGAGGTCCAGCTTAAAGGTTACAAGCCAAACAAAAGTACCTGGGGTTAGGACAGAGGAATCCACAAGCCATAAAGAAATAAAAGGGATAAACCTAATTGCATCTTCCTAAACATTTCCTGCTCTGCTTACATATCTGGAGTTTTAGATGAGTGGTTTCTAGGTATGATACTGATGATTTTTCATACCTGGCCCAAGCTTCTCACAGCATAACTGCTCCCTGTCTGCCTCTCCCCAAGAACAACAGACAGACAGACAGACAAAAGGGGAGTCATTTCCATTTTAAAAAGTTCTAGCCTTCCCATTGGCTCTTTTGGCCAGGTGCCCACTCACCTCCTTTTATCTATGCATAGCAGTGAGACTTTTTAACCCTTTACAAGTAGAGCAATTAGAGAACAGCTACTAAGAGGGATTTTATAGCTACCGGCTGGCTGTGTCCATAAAAGGGAGCTACCGCCCCACACACTTCATTTATCACAGAGCTAATGAAAGCAATCAATCCATCTTCTAGGAACAGTTAAAGGACAGGAAGGAGATGCACAGGGGAGGCTGGCAGGGACCAGGGGATATGAGGGTCTCAAGATGAAGAGATCTTGCCCTCTGCCTTCCCAGAGAATAGGCTCGGGGGAAGTTTACTTCCAATTGTATATGGCTGTACAAGGCTCTACTGCTGAACTTGGGGGTGGGGGGGAGGCCCCATAAATAACACACTGGTGTTTATAAATTCAGAAGCATTCAGCCTGTTTGTAGGAGTTCAAAGAGTGGAGAAGGGAGCCCTGTCATGCCACTCACAAGTTTTTGCTGAGTATTGTTTTGGATAGGTGTGTGTGTGGCCAGAACAGAGGCAGAGGCAAAAAGCAAGAAAGATGAAAGTAGCCAGTGAGCCCAGTGTGACCCTGGAAAAAGCTTGAGAGAAAGCTTTTGGTCTGTAGGCTAAAGAGGCTTGGGGGGTGTAAGCTAAGGGCTGGTCTACACTGGGAAAGTACATCGGCAAAACTGTCTCTTGGGGGTGTGAAAAATCCACATGCCTGAGAGACATAGCCATGCCAACCTAACCCCCGGTGTAGACAGTGCTAGTCTGATGGAAGAATTCTTCCATTGACCTAGCTATCACCTCTCACAGGGGTGGATTAACTACAGTGATGGGAGAGCCCTTCCTGTCGCTATAGTGAGTATCTACATAGAAGTGCTACAGCTGCAGCACTTCAGTTGTGCCGCTGTAGCATTCTAAGTGTAGACATACCCTATGAAACTGTTCCTTTTATCCTTGGTTCCTTCTGCATTCAAAGGAGCAGGACTTCGCACTTTCTTTGTAAATAAACAAAACTGCATAAGAAAACCCAGATTCCATCAATTTCTACTTGCAACTGGAACATCCCCAGGCCCTCAAACTTTGACTTCCCTCTCGGGTCAAAGGGAAGCAAAAATAACCCTCCCTCTCTTCCCTACTTGGTATACCCCTGTTTATACAGCCAAAGATCTTATTAGCCGTTTTGGCTACAGCATTTCATTGGGAACTCATGTTCAGCTGTTTATCCACCATCAGTCTTTTTCTGAGTCCCCACCCTAGTATCTAAAGCTTCTCCCTATCTCATTGAAAATGAAGACAAATTGGAAGTAAGAAAATCTAAGCTGTAATTTGCAACCTAAGAAATATGTTGACTGTGTGTTCAAATTATAACAGATGTCCTGGCTTTGTATACTACAACTAGAGTCAACAGAACTGCCCCAACCAGCCGAAATGCCCAAGAGAAACTGTCTGGAAGTTCTACAAACCAAATCTTTATCAAGCCATTTGATCGTTTGGATGATGGAGAAACTAGGATTTAGATTGCAATGAGATCACATGCCATTATAAATTGCTGTTCTCAGGAAGTAACAATTGGTCTGTAAAAGTAGTTCACAGTTTGCGAAGATTGATCATAAAATGCTCTGAGCCTCAGAAGAAATGCTGTTATCCACAAGATATTTGGAAAAGCCTGATGACTATTTTTTAAGTGTACAGCACACATAGTGTTAAAGGAAGAGTAAGCAGAACTTGGTTACGCTTTTTTGGGGGGACAGGTGCCATTTAATGAAAGTTTCTATATTTCATTTCCAAAATTTGTTTTACATTATTTCTTTTACTCCTCTGATTAAAAAAACATCCTGGCTTTGTAATTTAAGGAAGCAATAAGGACAATTTGCACCTTCCTATGTCAGTAAGGATAATTAGACCATAGCATTAATATTATGTACCACGCCAGCAAGGACTTTCCAACCTTTAAGAAACATGGACCAACAGAATGGAGGCCTCTTTTAATGCTGGAAAACAGAGGGTTTGATTTTCAGAGGGGCTCAGCACATACAATGCCTATTGACTTCAGCTGGAGTTGGTTTTGCTCAGAATCTCTGAATATTAGGGCCATAATAAGCTAAATTTGGGGCCTTCCTAGGATCTTTGAAAATACGAGGAACAATAATGTTATTGAAATGAACTGGAACCCAGTGGAGTGGGTGGGCCTGGCTTTGCCTACCAACCCACTGAGGAACTTAAGAACAGAGGGGGATCTGAAATCCCTTGGCACCAGGAATTGATGGATAGGCCCACCAGACTGAGTGGACTCAGGTGCAATGCTCTGCCTGGCTAAAGCGGGGCACCATTGCACTGACACTGGTGCAAGCACTGGAATGGGTTACCTAGGGAGGTGGTGGAATCTCCTTCCTTAGAGGTTTTTAAGGTCAGGCTTGACAAAGCCCTGGCTGGGATGATTTAGTTGGGAATTGGTCCTGCTTTGAGCAGGGGGTTGGACTAGATGACCTCCTGAGGTCCCTTCTAACCCTGATATTCTATGATTCTATGACACAGTGGCCCACATTTACCTTCAATCAACCAGAGATTTAATTATTCATAGAACATTGTCTTTCTTGATGCAAAACCTCTTTTGTGCTCTACAAAAATGATCTTATAATAATCACAAACTTCAGTGAGAGAGGAGTGCCCCATATCTTTCAGAAGTAGAACTGCATGGAAATTATATTTTTTCTGTGAAAAATTTCAAAGAAAATGAAAATTTTTCTTCTAAACTTGTTGTTTTCATTGAAAACCCTAATACCAAAAAATGTTCCCTTTTTTTTTTGGCAAAAATTTCCATTTTGTCAAAAAGTTACTTTTTATTAGGAATTTTTTAATGAAAAGTTTTGACCAAATCTATTTATAATATCAGTAGGAAAACTACAGAATAAATCTCCCACTTAATGGTATGGCTCAAGTTTAAAGTGTAAACAAGTTAGAAAATATCTCTCCTTCTGGTATCCATATTTCTGTCCATACTGTATCTGATTCCCTATACAATTTATCTCACTTGATGTTCTTGGGGAAATTATTTACAGTGCTGAAGGATTAAAGTTGTGACATTACTTAAACTCTTCTATTGGGTAAAATAAGCAAATCATTAGCCTGTCCTTCCAAAAAAATTCTTCATCCTGTTGTTGCCTCTGAGTTGTCGGCATGAGCCTGTGCATGTTGGGGAAAGAAGGAGAAACAACAGCACTTTGCTACTGGCATAAGAAAATTCTTTCTTTTTTCTTACATGGAGTCCTTAACATAAGGGGTGGGCGGGTGGAGGGGGGGGGGTTTCCCAGACACCAATTACATAACTGACCCATTTGAATCAAACTTGTCCAGCCTGTTTCTCTAGACTAAGATCTAGAAAAGATAAGTGCAAGAGGAACTTAGGGTAACCATAGCAGCTTTAGGAACAAGATCTTCCACACATGCAACCAAGTCTCTGAGCCAGCAGTGCAGAGTTATTCTTGAAATTCACTCAACTTTCTAAATGACCCAGCCTCCTGGCTGCTACACTAGGCCCTTTCAGCCAACCCCAGAAAGCAACTTTTGTTTTAAACTCTGCCCACCATGTTCTGAAGCCTCCTGTTAAAAATTTGAACTTTTTGTGCATTGTCATGAATGTGACCTTCCAGTGTGTTACAAATGACTAATAGTCCTTCAACTCTTTACTGCAGAACATAAGAATGGCCATACTGGGTCAGACTTAAGGTCCATCTAGCGCAGTATCCTGGCTACCGACAATGGCCAATGCCAGGTGCCCCAGAGGGAATGAACAGAACAAGTAATCATCAAGTGATACATTCCTTTTCGCCCATTCCCAGCTTCTGGCCAGGGCCGGCTCCAGGGTTTTGGCCGCCCCAGGCAGCCAAAACCAAAAAAAAAAAAAAAGCCGCGGCCGCGATCGCCATCTGCGGCGGCAATTCGGCGGGAGGTCCTTCACTCCGAGCCGGAGTGAGGGACTGTCCGCCGAATTGCCGCCGAATACCTGGACCTGCCGCCCCTCTCCCAAGCGGCCGCCCCAAGCACCTGCTTGAGAAGCTGGTGCCTGGAGCCGGCCCTGCTTCTGGCAAAGAGTGGCTAGGGACACCATCCCTGCCCCTACTGGTTAATAGCCATTGATGGACCTATCCTCCATGAATTTATCTAGTTCTTTTTTGAACCCCATTATAGTCTTCACCTTCACAACATCCTCTGGCAAGAAATTCCACAAGTTAATTGTGCATTGTGTGAAAAAAATACTTCCTTTTCTTTTTTTTAAACCTGCTGCCTATTAATTTCATTTGGTGACCCTTAGTTCTTGTGTTATGAGAAGAGTAAATAACACTACCTTATTTACTTTCGCAATACCAGTCATAATTTTATAGACCTCTATCATATCCCCACTCTAGTCGTCTCTTTTCCAAGCTGAAAAGTCCCAGTCTTATTAGTCTCTTCTCATATGGCAGTCCCAATCATTTTTGTTGCCCTTTTCTGAATCTTTTCCAATTCCAACATATCTTTTTTTGAGATGGGGCGACCACATCTGCACGCAGTATTCAAGATGTGGGCATACAAGGGATTTATATGGAGGCAATATGATATTTTCTGTCTTATCTATCCCCTTCTTAATGATTCCCAACATTCTGTTCACTTTTTTGACTGCTGCTGCACATTGAGTGGATGTTTTCAGAGAACTATCCACAATGACTCCAAGATCTCTTTCTTGAGTGGTAACAGCTAATTTAGACCCCATCATTTTATATGTATAGTTGGGATTATGTTTTCCAATGTGCGTTACTTTGCATTTATCAACAGTGAATTTCATCTGCCATTTTGTTGCCCAGTCACCCAGTTTTAGGAGATCCTTTTGTAGCTCTTTGCAGTCTGCAAGGGCCTTAACTATCTTGAGTAGTTTTGTATCATCGGCAAATTTTGCCACCTCACTCTTTACCCCTTTTTGCAGATCATTTATGTTAACTGTGTCTTTTCACAGTCTTTTCACTGAACTCAATACTTCAGTCCTTGCAAAGACATGCTCCCATTGCAGACAATCAGAGCCCAGGTCTACACTATGGGGGGGGGGGGTTTGACGGAAGATACGCAACTTCAGCTATGCAAATAGTCAGCGTATCTTAGGTCGACTTACCTGGCCGTGAGGATGGCGGTGAGTTGACCGCTGCTGATCCCGTCGACTCATCTTCCGCCTCTTGTGAGCTGGAGTTCCAGAGTCGATGGAGAGCACGATCGGGGATCGATTTTATCGTGTCTACACTAGATGCGATAAATTGACCCCAGATAGATTGATCACTACCCGCCAGTCCGGCGTGTAGTGAAGACCTGCCCAGAATTTTGCCTGCATTAGGGTTGCAGCACTGGTCTCCTTTATTGTTATCCACTTCCTGGATTTTTCTTACTGAGGCTTGGTCTACACTAGAAAATAAGATTGGCTTAACTACATCAGTCAGGGGTGTGAAAAATCCTCCTGAGTCCTCATGTAGACAATGTTAGGTCGATGGAAGAATTCTTCCATCAGTCTAGTTACTGCCTCTTGGGGAGGTGGATTACCTACACTGATGGGAGAACTCCTTCCATCGGCATAGGTAGCGTCTACACAGAAATGCTATAGCAGCGCAACAGCAGTGGCACAGCTGTAATGTTTTAAGCATAGACAAGCCCTTAGTTACTTGAGAAAGGGGAGATGAAGACAGAAATGGCAGCAGCCTACTGCAGAATAGCAACAAGCAGCAAGAGAGGGTTTGGGTGACTTACAGAGACAATCCTAGTAGATGAAAGACAGCCAAAAATTGCCCAATGCCAGCCATTTTACAAAATGATTAAGCAGGAACAAATGAATATACAATTTTGTTAGGTATTTTATTTACCATACTCCACACCCTCGTGCATTATTCCCTGTAACAGTAACCAGCGGTGCTAGCGGATACTGACCTCTGTCATATTACAGGGCCATTGGCCTTAATAATCCTGACCCAGATCAAGTAACTGAGACCAGGACATAAAGTTCCATTGCCTCTTAACAGCAGTCCTGTGAGCCAGGTTGTTATTACATTCCCCTTCTGGTGTTTGTAGTTTAAACCAAGTATTGAAAATGGTTCTACCAAAACACTGTTTCTGCACGTCCGAATTCACATCCAGGAAACAAATAAAAAGAAAAAAAATCTGCACATCCAGGGCACCAGAAAAGGGATCTCTCTTTTTCCTTCAGTAGCCAGACTATTAAATTAGATTTAAAGCAGGAAGGGGGGAGGAGGAGAGAGAGAGAAGTTGAACACACAATGTTAATTATTCTTCTCTACCACTTTGCACTTAACAAAATACCATTGATCACATCACTACTAAGGCATCAATAAAAGCACACATACAACCCTCCCTGTAGTTTTATGAAACAGATGTTTCTGCATATTGAATTATATCTTACTATTCAGCTGGGGCAACTTAGAAAAGGCCTCTCTTTTTAGTTTCGCTATCAACACAACCTGAATTAGAATTTCTTGGCAAATAAATCCCTACCAAATGACAGAGTAAGATTTAAGATCCCAAAGTTGAAAAAATTATTTTGTCTTCTGTGTGGCATGCCACAGCAATGCAGAGCCAGTAACTCATATGCTGTCATAGATGATCCCTTATGGTCACAAATACTGAACCCACTTTATGTGCATAGCAGAAAACAACCCTCCAAAACACAGCACAATAGGTTCTGTTGGTGGAGGGCAGCTTTCACTGATGATTTACTGGTGAGTGTCCAAGAAATATAACTTTTCTCTCCAGCCATCAATTTCTTAGTTTTGAAGCTTTCCCAATGAATTCTGAATGCCTGGCTTTTGGAACATGAAGGTGGGCTCTCAGAGCAGGCCAGGCCAGTTGGGAGCTGGCACAGTTAGCCCTGGGGGTTGAGAAATGTGGTGCACTCTCGTGGTATAAATACTGGAAAACCCCAATGGTGCAGAGAGAGTGAATGAAGCCATGATAGTAGGGTTATGGATCCTGACATAGGTGGTGAGTTATATGGGCCCGTGGTGCCTGTGCTCCACCAATATTCAGAAACATGGTCCCGGCTCCACCAATGTTTGGGCTTATATTTTCAGAGCCATCTTATCTATAGTACGGACTGGGGCAATCACCCCAGGCCCCACACTTTGGGGGGCCCCACACTGCAGGGGGACGTGGGGTCCAGGGCAGCCTGGGGAGGTTAGTGGGGGACCTGATGCTGGCAGCAGCGAGTGACACAGCCCGCCCTGCTCCGCTCTGCCTCTTCCCGTCCCTGCTCCGCCCCACTCTGCCTCTTCCCACCTGTGCTCCACCTCCTCCCTGTCCCCATTCCACCCCTTTCCCCAAGCCCCCACCCCTTACCTGCTTCTTTCCAGGTTCTGCCTCCTCCCCCAAGCAATGCCAGGAGTCGGCGGGGAGGGGTGGGCTGGGTCTGGGTCGCTTCCTGCTGCCAGTGCCAGCCCCCCCCGCTAACCTCCATACTGCCCTGAACTCCACATCCCCCTGAAGCGCAGGGCCCCGAAAGTGCAGGGTCCAGGGCGGTTGCGCTGGTCTGTCCAATGGACGGGACAGCTCTGCTTGGACCCGTTCTGGGTACCACCAAAAATTATACAAACCTGGCACCCATGGGTCCCAATCCTGGACCAGGGAAGACCTTCCAAAAGGGGTGGAGGAAACCAGAAACCTTTTGGCATCCAGGAGGCATGGGAACTTTTCCCATACCTACATGATTTTTTTAAGAGAGGAGGTTATAAGGTCACCAGGTTGCATACCAAGAACTTGCACTGGGATAAAGAAGTACCAAGCTTGTACCTGGAAAGAGTGGTTAGGTTATTATTTTGCCTAAATTGGATTGCCCATCTCTACCACTAACTTGACAGACTAATAGCAGAGCTAATCCAGGTAGAGAGCATTAAAGGTTTATAGCCCTTGTCATATAACATAGTAAAGGTTATTTTTTGTATTGCATTGTTTATACTAATGAATCCTTGGACACTTCAGTGCCTCAAGGATCACTGGCACCTGCACTCAATGTCTAAAATGCAGTTATGTGGCTACATACATGGCCACTTACTTTGCCATTTTTTGGAAATTGCCAGATAATTGTGCTCCAGAATTGCAGCTTTCATTACAATCCCATGCCTCCTGGATGCCAAAAGCCCTAAATATCTGCTATCAAAACCTACAGCTTTTCTTCGATAGTTTCTATACTGCACTTATGTAGTGTTGTACAACTGTTTGTGGCACACTGATCATTTAGGGGCAGAGTAAAATAAACTGAATTTAATAGCAAATGAATTAACTCAAGGGATAGTGTGCTGATTGTACTGGATAGAACTGGAGGTAGGAAAGAAAGTGGGAGAGCTGAGGAAAGATAATACTACATAGTTCCAGGGTCCCTACTGCATAATTTAGGTCTAATGGGCCACTTAGGACCCAGGTCTTTGGCCATAGGACACAATCCTGCAGTGGCAGGGTGCTGGGCTAGATGAGTAAACAGGTCTTTTTCATATACAGCTTCTACATGTCTATGTATTACAAGTAGGTTGTGAGATACATCTATAGACTATCTGTAGGTGTGCTAGGGTTAGGGAGTGCCTCTTGATCTGACAGAAGTCAATGACAAAATTCTTTATGCTATCAATGGGAGAAAGAGCAGGCACTAAGTTCTGTACTGCAGACAAGTTGCTAGGTATGATAATTGTGCATAGGAAAACTGGAAGATTGACATGGGAGTAGAATTTTTATTTGTTTAATTAAACAGGCAAAAGAGAAGAATTGGAAGTCAAGTAAAGAGAAGCTGGTGAGACTAACCCTGGGAGGATTTACTGTTCTCTGTGCAGACAGCGAAACAAGAAATGTTGTTTTGGTAGAGAATGAATTGGCCAAATCTGGCCATCCTTATTCAGGTTTCTCTGCTTATTATTCAGAGTGTTTTGCCAGGGCTAGAATTAGAATAAGTACTAAGGCTACTCTGTGCCACTGGAGTGGAATAAAGTAGCCTTAGCAGGGACCAAGATCCAGCCCTAAGAAACTATTAATTAAAATGGCTATTATATATTTACTATGCACGAGAATCAGAATTATTTGATTTATACTACAGAGTAAATATTCTATGCTTTAGAAATTCCAAAACAGTTATTATCAACTGTCATGTAAATTCATATTTTCTGTAACCGGACTCCTTTCAATTTTACAGTATTTAAAAGTATTCTTCTGGTTTTGGTAAAATACAATATTTTCAAGTTGAGAAAGGCCTCACTCTGTGTATTTTGTCCTCTAGTCCTTCAATCCTGACTCAGCCACAGCTGCTGTGACTTCAGTGGGTTTCCGTCTCTGCAATGGCTCAGTCACGGCACTCATTACAGTTTGTTAAAATACTATTGTTTTCACTGAGCAGAAACTTCTGACTCTGAAATGTTAACCGGACAAATATGATTGCAGGTTAGGTAACACTTGCAGGGATTCCCATTACGATCACAGCAGCTAAAACATTATTTTCCCTCCAAAAAAAATCTTGCCGGGTGTGTTTGCAAAGTCTGCAGATTGCTGTGGAAAGCTCCTTTCCAGTGAAATGACTGCTCTGCAGAACCGTGAAGAACTGTAAGCAAGTCAGTCTTTAGCTGACATCTGAGTTCAGTTATAAAATTTGCATTACTATCCTCCCTAGTGAGCGTTCAGTTTTTACACTGGTAATGTAGGTTGATATTTACTGAAAAATAAAACTAAAAGCTGCTGACTAAACAAATAGGCTGGACAACCATGTCCCTCTGTCCTGGCAGCACAGATGCAATGAGCTTTTGTCAGCAAAGATAGCATTTACAGGTATTTCAGAGTCTTGTGAAAGACGAGATAGATCTCAAATGGTCATAAATGGCTTTGCCTTAGGGAAATGTATCCTTTTGCTTTTATAGGCTGTATTTTTCACATGCCATTCAGCATATGCTCATGTGTGATGTTTATCCAACATGAAGTGTTTTAGTTATTTATATTTCATAATTTTTCAGGCCAGCATTTATTTTCCTTCCCCAGAGCCTTGGCTGAGCGGCTTGTTTGACTGCCTTCGAGCCCAAATCTGATTCCTAAGCTGAACGTTTTTTCTCACTGCTCCAATAAAGGACTTTAGCTTCAGAGTCGTGACTAGCATGGGGCTGGGTATATACCCACCTTACATCTAGACTCTCAGTGATTATGATATGCTGACTCATCTATGAATGATCAAAGAACAAACTCATCATAACACACAGAACATAACTCAAAAATAACCTTCCCAATCCACAGCCCATCTCCCTGTCATGCCTTAATCATTGGCAACCTTAGGAAAAATGTGTCATGTTACTAGCTGTTCAAAATTAAGGTCTGATTCAAGACCGCATTCATAGTCAGGAAAGTAGTTAAGCATTTGTTTAACTTTAAGCACGCGCTGAAATCTAACTGAAGTTACTTTTGTGGCATTTGAAGGGGCTTTAAGTGCTTTCCTGAATAGGGAATGGATTTAAGAACCTGTTCAGTGTATTCCTGAATTGGGTTTATGGGATTAAAAAGAGAGAGATACTATTATGGCTGGCAATATTTTGTTCAACAGACAGATCTGGCTTTGATTCTTAATGATTAAAATCTGCTGTGTTGACTTACTTCTAGTCATGACAGAAAAAGAAGAGGCGGGGAAACCTGTTTTGCTTTTGACTTTAGCATCGTTTAAATCTGTTTTAGAAATTACCCCTCTTTGCACAGGGGAAGGGCTTGCTTTCATTTTAGCTCCATTTGCAGGTGCACAATATTGTCAAGCAGTTAGGGTTATGTACTTTTGACTCTGGTAAATCAGGTGCCAGGTCTTGCCAAATTGGTAGGCATCAGCTGAGCTGACAAATTCGTAGCTGGAAACCAGACCAGCTCACCTATATGCTGATATTGTTCAAAACAGGTGTTAGATTTGTAAAGACGTGTTTAATGCTTAGACTCTATAAACTGCTTGTAAATTGCTGCATGCATTAACCTCACTTGTAAAGTCTATATTACATGCAACAAGGTAAAATATGAGTTTGTTTTATAATTGTAAAAATGCCTGCTCTGAACTCAGGAAGTCAGACTGGACGGATGGCTCCCCTTGCCTAATGTTGAGGACTATCAACATTAAGTGGGCCATCATAGGACAACAGCTTTGTTACTTGCGCCATCCACCCATGGGGAAAACATGCAGAAGGCCTTGTCCCATCAGTTTGAATGCAGGAAGAGGGAAATAAAAATTGCTAACAAAGATTTTTCATCTCTTTGTTTGGACTCTTACAAGGGCTAGAGCTAAGAAACAAAAAGCAGAGATATGCAGGGTTGACCTGGGTTAAGCCCTAAAAAGACATTCAGTGCAGACAGATCATGTAGCTGTCAACAGACACCAGGTAGCCATTGTACTCCATCCCCCATTTCAGCTTCACCATCACTGACTTTTCTGTCAGCCTGTTCAGGAAGGGCTTGGGTTCAGGGGCAAGCTCATGGTAACGCAGCCTTGGCACAAGGAAGCAGTAAAAACAAAAATTATTCACCAGGCCGCATGTGTGCCCTCCGGAGTCTAAGTCTAAGAGAAAGGCAGGAAGTGATATCTGCGCCTTTGTTTTATGTGGGGCAGGTACCTTGGCCTGCCATTATTTGCCTTTCCTGAGAAGGCCGGCAGCCAGTATTTTCTTCAGAATTGGATTTTGAGAACCCTCTCTGACTAACTAAGGCACTAACAAAACAAGTCTAATGGAGTCTAGTTCTTGTTTCAGAAATTACTTACCAGATTTTGCTGCATTTCGAGCACTAACTGGTGCTCATTGTGTAACAGGAAACTGTAGTCCAACTGTACCTACTGCAGGTCTGGGGTGTGTGTGTGTGTGTGTGTGTGTGTGTGTGTGTGTGTGGTACAGTTACTGAAATGTTAGGAATTATATTATTAGATTTCTAAAGTCTCTGTTGTTCCATAGAAATAAAGCAATCCATTCTTCTTCCTATCTCAGAGCCTTGGAAAATTCTATTAAATGCACCTTTCAGCTGACAGAAGTGAATACCAATCAGTTCTCAACAATCCCTTGAAATAGAAATTGATGGTGGTGATGAAGAAATCTTCTAATAAATGAGTCTCCTTTACATTAACTTCAGCAATTCTCAGTTGCAAAGAACTCTCATTTGTACCAAAAGGACCAAATGAACCCCTCACATTCATATGACAGTTTCTGTAATTTCAAACAATGTGGTAGAGTATAATCTCTTAAATACAGAGTGTAGTTTAAATAAGTTTGAAAAGACTCACTTTAATAAATAATTTCTTATTGAGTAGAATGCTTAGACATTACCTGGTAATTGGGATAATGCTGAATGCACTTGCCAACTTTCCTAGGATAACAGTACTCTGATAAAAGAACAGGAGTACTTGTGGCACCTTAGAGACTAACAAATTTATTAGAGCATAAGCTTTCGTGGACTACAGCCCACTTCAGAGCTGAGCATAGAAGTTATTTTTCTTTCTCAAACTGCTCACCCAGTAGATTGAAGCCTGGTTTCCACTGAAAAGTTCTATTGGCTGAGCTCCATTGGTCAAGGGTGTGAAAAAAATATACCCCTGACCAACGTAGTTATGCCAACATCACCCCCAGTGTAGACACAGCTACAGAAGAGGGCCTTCCATCTACTTAACTACACTGACAGAAAATAGCTATGCCAGCTCAACTACACCAATATAGTCTCTATATTTAGAAATACTCCAATCACTTTTATTTCTGTAAAGTTTTTAAGTTCAGCATCCACATGGATGTTTTTATTGTATTATTGAGTCTCATATTTAGCATTAGTCTGTAGAAAAATCACATGTCCGGAAAATGTGTCCAATATTCATTAGCATTGAATGGAAAATTAGATAGAATATATGACCTCTTTAATAACAGACTGGCATCAAAATGTCTCATTGACAGACACTTCTATGAGGCCTATTACAGTATTGAATTTTGCCTCTGTTTTTTCCATCATTTACAAAAACAAAACAAAAACGAAGCAAGGTGACCTTTCATCACATAGACTGCAAAGAAGCTTAGGAGTGGCTTTGGGCACTGATATCAGCTGCACCTCAATTTAGTAATCTTATTGTCTCTCTCTGAAATAGGTCATCTGAAAGCCAATTCCTCACTCTTGCCTGAAGGGTATTGCTGTTGGTATTACATACCAGATATTTCTGTACAAAATGACTAAAATGGAACTCTTAACTCAGCATTGTGAGAATAGACTCAGATTAAAAGAAATCAAATCAATGTTTTTGCAAATCCCATAAAATGCATCATTATATTGGATGCATTAATATAGTATCTGCCTTATACTGCAGGTCCATGCAGTGGCAATGTGTGGTCTTTGCAAAAACAAGAAAAATATTAAAATTACTCGGCAATCCTCAAATTGTAGCATTTGTTTTGCTACTTAATAACCATGTTACCTATGTTATGAAAATTAGTGTGTACAAAAGATCATGTCATTATATGCAGCTGTTAAAGACCTAGGGAGCAAACAATGTGCGATTAACATGCAGATAATATGTTCTGTTCATAGTTAAATATTTTTACTCTTTTTGCCAGATTTTAATCTCTTTTGAGGCCAACTGTAACAGCTAAAATAGAACATTAAAAAATGTTGTGATGCAGGGGCACAGATAGTTGCAACTCAGAGTGTCAAAATAATGTTTCACTTTTCTCCTAATGAATGGCAAATTGTGGGAGAAAATAGATCTTGTCAATAATACCCATAATCCCAGGTGTGAAAATGGTATTGTTTAGCTAACAAAGAATTATTTCAGATGGACATTCATAAAATGTCAGTTTGATGGAGATGACATACATAAATAAAAGATCTGTGAGGTAATATCTTTTACTTGACCACGAGATTGGCATTTTGGGAAGCCAGCTGAGTACCCATGGCTATTCCAATGGTTTGAACAAAGTGTTTATTGTTGGTGGGGTGGATATCTGCATGTTGTGCATTGTCTTATAGATAGAGGATTCAGGGGGCCTGGGGCAAAGCGGGGGAGCTGCGGCGCTTGTACTCACCTGGCAGCGGTCTGGGTCTTCAGCGGCATTTTGGCGGCAGGGGTCCCTTCAGTCGCTCTGGGTCTTCGGCAGCATTTCAGCGGTGGGGGGACCTTCCGTGCTGCCAAAGACTGAAGGGCCCCCCACTGCCGAAATGCTGCCGAAGACCCAAACCGCCGCCGGGCCAGGGCTCGCGGGGCATTTCGGCGCCGGGGATCCCTTCAGTCACTCTGCATCTTCAGCAGCACTGAAGGGCCCCCTGCCACCAAAGACCTGGACCGCCGCCGGGTCAGGCTCCTGGGGCCCCTGTGGGGCCCGGGGCAAATTGCCCCACTTGCCCCCTCTCCCCCGGGCGGCCCTGGATATTCGAGGCAGGCGGTGATGCAGTCATTGTGAAAGGTGTTCGTATACAAGGAAGTGACACCCATAATGGCAACATCTCTCACAATGATGGCATTGCTGCCTGCCTCAAATATCTACAAGAAAATGGATAACACTCAGCCATCCACCCCAAACACATCTCCAAACTCATCCATTTCATCCTCACCCATAACAATTTAACTAACATTCCACAACAAACGTTTTGTTCAAACCATAGCAACAGCTGTGGGAATTAGTATGGCCAATGTCTTCATAAGCCACCATGAGGAAGAATGTCTGGATAAATGCATCATGCAATCAATGATATAGCAGAGATACATTGATGATATTTTCATCATGTGGACAGCTGCCCTTGTCAAGCAAACTCACCACCTATCCATTAAACTCTCTCTAGAACACTCTCACACTAGGATCAATTTCTGGGACACAGTGATCAGCTTCAGTAATGGAATCCTACAGACAACTACATACAAGAAACTGCCTCGATCACCACCCCTCCACTGCCACTGCCTCCCCTTTTTCCCCCCAGCTACACCTATGTAGGTGAAATGAGACAATTGCTAATTTCTCAAATGAACGCACACAAAAAATGATAAGACAAAACACTATATCACCACCAGTAGGTGAACACGTTTCACAAAACGATCACTCAATTTCTGACCTGTCAGTCCTCATCCTCAAAGGAAACCTGCATAACATCTTCAAAAGATGAGTCTAGGAGCTTAAATTCATAACTTTACTAGCCACTAAATATCATGAATTGCATAAAGACAACGGGTTTATGGCTTATTACACCAATCTTCACCCACTAACCGTCCCCCCACTCCCGCTTTTCTCCCCTTTCCACCACTGCAACTGGAGAGGTGTTAACTGGCCACTTCATCTTGAATGGTCCCCTGTGTTAATTACTTATACTAAAAAATCTGTTCCACCTTGTGTTTAGCTGTGACACAGAGTACATTTCCCAGACCAGAAGAAGAGTGCTGTATAAGCTCGAAAGCTGGTCTCTCTCACCAACAGAAGTTGGTCCAATAAAAGATATTACCTCACTTACCTTTCTCTCTAATATCCTAGGACCAACACAGCCACCACAACCCTGCATACAAAAAAACCCACCCACCCCAAAAGATAAATTACTTTAGACCAATTTATTTTTTGCATCTGAAGGGGACTCTCAAAACCACATTGAAGTTTGCAGCTTCAGTTCTTCATTTTGGGGCTGAAAGCTATAGTTATTTCAAAAAGGCAGGATGGCTTTTCATGGGAGACATGCCTATTGAATGCAGTACAGACAACAAATGTGTTAAATCAACTATTCTCAGAAATGGACTAGTTTTAGAACAGGTAGACTACTTTGCAGATACCATCCGTCTATCTTCAGAAAAGTGTTTTATGGTGAAACAAACTCAGATATTAAAATAATGGGGTCAAATTCTGCCCACAGGCAACACCTGTGCAATCCTACTCTCCCACTGACATAATTAATCCATTACAATGAGTGGCGGTAACTATGTTGGCGGGAGAAGATCTTCCGCTGACATAGCACTGTCCACACTGATGCTTATGTCAGTGTAACTTATGTCACTTAGTGGGGTGGTTTATTCACACCCCTGAGCAATATAAGTTATGCCAACATAAATGGTAGTATAGACATAGCCTTATGAACCTTCCCTGACCAGCCAACACTGATTTGGTGAAGCATCCCTGGTGATCCACCAAGACTTGCATAACCATATTAAAGTAATCCTTTCTATTGATATTCTCTGGAGCAAGATGGGCTGGTGCCAAAACAGAGATATCTATCAGTGCCATCTATCGCCCCACTGCACTTTGGGAACCCCATTGGTGCAAATCCAGTCAATGCTCATTTCTTGGGCCCAGAAGAGGTGCTCCGCCATCTGCAACTGCTCCATAAACACAACCCTGAATTGATTTTTCACCTTGTCCCACACCAATCTGTCCTCCATGATGATGTGGTTCTTTTTGCAGCTCTGCAAAAACTGGAGAAACTGTGCTTGCAACGCCCATTACAACAATGCAGAGCTGTGCAGGTTCCACACTTCTGTCAGAGACGGTGGACAGTGAGGAGGGCTGTGTGATTTTATGGGATTTTTTAAAAAGGTGCTAAAATTATGGGATATGGTAGTATTAGGGGATGGAGAAAGTTGCAGGCTGGAATTTGATCCCTTGCTCCCAGTCACTCCTGTGTGACTTGTTTCTGCCCAACTATGCATTACCAACTCCACTCCTCCCCCAAAAAGACAGTGTGCTGGGCAGTGGAGAGTTGCACACTGGGATGCCTGCCCATGGTGCACTACACTGTACATCGACATAAGCACTTTTGATTAGTACATGCAGCACTGATGCAAGGAGCCAAGTATTCATAGTGATATATTAACTGCAGCAGCTTTATGCCAATGTAACTTGTGGCAGCCAAAATTTGTAATGTAGATATGGCCCGAGTGGGGAAAAGATATGAAAAGTAGATTTACTAGCAGAATCCAGGAGGCAGTAAGTTCATTTACATGATATTTTATCCCTCCAGGCAACTCCATAATCTACTGCTGCAGAGCTGGGGGTTTTGTGTTTTGCCATCTGCAGAAAGGCATCTTTTCTGCTGACTAGGCAGGATCGTCTAGCTTCCCTGCTCTATGCATCTCAGAAGACTCTGGATGGTTTTTGGCTCGAATGGGCCCTGCAAGACTAGAAAAACTGCTTCCATAGTAAAGAAAAAAACTGATCAGATCTAATCTTGGTTCCACAGTGCTCTCTACCTCCATCTAAAACCACCTCAGACATTTCACCTTCAACAAAATGTGTATCTCAAAGAGCTGCTTTGCAGAGGGTTTTTTTTCTCTCTCTACTCAAAAGAAATGAAGTGCACTGAAATAACGTCTCTACTTTACATAGTTATTAGGGCTGATTTTCTGCTCAAGGATAAAGTGTTCTGGGGAGATTTCATGGGAGTGACCTAAGGAAGGGAGGGGAGAACTAAAGGGAGATAAAATGCATGCAAAATACTTGGGACTAAAACCCAAAGTTCGTTTTTTTATCTCTCTGCCGGTTGAGCAAAAAGGTATGAGCCACATCACCCTGACACATTGAGGTCCCTTCAGAAGAGCTACAGGGGACCAGGAATATTTGTGAGACTGAATTTGACAAGTTCAAAGGGGAAAAACTAGGCGTCTCCTACCTACAGCATAGGTAAAGGTTGCAGTCTCAGGATACTGCAAATATCCTAAGATTCATGAGGAAGGGAAATCCATCTACAGGAGCCAGGCTACCATCGCCAGAATCCTCACCCCGTGCCTAGGCTTCCATGGCTTTGTCTGCTCTTGCAGCCATGAAGCTTACCGAGCAGGAAAGAATTCTGCCTTACATCCCGCTCTGATGTCCAGATGGAAAACCTAAGGTGAACGAGATATGAAGCAGTGGAGAATGGCTGGACTACCAGCTCCACCCCAAGCCTAATCCCTAACTAAACAAAGGCAACCCCAGATTCTCAAGTTATACAGGGATGTTAGAGCCACACAAGTTTTCAAGGAAACTTTTTGAGCTAAACTTCTTTAAAAATGGGGTCTTTAACACTGCCCTTCTTAGCAAGGAAGCTGTGCCCCAAGAGAAGAGACACATCTTTTGGGCCCCTGTGGTTCCATGACAGAATCCTGTACTGTTGACTCCCTCAGCAGCAGAAAGGAAGGGAAGGGGGACAGGACTCCTCCTCCCCCACCCCCACAAGTCACCCTGGCAACTCTCCTCCCTCATCCAATGGGCAGAAGACAGTTGGGCAGCCTGCAAGCAGCCTCTGGAAAGGAGCAGTGAGGCTATGAATAGCCCTGCTTTCCTCCACATGACAGATACCAGTCAGGGAGTGGAGGAGAAAGAAGGTTTCCCTACAGCCGGCCAACATAGCACTTCCAGGCCCAGCAACTGGCCTGTCAGGAGGGAACAAGCCACTACTTCTGCCCCTTGCCTGCCAGCAACAGAAGGAGACAGACCATCTCCCCTGCATGCCTTGTAGCCAGCCTATACCGGATCTGGGATTTTGGTTCCAGAGACCCAACCTGCTTACAAATAAATCTGCGGGTTCCAAGCATTAAAGACTTAGCACTGTTCCAGGTGGGATTGGATGGTTAGTCCCTCTCCAGTGATCCCCATGGAGGACCTGCATGCTTGCACCAATCTCCTGACTGCTCAGCAAGGAAAGGAACCTGAGTGAGAACCCTGTATTACAGTTAGATTGGTAGTTAGGGTTTAATTTTGAACCATTAAGGCACATTGCATCTGCAAAAGGGCTTTCATCTGCCTGCACTGCCAATTCCCAGTATAATAAAATGTGTTTCTAACAGCATCTCCTTTCAGGCCTGTAACATGTCTCCACATGTACCACCTGGGTACCCGAGATGTGGGGGACAGACAGAATTGAAGGGGCAGACATTTTTATTTAGAAACATTGGGGAGTGTGGGTCATGTGACCTAATGTGCTTGCCAGCATAGCTATTAGTAATGAAAAAGCATTATTGATATCTATTGTCATTTTAATCCTCTAATGTTTTTACTGATTGTATATTCCTCTTTAATCAAATCCTTACATACAGTTCCTAATTATTGTTTTTAATTTGTTTGCTTGTGTGAGTTTGAATTATTTGCAAGCTCAAGTGTGGTAGCTGCTGCCTGAGTGTGGTAAACTCCTAGTCTCACTGGGGACACTGCCAAGTAGCTTTATACTTTAGCACACTAGGAGGAGGAGTCAGGCACCTTGAGCAGCACCATGAAACGATCCCAGGTGACAGAAACTTTGGGAGACTATAAGATACTCCTCTCTTGCACATCATACAGGTACTCATCCAGTGCTGAAAGAGGAGTTACATGCCTTTGTCACACTTTTCTTTGCCATGAATGAACTTAATAAGAAAATTACATAGATTTAAAACTTTAAATCTTCTGCACAGGAAATGAGGTTATATTTAAGATAAATTATTCATGACTGATGTATCTGATTTGTTATGATTATAAACTACAGACAGGTTCAGGTAACTCCAAAGTGATGTCATTATGACATCAGAGCTAACTCAAGTAATCAGCAGCCTTCGTCTATAGATACTTTGCTTGTAACAATTCTATTGGTTGTAATGCTGCTGATATGAGGGAGACTGGTCAGATGTTTCAAGAGTGCTCATTGGTAGATTGGTTGGCTCAGTTGTCATTATTCTTTAAAGTTTAGAAGACTACATGCTGGTTTGGGTATCACTACTTGAAAAGTGACCATGGCACCACAGCTCCTTAAACCAATAAGGTAATTGCAAATTAAGTGCCAGATTCACCAGTACACTTCAGCTGCTTTCTGCTACTCTGACAATGCAAGTCAGCCATAAACCCCAATTAACTGGCCAGGGTACTCTGGCAGCTTTGCGCTGCTCTGGTTTACTGGTTAATTTGCTCTTGCAAATTAAAAAATATGAAAACAATTTAAAGTTGATGTTACATATCTGCAGAGCATTACAAATATTGCATGGGAGCATGCCCATTGGGTTTCTTGTTTACTGTTTACGTAGGATATTTTTTTAAAAACTAAGGAAATTCACAGACAAACTATGTGAAAAGGAAGTTAAGGTTGGAAGCATGTATCAGTACTTTAAAACAATAATACGTCTGATTTTGTCAAACTTAACACAAAATGTTAGATTTCAATATCAACATTAAAAGCTGTATTCTTCTTTCACACACATTTTTACACTAATGCGCTCTCATATATTTCCAGAGGGTTAGGTTTTAAACCAGTGTAAATGCCAGGCTGTGTCTAAGCTATGAGCTAGGTGTGTGCTTCCCCTGCTCGTGTACACATACTTGCAGTAGCTCAATGAGAGCTAGAACAGTGGGTTCAGCTTAAAACATCAAACTTTTGTTAGCAGTAAGATGTTACCATGGCTACCACTCTGAAACCCGTTACCAGTACTAGTAGTATTCCTGTTCCAAGTAAAGGGAATATCTACTCAAACTAGACAGGAAAGGGTTATTCTGTTACACATTGTTGCATAAATATCTTAGCTCTGCACTGTGATGTAATCCTATCAGTACAAAGGCCAGCACTGTTCAGTCAGTGCTGAAGTCAGCACTGTGCCTGAGTGGGTGATGAAGCCTAGCTTCTTTTCTAAATGGATTTTTTAGTGTCTACATCAGGAACAAAGCAGGTGGGTGCAGTCTCCTAGCCAGAGCAGCATATGGGGGAACACGAGAGAGAGAGAAAACAGAAATAAATAGAAAGGTACAAAATCCCAGTCTCCACTCCTCAGGCTTCATATCCCTGTCTCCTTGCCTAGCCAGTCTTAGTCTTCCCCTCCAGCTCACTGTTAAAGTCCCACTTTTCCCCCTTCCAGTCTTTGACCCTCCCCAGATGCACTCCCAGGTCAGTCCTTGCCCAGCCAGTCCTAGGTCCCCACTCCCAGCTTCACATCACATCTCTCTTTCCCCTCCCTGACCACTGGATTCCAGTTCTAGTATCCTCCCAGAGTTCATTATCCAATCTCAGACTCCCTCCAATGCTGGCTCTTTGTTCCACTCTCCTTTCTTCCTGTTTCCTTGTACCAGGTTCTTTGGCCAGACAGTGCCAGTTCTCTCTCAGCACTCCAGCTCCTTGTCAGAGTTGTTGTTCTCTCCCCACAGTCCCCAGACTACTTCCTAGCCCCAATCTCCTTTTCTAGTCCGTTCCAGACTCTCCCCTTTTCCCAGTACCTCAGCCGATCTCGGTGTTCCCCACCTCAGCTAACTCGCTCCCAATCTTCACACCATTTCCCTCACCAACTCCCAGTCCCCTTGCCCAACCAATCCCAGCCTCCCCTCACCATGTTGGCCTCTATTGCCAGTATCCTTGCCCATTGAAGCCAGCCTCCACACCACCAACCACCAGCTTCCAGTCCCTGCTTCTACTCCTTCCCAGTCTGAGTCTCCTTTCCTAGCCAGTGACAGTCACAGTTTCTCCCCCTCCAGTCCTAGTCTCACTCTACTCCTTTCCCTCCTTCTAGTTCAGCCTTTATCCACTCTGCATTTGAATAGGACAGCTTCCTCTTCCATGCTGCATGGGCGCTAGCAAGGGGCACAAAAAAGACAGGCTCCCTGCTCTCAGTTCTAGTGCCTGGCCCCATCCCAGGCCAGAGCAACTGGAGGAGCCATTACATGGAAAGTGCTCCTGAGGACCCATAGCCCTGGGCTGGAGCATGCTCAGTCACTCTGTGGGGATGATACATATGCAGTGATAGAAGCTGTGAGAGGCTGTAGTATGCTCAGCAAGAATGGAATCTTTGGAGAATTTAGTTGCTAAAATTGAAGGTGTTGAAAATGTGTGACCTGCTATTTTTCAAAGACTTGGCCAAATTTGGGCAGATTCATGGGGATGGTAATTGGTAAAAGGCATTTCCTTGACACAAAGGCCATCTTCCTGCCAAATTTCAACTCTTTGCTCCAAAGCATGGGTGAAGAAGAACTGTTCAATGAAAAGATCACCAGCATTGTTTACCATGGGCAAAAAATAATATGTTTTTCCCTAGCCTTATTTGTGGTAACGGCTGAGTGGTTTTTGGATGAAATTTTCCAAATAAATTCAGGCTGAGGCAGATCATGGAAAACTTCAGCCACAATGGTTAACGTGTGGCAAAGTTACAAGCAACTGAAAACAGGGTCTTATAACAGGAAGTTTAAGACAACCTTAATAAATAGTGCTACCAGCTCCACCTATAATAGGATAAAAGATGGGTAATGAATGAGTGCATTCTGCTAGGAATGAGTACAATTCACAAACCCGAGATTACCATCTTCTCTTTTTCTCCTAAAGTAGCCCCCAAAGGTTAGTTCTTCCCTTTTCCAACTGCATCCTTCAGGTATTGCTTGGTCTCAGGGGGTAAGTGGATGGAGCCACAGATATGCTGAGCCAGATGACTTGTCCTCTACCTGCCAGACAGCTAGACAATGTACTGCAGGAGTGGAGGAGTAGCTACGACAGTTATAATGACCAGTCAATGAAAGAAGTTGGTTGTCTGCCTCCCCAGAGCCAGGGCCACCCAGAGGATACAAGGAGCCTGGGGGCAAAGCGGGGGAGCTGCGCGGCTTGTACTCACCCGGCGGCGGTCTGGGTCTTCAGAAGCATTTCGGTGGCAGGGGGCCCTTCCGTGCTGCCAAAGACACAGAGCGACTGAAGGGTCCCCCGCCGCCGAAATGCCGCCGAAGACCCGGACTGCCGCTGGGCCTGGGCTCGCGTGGCATTTAGGCGGCGGGGAATGGGGGGGGATAGGGAAGCTTCAGTCGCTCCGCGTCTTCGGCAGCACTGAAGGGCCCCCCCCACCGCCGAAAAGCCACTGAAGACCCCGCCGGGCAAAGGCTCACGGGGCCCCTGCAGGGCCCAGGGCCTGGGGCAAATTGCCCCACTTGCCGCCCCCCTCTGGGCGGCCCTGCCCAGAGCCCAAGAGTCTTAAGTGATAGATATCACAGTGATAGGTACCTTTAGAAATACATCAAAACAACCCCCCCAAAGCAGATAGTAGCTGGAAGAGTAGCCGCTACTCCTTGAGAGGGGGCATGCATTTAAAACAAACCTCTCTCTCTGACTTGGCATGCTGCATAGTCTTAAGGCATGAAATTTATCAGGGCGGGTGGACAGCTCTAGAAATTGCAGAAGCTTGAAGGCCAAATCCTGACCTTTCCCATTAGACAGCAGTAAAAGCTGCTTTAGCACCTCAATTTCATTTATGCTGTCTGCTTGGACCAGACCAGTCCTGAGGACATTCAGGTTGTGTGGGAAGGTGGGGGTGAATTTACTCACTTTCACCTGGAGCTGCAGTAATTTCTGCAGAGAAGATATAGAGCAGGGAGAGAAGAGGGGACCAAAATATATGTCTATATTTTACACACACACACACACACACACACACACACACACATTTATACCTTGATAAGAGTGCAGCTGGCTTTGAAGAATCATAGGGGATTATGCCCTTCTAAATCTTCCAATCTCCAAGGTGAGGTGATTATTCTCTATAATGCACACCAAAATGCTCCTGGTGACATCTCATTCTGGAACTTTTGAGTGGGTCAGGCCTTTTCTGTCAAAAACCCCATTCTGTTTTCAAAATCTGCTTAGACTTATCCAGACTCCCCCACTGATTCTCTGAAGGAAGGAACATGCTTCACCGTAGAAACAAAGAAGCACTGAGCACTAACAGGATCTCCACAACAACATCCTCAAGTGCTCAGGGAGTACAGCATTATGGACTCCATCCCAGGACGTGGATCAAAGGGTGCCAACCATTGAGCAGCTTTGTGGCTGAACATCAGGGAGTGTTTCCCTCATGATATACTTATGCTTCTCTGACCACATAGCTCTACTAGACTGTTTAGCTCCATCTGGGCTCTGGATACTCCTGGACCAGGATTTGTTCCTGAGTCTCGAAGTGAGAATGACTGTGTGAACACCCGAGAACAGCACACATGCTCCAGGCATAATTTTCAATCATTCATAATTTATTTCCATATTGAATTTCTTTACATGAGGTTAAGCAGGAATTCCTCATGCAAAACTGCATGTTTGCCATGATCCATGTCTTAAAAGAAAGCCACTTTGGGGTGCCGCAAACTGAACTAATTAAAACTGAAAGCTGTGTACATACACAGAGTTAAGAATATATCCATCATAAGAAACTGGAGTAATAAATTTGATCACTGTTAATTACCTTTATTTAGAGCTCAGTATGAATGTGAATTACCAACCCTCAAGTGATCTGTCAGGCAGAGAATTTTTTAAAAGTTTATGCTTTCTTGGATTATAATCATCATGGGAATTACATCGGAAACCATAATTGCCACACTGGATTTGACCGATGGTCCATCTAATCCAGTATTCTATCTCCAACAGTTAAGAGTAAGACAGAACTTTAATTTTAACCCCCCTATTGTCAATTGCTTGTATCATTCTCAGAAAATTACCTTTGGGGCTGAAATTTCTCATACTTTGTCTCAGGCCAGGAAGTGATCTATAAAAATCTGTTCTGCCACTTTTGTTATATTCATGCACAACTAAAACTAATGTTAGTATTCAGGTGGGTTACCTGTGCATGTCCAGGAGGGAATTTGTTAGTACAATATATCTGCTATACTATACGTATTTCACTGACTTTATTTTTATGTCATAAGAAATCAGGTAAAGTCAATGATTCACTGACTGTAAATGACAAAAAAACCAACAACAACAATGAAATTATCCCATTTATCTTGGAAAAAAAGTCAAAAGCACAGAAAGAATTTTGGTCAAATCTGATGTTATAAAACATTTTTTAATTTATTTAATATCATGTTCTCCTACTCTGTAGTTATATATTTCTGAAAAAATAATATGCAAACAGATTATTGCATAACACATCTTTTCCAAATTAGCCCCAAAATATTTACTAAATTAATAGTTTAACACAATAAGAAAGGTGTTTTCATATTTAACGTTAATTTTCCAGAGAGTTTTATCACATAAGATATTCTGTGGAAAGCAGCACCTATTTTACTTCTTTGTAAGCCATTATGAAGATCATACACAAGCCTCTCAGACAAAACAACACAGGTGACAGAAACACAAGCTGAATAAAGAACCTCACTGAGTGTATTCTAGCAAAGTGAATATTTCACCTGGCCATGTATGTGGGATATTTTGCATAATGGTCTATAGACCCTCTAGGATTCATCTATTACAGAATGAATATATAGTGCTGAGATACAGAGAAGTGGTATTTAGCATTATGTCTATGCTTGCTTAGGGCTCACTGTCTACGTGAAATGAGACTAAAATAATATTAAAATGAAAATAATTATTAAACAGAAAATATTGCATTATGCAAACAATGAAAATACTGTATTTTAGTTTTGAGACAGTTCAAGCACATACAGCATATACATAATAAAGCATAGGTTTTTTTTAATTCCCCCCCATCATTTAAAGAAGCAGTCATGAAAAGGTTGTATACTGGTTTAAAACTCAACAACCAACTAGTGCATTCTTCCTGCTCACCTTTTAAAGACACACATAATACGAAATGGATACATTACACTGCTGTAGTTTACAATATATATTTCAAATTTACAAAAATACAGAAAAACAAGATTTCTTGCACTCAGATACTGAGCATTAACCCTTTGAGTACTAATTCCCACCTGCAACACTGCAGAACACATTCATTTGACTTATGCACTTTTATAACATTGCAACAATTATAACTGTCATCTATATGTACACTGTTAGGAAATGTATTCCTACATAATTTAAAAAAAAGAGTAGGGACTAATAAATTGCCGCTAAAAGACAAATGACGGGTTGAAGCATATAAGTATTTCTGCAAAATATACATTGTAAATTGATGCTCCATCAAGGGGCTTTTATTATTTGTTCTGTTCTCTATAGCAATGTATCAGCTATCCAAGCCTGTGTTAGAATATGACAGACTTGTTCACATGGCCATACAACATTGTGCTTTGTCTTTTTATTTATGGAACCACTTCTCTCCTTTCATTGCAGACATTTTTCTTCCAGCTATATGTTTCTATTCACATTATATAACTCATTCTTACTTTGCAGCTTCTTACTTTAAAAAGCAGTTTCATTTCACATAAGGATAATTATAAATCAGATCTGTCCTGTGAGTTGATGCTTTGTGTACAGACGTTCATGGACAAAGAATTTCTTGCCAAAAGCCTTGTTAACAGAGAATGTTACTGACCCTAAAATGCCCTATGGTTGAGTGGAATTAATGAACACAAGTAACTGCTTTTGAAGGTCAAATTTGCATTAAAGGAAACCGACAATCTGAAATTTGCTGGGAGGGAAAGTGGCTTTCACATAAGATGTGAAATTAATAAATTAGTATCTGGAAAGTTATGTTTCTGGAAAACGATTAAAGGTTCACTTTCCTGACAACTCTGGACTACATTGTTCATATGATTAAATAGACAATATAGTATATACAGTCTCTCTGAACTAGATTAAGCTATTTTTAAGAAAATGACAGTAGTCCTCAAAGAGTTAATGATAAAACTGCTCTACCTAAACAGATTTTGAAAGGTTATTGTGAAACAGCTTACAGATTTGTTCAAAAGGCATACTTTACAAAGAAGTGTAAAACTTGTTGAGACAATTGCTATTACACTGCACAGTGTCACATACAATGAGTAGTGCATGCTCTGTAAAGACATTAGAGTGGACCCTTATCAAAGCTATCATATAACCTTATACAAAGGATTGTGCCACTTAAACTAGTGCAGTAGTGATTTTTTGTAGATTCATAATGCTCTAGATTAATACCAACAGGGTTTCCACAGCCTTTTACAATACTTGTTTTTACACATGTAACACTAGAACACAGAAAATGGTATATCCTGACATATGTCATGCAAAATACAATCAATACAGCACCATAGATGTAACAGACATTACCTAGTACTTCTCTCCAACAAGAAAAGAGACATAACGGAGACTGTACATTACATGATTTTACAGGCCATATGCTACAGAAGATCGTTAGAGGCAGTATCACTTTGTAGGGCTAAAAAGCTGTATCAATAATTTTATAAAATCCAGCTCCTCATTTCTATTATTGTAACTTCTGATTAAAATCCATGGCACAGTAATAATATTTTGCTACAAAAATAAATAAGTAAAAGATGCGGATATGTATATAAAAGAGTCTGAAGTTACCATAGAGTTAAAAAAAACCCAACCAAAATCATGAATTAAAAGTGATATATTTCTAAAGAAATACAGTTCTTTGTAACAAAAGGATATTGCCTCTTATATTCAGTACTCTAGACTTCAGTTTCAAATTCTCTCCCAAAACAATTTTCTAACATTCTTTTAAAAATAACTTCACTTTTAAAACACTGCCGCTACTTCTCTCTTTTAGTTGCTCATTCAGAAAACAGAAATAAAGGTGGAAAACCTGTACAATTTGCTGATGTGCTACACAAACATGTAATCTTATTCAGTTTAGAATAAAAACAAAACTGAAGATGATCTGAGTTGAAAAAGACAATATAGTGGCCCATGAACTACACAGTAGTTTCATTCTTCCAAGGACCAGTTTTGATATTTCCTGTACTATCTGAACTGTATATCATGGCTTCATGCACATTTCCCTTGAGAATTCCATTGTGATTAGTTGTATTAAATGGCAATGATTGTGTTCGTGGATGCATCTCAAAATGAGCTGTATGGTGCACAGTGTCACTTTCTGGGATTTTAGCACAACTGTATATTACAGTACTTGCATCGCTACTTTCAGGCTGGTTGATAGTAGGATATGCATCACTTTTCGCACAGCAAGCCCGTCTGTGCCCCGACTGACTATCATGCGTACTGTGTGGACTGTCTGTATGTGAACTGTGGATGCTGCCATCAATGCTCGAAGGAATGTGATAGGCATATTCTCTTTCTCCTGCAGATCTATGTCGACTGAAGTAACGTGGTTTAGTTCTGCTTTTCAGACATCTGTGAATGTGCATGTTGGGCCTGAAAGTTCCCTCATTATGCACGTGTATATGAGCTTCATCATCCAAAAGTTGATCACAGTGCATTTTTGCACAACATGGTGTAACTGGTGAAAGGCAGTTAACATGGTTTTGAACAGCTTGTAGATTAGTAAGCTTGCAGTGATTAGCAGATGGATGATTAAAAACAGCTGATTTGTTAGGACATGGTGACTCTTGAAGACAAGGTGCATGAACCTGCGTGTCCCCATTGACATTAACCTTTGGGCGGACATTAACTTGTACAGAGTATGTGCTTCTTCTAGATGGGCAACAGGACCACCAGCAATGCCATACATCATCTCGCTTTGCACAGTGATGGATGAGGATGAAAAGCCCCAAGGTCACACAAAATGCTCCATAGAGGCAACTAAATATCATATCCAAGAAATGTCCTTGAGATACAGCAAGTGCTCCAAAAGTCCAAGTGGCAGTAAACAAGAACAAAGTGAACGCTGCAGCTCGAAGCTGAGCCTTAAACGAGTGCTCGTTTTCCAACAAAGAAGAAGAAATCATGGAGCATGTTGTCTGGGAAACTGACCCAGAGTCTGTAATATGACTATGGCCCACTTCAGTATTTGCCAACCTCTGCTGATCTTCTGTCCTTTCTTTTAATTCATACTTGCGTTCTGGATGACGCTTCAATTGCACGTATGTGCAGAGAAAGTAAACGCAGGTGACTAGCACAATGAATGCTACTGGCCCATAAAATGCACCGAGGCTAGGTTCCCAAGCCATCCAACAACTGCAAACAAACGAACAAAAAAGTGAAAGTCAAATTAATTTTTAAACCCAAATTTGACATAATGGACAATAACGTCTCATATATACAATACATTGATTTTGCCTTAAAAGCATGATATCCCCTTGATGTGTATGGAGAGCTCCCATTAATGTCAAGGAAACTATTAAATGTTAGCAATGGGAAGGACAGAATATGATAATTAAGGTTCATTATTCTGAGTTATCACCCTCAATCCCATTAAACGCATATTTAGATTGAGATACTTTGGACTCTGGATTTACTGACTTTTTTTTTTTTTAAAGGAACTAATACATTGTAATGTAGTATATTAAGGCTGGAGTTTTCTAAGGAGGTTAAGTGAGTTAGGCACCCAAATCCAATTGAAATTTAAGGACAATTAGCCACCAGATTCCTGCAGGCTCTTTTAAAAATCCGAGCCTAAATAAATATCTTAAAGATCCAATGAAGATATTAGGTCTTCATTGCAGGTACTGCATGAAAAACACAAATGAATAGGTTCAGAGGGTTTGGTCATGTAAAGCACAGTCCTGACAGCTATATGGGTAAGAGTCCAGCAGATCAAAATTGAAGAAAAAGCCAGAGAGGCTGACCCAAGAAAAAAGTGGTGGGATGTTATAACAGAAGACATCATCATGTGGTGTGATAGAGGATATGGCATTAAACAGAGCACTTTGGAGTGAGACGATACAGAATAGACTCAGTTTGATGCAAGGAAGACGAACAAGAAGGACCCACTCTCCTGCTGGGAGGTAGACGAGGTTCTACCTTCCTAGAGTCATTCTTCAGAGTTCACTATCTACATATGGCATTCAGAGTGAGAGGTAACTCGGACTATTTGATGTGGGCTCCATAATGCAAAAAAACTTATGCATGTTAACAATGGGCCCTTAGGGAAAGGAAAGTGGCATGGAAGAGGCATGATACTTTATTTACAATACTTATTTACAGTCCACTAATAAAAAATAGGATTAGTCATTTACAGCCAGAGGTGTGCATGATGCTTTACAGGAGAACAGAAGTCCCCAATGCTGGATGTGGTCCATCTAACACAATGGTTCTGAAACTTTTCCATGCCAGGACTTCCTCTCACCACACTCTCATGTAGCCAGAATCCCCTCGACCATTTAGTAATATGAGTGGTCATACTCTCTGGGTTCAGAACCCCCCCTCTAACAAAATTCAGCCGTGGTGTGTTTTGGTCAACTTGATTATTATATTTACATTTTTGATTCTGGACTCTGATATTTAACAGATGCACACAATTTATTATTTATTTCCTAAGCACCTCAGGGATTAAGTATTCTTCCCTTCTCACAAAAGACCAAGGTGATTTTACTCCCAGGGTCATAGGAAAACAGGTTAACACCTACTTTTCATTTGATAAGTGTAAAGCACCAATATATGTGCATACATTAATTAAGTTCCAGTGTTGCACATTTGATGCAAAGTGAAAACCGGAACATTCCCCAGTAGAACATTGTCTTAGGATGTTGTTTCATGCGGAATCTCATCATGGATCACTTCAAAAATCAGTTCCTCAGTTTCATAAAAAACATGCTGAAGTTACTGCATCTATATATTTATGTATTAACATTATTAAAAATGAATCAGGCACATAACCCACTGTGCTGCTGCTCAATTTGTATCTTTCCTAGACAATTTTATAACCATCCCTCGCCTGCTTTCCGTTTTCTGTACAGATTTTGATATCTGGTATTGATTGTCTGTGATTAAAGTGATTAAAGAAGTGCAACCTCTGTAATTGTGCCAAAATAAAAAATGTCTCACAGATTTATGAACGTAAATAATCAAATCTTTAATATATTGTTGATTACAAGTGATTGTTTAATTGTAAATGTTTGAACAAATATGTTTTGAATCTATGACAGGGATGGTCTGAGTAGGTACCAGCTAAACAGATAAAGTTGTCTAGGGTCTGTACTAATTTAGTCAGGTTTTACAATTTAATTCTCTCTGAAAATGATTTTGAAAGGTCAAATATTTAATTATTATACCTTTCACTTTGTTTCCAGACAACTCTATTTTTACTCATTTCCATGGCTGCTTTGAGATGTATCAAGATGCATTTTCAAAGCACCATAGCATTAATTGAAAGTGAAGCCCTTCCAAGAATCAGTAACCCTATATTGACACAATGGACTGAAAGTTCCATTAGAGCACTGATCACTGGCATAATGAATCATCTCCATGCAACCAGTGTCAATTGCTATTCTAAACCACTTCCTGTTCAGCTCTTCTGGAAAAAGTGTAGTGGGGGCCTCCTTTGACACTCCCCACCCCTAGGCAACAAGAGCAAATAATGTAGCTAAGCTGCCTGAAGCACCAACACGTGACAGCTGTACAGCCACCTTGGTCAGACTGGGTACTAAATGGTTGGGTCATAACTGCAAGACAATATTGCTGGGATGTTTCTGGGTTGCTGAAAACCCAAGAATGTTTTTTTAAGGGAAAAAATATAGACAGGTTTTTTTATATATATAATTTTGTTGAAATTACATGAACGATTTCTTCATTTACAAAGAATAGTCTTTATTTCCTTTTAAAGTTGGGGGCTAAAAGTGTCGATAGCGGCCCTTGAAAAAATGCTACGCATTAGGTATTTTGTAGCAGTCATAATGATACTAAGCAAAATGTGGAGAGACAACATCTGGGCACCCGATAGATGCATGCAAGTGGGGGTTTCTGGTCAGCTCAGTGAAATGTGGTACTTATTCCTCTTATACTAGCTGGTGTACATGGGGGTGTCCTTTCATCATTGCCCCCTTTAGGGTTTCTCCAATGAGAGTCAGATAGTGAGCATTGTGAGTGTCCATTGCACAAGTGTGCAAGAAGTAGGGAAGGTCATGTTGAGCTGTCACTCCCCACCCAGAACAAACCCAAGCAGAGCCAGTTATAGTCTGGTTGCACTGGTTTGAATAGGAGAATACATGGTAAATCAGACAGTAGTTAGAGATGTAATCAAGATTTTGTTGTTTCTGATTGACTAGTGTAGTCCTTTTTATACAATACATACAACAATACATGGTTACAGTGAATGTAGAAACAACAGGTCTGATTCTCTTCTCATTTACACTGGTGTAAATCAAATGTAACTCCACTGATATCAGTGGAGTCAAGCTGGTATAAAACTGATGGTAAGTGAGCAAAGCAGCAGACCCCCAAAGTGAGACAATGATCTTTCACAGCCATTATTCCATGCAAGCAAATACGAAATTTTATCTTAAACTTTTATGTTTCCATCCCTTATGAAGACAGAAACATTTATCAGCATCTGACAGAGACATATTACTTATTTCTGTATTTTATTTATTGTATAGTATTTTATTATAATGCTATATACTTACTATGGGGCATTGCCTTCAATTCCATAATTATTTATGTTGGTCGCTGCTGTAATCCCACATATAATAAAAGGAACACCTCCACTAATTAGATAAAATCTGTCAAGAGATAACAATTGATATTTTAATTTTCTTGGTTCGCAATTGCTAGAATTGTTTTTAAACAGTTTTTCTTTCTTGATGTTTTGTAAAAAGATAACAATGCACAATATAGCCTGAAACATTAAATATCAGAAACATAAGATCAGAAAATCAAGAACATAAATCAAGCCCTATATGAAGCAATAGCAGAGGGCTAATGTTTGCATCGATCCATTTCAGAATTTCCTCACAGTCTCTTGACTTGTAATTTCAATATGTATAATTACACTAAAAAAACAACCTCAGTAATGAGAAAGTTATTACAGCATCTCAAACAATAAGCTATTCCTCCTACTTAAATGTTTTTGCTTTATATATATATATATATATATGCACTATAAATTCAGAAAGTACAGCCAAGTCAGCTGTTTATGATCTATATCCAACTTAAATTTTCTCAGCAGCTTCTGTCCTACAGAGGTTCTGTCCTACCAAAAACTGTTTTCTAGCTGACAACTCTGAAATGGAGGAGAAAAGAGGCGGTCCATTGGGCAGAGCTTGCTCTCCACACAGGGACACCCTGCTAACTGTGATGAGGGCCCTTCCCGCTAAGGTATGGCAATCAGGATGATAAAACCTCCCTCTGCCTACTGCTCCTCACCAGTGAAGGGTGGTGGGACAGCACTCTCACTAACAATTTAATGCCCTCATCCTGCATCTGCATCCAGGGACAGCTCCAGGCACCAGCGCAGCAAGTGCGTGCCTGGGGCGACAAGCCCCGGGGGGCAGCCTGCCAGTCGCTGTGAGGGCGGCAGTCAGGTGGCCTTCGGCGGTATGCCTGCGGGAGGTTCGCCGTTCCCGCAGTTTTGGCAGCAATTCGGCGGCGGGTACGCCGAAGCTGTGGGAGCGGCAGATCACCCGCAGACGTGCTGCCGAAGGCCACCTGACTGCCGTGCTTGGGGCGGCAAAAAACAGAGCCGCCCCTGTCTGCATCCATGTGAGTAAATCTCTGAACCCCTGACAAAGGCCTCACAAAAATCTAGCAAAATATACATTTTAATATCTTTGGTAACTGGTATGAAAAAATTGGAACACAATTTCACACCCATTTAACTGGTTAAACACCACTTTACTTGGAACCAAATTAATTCCAATAGGGGGAATTAATACGAATACTGTCCCAGTTAAGCAGCAGTCATTACCATTCACTATCATTAGGCTAAATCAGATTCCTAGGAGATGTCCCTTTGAAGCAGCCATCCTGTTTTATTATGTTCAAATTCAGCAGACTGTACTGTAATAGTATTTTACATTTGCATAGCACCTTCCCTTCCAAAGCAAACAGCAAATTATGCATATAATGCAGCACTGAACTGCTGTGACCTCTGAGATAGAGAGCAGCAGCCAACTGGTGCACAGGAGACTGCAGAATAGTTATGGTGGAAAGGAATTTTGTTCAGTGGCCCAAGGAGAAAACTCAATTTTTACAGACAGTGTTAGGCTCTTTAATATCCACACAGAAAACTTTAGTTTGTAGAGTGTTGTCTGAAAAATCCATGCAGTAAGCATTGGTGAACTCACTTTATCTACCCTTAGGATGAAGGGCTGAGATAACCCTGCTTAGCTTTGAACCTGTGGCTGCAAGGACCTACTCATTTCAAAGCAGAGAACCAAGCCCCTCCTGCAGGCTCCGTTGTTGCTCTCTGTGTGCATCCTCCCTCATCTCTTATTTAAACCAGCTTTTCTCTCTGCAGAAACAATTTCTCTCTCTTGTATCACCTCTCAAATGTGGAAGGCAGTAGAGTTAAATTATAGGAACGGATATTTTTTCTTCCCCACCCAGTACTTTCTGTTCCTCCAAACAAAATGGGAACCTCTTACTTATACAACACATTATTGTGTGAGGTTCTGATCTGAGATCAGAATCTGGTCCCTATATTTTCCAAAGCCCTGTTCAAACATTAAATAATCTCATAGTCGTTGTAAGATAGTGCTTGGGCAGATCGGTGAAACAGAGGTACAGTGAGTGGAACTGACTGCCTCAAGATCACTCAGCAGGCTAATCAGAATCAGGGTTTTAATCCAGATTCTTTTGGTTCCCAAGCCCAAAGTTGGAGTCACTTTGTAAACAGAAAGATTGCACAGCAAAGCTTATAGCACACTTTGCCCTAGGGTTCCAAGCTGTAAAAAAAAGCAAAGAAATTTACCAGAAAATCACCCTCATACGTCTGAAAAATCTTTCAGCTTTTATACCTTAAGCACAATTCCCTCAAACTTGGCTTAACTAGATCTCAATGAGTGCTACAGAATAAGATAAGTCCAGACAAAATCCATTCAGCCATTGCTACTTTATGATTATGTACTGTAATAATTTTGTGATCTCGGCAGATAGGACAAATGTAATGTAATTAATGTATCTTTTTTACACACACAATTCAAAACTGGATGAATGAAATGTTTTAAAAAATGACTTTGGGTAGAGACAAAGCATGAAAAATTTCAGACCAATTTGTCTGAGAAAATGATAAGAAACACAAAAATAGGAATATACAGATCTGTATAGGAAATCACATTTCAACCTTAAGTATAGTAGTCACAAAAATTTCACCGTATTACTTTCTATAATCTCTCTTTCTATCTAGACACATATTTCTTCTACATTGAATATACACTCACACACATTGTATAACCTTAAACCCTATAAACACTTCTATTGTATATCTTTGAACACTATAAAATATTAATCTATTTTAGGTTTTCAAAAGAAATATATCATGTCAATATCACACAGGGTACTGTGCTGTGCTGTATGCTGGTAATTCTCAGATGCCCTGGAAGCAGTTACCTACACAATGCTCCAGAAATGTGGCAATATCCAGCCAAATGTCTGTCCTGTCTCATTACTAAAAGTAGGAAAATACATTCTAGAAGTGACATAAGGTGAAGTCAAATGCTTTCAATGCACCCAAGGTGCACTGTACTGATATTGATCACAGCACAGTGCCTGCCCTGTCTTAATGCTATTAAAAAAAAAAAATCACAGGCTAGAAATGATACTATGTACAATTGATTCCTCAGCTATGGTATCAGGCCTCCCCAGGAATAGGAAATAACTCCCCAGAAAAGATGTGGCTGAGAAATGAAACTGGGTGTCAGATGAATGGCACAAAGCAAAATGAAGACAAAATATGGAGAAATGGGAGTTAAAGAATAAGAGCTAGGTTATATGCACTTTGGGGCAGGAACCATGTATTCTTGTTTATCTGTATAGAGACTAGAACACTATGAGTGCTGTAAATATTATATTAATGAACGAACAATAAGTATCTGAAGATTGAACAATGAGGAAGAGGCATTGTTCAGGATGGTCCAGAGCAATATAACTAGTAGTTTAGGAAATTTAGATCATTTTTAATGTGGTCTATGAAATATTAGAAGAGTCTGCCAAGAGAAGAAGTGGATAAAGGCTCCTTATTTGAGTCATTTAAAATGTCTGGACAAAGGACTGGAGGAAATACTGCTGAGGACAATTTGTTAGGAGACTGGACTATGTGACATAATAGGTTTTTTTTCAATCATTAGTGGTTATGCAATATTTTATTATTAAAAGGAGAAAATTTATCAATGCAAATAATTTCTAAGAAGCAGCCAAGAACAGAATTCACCATGCAGAGGAAAGAAAAACCAGAACAGAATTCACCATGCAGAGGAAAGAAAAACCACAATAATGAATAAAAAAGTGAGGAAAGGTTTGATAACAATTAGTAACACTTAGTACTTATAGAGCACCTTTCATCTGAGGGAATTAAGGTGCTTTATAACATTAATTGATTTAACCTTACAAACCCCCTGTGTGGTCAATAAGCATTATTAACCTTGTCATACTGATGAGAGAGATAATTTGGTTTGTTCAAGGTCACACAGAAAATCTCTCTCAGAACCAGACCTCTTGATTCCCAGTCCTGTGCTTTAAACACAAGACTATCTTTCCACCCTGTTAGAGTAAAATGAAGGGAATGGGTCACAACATGCCATCCAGGAAACAGTTTCCACATCAAGGAGCTTACAAGAAATGGGCTTTGCCTCCCCTTGGAGGGAACAAGGGCATCTCCCTTCATTAAACTCAGACATCTCCTGGATCTTAGACGCAGGACTGAGGATTCACAAGGAAGGCTGGGCAGCTCTGTGCTACTCCTGGGGCTTGTTGATGCCCAGGTGTCCCTGCTTATATCTGGCCATTACTTCCTGAAAGGGTTTGAAAGCATGTAGATAGAACCTGTGCGAGTTAAGCCTGACCGTGTTAATACTAGCTTCCACTTGTATTTTCTTCTTGGATTGCCAGGGAATGTCACAAGTAGCAGCGTTTCCCCACTCAAATCAATGGAGCTCAAACATACAGAATTGTGTCGGGGGTGGAGGGTGTTCCTCTGAGATCAGAGCAAGGAGAGTACTGATCAGGTTCAGCTCCTCTCCCTGCAGCATATTTTCTGCTATTTCAATCGATTTTCAATTACTTTAATCTATACAGCAGAAAAATCAGGGGGAATATTCTTGCCCAGTGGCACACATACACAATCCAGTACAGTAACCAATTTTGTGGTGTGAAGTGCAACTTTTCCCTATAAACAAACACACGGTTCTCCATCACATTCTCGTCCCATGTTTACTTTCCTATTTTTTTTATACCATCAATCTTTTTTCATTCGCTTCTTCACAGTTTCCCTTAGCATTTATATACTCCCCTAAACTTACCTTATCTCCCTCTAAGTACATCTGGGTTTCAGAGCTTGGCTCTGTGCCCTTTGGCTTTTCACTTTCTAATGACCTTCTCCACCTTTGCATACAAGCCACTCAATTTTTAACAATCCAGTTCTATTTGTGCTTCACTCTCTTCAACCTGGCCTTAGCCAGTTTGCATAAAAGGTTTACAGCCAAACCAGTGCCTCCACTTTGAATTTTTATTTCTCCTTTGTTTTACTAGCTCTACTTTGTATTTACTATGTGCACACTGACTCATCACCAGGTTTAGTTAAAGTGTCTGATCAATGGAATAGATGATGCCATAACATCTTAGCATTATTGAAAAATGGGCAGAGATATGGGCTAACTGTTAAGAGATGGATACATGACTTTGGCTTGCCTAAACTTCAAACAACAGGTGAAGGTGCTTGCTGTTCAGATTGTGACCTTGTTGGATGCATACAAACTCAGCAGTTGTATCAGCTGAAGGAATGCAGATTGCTAGCATAGAAATAAGGCTTCCCATGATCGGGCACTCATTTGACAACTGCATATATTTATTTACTTGAATCATACACTCCTTCCATTTGAAGGAGCACCTATCCTTTGCTCCAGGACACACACACACAAAATTTATAAAAATAGACAAATCTTGTCTAACACCTTGTCATAACTAGAAAGGGAAGGGTAACAACTCTCCTGAGTACAATATTATAAAATCCCTCCTGGCCAGAGGCACCAAAATCCTTTTACCTATGAAGGGTTAAGAAGCTTAGGTAACCTGGCTGACACCTGACCCAAAGGACCAATAAGGGGACAAGATACTTTCAAATCTGGGGGCGGGGGAGGGGGAAGGAAGGTTTTTGTTTGTGTGCTCTTTGTTTTTGGGTGTGTTTGCTCTTGGAACTAAGAGGGGCCAGACATCAATCCACGTTCTCCAAATCTTTCTGCACAAGTCTCTCATATTTCAAACTTGTAAGTAACAGCCAGGCAAGGCGTGTTAGTTTTATCTTTGTTTTCTCAACTTGTAAATGTTCCCTTTGCTAGAGGGTTTACCTCTGTTTGCTGTAACTTTGAACCTAAGGCTAGAGGGGGTTCCTCTGGGCTCTTTGAATCTGATTACCCTGTAAAGTTATTTTCCATCCTGATTTTACAGAGATAAATTTTACCTTTTCTTTTAATAAAATTCTTCTTTTAAGAACCTGATTGATTTTTCAATGTTTTAAGATCCAAGGGTTTGGATTTGTGTTCCACCAGGACTAATTGGTGAGGGGATTACCAAGCCTTCCGAGAGAAAGGGGTATAGGAGCTTGGGGGGATATTTCTCAAGCCTACCCAGGAAAAGGGGTGTAAGGGCTTGGGGGGATATTTTGGGGGAAGAGGAACTCCAAGTGGTCCTTTCCCCGTTTCTTGTTAAAGCACTTGGTGGTGGCAGCATATTTTTAACCTAAGCTGGTAAAAATAAGCTTAGGGAGGTCTTTCATGCGGGTCCCCACATCTGTACCCTAAAGTTCAGAGTGGGGAGGGAACCTTGACACACCTTCTGTCCAATAATGCACATATATAAAAACCCAAACATATTTAAGGTCTTTTCAATCTCCCATCAGTCTTCCTAGTCCTTTGCAGACAGGGAAAATAAATGGCCCTTGCAATGTATCCTGCAGTTTGATAAAGGCCAATTTCAGAACCATATGAACCCATGAGAGTCCTGGTTCCATATCTGTGGCCTGGTGAAGATGGAGTTGTGCAGCTCATTAGGAGTTATTTTTCTTATCTTTCTCATTCCCAAACATAAGCGCTCTCTCTGTCTCCACAGGAAAACATCCAGTAACATCAGAGATCAGAGCTAGTTTCACCAACTAGCATGGCTATTTCGGAGCTCATGCAAGCTATCAGCAGTGAAACAAATCAGGAGGCAGTAAGATAGAAAAGCCATGCTAGTGGGTGAAGCCAGCCCTGGAATCACTGTGGAATAGGCTAATGTGTGGGGTTTGGAGTGGGAATGATGCACATACACACACCCACCGGAAATGGCTACACACACACACACCGGAAATGGCTTCTCTCTCTCTCTCTCTCTCTCTCTCTCTCTCACACACACACACACACACACACACACACACACACGAAATGGCTTGAGACTCAAGGAAAACTACAGATAAGAAATAAGGGTTTTATAGATAAAAACTGATCTTGACACACTGTTTATTTATGTAATATTTTAGAACTGGTTTAAAAGGAATTTCATCCAGGGGGTAATTCTACACATAAAGGCAATTGCCAAGCAATGTCTTCAGCAGTCCCTGAGGAATGCTTTTTAGTATTTGCATATTGTCGTTAGCATTGGGCCACGTCCTTGCCATCAGTCTGAGTCAGGGTCTGAAAAAATGTCATGCACAGAAATATTAAAAATGCCCACACTCCTGTTTTGGAACACACACTGTACATATTTTAAAGTTATTTTTATATGCACTTAGAGCTATAGGTAGGCACATTTTAGGAATATAAAAACAACAGTGAAACACTGATCCCCTTTCTTCCTTTCACACTCTCCACCCTCCAAAAATGTGCATCTTTGTGAAGAGACAAGATGGGTGAGGTCATATCTTTTATAGGAACAACTTCTATTGGTGAGAGAGACAAGTTCTCTTTCTCTCTCTCTCTAATATCCTGAGACCAACATGGCTACATCAATGCTGCATATCTTCATGAAGGCAGACAAATAAATGTTTCCCAGTGTGAGGCCCAGGAAGCTCTTGAAGAGAAGCTCTACTTCTATTGAGCCCATTGATTCAATGGCGCTCTATGGGGGTGCAGGGCCTACCTATCTGGAGGCTGCTTATAGAACCAGGGACTAAGAAAGGAAGAGAACAGAGATTTTTTCCTTTGTTTTTTGGGGGGATGGAGGGAGGGAGCATCTAATTGTTTTATAAATTATATTGGATTTAATTTGAACATCTTCATGAGAACACTCAATAATGCTCAGAAGCTTTTGAGCGACTCAGATGCCATAGTGATGAGTGATAGATAGAACAGATAGATAATGAAGCTGTGATAGCTGCTCCATGATTATGAACCTGATTTTTATACTCCTCCCAAAATAAATCAATCTCCCTGTAATTTTGTATGCAGCAACTCATCTCATGATAGAGTTTTTCCAGGAAATGTGGTAAATATCAGAAAAGGAGTTTTAGAAGTCAGGGAGTTTTGAAAATGGATCTGTCCTTCACTTTTAAAAATATCTAATTTTTTGATCATCAGGTCCCCAACATGTCTTAGCCTACAAACTCCAAGTTCATTTTGTTTTGTTGGCCTTGCTAAGGGGAAATGCCCATTAGTTTTAACTTTTAAAGTGTTTTTTTTCTCTAGAGAAGGAAGGGTGTACATGTGAGGATTACATACAACAAGCTATGTTAAAAAGGTCGCAAAGTCAAGCACTCAAAGTTATTAAATGCCAGAATTAAGACTAGATGAATAACTTAATATACTCCCGTTGTGTGAATACATTATGATACAGTGTTTAAGTACTTGATCACATACTATCTTTTCCAATAGGACCCCACCTCATTCAGTGCACAAGCTGGATAGTGTGCACTAAATGGATAACTATTTTAAAAAAATCCTTCTCATTGAATGTGTGGCTTGAGATCTTATTTACCACACACCTTTCAAACCCTGAACTAAATACAGAATTACTTCAGAGAGACAAGGTGACTGAGGTAATATCTTTTATTGGACGAACTTCTGTTGGTGACAGAGACAAGTTTTTGAGCCATACAGAGCTCTTCTTCAGGTCTGGGAAAGGTACTTCCAGCATCTCAGCAAAATGCAAAATGTTTAGCATGAGTAGTTAGCACATATTCTAAGGCAGTGGTTCTCATCCAGGGGGCCGTGAGCAGGTTTCAGGGAGTCTGCCAAGCAGGGCCAATGTTAGACTTGCTAGGGTCTAGGGCAGAAAGCCAAAGCCCCACCGCATGAGGCTGAAGCCTGGGGCCCTGAGCATCAGCACCCGGAGCTGAAGCTGAAGCCTGAGCAAAGTAACTTCACGGGGACCCCTGTGGCATGGAGACCCAGGCAGTTGCCCTGCTTACTATCCCCTAATGCCGGCCCTCGCTTTTATATGCAGAAAACCAGTTATTGTGGCACAAAAAGGTTGAGAACACCTGTTCTAAGGGACCATTCAAGGTAGAGTGGCACATTAACACCTCTGCAGTCATAGGACAAAAAGAGGGGGTTAGTGGGTTACAGATTGTTGTAATAAACCAGAAATTAGTGTCTCTCTTCAGTCTATGATTTTTAGTGTCTAGCAGAATTATGAATTTAAGCTCTCAGACTTGTCTTTTGAAAGTGTTGTGCAGGCTTCCTGCCTCTGTTTTTTCAATCTTTGTCCCCTGTAATCATCTGCCATCTGGGCTTTGTGGTTCATCCCTCTTAGTTAAGGTGGTGGGCCTTTAGTTCTGAGCAACTGTATGGCTGCCTATCCCAGTACACCTCTACCTCGATATAACGCTGTCCTCGGGAGCCAAAAAATCTTACCATGTTATAGGTGAAACCGCGTTATATCGAACTTGCTTTGATCCGCCGGAGTGCGCAGTCCCACCCCCCTGGAGCACTGCTTTACCGCGTTATATCCAAATTCGTGTTCTATCGGGTCGCGTTATATCAGGGTAGAGGTGTATCTGCAATAGCTACACACCTTCCAATTTCTACAGCAAATGAGGCAGGTCTCCTACGAACAACCTCCTCCTTCTGTACAAATTCCCCACCCCCATTCCTGAATCACCCATCAACTTGAATGGTTAAAGTCTAGCAAAGTTATAAGCAACTGAAAACAGTTATAAGCAACAGAAAGGATGAGGCAACATTAACTATAGGTTAGCTCTGCCTATCATACCTATCTTTATAGCAGGAAAGGGGTTAACTCAGGGCCCATTACAGCACAGATATAAACCTAAGGCATAGAAAAGCTAAGGGAAGGGCCATACAAGGAATAAGAAGTTGTCTCTCCTCCAAAATCCAAGCAAGGAGAAAGTGGAAAACTGAAAACTGATATTGAGAGTCATCGGATTTTGGTGTGGGACAAAGCCACACACTTTTGCTTCACTGTCATTGAGAGTCATCCAGATTACACTCAGTTATAAAGGAACAAGTGCTAAGTGAATATTTTAGCTTAATATATACAGATTCTTTAGGTACTCATTTCACTTGAAAAATACATTTTCCCTCCAGTACTGATAAGCTAGAGTTGCGTCAGCTTGCTGGAAAAATTTTAGTATTCATTTGAGTCAGGCTCCTAAATGACAGACGTTATATTGCTGTTAGGTAGTAAAATGCTGTAAAATTAGAGTGTTCAGAGGTTTCAAAATCCTTGTGGGGAAAAAAAGAAGCTAATATCCCTAAGCTTGTCCGAGTTTTCTGAGTAAATCTACCACCTATATTCTGTTCTATTAAGCTAGCAAGATTTCTGTGCTGACAATTTCTTTTTAATATTTTCAAACTGAATAAATATCATCTTGCCACCAAAACATTTTTAGTGACAATAGTATTTCACAACTGCAGACCAAAGATATGGAGAATAGAATGATTTTGAAGCTAAACTGCAGAGCACTAGGTTCACTCTTGCCAGTGCAGGGAGTTATAATTTCAAATGTATCTCCTTACACTAGTTTGGGGAATTCACTTTAGGGAGTGCAGCTTTAGCTTCTGCGATTGGCCCTCCCAGTGCAAGTGGCCTGATATGCTGAATCCACACACATCCATCCTCCCTGGTTAAGCTCAGTGCTGCATACAGGATCTGCTATAGCTTTTTGCAGGTGGAAAGGAATTTATAGGCACCTAATACAGCGCCAAACTGCCCTTGTCTCAATAGACTTTCTATTGCCAGTGCCCACACAGCAGAGTTTGAGCCAGCAGAGGGAATCAGGCCCAGAAAATTTGTTCACAAGAATAGAATTAAATGAATAATTCCAAACACCTTAAAGAAAATAAAAATTGGGAGGAAAAGATATAGAAGAAGTTGCACTTGCATATAAGGGACTCAGTTACTTCTTGGAGACAGTGAAAGTGCATGGCCCCCAGAAGGGCTCCTGGAGCTTCCAGGAATGCAGAGGTTGCACACTTGCTACTAGGGCCTTTTGTGGGGGTGCATCTTACATGCTACAACCCCATGGTGTAAGTCAGCTTTGTTGGCCCGTGCACAGGGAGGGCAAAGTCATGGCCCTGCCTCTTCCCCAGCCCCTTATGGGCTCTAAGAGTCCCCACACTGCCCAAAACACAAGGGCTAAAGCAGATTCTAAGAATGGGGACTGCAACCTATGTGGCCCTTACAGGACCATGTAAGTGGGGAAAGCTCTCCTCATGTAAGGGTCGGGCAGAATCTGGCCCAGAACGAGGGCAGCAACTGTAGAGATTTCCACTCAAGCTTAATGAATAATAATTAAGTAGCAAAAATGAGTAAAGAACTAGTCATGCTGAAATAAGTAAATAAAATATTTCTACAGCCTATTCATGATCTGTAAAATATAAGGAAAGTAAATGCACAAAAATCATATGTTTTTAAGCAAAGGACAAAAGTAAAGGAATGCAAAATGAGGATTCAAATTACAGAGAAAAAATTATTGTGTCAATCCTTTGAGAAGAATTATATAATCTAAATAAATACCTCTTTCTCCCAAAATATTCACATTTGATCCTTACCCCACCCCCACCCACATGCATTTTCACTGTCATCTTCTCCTTAGGAATCATAACAAGCTTGTCAATGCTGTTTAAAATGTTAATTTCTAGCAGTAAAATGGCTGATACTCTTGTCGTAAGCAATTCATTGCTTCCTCCTTCTTCCGGGCATTTGACTACATCAGTGTAGAGCTGTTATCTAAAATTCTATTGCAGCTCCAGTCTGCCGAATCAAACACAACTGCATTACCAGGCATCACAGAATACACCTTTAGAAAGTCAATTACCATCAAGATGTCCTTCTGCCTTTCAGTGAGGAGAAAAGAACCATTAACCTATCAACCCTCATCTAGGCAACAAATTCTGATAACTGCCTATTTACGACAATGCCATTTTACATCATACAAAGCTGAATGGAAAATAAAGCATACAAAGATAATGATAATAAGTTCTATGACCTTATATTCTGCACATTTAATACATGGTTCACATTATATTAGTATCAATGTTTTATAGCTGTCAATAGAATCAGCTTGCATTTTAAATAGAAAATATAGATTTATTTGGTTCTGCTTGATGTAATTGCATTAAGTCTGCCAAAGGAACCAAATCAAACTATCACCAAAGGGAAATGCATTGTACTTTTGATCAAGTATGCAAACCCTTGACAGTAGTTCCCAGTTTGTGTTCCCCTACAATTGCAACATGAAATAGTAGTTTATAAAAGTAATTTACTCTAATCCTCTATGTCATTGGGGGATCATCAGTGTAGTTCCCTGATTAGTAATAAAGTTTATCTCCCATGCTACAGAGCTGTTTGTTTATTTTGGCCATTAAATAACATTTTGTTTATTTGGCAGAATTCTCTCTCCTGTAGGAATTCTTTTATTTCAAATCGAATGCACACATCTTACAACACCTTTCCCCACTTGTATAAGAAGAAGCATTTGTACAATTCTTTCTGCAGTATTTTATTCACTGTTGGGGATTTTTTTCTTACAATATGAAAGATGGCACCATAGATTCAACCTATTGTATTAAAAATAAATAGCTGGACAATAATTACACCACGAGTTATACCACAAACTTAAGGCTCCATTATCTGAATCATGGATTTCAAAGAAAATGTGTGGAACTGTTCATTTGCCATGACAAAAATGTAAAGTCTCTGAGAAACAAATGAAATTTAACTTTCTGCCACTTTTCTCCTACTTCACATGCATAGAGGGAAGCTGAAGAGACCGGGAAGTGACTGAGCAAGCAATCTAATTGAGTTACAGATTTTACTGGTAGAGCCAGATGGTCTGTTCTTAGGCTCCCTCAGCGGAGCCTATACATTAGAACTCTGAAAACAGCAGAGGAAGAATGGAAGACAACACACAGGAGGCTCGGGAGATAGGAGACCCACTTTTATTCTATTCCCTTCTCCTAAGTTCATGACTCTTCTTTTCCCTCCTCTCTTACTGCAATCAATAGTCTAGCCTGAAGGGCAGGCTCCTTGTTCCAGCAGCCAGAGAGAATTGAGAAGTGGAAAATATCTCAAGTCACTCAGCAAAAGGAGACCTGACTTTCCATCCTAGCCTGCTATCAGTGTTCCAACTCTCAAAATTTGATTGCAAGTCTTGCGATATTTGATGTTTTTCTTAACCCCAGTTTCTGGAGTCAGATGATTATGTGAGAATCTCAGTTTTCATTAAAAAATAAAAGTTTCCAACACTTGTGGTTGTGGAGAAAAGCTGGAAAACGGGAACCCTTCTGGCTCAAAAACCAGAAGACAAATCAAAGGAACCTCAAATTTATTATTTTTAAATCTCATGATTTTTGGCCAAAGTCATGATTCTTGAATGATTCAGATTAGCAATGCTGCCTATTGGAAAAAATACTATTAGGCAAGTGCAGCTCCAACAAGCTAAGAAGCACTTGGAAATTATTTTTATCTTTTGTTCAGGTACCAAAACATTTTTAGCACCTTATGAAGCCTTGTTTGATTGATGCTGGCCAATAAAATAATGTAAATTAGGCAATTTAATATTGCCCCAGGAAATTTGCCATTTTCTCCATAAAAAATGGGCCATTTTCAATTAAAACAAAAATTACAGTCTTACACATACTGTATATAAAATCAACTGAAATGCATCAGCTGGCTTCCTTTGCATAATGGTCAACAAATGGTAAATATTATGGAGATTAACCTGTCACAACTATTTTAAAATTATATGCTCTCTGACCATAATGTAAAATATTTTTGAGCTATCTGGCACTATGTATTCCTATTTTCCAACCAAGCTCTATATTATGAAGTCAAGTTCAAAGCGAAATGGTATATTTTGTCACTTTTACGGGATTTGTTGTGCATATCATATGCCTATCTATGAATGAAAGCTTTTTTATACCCCAGACAAAATATATGATTATACTATATTTTGTGCATGTATATAGAGATATTTCCAGGGACTGTTAAAAGGTTAAAACATACCTACTATTTGTGCGGGCATAATTCACAAGAAACTAAGAAACAAATCTTTAAAATATTCCTAAAGCATAGTTGCTACATCATCAAAATTAAATACATTTAGTATGTCAGGCTACTGCATCTTTCTTCTACAGTTATGTTCTAATCACAATTTACTCTTTCCTCCCGTCTATTTAGATATTCAGATTTATTTTCAACTTCATGTATCTAAAAATCTAATCACACACAGCTACAGCAAGATGTATCCTCAGGCAAAGTAAGAGAATAGCACTCTTTAAGACAGGAAGTAAACCAAACAAATAAAAATATCATCATTGTATTAAGTCTAGTTGGTCTAATTAAGAAATTCAGTCACAAACCCAGAAGGCAATTCAAAATTGAAGAGTCTTTATAGAAATGCTCCATGGATATCATCAAAACCCCAGCTGTTGAAGCTTACTAGCTGTCAGCTTTTGTCATGGACAAAGCCAGCATGCACTTTACAGAACAGATGAAACATTCTCCTGAAAAGAATGGCTTAATATCTGAAAGAAATAAGAGATAATAAATTCTTCTAAAGTCCACATTCAGTGCACCATACAGAAAGCAGTCTCAGCCCCTATATTTAGGTTGCCTATCACTTCCCATTCTAAAAATGTTTCCAGCCTGTTTGGAAGGGCTCTAATACTTCCATGGTTAGCAGTAGGAACTTGAAATTTGTCAGGGGATAGTCTTGGGGATACGAGAGTCAAAAAAGTGCTCACTTGAAACACCGAGGACATGATTTTCAGAGACGCTGAGCACCAAAAACTCCAGATGAAGTCAATAAGAATGCAGATGTTCAGCATCTCTGAAAAATAAAGTCCTAGCTGCCTCAACTCAGCCACCTAATCACTGATGCACTCAAAATTGTGAAAAATTTGGTCTAAATGACTTGCTGAAGGCCACACGATATCATAGAAAAGAATTACTATTGCCAAGGTATCTATAGGACTTAAATGTGGAAATATGCCATATTTCATCAGTTTTATGTCCCCCTTTTCATTTTCACTCTCCATTTTAATCTGTCCACTAACATTGGCTGAGCAAACATCTCAAGCTCAGGACTGAAATGAGAGAACAGAGTATCCTAGTTTGAGGAATTTCCTTACAGTATATGAAGGCTGGAAGTTCAAAAATCTTTGATGGAACAATTCTCTGTAAGAAAATGCAATTTCCTCTAACCATTTCAGGAGGACATGTTAATTTCAACAACATTTTTGATGCGAAAGTCAAAATGTTTTATTTACACTTTCTTGTTTCATTTCAATAATGTTTAAATATTTCATTTAAATAATATCAAACCCGTTCATTTTGTATCAACTTCTATATAACATTGATTTTATTATATTATATTATATACACATTGCAATTAATATACAGTACATTTTTTTTCTAATATAGTGTTTTGATATTATTGGAACAAAATGTTTAGAGTTTCTGAATAGAAATTTTTCAAAATTTCTGTACCACAAGAAATTTTGAAATGTCAACCTTTTAGTTTGATTTGGAAAAAAACAAACTTTGAAATGTCAAAGTCTTCTGTGGAACAGAAATTCCATTTTCTAAATCAGCCCTAGTTGGAAGATACAGAGATGATATCTAAAGTTGGAGGTCCAGATATGAAATGCTATTTGTGACTAGATAGACACACCTGTAAAGAATACAGCAGAAAGCCAAAACCTTATCTTGATTAACAATAATGTAAATGGTTACACCACTTGACCTGGTAAATTAGGTGCTATTTTAATGTTATGTCAAATTCACTTTATCACTTCCAGTCTCTCATGGTGAAGCATTAGGTGTAAATGCTCTTTATAGATACACTTGTAATGCCAACATCACTGCGTGTTTTCCTGCAATTCAATACTATAGGCTTTAAGCCAGCTTCAGTGTTTAAAACAGGACATTCTTTTATGAGGTTTCTTCTTTACATGTGCTAAGCGATGAGTGGCCCAAGTCATTATTTAATACTCAAATATACAAATCCAGATGAATGTATTTTGACGGCTTTACTATGGAACAACAATGGCATCCAGTGGCCAAAACCCTTTATTGTCTAGCCTGTACGGAATATAATGCACCAGACAACGATTGCACTATGGAATAAATTCCCTTCCATACATTTAGGGTGTGTACATGTGGTGCCAAAACTGGCAAAAGTGAGCAAATTCTAAGCTTCATAGCTTACAAGGCCAGAAGGGACCATTATGATCAACTAGTCCAATTTCCTACATAATACAAGTCAAAGGACTTCCCTTAATTAATTCCTATTTGAACTAGAGCACATCTTTTAGAAAAGCATCAAATCTTGATTTAAAAATTTCCAGTGATGGGAAATCTACCACAGCCCTTGGTAAGTTATTCCAATGGTTAAATACTCTCACTGTTAAAAGTTGCACCGTATTTCCAGTTTTAATTTGTCTAGCTTCAACTTCCAGTCCATGGCTCTTATACTTTTGTCTGACAAACGGAGGAGCCCACTATCAAATTTTTATTCCCCATGTAGATACTTATAAACACTGATCAAGTCACCTCTTTATTTTCTCTTTATTAAGCAAAGCAAATAGAACTCCTTGAGTCTATCAACGTGAGGCACATTTTCCAAGCCTTTAATAATTTTTGTGGCTCTACTCTGAATCTTCTCCACTTTACCAACATAAATCTCCTCCATCTCTCATGGTATTTGTCAGACCAGGTTTTGATCTCACATTGATCAGAGAGTTTTGTAAGGTACTACTCACAACACAGGCGCCGAGGCAAGAGTCCACTTAGAATTGACTGGCTTTTGTCAGTTTGATACTTTTTTTTTTAAACAAACATTATTGAAAATACATAACTATTGAGATCTACGTATTATTGTACAAACATGGGTTTATAAAGTCTTTTAAAGACTTCTGAAACCTTTGCAAAGAAGGGATCTTGGATAATTAAGATTGCAATACTAAAATTGCTGCAAGATAGGTTGACCACCAGTTAAGTAATGAGGCATTTCTCTTACCCCAAGGTTGGCTAAATTGAATACTTAAGTCATGAATAATTTAGATATATTACATACATTTTATGTGCACATTATACAGTAAATGTACATTACATTATATGGGATATACATTTTTATTAGGCCTGTGTAAGACTCAGTGGCTTCAATTTTCAGGACCTTTGCTTCAGATTGTTTTGTATCTCTTGATTTTCAGGTTTGAACGAACCCGAAAACTCAAAGTGAAATTGAACCACATTAGGGAATTAATAAGGGGATGAGAAGCCCTGTAACAAGATTTAAGATGGGTGTTTTAGCCCTAGCAGAACTAAATGTTAACTCACACAAAAACACACACACACACACACACACACACACACACACACACACACACACACACAAAAGGATGGGTGAGAGAGAAGGTATTTCTGTGACCCTCTTATATACATTTTCTACTGTAAATGAAATAATAATAGCTCATTTCAGTGTTTCATTTGCACTGTGCAAATATCAGTCTTTATAATATCTGTAAATATTATTTTAAAGTTATTCTCTGGTATGAGCTTGTGATTCAGTTCCTAATGGCGAATCCCTTACAGAATAGGTGTTATATTTATAAAGATTCACAATATCAGGTCCTAGAAGCCCATTTCTTGTACTGATTAAGAGGAATCATAGAATCATAGAATATCAGGGTTGCAAGGGACCTCAGGAGGTCATCTAGTCCAACCCCCTGCTCAAGGCAGGACCAATCCCCAACTAAATCATTCCAGCCAGGGCTTTGTCAAGCCTGACCTTAAAAACCTCTAAGGAAGGAGATTCCACCATCTCCCTAGGTAGGCAATTCCACCACCCTCCTAGTGAAAAAGTTTTTCTTAATATCTATCATAAGCCTCCGTAGCTGCAACTTGAGACCATTACTCCTTGTTCTGTCATCTGTCATCTGATAACAGTCTAGATCCATCCTCTTTGGAACCCTCTTTCAGGGAGTTGAAAGCAGCTATCAAATCCCCCCTCATTCTTCTCTTCTGCAGACTAAACAATCCCAGTTCCCTCTGCCTCTCCTCGTAAGTCATGTGCTCCAGCCCCCTAATCATTTTTGTTGCCCTCTGCTGGACTCTTTCCAATTTTCCCACATCCTTCTTGTAGTGTGGGGCCCAAAACTGGACACAGTATTCCAGATGAGGCCTCACCAATGCCGAATAGAGACGAATGATCATGTCCCTCAATCTGCTGGCAATGCTCCTACTTATACAGCCCAAAATGCCATTAGCCTTCTTGGCAACAAGGGTACACTGTTGACTCGTATCCAGCTTCTTGTCCACTGTAACCCCTAGGTCCTTTTTTGTAGAACTGCTGCCTAGCCATTCGGTCCCTAGTCTGTAGCAGTGCATGAGATTCTTTCGTCCTAAGTGCAGGACTTTGCACTCGTCCTTGTTGAACCTCATAAGATTTCTTTTGGCCCAATCCTCTAATTTGTCTAGGTCCCTCTGTATCCTATCCCTACCCTCCAGCATATCCACCACTCCTCCCAGTTTAGTGTCATTTGCAAACTTGCTTAGAGTGCAATCCATGCTATCCTCCAGATCATTAATGAAGATACTGAACAAAACCGGCTTCAGGACCGACCCTTGGGGCACTCCGCTTGATACTGGCTGCCAACTAGACATGCTGGCAGCCAGTATCAAGTACAATGAAGTACAATGAAATCCAGCGTGTTATGTTCCCTCCACTTCCAGCAAAACTCTTTGGCCTGGTCTACACTATGAGTTTAATTTGAATTTAGCAGCGTTAAATCGAATTAACCCTGCACCCGTCCACACAATGAAGCCATTTCTTTCGAAATAAAGGGCTCTTAAAATCGATTTCTGTACTCCTCCCCGACGAGCAGAGTAGCGCCGAAATCGATATTGTCATTTCGAATTAGGGTTAGTGTGGCCGCATTGGAGCTATCCCACAGTGCACCACTGTGACCACTCTGGACAGCAGTCTGAACTCGGATGCACTGGCCAGGTAGACAGGAAAAGCCCCGCGAACATTTGAATTTCATTTCCTGTTTGCCCAGCACAGGAGAGTACAGGTGACCAGAGAGAGCTCATTAGCACAGGTAACCATGCAGGCTGATAATCTAAAAAGAACACCAGCATGGACCCTATGGGAGGTACTGGATCTGATCGCTATATGGGGAGATTTCAGAGTAGCAGCCATGTTAGTCTGTATCCGCAAAAAGAACAGGAGTACTTGTGGTACCTTAGAGACTAACAAATTTATTAGAGCAGGATTCAGCTAGCAGAACTTCGTTCGAAAAGACGAAATGCCAAAACTTTTGAAAAAATCTCCAAGGGCATGATGGAGAGAGGCCACAATAGCAACTCAGAGCAGTGCCGCGTGAAAGTCAAGGAGCTCAGACAAGCCTATCAGAAAACAAAGGAGGCAAACAGTCGCTCTGGGTCAGAGCCGCAGACATGCCGCTTCTATGCTGAGCTGCATGCAATTCTAGGGGGGGCCGCCACCACTACCCCGCCTCTGACCGTGGATTCCGAGGTGGGGGTAATCTAATCAGCCACACCTGAGGGTTCTGTGGACGGAGAAGAGGAGGAGGAGGACGAGCTTGCAGAGAGCACACAGCACTCTGTTCTCCCCAACAGACAGGATTTTTTTCTCAGACTGACTGAAGTACCCTCCCAAGCCAGTACCCAAGACCATGACCCCCTGGAAGGGACCTCAGGTGCGTTTAACTTTTAAAATATAAAACATGGTTTAAAAGCAAGCGTTTTTTAATGATTACTTTGCCCTGAGGACTTGGGATGCATTCATGGCCAGTACAGCTACTGGAAAAGTCTGTTAACGTGTCTGGGGATGGAGCGGAAATCCTCCAGGGACATCTCCTTGAAGCTCTCCTGGAGGTACTCCAAAAGCCTTTGCAGAAGGTTTCTGGGCAGTGCAGCCTTATTCCGTCCTCCAAGGTATGACACTTGACCACGCCATGCTAGTAGCAAGTAATCTGGTATCATTGCATGACAAAGCCTGGCAACGTATGGTCCTGGTGTTTGCTGGCATTCAAGCAACATCCGTTCTTTATCTCACTGTGTAATCCTTAGAAGAGTGATATCGCTCATGGTAACCTGGTTGAAATACAGGAATTTAATTAAGGGGACAGAGGTGGCCCTTTCTACTGGGCTGTTTGCCTGTGGCTGAAAAGAAATTTTTCCCTGTAGTAAGCCAAGCGCGGGGGGGGGGGGGGGAGGAGGGGATTGGCGCTGAGCTTCCCTGTAGTAAGCCAAGCGCGGTGGTGGGAGGGATAAAGCGATCATCCCAGAGAATTGGATGGGGGGGTAGTTTGTTTTCTGCTGCTGAAGGTTAACAGGAAAACTGCAGCACTCAATGAGCTTTGCTTGGTATGTGGGAAAGGAGGGTGCAGAAGCTGAAAGACAATGGCTTACCATGGCTGCATGCAAGCCGAATTCTGTTGCCCGGACTTGCGTCTGTGATCTCTAGCAGCAAAGCCACAGGCACTCAATATTAAGAGGCAAAATGCGACCTTGCACAGAAATCACATGTGCTATGTAATGTGAATAGTGTTGTTCACCGTGAAAGAGTATAAGCATTGTTCTGTAAAATGTATCTTTTTAAAAAATTCTCTCCTTTTTTCCCTCCCTCCAGCAGCTGCAAATTTTTCAAGCCTCCCTCCTCCGTCCCGAAGGCTATCTCAGATAAGGCATCGGAAAAAGAGGACGCGAGACGAGATGTTCGCGGAAATCATGGAATCCACCTGCAATGAAAGAGCTCATCTGAATGAGTGGAAGGACACGGTTTCAAAGTATAGGAAAGATGCCAGTGAACGTGAGGACAGGAGGGACCAACGTGAGGACATGAGGGACCAACGTGAGGAGAGAAGACACGCTCGAGATGAGAGGTGGCGGCAGGAAGATCAGAGGAGGCAGGATGCAATGCTGGGGCTGCTGCGTGAGCAAACAGACATGCTCCGGTGTCTGGTGAAGCTTCAGGAACGGCAGCAGGATCACAGACTGCCGCTACAGCTCCTGTATAACTCCCTCTCCCCCCTCACTATGTTCCATAGCCTCCTCACCCAGACATGTAAGAACGCGGGGGGGGGGGGGGGGAGGAGGCTCCGTACACCCTCCCATTCCACCCCAGTGGACAGCCCAAGGAAAAGGCTGTCATTATTTTAACCTTTTTTTAGTGGCCTTTTCCTTCCCTCTGGTCCTCCTCCCAAACCACACCCAGGCTACCTTCTCAGTTCTCTCCCTCTTTTTATAATCAATTAATAAAGAATACATTATTTTTAAACGATAGTGACTTTATTTCCTTTGAAAGCAAGCTGTGATCTAAGGGGGAGGGTGGGTTGCCTACAGAGAATGAGTCAATAAAGGGGGCGGGTTTTCATCAAGGAAAAACAAACAAAACTTTCACACAGTAGCCTGGCCAGTCATGAAACTGGTTTTCAAAGCTTCTCTGATGCGCTGCGCTTCCTGGTGTGCTCTTCTAATTGCCCTGGTGTCTGGCTGCACGTAATCAGCAGCCAGGCGATTTGCCTCAGCCTCCCACCCCACCATAAAGGTCTCCCCCTTACTCTCACAGAGATTGTGGAGCACACAGCAAGCAGCAATAACAATGGGGATATTGGTTTGGCTGAGGTCTGAGCGAGACAGTAAAGTGCGCCAGCGACCTTTTAAACGGCCAAATGCACATTCCACCACCATTCTGCACTTGCTCAGCCTGTAGTTGAACAGCTCCTGACTCCTGTCCAGGCTGCCTGTGTATGACTTCATGAGCCATGGCATTAAGGGGTAGGCTGGGTCCCCAAGGATAACTATAGGCATTTCAACATCCCCAACGGTTATTTTCTGGTCCAGGAAGTAAGTTCCTTGCTGCAGCCGTTTAAACAGAGTAGTGTTCCTGAAGACGCGAGCGCCATGAACCCTTCCTGGCTAGCCCAGGTTGATGTTGGTGAAACGTCCCCTGTGATCCACCAGTGCTTGCAGCACCATAGAAAAGTAACCCTTGCGGTTTATGTACTGGGTACCCTGGTGCTCCGGTGCCAAGATAGGTATATGGGTTCCATCTATCGCCCCACCACAGTTAGGGAATCCCATTGCAGCAAAGCCATCCACTATGGCCTGCACATTTACCAGAGTCACTACCTTTCGTAGCAGCAGCTCAATGATTGCTTTGGCTACTTGCATGACAGCAGCCCCCACAGTAGATTTGCTCACTCCAAACTGGTTCCCGACTGACCGGTAGCAGTCTGGCGTTGCAAGCTTCTACAGGGCTATCGCCACTCGCTTCTCAGATGTGAGGGCTGCTCTCATCCTGGTATTCTGGCGGTTCAGGGCAGGGGAAAGCAAGTCACAAAGTTCCATGAAAGTGCCCTTACGCATGCGAAAGTTTCGCAGCCACTGGGAATCGTCCCACACCTGCAACACTATGCAGTCCCACCAGTCTGTGCTTGTTTCCCGGGCCCATGATCGGCGTTCCACGGATAGAACCTGCCCCATCAACAACATGATCTCCAAAGCGCCGGGACCCACGGTTTGAGAGAAGTCTGTGTCCATGTCTGTGTCCTCGTCCTCATCACTCCCGTCGCCGCGGTGCCTTCGCCGCCTCCTCCTTGCCTCGTTTTTCTGGTCCTGGTTCAGCATAAACTACACAATAATGCGTGAGGTGTTTACAATGTTCATGACTGCTGTCTTGAGCTGAGCGGGCTCCATGCTTGCCGTGGTATGGCGTCTGCTGTGTTCACCCAGGAAAAAAGGCTCGAAACAGTTGTCTGCCGTTGCTTTCATGGAGGGAGGGGTGAGGCTGTACCCAGAACAACCTGCGACAATGTTTATTGCCCCATCAGGCACTGGGATCTCAACCCAGAATTCCAATGGGCGGGGGAGACTGTGGGAACTATGGGATAGCTATGGGATAACTACCCACAGTGCAACGCTCCGGAAATCGACACTAGCTCCGGTACATGGACGCACACCGCCGAATTAATGTGCTTAGTGTGGTCGCATACATTCGACTTTATATAATCCGTGTCCAAAATTCGAATTCTGTAAATTCGGATTAATCCCGTAGTGTAGACATACCCTTTGAGAGGCTCCAGTAACTCTATACCATGTGTGATTTGGGAAAGACATTCTGGTGGCTACAGACTCACAGTGCAAGTCTCAGAGTAGGTCCTGTACAATGTATCACCTTATCAGCCTACTTCTCTTTACTTTTATTGTAGAATGATTTATTTACTTTGCGGTGGGCACATATTGTGTTAACTGTACTCTATTACACTGCTTCACAATGCCAACAACAGATAGCATTGGGAGATTGTCAACAAAATGTAAATTGTCAGTGGCTTTAGTTCAAACTGAATAGGCAATATCTTGTATTATAGCAAGCAACTATATACTCTCATATATTTAAATTTATGTGGTCAACATCAAAAAGTGATGTTTTCCAATGGTTACCTCTCTAAAATTACCAGAGTCTTCCTCTACTCTCACAATAAGAGATATCTACATGGTAACATTTGGCAAAAGGTGACTTTTTATGGTGACCACTGTAACTCATTTCCCATATCATTACATACCACGTGATAATTTAAACAGAACCACAAGGGCTACAGACTTAAATCATTTGGTGCTATAAACTTTATCATATGATTTAATTATTTGTTAGGCGATGACAGAGGCATTGGTGCTGCTGTATTAGACACAAAGTTAAAGACTGTCCCTGCTTACAGGCTAAAAGACAAACCAGCTAGGCTGAGTTCACTCAGAAATCCAGAAAATGTGTTGCTTAACTTTTCTTTATTCCTTTTATTTATGAACTCATAATTTATAGGTATATAGGAGAAGTGAGTTTTATATCTTTCTTCCATATTCTGGCTTAGGTTTTTTCATATCTTTCTTGTTTGATTCTTGTTATCCTTTAAATCATGCCAGTTATCCCTCCTTATCAGCGGTTCCCTGTTCAATGCAGAGAGAAAGTCTCTTTAGTTCTACTCTTATTGTTCCTTTGTATGACAATGTAAATTGGAACTACATACTATTCAGGGGACTGATGTATTTGACATACTAAAAGTTCAGATAAATATACAGTGGTGTTTCATGTAGAAGCTATATATTAATCTTCCACTGTAGAAAATTGAAAGAGGTCTTATATTACACCAGGTGGATCACAAACCTATAAGACATATCAGGCCAGATTCTTTTCTGCATTCCTACCCTTTGCAATGATCTGATCGTAGAAGGGGTATGGAAAGCCACTGAATCCCCCCAGGAAGGGATTCTCCGAGTATCGGGGAATCTGTAGCTGGCAGAAGCAGATCTATAACACCTGCCATGAAACTATGAGCATAGAGGTCAGGTCAGGGCTACAGTGGGGGTCGGCAAAACTCTAGCTATTATTCTATGGTGTAATGGCCCCCAGGGACTATAGCCAGGCAGGGTTCTTTGAGGAGCAGCCAGGGTGCATTAAAGTATTCCTGGGCTGGTGCTGAATTGTTCTCAGATGTGAGAAACCACAACCAACTTCTTTGAGACTCATCCCTTCATCCCAGAAGATAATGCACACAGCTGAGTATGTAGCCTACAGCCTGTATACTTCTTGCACTAAAGGAAATGCTTCATCTAAAGCCTATTTTTATCTGTGCTGTCTATAGAACCTCTCTGTTACAAGACAGACGCAAATGTGGAACTGTTACTCATGCTGACGAATACACACTGTGACTCATGCAAGTAGTCCCACTGACTTCAATCAAGCCCTATACAAGTGTAGTCTAGACACACAAAATTCAGTACTACAGACATGCATTGTTCACCACTGGGAACTCATTCATACTGCGAAGAATGTTGGTGAGGTTTCATCAGTTTTCATGAAGAAAAACTAACTCTTCTAAGTTTGTTTTCATGGATAAAGTCTCACTTTTTATTGGTGGTCCAATTTCACATTTTACAATTTACCACCCTAAAAGATAACTATAGATAACCAGCAACTCAAACCCTTACCCAGCTGCTAACTATTGAATACAATAAAGTAGTATATTTGAAGCACGAAAACATGATGGAAACCACTCTCCCTGGTGACTTCTGACTTTTGGCTCCTTCTTAGAGATCTCTCTCTTTCATTTCTACTTTCTCCAGAGGGCACAGTTCAATTTGCTAATAAAGAGACAGCATAAAAGCATGCTCTTTTAAAGTTATACATGGAGGAAAGATATTAGGGATTATAATGCTATTAAGTCACACAGTAACTGTATTCAAGTAATGATTTGAATCCACAAAACCAAGGAGATTTAGAGCTAATGGCAAAAATTCAGGTTGACATTTCATCCTTAGCTCACCCTACTGAAAAGTAAAAAACAAAGGTACAATGGCAGGAGTGTCAGCCCAGATTTTTAGCTTTAAGGCTCAATTCTTTTGCTATTGTCGGTTTAAGTTGGATACCTAAATGGAGCTATGTGAAAACTTTCACATATACAATTAAATTCCTGCATTCCGGCTTTTTGTTGTTTTTTAAAAACTAACTAACACATGCACAAATCTATTTTTGGTGGCTCCTGTCCCAGATTTTTAACCAGAAGCCAAAACAAAACTTTTCTATCATCTATAAAAGTCAAAGGGTAAATTACAGAAAGTCACAAGATTGTGAAGGATGAATCCCCCAAGCATTCAGACCAACAATGATGAAAGACTTCAGAAAGAAAGAAAAGAGGAGGGAAAGAATATGGCTATTTTGATGTGTTGTGTTTTTTTGTTGTTGGTTTCCTTTTTTTTTTTGACACACACACATCAGGTTAGAAAGAAAAATTGGCTAAATTGCCTAAAAATGTTGGGCTAAATATCCAGTCAATGGGAGATTTGCTAGAAGAGGAATGAACAACTAGCATTGCCATCATCAACAAAGCTGCCAGTCTCGAAGTGCAGTTTCTGCTCAGTTCCTGTTCATTAGGCTGCTTAGTTTATAATCAAATGAATTTATTTTGGCCAGCGCTCATGATCTTTTTGCATTCACTTTTCTTCATGAAATTGACTTTTACTGGCATAAACGCTCACAGAAAGCAAATTTCAAAGTGATATGCACATACACTTGTGGAAAATAAATTTTGCTTGCACAGGTATTTGTGCTGGAAGTGCCTGCACACTCCATCCTCTCAGGGAGCAGAAGCAATACCCTGTGACCTGTTTGACTGTCATGACCAACATATAAAGCAAAATCAAATATTCATAGGACTTTCCACAATCAATTCATAAGTTAAACCAGTTGGGAATTTTTGTTTTTTTAAATCATGAAATAATTTAGCACAACAGATAAACCTGAGGAAATTATAATCTGCTCCTGGATATTCTAGGAGCAGAAACAGAAGCTATATTTACTAGATAAATTATTAATTGAGAATTATATACTCCGTTGTATTGCTTATATACAAGTGTAGCTACAGATCGAGGAATCTCAGAAGAGAGAACTGTGCTGTATGCCTATAACTTCCTACACTTTCAATGTCTTTCACAATAAACAACAGAACCTTTGTAGGTAAACGTATGCAGCAGTTTAGCATACCCAGTTCTGCAGGCACTGTTGAAAAAAAAGCACAGGTACTAGCACAAATTATCTTGTGGAACTACTATTGCACAATACATCTATTTACAATCAGATGACTGGATCTGGAGCTCAAAAAAAAATAGGCCCATTTCCACTCTTAGATGCACTGGTGTATATCTGGAGAGACTCCACTGACAGTGGCCCAATAAGTATGGCATTACCCACCTAAAAAAGGAAGGGCCCAGTATACATAAATTGTATACTGAACATTGACCAGTATTGTTGGAGCATGTGAGATATGTTAAATTGGTAGACTTCTTGTATTTCAAACTATTTTAAATTGTACTGCTGATCCTAATAAGTACAGGAATATGCAGTTACTTTTATTTATTGGCACTAATAAAGGGGAAAAGATACGTGGATGAAATACTTCCCTGGGTTACACAAGGATTTCAGTGAGGGGTGGACGTGTGTCTGTCTGACTCAGAGCACAACTTGGCCTAAATTTTTGTTTTGTATTGCAGAGCTCTACAGCAGTGTGGTACCTGAACAAAAATACCTGGAGGACCAGCAGCCAGCTTCTACTAGACTCACAACAAATATGCCTTCCGAACACTGCAGGCATATTTGGAACACATTAGTTTCAAAGTCTCCTCTGTCAGAGTTGGCTTACATAATAAAAGACTATAGGTTCCTACCAATTCCATAAAGCTGTAGGAATTCAGCAGGAAACGAGGGCTTTTGAAAATGAGAACACGGTTAACAAAAATGCTTATTTTTAGATTCCTTATCCCATATTAATATACTTTCCATAGAACATTTTTTTGGTTTGTTTAAAAAATGCCCACAGCCCTTCAATATTTTCTATCTGGCAGGGACTTGCCATCTCCTTGTTTTATTTCTGTCCTTCTTTCCCTCATTTTCTGAGTGCAAGACCTTCCTCCTTCTGCCTGCCTCTAACACCTCTACCTGCCCACTGACCCCGTTACAAGCAGTCACTTGAGGACTGAGATGGAAGATAACCTTGTTTCAGCAGCCTGAGGGCACAGCTCCTAAGACCAGTGGTGAGAGGCCCGCACAGGCACTTAGGGACCCAATTGACCACCTCTTTCTGGAGGAAACCTCTATTCCTGTAATTGGACTGTTTTTCTTGGGGAAGGGGTGCTTCTCGTAACTATTACTACATCTACATTTGTAGCTGGTAGTGATATTTCCAGTTGAGCTGACATACTTGTGCTAGTGTAACGCTGACAGACCCTGGTCATCAGCGGGTGGGATCGAACCGGGGACCTCCGGAGCTTAGTGCATGAGCCTCTACCACATGAGCTAAAAGCCAACTAATTCATTTAACTCTCTCTAAGTGGTCTCGGTGTCACTAAAAGGGCAGAACACCACACCCAGGGTTACACTAGCCCTAAGCAAGCTAGTGTGCTAAAAATAGTAATATAGCCACATTAGCATGGGCAGTGGCCAGTGACAGCACAGTCTAGCTGTCCTGAGTATGTATGCACAGGGTGCAGGTGGGTTTGTAGTCGGGGCAGATAGCTCATGCATTCTCTCAACACTTCCCATGGTAGTGGGGCTACACTACTATTTTTTAGTATGCTAACTCAATGAGCACCAGTGTGAGTTTGTCTACAAAAGCTGGGAATCACACCCCCAGCTCCACATGTAGATGTTGCCTCTATGTTGAGACAAGGTCTTTTAGCTTTCTTTTTCCTCCTAACCTCCACTATGCTCTCAATGGCCTGGTCTGCAGACTCCTCTCTTAACGGCTTCCCCTTTGCCCCAACTTGCAGGGCCCAGTTCATGTGTACCTGCTCCAGCAGGGATCCAGTTTTTCAACCTGATTCCTATCTGCCTGTTCTAAGTAGGTGAGACATACAAGAGTGCTGGTAAGAAAATGGTCTATTTCCTGGCCCCAGTTACCAGGTATAGACCAGAGTTCCAGAAGGTCACATACAGGTGGTCAATATTCATTGACTCGCATGACCCACTAAAAGACTGAAACTAGGAGTTAGGCCCCCCCAAAAAGCATGATTGTCTCAAAAATCATGAGATATTTAAAAAATAATGTATTTTTGGTTCTTGTCTTCCTTTTGGTTTCTGTGCCTTTAGGGTGCATTTAGGTCATATTTTCATGCTTTTCTCCCCAACCATGAGGGCTAGAAACTTTTGTTTTTAAATAGAAATTGAAGTTCTCATTTAATCACATGATTCCAGTAGCTGGGGCTTTAAGGAAGACACAAAGTATCATGACACTCATGATAAAATGGCAAGAGTTGGCAGCACTGCACTTCTGCTTTCTCTTTCCATTTCCCTTTTTTTGCCACCAAAATTCCTCTTATCTGATTGATGAGGGTCCCTGCAGCCTAGGACCTAGCCCACAAACAAGGTGTTAGCTAATGCATATAGGTTATATTCACCCACTCAAACATACACCATATTAATAGGTATTATGCACATGGTATTAATGTAATATATATGTGTGTTGGGTGCTAAATTGTACTATATTTATTCTTGCTCACTTATGCTAAGGCATATATTCCATGATGCCCTGGGACAAGTATAGCTCAGCACTTGGTTTAAGCAAATACAAAAGTTTGGCAAAAACTCGATGGATGAGTGTTATGAAACAAAGGTATAATGTGGTATAAGAAAATAATGTAAGATTTTTGAATGTTTTGTGTTAGGAAGTATCTTCTGGAATTTAATATTCAAACAAAAGATGGTAAAGTATAGGGAGTCACCAAAGGCAAAGCTGGCACAAAATTGGTTAATTAAACTTACACATTAAGTTACATGATCAGTGTACTGTAACTTGTAAAGAGCCTTCCCATAAAAGATGGCTAGTGTAAAGGGGCATCTGGGAAGCACATCTTCTGTGAAGATGAACTGAACACGCTGCATGAATTCACTTCCTGGGAAGAACTGGTGATGTATTAACCCCTTCTCTCCTGTACTGTGTTGGATTGTCTTCAGACAATAAATTTGGCTGAGCTTGGTTATTTGGTTTCCCGAACATTCTTAACATAAAACCACACAAACAGTGAATTAGTTGGCTATACCCTTTTGTCAATAAAGGGGATGATTTATTATCTCAATAATTAGTGTATATAGGGTGCTTTGATACCAAGCACTATCTAAATGTTAATCATAGTCATAATCTCTTGCCTTGATTTTTGCACCCTCCTAAATTCCCCCGTTCCCCCTTATGTTACTGCAGCTAACATTTTCTACCTCTTCTGTATTTCATTAGCATCATCCCGTCCTCAAATCCCTTCAAATCTTCCTCCCATTTTCTGCATTATATTGTCATTATTACCTTTAAGGATGTGGACAGTTCTCCCCATGACCACGTCAGCCTTTGTTTCCACCTGCAC